>NC_134459.1:166363513-167088513 GCF_047948215.1 Lycorma delicatula | reverse complement strand
AATATCTTTATCAGAAATTTCTATAATACATAGTATTATGAACAGCAATCAACATTAAAAGAAAGAAGCTTCAAATTGAAGCAGCATCCCATGCCAATCTTACAGCATAAAATAAGGAGTGAAATGATTTTTCGTTGCCTTCTTCCCTAAGCTGATTAGACTATTGGTTATTATAATCCTTATCCCACTGTAATTCAAGTCATATTCATCCCTGCAAGTAATCAGTATGATGATACGGACTGTAAAAATGGCAACATTACTCTCACAGAAAGCAACTCTAATCGATGTCCTTATACCTCACATGATTTGCATCCCCACATTCATATGAAAGACTGAAGAAGAGAATGCACAAAGTTTGCTTTAAAAATGTGGTTTTATGCAGTGGAAAATTTTCTTGTTAGTTGTATTACTCTTGGAAAATGAAAATATATTAAAAAAAAGTTGTAAAAGTTACACATAAAAAGTATCTTGTTTTTTTTTTGGTATTTTTAATCAGTAATCTGATTACAACTCTTACTACTTTGTTAAAAGATAGTATTAAAAATTATTATATTAAACAAAGCACTTTAAATAAAGTATACAAAAAAAACTCTGTCGCTGTAAGTGCGTCAGAAAGGCGGATTTCCGGTTTTAGTCAACCTTTAAACCAAAATAAAGTTTTTTACCTCAAACTGTGGTTCCTATGTACGCTTGAAAAATCACTAGGGTTCTATTTTTACTAGGTTTACATCACCCCACCGAGTTTTCGTCAAACTTTTAAGATTTGCGTCCGGTAGAGCGTACGAAAAATCTTTTATTAATTTCCAAATTATTAAAAATTAAGTTTATAAAGAGCTTAGTCGGGCGAGCGGTTTAACCCCGACGTGTTCGTTCACCAAATAGTTGTGAGAATATAAAATATTTTTCAAATATTCATTGATGGAAAAATAATAGATTTTACACCATTATATTTCTGTTGCCATTGTGACAGAAATGTATAATGAATTAAAAAGATTACTTATTGTTTCTTTAATGAATATCTTTAATACCTAAACGTCCAATCGGACTATAACTTCAAACCTTTCCCGGGATATATCCTGAAAATTTGAAAGTAATTAATCGGTTGGTTCTCTTGCACAAATTTTCGCATATACTCGTATATATTTAAAAAATATATAATATGAAATATTTTTAAAATAATTCCCGTGATCCGTATTAATATTACTTTTTAAAAAAATTCAATTTTGGTTTTCAGAGAAGATAGAAAATCGTTTTCAGTAAAATATACGTTTTATCGGTGATATTATAATGAGATAATAATACTATTACGATTATGTAACGTAAAAATATCAATTAAAAAGTGATAAAAACAGGTCCCTGAAAGAAATACATTTCTATTAAAACTGGTACGAATTTTGAGTATTTAAAAGATTAGTGCTGGATTATAGTGATACAGAGAAAAATAGGTTAGTGTAGATAAGTGCAATATAATGTACTGTTAAATAACATGGATTGATGGTCTTGCCTGATATTATATAAAATATTTTCACGTAATTTTATATACCCATATTTTTTATAACTTTTTAATTATGAGACTGTTCAACTCCATAATAATTTTATTAAAACAACATTTCAGTGCCAGAATAAATGTAATATATTCACTGACAGCTAAAATAGAATATGTTTTTAAAACTACTGTTGTGTTAAAACCAACTGAACGAAATATTTGTTAAATTCTTGATTTGAATATAAAATGATGTTTTTAAATTTACTTTCAAAAACACTTGTAATTAGTGTAATATTTAATAAATTGAAATTAAAGTACCAGAAAAACAGTGCACTCCTATGTTTAATTTACCATAATCCCTAAATTTCCCTTCAAAAACAATGTAAATCACAATATTGACACAATATTAATAAGTTTTAATGAAAAACTTATTTACGGATTAAAATATATTTATAGATATATTATAAATATATTTAAAATTTTTGTTACGAAAACCATAGCATATGTTAAAAAACAAGTATTTGTTATAATGTATTGATTCATTTTTTTACAGGGGAGCAAGCAGGCTTGATTGGCCTAGTCAATTCATTTGTACATGTAGCAATGTATAGTTACTATTTCTTAGCGGCACTAGGACCAGCAGTTCAACCGTACCTATGGTGGAAAAAATACATAACAAAATTACAACTTGTAAGTAATGCGATATATATTGTACGACAATGATGTTTTTATAATCACTTACACGTTTACAGTTTAGATAAGTTAATTAAAAGTTATTTATAACTAAAATAAAAAAATTGAAGTAACAGAAATAATATAATTAAAATACGCTAAAAAATATCATACATATGAAATTCTGAATGTATTATGTATGCAGTTACTTAATTTTCGATTATCAGATTATATAAAATACAAACGAGCAAGGATTTAGCTGACATTTTCCAATAACTAAAAACTGATTAATAAAGTTAAGAGTTAATTATACCCCAAAAAAATACATGTAAAACTGAGAAATGATTGAAGAAGCTAAAAATAGGAATACAATTTCTTTTCCCTCTAATGTTAACTGTTATATAAAAAACTAAATTCATTATCATTTTATTTCAGTACATAAATAAAAAAAGTGCGGGTAACGGACAATAATTTTTGTAATAATAAAAATAATTTGGAAACTAAATCAACAAAAATTTAAAAAATGATTACGTCAATCGACGACGTTAGAACAAGAAAGTTGTATTGAATTGAATTAATTATTTCGTGTTAAGCGATAAACTTAGAAGTTTGATCAAAAGTTAAAATTTTACCTAATAAGTACTACAACCTCAGGTAATAAATTTTTATAACCACAGATTGGGAAAACAGTTCCGGACTGGTTCTCAGACTACATTAATACCTAAGACTTAGTAACTCAGAGGCTGGTACCTACAAAAAACTACTCACAAGGAAACGTTTAAGGATGTATTGTTCAATCTTTTCTAGTAGAAACGGTTTTGGATAATGATAAAGGGAAAACTATTCAAACAATGCCAGTAAACGAGTCAAACATACCTACCCCAACGAATTACGTCAGGCTCTCTTCTGGCAGTAAGCATCCATCCGTCCCTCAATCCCTTTATGATCTTCCCAAATCCAAAATCCCACAAATGATCTCTACAATCTGTTTATGATCTCTAAAACTATTATTATCCTCTAATCATAAAATTATTATAACATTTTTACCGTTAATTGGAGTAACTCATTATTTAATGTAATTAGCTTTAAAAAAAAATAATTAGTTCTAATTATTCAAATTTTAAAGGATTTCACCAAAATAAGGCTTTCTTATTGAAAAAGCTAGATTATCTTCATGCTTGGCTTACGGAGTTCTTCAAATAAAGTATTATGTAGAAAAGTCAATTCGATAACAATTACGCTAGAATGGTATTTAGAGGGCATTATTTTCTTAATGTAATGTTACATCTTCATTTAACCGGTGTCCATTAGAGGTAAAAATAATTGAACGAGGAAGATTTTGATCTATATAATATAATTTGAGTCATTTAATAACTGGAAAATATCCTTTTTAAATTATTCTATTTGCAAAATATCCGTAATTACATATTTAGATATTTAGCTGAAGAGAAAAACTTCGTTATTTATACCCTAAAAATTATAAAATTCTTTATTTTTTATTTTGGTTAAATGAAACTTTTCTTAATGTAAAGAAATCAGTACGTATACTTTTTAGGCGTGTCAATTGATTCGTTCATTTTTATTTTATTATAAAACATTTATATTTATATATATTTACATAGAGAGAGTATTCTCAGAATTTGATTATATTTTAATTATTTAGGCTATCACATTTTATCATCACATTTACCAGAATTTTAGTGTATCTGATTAACATTCGATAAACCTTTGTATATTTATAATTCTATTACTTTATATGGAAAAAGTAGTGTTAAGAATGATTTCATACAACAATCAAATTCGTACAAATTCATCTCCTCAAAAGTTAACTCGGATTATTATAACTGTCCTAAAACGGACTTATTAAAACCTGAAATTTTTTAAGAAATTTCAAAAAGCTTTTCCCCTAAAAATTTTAAAACCTATTTTTACTCCTTTTTTAAAATTAATATTTTAAATTTTAATTCTTTAAATTTAACCACCTATTCAAAAAGGTGAGATAGTCGGAGACTCTCTCACCGAGTTAAAGGGGGAGAGAGAGAGAGAGGTACAGTGGTTAGTTAAACTCGTTATGGCAAATCGGTTATTTATCAGCATATTTTCAAATTGGAAGTTGTGAGGTTCAAATTTTATCAAAAATTGGTTGCTTTTTACGAATTTTAATGCTGTACAGTGGGAGCTGGAGTTCAATTAACCACACATCTTAGGATTGGTCGGTTGGAGTCTGCACAAGGCTACATCCAATTTATATATATCATTCTCATATGTAGTCATCATACATATACTTCATAGTTAGGAGAAGTTTTCATCCTTATCTCACTGGTTCATGGGGGAAGATTGTTTATTGTTCACTAGTTGAAGAGATTGCAACATAAGCACAAGGTACATAAAAACAAAATGTATGTATAAATAATTAATGAAATTGAGAACCAAAAACGGAAAATCTTCAGGAAAATCCATGGTGTGGTCCACAGAGACGGAAATTAAATCAAACGACCCGCAAAGGAATTATATAAAAACACAGAATCTATCACCAACAATTTTAGGAAAGTCCACAATTTCTTGTGTAAGAAGTTATAAAACTTAAAAAAAAAAAATTTTCTTTTACCTAACATATTTTACTGTAATTATTTTCGGCTTTATTTGCAATTATCGCAATTTTTTATTATTTGTAAAACACCAACTGAATATAAACATTGAAAGGAAAAGTCTTTAAAGAACTATGACATATAAACCACCTAATAGAAAAAAGTTGAATTTCACTTCGTATTATAATTAGTTTTCTTATTGCAAAAATACTTGTTATTCGTTGCAATGAAACCTGTTTGGATAGAATAAACTTGGTTCAATTACATATAAAACGATCCCGTTTTTCATCTTTTTTATGGTGCAATCTTGTTAAAAATATTTTATAAAAATTTAACCTATAAATACATTTAAAAACACCGTTATCTGTTGTTTAATTGTTTAAAAAAACGTTTTCTTTAACTATTTTTCCGATAACTTTTTGTAGTATAATGACAATTTTAAATGCTATTTCAGTTCATAAAAACAGTTGTACTAATTTATTTGTACTGGAGTCTGTGGTTTAATATACTAGCTTGTGGTATACTAATATACGTTTATAATTTCAGTTAACAATAAAATGGGAAAAAAGGGTTGAAAGAAAAACATTTTCTATTAAAATTAGTTATCATGACCGTTTATTTTGTAAAGAATTTAATTACTTTACACAAGCAAAAAAGAGTAAACATTTTGACTTGTCTTGACCAGATTTTCCGTTGAGGAGAAATGTGGAAATTCTTTGAGTAATAATCTTAATATTTTTAAACGAACGTAAAATATACAGATTCTAGAAAATCACAGATAAGGGTATAAAATAATTCGTTCAAACTGTAATTGAATTATTAAGGTTAAAAAACGGAAATTTAAATAATAAAAATGGAAAAGTGTATTGTTCCATCTTACTTGTAATACATTGCAAACATACTGTATGATATATATATCGCAAAAATACGTAGTTGCATATCACAAGATAAACTCTAGGAAACTGTATTATTAAAAGAGTATGGTTCATAGTAATATGTAATTATTCTACGCAATTTTCTATGTAATTATAATTTTAAAAGATACTATTTAATTCAAATACATTTTTAATTTTTTTATTGCTTTTTATTAACAAGTAAAGAAACAAATAAATATTTTATTCTGATCGGTATATAAAAACATATTATGTACATCATCTCCCGGATTGAGTAGCTAATCTACTCCTTGGATAAGAACTGTTCCTTTAATCAATCAGGCAAATTTCTGGATGGATAAAAAGAAGCCACTATAAAATCTTCATCAGAATAGCATCATAAAATGCACAATTAATTATAAAAAAATCATATACACATATTGAAATTGTACATTAATTATTTCAAATAATATTAAAATAAGTTCATAAAATATAAAAAAATAATTCACAATTCAGGAGGAGTTAACGAAAATTATTTGAGAATACATTAAAGTGTAAAGAAAACAAAAGTAATGAAATGTAGTAGAAATAACAAAGATGTACCACTGAACGTGAAAATAGGAGGAGAAAAGATTATGGAGGTAGAAGAATTTTGTTATTTGGGAAGCAGAATTACTAAAGATGGACGAAGCAGGAGCGATATAAAATGCCGAATAGCACAAGCGAAACGAGCCTTCAGTAAGAAATATAATTTGTTTACATCAAAAATTAATTTAAATGTCAGGAAAAGATTTTTGAAAGTATATGTTTGGAGTGTCGCTTTATATGGAAGTGAAACTTGGACAATCGGAGTATCTGAGAAGAAAAGATTAGAAGCTTTTGAAATGCGGTGCTATAGGAGAATGTTAAAAATCAGATGGTGGAATAAAGTGACAAACGAAGAGGTATTGCGACAAATAGATGAAGAAAGAAGCATTTGGAAAAATATAGTTAAAAGAAGAGACAGACTTATAGGCCACATACTAAGGCATCCTGGAATAGTCGCTTTAATATTGGAAGGACAGGTAGAAGAAAAAAATTGTGTAGGCAGGCCACGTTTGGAATATGTAAAACAAATTGTTAGGGATGTAGGATGTAGAGGGTATACTGAAATGAAACGACTAACACTAGATAGGGAATCTTGGAGAGCTGCATCAAATCAGTCAAATGACTGAAGACAAAAAAAAAAAAAACATTGAAGTACCTGTTTAATAGAAATACAAAAATTCAGGGTTAAAAAAAAAATTCAATTGACGTTATTTAAAAGTTCATCTCTTTTATAAAAGAGTTGAGTAATAATTTTTATAAAAAAATAAAATGTTTAATTCTACATAGTATTATTCAACATATTACTAAGAATATCTTTCAAATGATTCGGTAATAAAATAAAGTTCAATAACTTTATTACATAAGGGGGAAACAATTAAAATTAAATTTAAAAACCTGGAAAATCCGTTAAGCCCATAGGCCAATTTTCTAATCCTCTACAAGCGAATATTTAATTTATATTCTAATTTTAATAATTTAAATACAATATAGCTGAAAAGAATGCTTATGTGTATGTTTAACATGTAAATTGAAAAAAATATATGAAGATAAGCTCATTGTTTTTTTTGTTTTACAAATCCTGTATTTACAATCGGTTAAGATAAAGGAACCACACATAAATAGCAATAAAAAAATTTCGTGAAGAGACGTTTTCAGCTTACATAAATAAATAAACATATATGTAAATAAAATATATAAAAAAAAAACAAAAATCTATAAACAAGCACTCTTGCATTAACTGAGATCACAAAGATTCAAGAAATCACATAGTCTAGTGAAGAAACGACCCAAAAAAAATTCCATAAAAATTATTAAACGACAGATAGAAATAAACAAAATAGTAGCATAACGAGTACTCAGAAAGAAACAGAAGAGCGCTAGGCTCCTAAGGTATATTAAAATCATTCACATGTCTGATACGCTTCTTTTTTTTTTAACTTCTGGATCCACAGTTAAGTATTGCTTCAGAGGATGAGATGAATGATTTGTAGTTTGTGTGAAAATGCCATGCCTGATTGGGATTCAAACCCGGGACCTCCGGGTGAAAGGCCAAGACGCTACCACTCGCACCACGGAGACCAGCAAATGTCTGATACCGAATCAGTTCAAGTGTCTCAGATATCCCAAGTCTAGCAAGTGTTGGGATTTCTTCTTTTTTCTCTCAGCTCCCCTGGGCCGGACCGACTTGTTGGTATTACGCCGCCCAGGGGAGTGTCTTTAAACTCAAATAGACCTCCCCACCTACCGGCTATATACCGGCAAGGCAGGTCGGCCTACCGGTTAGCTCTTTTTGAGAGTTCTTTATCAATATTGCCCACTTGGGGACCCAAAAGGGCAATACTTCTACACCACATTATTACACCACGCCAGACCCAGTTCGCCGCGACGCGGTACCGGGTCCCTTCAGTATTCAGTGTGCTGTTGCCTGACTGTTACCTGTGGAGTCCTTGGTGGCTCATCAGTGCCAACACACCGCAGCATGCTGGACCTCACCAGCAAGGCTGTCCACCCAGTCCTAATCTAGCCAACACCTTGTCTTCTCTCATCGGAGTATTTCCGTAGAACAACTTGTCTAACAAAACTAGCAAAATTATTCCAGTTTGACTCGCTTCTTAGCATGTAGTCTTTTGTTGTCTCTGTAGTTATACCTGTGAGTGCCTTACTATGTCTAAGTGTGTCCCACCTATTGCACTCAAAAAAGGTGTGCTCAGCATCATCTATCTCGTTGCAGTAGTTGCAAATTGGCTCTTCTCTCTTGCCTATTTTGTGCAGGTAGTTATTGAAGGAACCATGTCCTGTAAAAAACTGCGATAGGTGATGATCAACCTCACCAAATCTTCTCGACAACCACGGCTTGATGTTGGGTATGAGGGTTCTCGTCCATCGACCCACAGCTTCCTGCGACCATCTTTCCTGCCAGATATTATAAACGGCATCCCTGACCTCTTGTTCTGGCTTGCCTTGTGATTAGGTTACCCTCTTTTTTGCGATTAGGTCACCCTCCTTTTTGCGATTAGGTCAATAGGAGGTGTACCCGATAACACTCACAGGCCGGCATAGGACACTGTCCTGTATGCGGACACAACACCTAGGAGCACACACCTGTGCGTCCTCGCCAGTCTCTCTTTGTTGCGCCTGATGGCGATAGAGCGCCACCAGGCCGGAACGGCATACATAAGCTAAGACACGACGGTGGCCGCCAGTAAACGGCGCTTTGAGGCCCGAGGGACATTCTGCGATGACATAATGATGTTTAGACTTTTTATCATCCTTTCTGCCTTGTTGCATACACTGACTATGTGCTCGGTGTATCTACCGTTTTTCTGGAGGATTACTGCTAAGTACTTGATGTTATTCGCTTCTTCTATAGCATGACCGTTGATGGAAATATTGAACGGTTCTAGCACTCTTCTACCCGTAAAGGCAATACACCGGCATTTTTCAGTAGACAGTTGCAGATCCCTGGACCTCAACCACTCCTGTATAGTGTCGATGGCCGCATACACCCTCTCAGTGTTGGGATTTCTGTCGCCGGACATCTTCACTGTTGCCTAGGAGATAATCTGCTAGAAAGTTCATGTTACTATCTGTAACTTAAACCGACCCGTTTGATCTCGTCACAAACATAAGGCTATCCAAGATAGCCGTGAATTTCCTCATTCCGGGCGAGCGAACCACGGCGCCTGTGCAATAGATCTCGCAAGCTTGTTCTGTAAACGTTGTATAATCTCAACCTTACTTTTACACATCGTGCCCCATAGCTGTCCAACCCGGTTTTAGATTCGCTGTGTATATCAAACGTTTATTGAATAACGAAAGGTGCGGGTTCCTATCCAGTAGCCGATAAAGCCTTGGTATTAAATTGCTTCCTTTTTATCTTTCACGTGGTACTTCCATGTTGAACGACGATGAAGGTGGAACCCAGATAAGTTCATTTGAGTACTGGAAACTGTTTTTTTAATAAATCACTTGACCACCTTCTCCTTAAGTGTTCTATTAGTAGCCTTGATCTAAATTTTTTAAGTACATTTGGATTTTGATGTTAAATATTTTGAATAAAAGCGACATGAAAATTTTTCTGCTGTAGGTATGTAGAGATATTTGTAAAGTGATTTATCTGGTACATATTAAGGTGCATTTATGATTGTTCCGAGTAATTTAGACTTAAATTACAGTAACTTTTTAAGTCTATTAAAATGGCAACATTTTTTAAAACCATAAAAACGATACAGAATAATATTTGAAGTCTTTTGTAAAACGTCAGTTTATTAAAATTGACAATTTTATTAAATTGAAATTTTGTAGAAAAACCGAAAGAAATTTTAATCTGGTTTTAAGTGAAGCCGCATTTCTTAATCGTTTAAAGAAATGGATAGACAATTGTTTATTTTATGTAAGGAAGTTATTACGTAAAAAAAAAAAAATATATACGTTATTGTTTTACAAGGATACCGGGAAGGACGGTGTGATGTTTTATATTAAATGAAACATCATTTTCATTTTCTTATGATAATGTAAATAAAATTATAAGCCAAATATTCTAAAAACCTTAATAACAGTATCAGAACATACATAATACTATAGAGGTGATAGAATGCAGCCTTGTGGAACGCCTCCGTTAATTACCTTACAGTTTGAATTGATTGAACACTGAATGAGCACATACAGTATTCTGAAAACAATATTTTACCTAATTATTGTTTTACTAATATTTTCATAATTGACCTATAATTTTACCATTCGTACCACGTATATATGCCTTAATTTGCAAAGACCACCTTTATTTACGGTCTTAACGAAGATACCTTTATTGGTAAGAAGGCTACGTATTTTTTAGGTACGTCTTTTATTTAAATCATTTGTAACCAAATTGACGATTCAACTCAGTTGCTATGTGTTGGAAATTTTTAATTTAAAACCAGATTAATGTCTCAGAATACGGAATACAGAATACATCCTTCAACTATGTTTTGTAAGACTCTTCAAATATTTGGACACAATTGATAGAAGGCTATATAGAACCATAAGAAGTTGGAGTGTGTGATAACTTCTCCAATATTTTATAACATTAAAATTATTAAATAACTTTCATCATGATGTGCAATGGTATCTTATTTAATACTTCATCCGTAATTAAGTCAAATCCTAACGTTCTTTTAAGTTGGAGTTTTTATATGACTTGCTCTACTCTTTTTAAAACAATTAATAAAAATAAAAACCCAGAGCAAATAAAACTAGTTATATGAAGTTATTTTCAAGTACTGCTCCTAGATTGTATAACATACTTCCTAATTATATAAAGACCAGTAGGAACCTAAACACTTTCTTAAAGCTACTAAGACGATGGCTAATTAATATTGACGACGCTGAAAGTATGTTCCATGTAATTACATGATTTATGATTACATATATAATTAATTATAATGCTTTATACTACTGGTCTTAACATAGTAATAGATTTTTTACATATATTAACTTAACGAGTAGCACTGGATGAAAGGTTTATTAGTAAACATAAATATTTGACGACGATTGATCTTCTCTATACTAAATTGCAAAAAAGATAAGTTTCCGCCAGAGTAAATCATGAATTGAACCAAAACTAATCCTCCTATATAATATAAAACTGTTTACTTTTCCCCTTACTCTAACTAAAAAGATTAATAGGAAAGGGATGGTGCCACAAAACGGGCAAGACCCTTTGGACACCTAATCTTTCATCTTTTACAAATAATATAAATTAAGTATAATTAAGTTAAGTTAAGTAATAAATATTAAATTGTATTATAAAACAATGTTAAATTAAGTATGATTAAGTTAAGTAATATTATAATTAGTATTAGGATTACTCCATTAATTATTAATTTTGTAAAAGTGAAAGAAATAAAGAAATAAGAAATAAAAAAATAAAAAAAACAATGTTTTTTTATCCAGCCTCCGTGGCTGAATAGGTAGCGTTTCGATATTTCACGCTGAGATCCTGGTCAAACATGCTCGCTCTTTCATAAAAAAAATTCATCATTGAAGAAAAGGTTTTCGGTGAAATAAAATTATTTAGTTTATTTATTTATTCAACGGCATTACGAATAAAATAAATAATATATTGTTTTTATTTTTAAATTTATAAAAAGAAATTATATATGTATACATTTAATCTTTTTTTATGTATGTTACAGGCACAATTTATTTTCATCATTGGAATAATGGTACTATTATTAGTTATGAATTGTGAGATACCAAGGAAGCTGACTTACTATGTAATAGCTAACGCGTTTATTTTTTTATATTTATTTACACAATTTTATTTAAAATCATACAAAGCTAAAACAAAATAGTATCTAATATATGCAATTAAAAAGATTTTATCTTTTTAAAAATTCAAAAAGTTAGTCACATCCATTGGTGAATTGTACTGGTAGATAAAAAAGTAGTTAGATAATAACAGTCAATATTGGAGGAGATTTTTTAATAGATGTGCAATGTAGTTTTCCTATAAGCCACTGATATTTAAACAAGAAAGACGACAAACTATATGATGTGGTGGTGTGCAACGTTACTAGATTGTAAGATATAGTTGTAGAATGACTCAGAATTATATGAATTTCCTAAAAACATGAAATTTATTTCGTTAAATCACTAAATAACCTTTTTAAAAGTTACTTATCTGTAATTATATTAGTATATAATTATCTAAGTGAGGTCTGGAATAGTTTTAAGTAGTTTTTAACTACTGGTTTTCTACACGTAATTGGTTAAAGTAGTGTACGAACTACAAACATTGACTTGGCTTTAATACTAATGCCTATTTACGATAAATATTTCAGTTCGTACACTATTATAACCGGTTTCTGCAGAAATCCGATAATGATTTATGCTAGCTGATTTATGTATAATAAATAATATGCTACTGGAAAGAAAGTACGTAAAGCTACACTAGGTCAAGTAACTAACCATTGTGAATAGCTATGCATTCATACTTGTCTACACAAAACACACACACATTTAAAATACATATATCGATAACCC
Organism: Lycorma delicatula; assembly: GCF_047948215.1. Taxonomy (NCBI): domain Eukaryota; kingdom Metazoa; phylum Arthropoda; class Insecta; order Hemiptera; family Fulgoridae; genus Lycorma; species Lycorma delicatula. The sequence goes on along the minus strand of NC_134459.1, from coordinate 167,075,782 downwards.
AATAGTCAAGACGTTTTCAAACGTAACCATGTTTGATAGTCATGGTTACGTTACTCTCGAAAGAAATCGAACTTAAACCGTTAAATGTGACGGAAAATTAATGATGTTAAAGAGTATTTTAAGATAAAGTAAATGTTTTTAAATTTTCGGCAATCATTATATATAATATAAATTTAAATAAATGCTTAAATATCTTCAGTCATCAACAGTAGGTTTATGTTTTATTTAAACAAATTAAATAGCAACGCTTAGATTATTTTCTTAACAACAATAAATTGATTTTTCTTTAAGGACAATATAATGTGTAGATAAAAATTGATCACCTGGGAATTCGAATAATTATTTCAGTAAAATCGTGCTTGGCAGAAGTTCTGTTCCAACAGTCTAATTTTTTCTTTTTTGTTTTTTTGGAGCGCTCACCATTACTAAGATATATTTTCAAAATTTTAATCAATAATTAACCGTTATTAATCATTTAATAAAGAAAAGATTGATTTTTATTTAATAAATTTATAAAATACTTTCCACAATAAAATAGAAGAAAATGAGTCATACAAACCTATTAAATTCTTTTCTTATAAATAAATAAAAATTAACTTCACCAAAATTAATAAAACCAATTTTAATCAATCGAATTTAAATTAAAAATATATTTATATATTTAGCTAACGGATAAATAAAATACAAATATGTTATCCCTGTTAATGTCTCAATTTTTCAAAAAGATTGCAACATTTTTTAATATACTTACGAGTACGTCCAGGTAAAAATATTAAAAAAATATTTATTTGCAAAACATATAAAAATCAGAGAATTTACAATACTGAGTACAAATTGTTTTCCTATCTTTGCCATAAATTGATAACAGTTTATAAAATTAATTCTTTCCTAAAAAATAATACAACATACAGAATACATAAGTAAGTTATGTAGCCTACTATACATTCCTTTGAAACTTTTTGGAGGGATTTTTTAATTTATCCGTGCCGTTAATAATGCAAACTATATAAATAAAAATAAATAGGTATATAAATGTTGTTTAACATTTTTATCATAATCAGATTTTATAATAATAATAATAATAATAATTTCGATAGCCTCCACCACGTCCTCTTAGCCATTTGCAATCTATAACTTAAAAAAATTTCTAGTGTTGAAATGACCTAATCAAGGGGGAAATGATACAGGACATTTTAAAACCTAATGTGCTGCTAAAATAAATTAAGATAAAAATAAAATAATAATACAAAATACATACTAGAAAATATAATAATAATATTAATCATAATGCAGATAAAGGCCCAGAGCTAAGGTCCAGTCAAATTATCAAAAAAAGCCATAAAAATAAGAAAAAACTTTACTAAGAGTTACCTAATCACTTATGTGGTGGCTTCATACCATCAGCATCAACATCCGTAGAATCAAAAAGACAAACAATTTTTTCTAAGCCCCTTGCAAAAGTAACCAATGAAGCTGGCTGCTGCATCCAAACAAAAAAACGATTCTTTCTGGAATTAACATAATGCACTTATTACTGTAATAATAACACCGATAAAAGTAATATCAAATCTTTTATTCAATATTCAACATTTAATTAAATTTAAATAAGGTTAAGTACCCGTTATACGGATTGGTTTACTTGTTAACTGCTTAGTTAATCATTTAATTATACTGCTGAAATGAGAAATTTTGTATTTGACCACGAGAAAAAATTATTTAAAAAAAAATTAAATTACATTAGTGATAAAATTTTCATGCATTATTTTATCATATTTGAAATTTAGTTTTTATAGAAACGATATAATCTACAAATTAAGTTTAAATTATGCTCTTCTTCAATTAATATTTGTTAAAATTATCACATTAAGTTAATAATGGCTAAATTCCGTACGGTTTTACTCCATATCTCAAGTTTTAAATTCCTGTTATGATGGATTTATTATTTTTTTTTGTACCTCTAATTATACGTACAATCGGTTTTGTACATTAGAAACCATAAGTAAATCTCACAACAACAAACACGTTATAAAGTTTTTATTCTAGATATATTCTAGATATCAACAGTAAATCAAATGTACCACACGCATCGATAAAATTATTAAGATTATTAAAATTAATAACCCAGTAATAAACTAGAAATCGTGATAATGTTCAGTACCACGAGTAAAATCACATCATAAAAAGAATAATAATAATACAGGAACACATAAGATTAGAAATGTAAATGATCATAAACATAAATACTTTCATGACGCACAACTTAAGATTAGAGGCCTCATTCTGAGTATCACAATTAGGTTCCTGGGTCTAATACACGAACCCGCTTTAATCGCTTTCATCTTCCCATTGTATAAGAGGTTAACGGCTACATACTGTACGATAAGTCTTATCGTTAAGTCTTAGTTTTGTACTAAGGTGTAAGTCTTATTTATACGGCGCGGAACCTATGTAATGCATCTCAAAAATTCATTCTTGAAACGCTGAATAATTTCTATATTGCTGGTGCTTGCTTTACCCCAGAGTTGGATTCCGTATGTCCAGGTCAGTTTTAAATTTATTTAATGAAATTAACGAATTAACAAAAGCTTTACATCCTTTACGAGCTTTCTTTTCAGTAACTACCATCTTAAAAAATAATTACATAACTTCAGACATACTGGAGGTATTATTGTGATATTTAAGAACATTATATTTGTAATAAATTAATAATTATGTTAATATAATAAATGAATTTGTACATTACATATTTTAAATAATTATATTTATTTACTTTAGAATTATGATTTTTTTTTGTAATTTGATTTAATTACTATTAATTATTAATATGAGTACTCTAATTAGGTTTATTTTATAATTAATTATTTTACATGTTTCATTTAATTTCACTGAAAAAGTCAGAAAAGTAATTAAAATAAGATTCTAAAGTTAACAAGTAATTAATTATTATTCGTATTAGTAGAAAATATCTTTAAATCATCAATCCAATATCTGGGAATATGTATATTAAATATCTGTTTATTTGTCTAAATCTTTCATTATATTTTTTAAATAGTCAACTATTTTATGTACTGATTCTTTCATAACCAAAGAAACACGTATGTTTTACCGCTTAGACTGACACAAAATAGGAATATTTTTATTTTTAATCAGATAGTTATTTAATTACAGATGTAAAAATAACTGTAAGAAACTTATAGACCAGTTAGGGACCGATTTATCCAAATAATTAAGAAGTTCAATGAGTTCACACATCTATACGGACCGCTCTGTCTCGGCCGATGGGTGTGGCTGTACAATAATTCGCCTTAATAACGAGATAATATATTTATTAATTAATAAATAAATTAGTACCTATTCATCTTTTACGAGGTCTACGCAATTTACTCTGCCTTGAAAGTTATTGAGGCCCTCAGTGACGACAGCTTGCTGATAATAACTGACTCTAGGAGTGTGCTTGAGAACTTAACTGCAGACGATCTGAATCCATCGCCCAAATAATTTATAATACCTCCTCAAGAATAAATAAGACTGTGCTATTGGTGTGGGTCACTGGCCATTGCGACATCCTCGAGAACGAACGGGCTGATAAGAGAGCGGCAATAAATGGCCTCCGAGTAGAATTAACATGTGAGAGAGGCTTCACGAAGGCAATCCGTATTAAATTACGTACTTACATGGCCGTAGGGAGAACGTTTTTGAGAAACCTTTTATACCAAACAACAGTAAAGACAAAGTCACCCAACTCGACTGAGAATTGGACACATAAACCTAACCCATCCATCTATTTGGCTCTCCTCAGCAGAAATGTGAGGCGTGCAATGTAAAATGGTTCGTAAACCGCTTACTTCTATATTTCCAAAGCTCAGGATTATTCACCGTCAATTAAATCGGTTCAGATGTGAAGTCTGCTCAACCGGAAGGAATACATCGAAAGACTGTTCCGGTTTTTCTGAGATGTTGGGATGTAGAACTCAATTTAGTGGTTTTACTTAACTGAATCCCTCACAGAATATTATACGTGCAGTGAAAATAATCTAGTGGTCATGTTTCTGTTTCGATATTTGTTGTACAGTGTTTGGTGTTTATTGCCTAATTACTTATGAACACTTAGTTTTATTAAAGTCGCTAATGACATTTATCACTGATGCGATTATAAACAAACAATGAAAAAAAAAATTAAGAAAAATATAAACTATAAAATAAATATATGTTTTTAAATTCATTAGTAATTAAAAATTGTGTATTGGCTAGACTGCACCTTCAAAGTAAAAATAATTTACATTAACGTAGTAAAAACTACTCCAGTAAATAATTATTTTTTTTCATACTATCTACCTAGAAATAAAATCTACTTAGAAAAAGAAGGGTAGAAACCCATTACAAAAGTTAGAAGTTACAGTTAAATATACCTTAAATAAAATTATTTAAAAATTTATATAAGTTTAGCAGCAGAAACAAAAATTAAATTAATTTGAATTTATATTATTATATTATAATTTAATTAATAGTTCTCGGAACAACATATCTTTCGGATATTTTTTATCGAATAAATTACGTTAAAATAATATTTTCCTTTTATAATACAAGTAACAACATTAAATTATATATTTTATAAAAATTTCATTTAATTTTGTTTTAAAGTTCAGGACTATTTTTTTCTCCCAGAGATTTCATAATTACATAAATTTTAAATAAAAATAATAATATTTTCTAATTACCAAAATAAATAGTTAACAATTTCATCCCAGCAGCAGATATATAAATTTGTTAAACAAATTTTTCCACGTACTGCTCTTTTTTGTATGTTTGAATTTACGAAAAAAAAGTAAATGGAAAAAAAGGTTTAATTATCTTAATGTTTATATTTAATACTAACATGACATTTTTTACTACAGTTAAGGTAGAAGAACGTAGATTAATACGTGGAAAATTCTAGAAAAATCTTACAAACATTAAGGAAATTTTTAAATGATTAATTTATCGTAATAATTTAAGTAATTTATAGTAATAATAACATTTTTAATGATTTAAGGTGAATTTTTCATCTAAAATCATTAAAATTTTATTATTACTGGATTGTTCTTAAAAACATTAACAATCCCATTTATTATGGTATCCAAATATATATAAGATAATTTTTATTTAAAAAACATAAATTACACTATCTTTCCCTGATAAACGGGTTTGTTAAAATTGTGTAGAATAATTTAATCATAATTAATAATTAAAATACAACAATATATATAAAATATTTATTATATAATAATTAAATCCTTAAATTCCAACAAGAACAACAACAAATTCAGTTAAAGTTAAAATAAATATTTGTAAGCATTATTTGACGAAACTGCATTGAACAATTAGGAGTTGAAAACAAACGTGATCTATAACCGGACGTTACTTCCTATAGGTAGTATTACTTTTTTATACTTTTCATTGTTTACATTTTTTATTTTATGAGCATAACTTTTAATTTATAAAAACAGCACATATGTTATAATTTCAAACTTAAAATCTTTGTTATAAACACGAATATTTACATTATATTATAACGGTATTTTAAGACGTTAAAAAATCTATCAAGTGAATGGTAAACAAATAATAAAAACTAGAATAAATTGAGCGCCACAATTGGTCACCTAACTGTTATTTATTTCTCTAAATTATATTTGTTCTCCTTTTATAAATTATATTTACATTTTTGATATTGTAAAAGTTCTAATGGGCTAATACTTTTAGAAAATTTTTATTTTAAATTATCATCATGTAATCCAGTTTAGTACAAATAATCTATTTACGCATTTTAAAAACATATTTTTCAAGGTATTTTTAAACATTTAATAATAAGTTTTTTGTTTTTTTTTAAGGTAAGATGACTTAAGACTAGTTTCTAATTTTTTTTTGAATAGAATTTTGATAAATAAACATAATAAATTGAATCCTGAATTTTTTATAGATATTTATTCAAGAAGATTTAAATTTACAAATATAAAAATTTTGAAAATATACTTGAAAAAAAATGATGTGTTTAAGGCCTCAAAAATTTAATAATGCCAATGTGAAAACTATTAGGCGATCCTTTCGAATATATATATATATATATATATTAATGATTTTAATATTATGAATGATATTACCAAGACGAATAGGAAACAAAGCAAAAATGAATATTATATACAAATATATATTAGTGGATAAAGTTATTTCTTTTTATTCGTATATCATTAGATCTAAATGTGTGCACTAATAATTACGTAACAATTATTCTGTTGAGTCTAGGTGTGGTTGATTTTATAAATCAATATTTTCTTTAATATTTTCATAACTTAAGAATGAAATAACGGGCTTGTAAATATTCTTACAAGCCTGTAAGAAATTTCAGGTGTATTTTTCTACCCCAAAGGATTCGTAATTACACAAATTCATGTAAAATAAAAATATTTTTTAACTATTTTATGATACGTTTAACTATTGTAATATAAGTTAAGATAAGTAGTTGTAATTTTTTCAACAGAATTATGATAAAAAACAATAAAAGGCTGTCACGAAATTTTCTATTATTTATTAATTGTATTATCTATCATTTTTTATCGTAGTTCCATATAAATAATATTACGTACAAAATTATATATAATGTCCAGAGTGCACGAAATTAGCTATGTGCGTATGGAAGTATACTTTGAAATATATATTTGATAAATACATAAATTTACTTACATACACAATAACTGAATTATTCTTCAATAATATTTTTCAGTGTTACAACGATGATACACTAAACGTACACACTGAAAAATGGTGATAATAGTTATTTGCTTAATTACACGTACACCGAACAACAATTATAAGTATATTTAACGAAAGACAAAACACAACCAAGCACAGAGCCACACACAACTGAACGTTTCTGTCTCGCTCGGAAAAATTCGGTTCCTCCGATTTTAACCGAATGAGCGCATCACAAGATAGCCTTACAGTAGCTCGCTACGCAGCAAACTCTCCCGCGCTCGGCTATATTCGGTTCACCGAAGTTACACGAATGAGTGTTTCACCTCAGACCCTGACGGATCACTTTGTCAGTGCACGACGAGCACTGACAAGCTCGTCGTAAAGTGCCCGATGAACCTAAAGACGTTTTCACTTAAAAAAATATTTGTGGACTTTTTTTTTAATTGTAAAATTGTGTTAATTTAACAAAAATACGCAGACAGAAACAAAAAAAAAATTAAGTAAACAAGGAATTTATTAATAAATAACCTGAGTTAAGAGTTAATCAGTTATTAATTATAAAATCATAAATACAATCCTCCGCAAAATTATTTAGAAATAAATTTAAAATTTAAAATATTTAAATAAATATATACTTGATGTATTTTGAAACTTCACAACAATCATCATATTATAAGTTCTTTTTTTTACGATTTTATTTCCGTGACGATTACTGTTTTTGAATCTTTTTATAAATAACTATGTAAAACAATGAATTTGAATAGTATGCCGTAGAATTATTAAAATATCAAAGACAATAAATTGTAATTAACTGATTCACATATAAATGTTAAACAATGTAATAAATAAATTATTTATATTTAATATATTTTAAGTTAATATATTTGAATACTGTTAATTTTTTTTTATAATTTAATTATTAAGTTGAAAAATTAATTATATTACCGTAAACAATAGATAATATATTAAAAAAAAAAAATTAATTAAAGTTAGAATAATGTCTTTTTTAACTATGATAATATAAAATACAGTGATTGTATATGTTTATTAATATGAAATTTTGTTATATTTATGTGAGCCTAATATTAAAACAATGTACAACATTTAAATATTATTAGTACTTTTTATCGAGTGTAGTATTATGTAATTTAATTAGTTATTCCTATTTATTTGTCAATATTATTATTAATATTTGTTGAAATGGTGAAATATTTTATAAATAATACTTATTTTATGTAACAATTTTGTATGATAGTAGTACTGTGTACAAGTTATTTTAATTAATTAAATAAATGGCGTATATATTATATTGCAGAGCATATATGTATGATTCTTTTTTTGTATTTTTATGAAAAAACAATTAAGTACGTTATTAAAACGGCTCCTCTTTGGTCTGTTCTCATAATCGCAAGATGAGGTATATTCTTAATTAATATTCATAGAGTTTGTCTGAATAAACTAAAATGAATTTTGAAAAAATTGAGAATAATGATGCACATTATTTTCATAATATAAATGTAAAATTAAAAAAAGGATAACTAAATTCAATCTATGATGAAAACATATTTATAAAAATGAAATCATGTAAGCAGTTCCAGTTCAAATTATAGGGCGATTTATTTTTCCTTTGACTTATTTTTTCGCGTTGAAAAGGTTTCAACGTTCTGTTCAATGAAAAAAAAATGGCTGTTTGCTTAAATTATGTTGTCTCCTACCTAAAAAATTAAGAATTAAAATAAAATATAATGGTATTGTAACCCACAAGCTACTACAAGGCATTTTTAAAAAGATTCCTTTGCCGTAAGCAATATAACAACGACAAAACTTTGTTGAAATGTTATTACAATAAAAGTATATAATAAAGCGACACGGTTTAGAAAGAATAGCGTATAATCGTTTCTGTCCAAGAATGTTGTTATCCTCCTGGAACAATTTAAAATTTTATGAAATTTATGTTTGAATTAAAGTTAAAAATACGATTAAATTAAAGTTAATACGACTATCACTAGATAGGGAATCTTGGAGAGCTGCATCAAACCAGTCAAATGACTGAAGACAAAAAAAATTAAAAATAAAATTACTGTGCGATTCATTAAAAAACAGATAAGCTAATTAGAATTAATGCCTTAACAAAAAATAAATAATGACTTAATTTTTATGCATTTAATAATACATTCAAGTACGAGAACATAATTATATAATAAAATGTGAACGCTTTTAATAACCTTTTTAGAGTTAGATATAATAAACAAAAATTCAGCAAATTTTATCTCATAAAGATCTAATTTTTTTATACGACTGACACACTCTCAAATCCCAGGGCGATACCATGAAGAATAACGCAAAAGTTTTGAATAGAAAGATTTTTGTTAGGGTTGTATTACATCATTTTAAAAGGCGTTAAAAAAAATTTACACAAAAATAATCATGCTACAGCACTACTAATAAAAAATGTGTTTCATTGCTGCTTTTAAAATCGAAACAAAAGTAGTACGTAAGTTTTAAATTATAAAGTGAATAAATAATTAAAAATGAAAAAAATTCAATTAAGAACATTTTTATTAGAATGTTTATTTTTCACTGATTAGCATGTATTTTTAAAAGAACGGTAAACCACTTTTGACAATAGTTGTTGATAAAATATATAAATGGTCATTATTCTAGTTTAGGTTGTAGTAATTCAATTTTTTTAAATATTACAATTATTGTGTTTTAATGTCCTTGAAAACATTTTATCACATAACCTACGTTCACTGTTAAAACCTTTGAGTCTCTCACTATGAGTGTACTATGAAGGTATGGAGTAAATAATTAGTTCGTTTTAAGACGGTACCGTTTGCTAAATTTCTTTTTATTTACATTTCTGTCGAAAAGTTATTTAAGCATTATTTTATTCTATCAACAGCTTGTATGCGTTTAATATTATCATTTAGAATGTAATAAAATTCAGCTAAAATTATTATTTTCAAAACAATTTTGCTAAAAAACAATTTAAACTACCTATTTTCTATAACATATCAATAACACAATTTTGAGTTGAAAAATAGTTAAAAATACAGATAAAAATAAGATTCTGGGATTAACGTAAAATCTTACGATTGTAATTGCATATCTTAGATCAAACAAATAATTGAAAAAATATTTTAACGACATTATAGAGCTTGAGAAATAATAAACATTATATATAACGCAATCGGTCTATCTGTTTCTTTGTTAGTTTGTTCTCACCTTACACGGGAACCAACCGATCGTTTCCTTTCAAATTTATAGGATCCATTTGGGTTATTTCAGGGAAGGTTTTAAGCCATAGACCGAGGCACTAGCATCCTTGGGGTTAAGTTGAGAATTCAACATATTCATTGATGGAAAGGATATTAATGCTCTTATTTCATTGTTAGATTTCTGTCAAAAGTAACAAAAACAAGTTATGAATTTTTGCGTCTTCAAAGAGTATACTTTACTTACCATTGTTACTACTATTCTATTTTTTTGTAATTTAGTTTCTTTTTCAGATCGCTATAAAGCTTGAATACTTTGTTATTTATCAGTATTATTTTCACAGACATGAGGGCACAACACTGCGGAGGACCAGGGGACGAACCCCTCTGGCTGGACGAGAATGACGACCGAAGCGAGTTCTGTAGGAACGGTGAGCGAAGCAAGCTCTGCGGCTCTTGGGTAGGTCTCGTACTCCGGGAAATCCCTGGATCGACTTCGAGGTTCGTTTAACCTGACCTAGGCCTTGGGGAACCCCATTGATGGGGCTCCGCCCTCTGACTAGTTAAATGTATACTACATATAAATTTGACATTTACATATGGGTAAACACTTAATATTAAAAAATAAAATCACAATTTAATTATGGAATGTTATATTATATCACAATATTAATATGGCAATATTATAATATATAACTAAAGAGAAAGATAAAAGACAGTTAAGAAAATTCTTTTTACATTTAAAATACAGTTGATAAAGTTCGATATTGGCCAGTTAAAGTTGCACAATTTAGTAGTTTTACTAACTTTATGAGAATTGAAACATTAACACAGGTTCCAATTAGTAAAGTTTTTTTTACATCTGATAAAGCACATGTAAAAACACTTTTTTTAAAGAATCAGACTCTAAAGATTATTTTTTAAAAGCTCAAGATTTTGTGAAAAAATCTTATTGTTACTAGGAAATAATGTAATATATATTATAAAACAAAAACATTGTAAGAAGCATAATATTACAAAATTTTTAGATAATAAAAATATTTGCATTGATTTAATTTTATTATTTTTCTATAAAAAAATATTACAAACATTTTTATCGTTTTATTTTCAATTTACCACTGAGAAATACTACGAAGAGAAATTTTACGAAACAAACCATGGAAAGTTAAATTAAGTTTAAAGTATGTAAATTAAAAAAAAAAAAACGAATTAGTCTAATTAAAGTGAAAAGTAAAGAACACATACAAGTGAAAAAAGAACGACCGAAAGATAATGCAAAATATTTGGCAAAGACATTCCAAATTATGTAAAAATAATTATCAATTTCCTTTTGACGGTAGAGTAACTAATTAATATAAATAAAAATTTATACATGCAAACATTTCGAAAATAGTAGATAACAATGTAGATATATATAATAAAATAAAAATAATTAACTAAAAGAAAACTTACATTTTTTTTATTACTGATCCAAATATGTAGTTTCTATTTTAGTCTGTATTAATGAGTATTTCAAAGTATTAAACGACATGACAACGTAATCTGAGTGAAAATTTTTTTTTGGATTGCAATCAATCGAATACATACTTTTTGCAAGCTACTAGAAAATAGTGTGTATACACAGCATTCCACCCGTTTGAGAAATGGTAAGGATATGAAATTTTTTCGAAAACTGAATAAATAAAAATGTACGTATATGATTCGAAATAAAGATATTTATCAGAATAGAATAACAGATTTTTAATTATATTTCTAAATTTTTTTTAATAATATTCCGTAAGAACAAACTACTGTACGCTGGTCGAATAAGAAATAGATCGTTATACTAGAAATTTTCAACTTTCCAGACATAATTAATTAAAAAAAAAAAAAAAAAATCAGATTTATTATGGAAATGATTTTATCCACTGTATTTATTACTGTAATTCTTTTAGGACTATTCAGATATGAAAGGAAAATCTTAACAAAATATTTTTACTCACGGAGAAATTTATCAAATTGTGTACGGCTAGCTTTTCCCAGCCACTAGTACTATTTTTGCAATTTTGTTACATTATAGTGGTAATAGTTAACTAAAATAGTATTAAACTATTAAGTAAATCTTTTAAGTAAATAAAAACATATTGATGGTGTTATATTTTTCTTAAATTGAATTTTAGCAGGAATCGCAACGCAACAAAATTAGGGTTGGTAACTAAAAAAATTTCAAAATACTGGCGTTGTAAAGGTTGAATAATATTTATTCTTACCAGTATAAAATACTGTAGTAAACTGTAAAATTCAAGAATGCTATTATTTTAATTTATTTTGGTGGTTATTAGCAACGATTATATTGTAGATCTCTGATTCAAATCAAGAAAATTAGATTTTTTAATTTTAAATGGATTTTAATTACTGAAGTATTACTTATCTTTCAGGCTCAATAAATGACAACAAAACAAAAATATTCAGCACGACTCCAAAAAAACTCAAATTGGCCTTGCTTTTTATGTATATATGTATGTATATCAAATACCAGAATCATAATGGTTATAGGCGACCAGACATGTATCATAATTCACCATAAATTGAAAACTCACTAAAAAGGATTTAGAAGAAACAATGAACGGCATAGATGAAGTCCTACGCAAGAACTATCGCATGAAAATAAACAAGAACAAAACAAAAGTTATGAAATGTAGTAGAAATAACAAAGATGGACCGCTGAATGTGAAAATAGGAGGAGAAAAGATTATGGAGGTAGAAGAATTTTGTTATTTGGGAAGTAAAATTACTAAAGATGGACGAAGCAGGAGCGATATAAAATGCCGAATAGCACAAGCTAAACGAGCCTTCAGTAAGAAATATAATTTGTTTACATCAAAAATTAATTTAAATGTCAGGAAAAGATTTTTGAAAGTGTATGTTTGGAGTGTCGCTTTATATGGAAGTGAAACTTGGACGATCGGAGTATCTGAGAAGAAAAGATTAGAAGCTTTTGAAATGTGGTGCTATAGGAGGATGTTAAAAATCAGACGGGTGGATAAAGTGACAAATGAAGAGGTATTGCGGCAAATAGATGAAGAAAGAAGCATTTGGAAAAATATAGTTAAAAAAAAAGACAGACTTATAGGCCACATACTAAGGCATCCTGGAATAGTCGCTTTAATATTGGAAGGACAGGTAGAAGGGAAAAATTGTGTAGGCAGGCCACGTTTGGAGTATGTAAAACAAATTGTTGGGGATGTAGGATGTAGAGGGTATACTGAAATGAAACGACTGGCACTAGATAGGGAATCTTGGAGAGCTGCATCAAACCAGTCAAATGACTGAAGACAAAAAAAAAAGAAGAAAAAAAGAAAACTCGTTCTCCATAATAACTAGCAATCCATACATGGCTTATTAGGGAAAGTAAGAAGGAAGTAGTTTCCCGCTTCCTTCTTCCTAAAGAAGGAAGCCGTTTCCTTATTATTCCTAAAGAAAAATGACGGAAACTACTTCCTCCTCTGTAATGAAAAGTGTACTCTATAGAATCACAGTGTATTAATCCCACTAAATTACTGGTGATATTCAACTGTACGAATGACATCTTTTAGGTGACGTCGTAACGTCATTTCAGTCTGAGAAAATAACCTTTGACTTCGGGGGTTTTATATGCTTCACCGTAATAAGAAAGACATTGAGATTAGTTCGTGTAATGTAAAAAATTAACGTACATCTTTTCATTTTTGAAACAATGCGTTCCATGAACTACTTAAATATACGAGGTGTGTGCGAAAAGTAATGAGTCTTTTTACTTACCAAAGTTTTTATTTTTTTCAAACAACAATATTACCCCCTTCAAAGTAGTTACCTTGGGGAGCTATACACCGGCGGATTTGTTGTTCCCACTCCTGGTAGCAGCGCAGGAAGGCTTTAACTGGTAGGAAAACTGGTCAGTCACAGTCTTTTGAATGTTCTCCAGAGTTCCAAAATGACGTCCATTTAATACATGTTTCAATTTCGGGAAAACTCACAAGGACTCAAATCAGGAGAATAACGGGGTTGAGGAACCGTAGGAATGCGTTTAGAGGTCAAAAATGCCGTGATGCAAATGGCCGTATGACACGGGGCATTGTCATGAAATTGTCACAAAACTTTCGCATGTCTGTCAAAATTTGATGTATGGTGAAAGTGTTTAAATTTAACTGTTCACTCGTCATCCTTATTGTTAAACGACGGTCTGATCTCACAAGAACCCTCACACCCTCAACGTTTTCGTCAGATTTTGAAGTTGAAGGTCTCCCTGAGCGAGGTTGACCTTCAACGTGTTCTCAGCCTTCCAAAAATGATTTATGTCGGCGGAAAACTGGCGCTCTTGATAAGCAATGTTCCCCTTACGCCTGTTTCAACTTTTCAAAGTCACACTCGCGGATTCCCCAAGTTTAACATAAAACTTGATCGCACAACGTCGCTCTAAATTCCGATGCTCCATTTTCATAACACACAACAAAAACACAATTTCACTGATGCCGCTGTCAAAAATAATATGTTGGCTGAACGGCGTTGAAACTCGTACTGATCATGTGGAAGGGATGAACAAACCGGTCTAGCACAGACCGGAAGACACAGCGTTGCCAGATCGCTCGCCGTGTTACCAATCTCATTACTTTTCTGACACACCACGTATGTACGTTGCCTTATACATATTGCTTCCTTTATTAACATAATACGTTAGGATTGAATCTTCTGTTTGAAGAGTACATTTTTATAGAAATGAAATGCGTTTTAAAAAATTATTGGATAAGGATTTAAAAATTGTTTGTCTATTACTCTAAATTCATCAATAGAAATTTAATAATCAATAAAAGGAACGTCAGACTAAATTTCATTCAAAAATTTACCCTCAAAGTTAAATAAATTTTCTTTTCGATATTTTCTCGCTAATTTTATATTTCATAAAAAATTTGAAGGAACCCGATTAGTAAAAGTTATTTTTCATACCAACATTTATATTTTATTTGAATTTAAGTGGAGGTTCAATGATTTTGAACCTCTCTCTCACTCTCTCTTTCTCTATATAAGTTAAATAAATGTTTCATATCCTTTTTTTTTTGTCAAGGGAATTATTTTCTCCTGGAAAGAAGATGAATAAAAAGTTAGATTAGTTTAAAAATTGGAATACATTTCCGTTAAAAAATAATTTATTTGTATATATACCATAATGTAAAGTTAAAAATAAATAACCAAATATATGTTTATTAAATTTATATTATTGATTTTTTTATTTCCTAAAAGATGATTCAGGAGTCACTCAGAATAACTGAAAAGTTCTGACGTTACATTTTTTACTTTTGTTGCAACTTAAGTAAAATTTGTTTAAAAAAAACAAACAAAAAGAAACAGGAAGTTATGCTGAGAAATTATTTTAGCGATTTACGTGTTTAAGATTTATGGGTACAACGAATTAACAGTGCTAATCTTCATTGAATAAATATTTTATAACACTGTGTTACAAACTAATAATACGTAGTAACGTATAATGTATAAATAAATAATATTAATTTTTGTTTAATGGTATTTCAAATATTTCATATTAAAATACCATTTTTATTATTAGTCGTACGGTAACAAAAGACAGGTTATTAAAAAAATGATTGTTATTCCGATTTCCGTATATTTAATTTTCCATATTAAAGGAATACTATATTCGAACAAATTTCATATTTTAGCTACCTTTCATGTGGTGTTTTTTTTTTCAAAGATAAAGATGTTTTAAATAAGCTCATTATGTTTAGAGCAATGTTTGTATCTATTTTAAAGAACAAAATAAAGGAAACACGGATGAAATTCTACAAAACATTTACCATAACGGTAATAAACCCCGAGTCACAAGGAAGAGAAAATTTCTTTCAAAAGTTGGATGAAATGAGCGCTTTGAGAAAAATAGATAGATAGACTAGGTCGCTCAGAAAGAATAATGATGAAGTGAATATTAAGTTAGGATATTTCATCTGTTGGAGACCATTAGCCGGTGTAAATCCAACTGATGCGCTCAAATTATTAGAATGGCAGAAGAACATCTGCCAGCTAAATTATGAAATATAGACCAAACGGAAGAAGATTTTATCATAATCTATACATTTAAGTGTAGAAGAGCAAGAAAAGAATTTTCCCAGAATTTAAGAAAATATTTTACCGCTTCTGTTAACTTTCAGATTAGATTTAAATCAACGATAATTAAGAGATTTGTATCTTTTTAAATCTAACCGATTCATACATATTAATTATGTTCTTTATCAGATAGAAACACTCTGTTTATGAATTTCAAATTAATAGATTATGTTTAACATTTAACCTTCTGCTGGTTAACAAAGTTTACATTTGCTCTAAATTAAATATTCTTTACGTAGTTAATGAATTAATTTTCATTACTTAAGGCGTGACCTTAATTAAATACAAAACAGCTTGTTGAAATTATTTTTCTAATATCTTAAATTCTATCACAGATATCAATCCAATTAGTGTTTCAACAAAGAATTGGAGTTGTTATGAAACACGTTCTTCTAATACAAAGAAAACGTAACATGAAACAGGCATTAGATAAAATGTTTGACATTACGATGATGATGCAAGCAAGCCTTTACATCATACTTGAACGATGTTAGTAGTCATAGAATTTAGGGTACATTATTGACCTTATCCGAATCAGTCAAGCAGAAATAGAATAAGTCAAAACAATTAGTTATTAATTCTAATTTCGCACACTGCTTTCGTGGACATAATTTTTTTTTTTAAATTAATTTACGAAACGTATTAAAAGGTTACAATAGAAGTTATCAAAGTCATTATTTTTTGCCTTTTGTATTACAATCATTATATCTTATAACTGAAATAATCACTAACAAATTTGTGATAAATTAATTAAAAAACAAGATGTTGGATATAACAATTTGATTTACGAGAATAAGTTCAATAAAAGCATTATAACCTAATATTATGACCCAAAATGTAGAATTTTATTATAGATATTAGTAATAAAATAAAATGATTTTGGTGAGTTTTTACAAGTGTTTGTTAACTACTCAAACATTTTTGGTCTAATTCTACGATTATTTTATCGCTTCTGTGATTAGAGTGAAGTTGTCACTTCAAGTGCAGAATATCACCAACGTTTCAGATCACCTGGCATACTAATATATCCTTGTTTAAATTCATTCAATTTATAAAAGAATGCAATTGAAACTACTTCAATCGTTACTTTTTCAAGTAAAATACGTGGATGTTTTAATCGATAAAAAAAGCAGCTATGTTATTTACTCAAGTCATTTTTACGTGTCTTATGTCAGATCGGCTTGTTTCAAAAGAAACAAATACACACATTTTATATGTTAATTTTTATTTTATTATACAGATCGTTAAACAGAATAATACACGTTTGCATAAACAAAAGGTTTTCCAAAATATATAAAAAGAGAAGTTACTAATTTAACATCAATTATTTAAATTAAATTACCAGTTTCCTATTGATCATAAGAATGGATAACTATTGAGAACTGCCGGCCTCCGTGGCGCGAGTGGTAGCGTCTCGGCCTTTCAACCGGAGGTCCCGGGTTCGAATCTCGGTCAGGCATGGCATTTTCACACTCTCTATAAATCATTCATCTCATCCTATGAAGCAATACCTAACGGTGGCCGCGGAGGTTAAATCGAAAAAACTATTGAGAATTTTTGAAATGTAGTTTGATGAGTTTAATGGAATTTTTTTAGAGTAGTTCAGTTTTACAGTCTGCTTTGAAGCATTATAACCTTAAACCACAACAGATTTCATACTAAAATTACATATTCCATTTAACAATAACTTCAAAAAAGTCTTTTATAAAGATTTTTGAAAATTTAAAGATTGTATATATATCAAAACTAAGTAGAATGTTTGTTATAATTCATAGATAATTTTATTAAAATTTGGAGAATGAGATTTTTGTAGTAATGGTCACTTATCCAATATCTGTTGTAGGTATTTTTTAATTTCTATTACTTAGTGTGAAATATAAAAAAAAAACAAAAAAAAAAACGCTACCCTGTTACACATAGAATATTTAAGCAATTTGCTACTGAAAAGTAATAAAGTTCACTAATTTTGTAAACCTAATTAAACGATGATTGGCAATTAGTGAAGAATAGTTCTTTATTTTGGGGAAAAAATCAAGAGAGAATGTAGAATATTTTGTTGTTGATTGTTGAAAAAAATTATTGCATTCCTGTATTCTTCTGACGGATCCGTAGCATTCATTTTTTAATAAATTTAGTACCTTACAGAAATTAATATAACTGTTTCTCCAAGATATAATAGACACTTTTGTGATCCATAAATGATTACTTTCCCCAGAAAAATGAACGTATAAAAGAAGCGAATACTGTTACGACGTAGATCTAAATTTAAGTAATAAAGAGATTATGATTTTGTGAGTAAGAGTGTTATTGTTAAATTTTCTTTCAATTTTATACTGATGTACATATTTTATGCGAAACGAAATTTAAAAATAAATTTTAAGTACATAAAAAAATTTTCTTAAAAATATAGAAAGCAAAAGTTTACAGTTAAATTATCAGAACTGTGGGTAAAAATTAAATTTTAATTAAAATTGGACGTAGTATGTTGTGGTTGTAACAAAAACAGCGTATATCTTATCGCAAATATGACCTAACTGAAGTCAAGTATTATTTTAAATAAATATCATTAGGAGATTTATCTTGTTATATTTATTACAAGTTGCAATCAATTAATGCATGTATACGGCCGTCATAAGAATAATAAAATCGTGCAGTTCCCACCGATGTTTACATTTGTATTAACATGCAATAGAATTGCATTTATTAGAAAAATTATTTATATAAAAATTTTTAATTTTAAAAATTATTTATATTATTGCATTTGTTAGAATTGCATTTTACCTCCGGTATAAATGCTGAGTAGAAAGAGTTAACTACCCGCTATTGCGATATTTTACTGCTTGTAACCTTATTTAATAATACACAGGACTGTTACATCATTAGATTACGAGTTAAAACCAGACAGACAACTTTAAAGTTTATTTAGTGTTAAAGTAAAAGTAGAACTAAGTTTAAATTACATTTCTTAACAAAAATATTGTTATTATGGGAAAAATCATCATATAACTAATTTTCTGCAACATGATTTTTATGTATTCATGTAAATATATTTTTAATTCTTTTAATTTTTGTATTCAAATACTGTTGTTATTAATTACATTGATGAACAATGATTTTGTTAAATGAGAGTGAATAACTGATTCTTATAGTATTTTTCATATTTATTTCAAATATTAAATCAGAATGGGCTTAGTTTTTTGAAACTACTTTTCTTATTTTCAGGTAGTACATATTCATGTACATATTTTACCCCAGTTACTACCTTTGATTTTATCAATCGTATAAAACAATCACTGAGAGCATGGTGGCAAAGCGACTGGGCGACTACCGTCGATAATAAACTCCGACGGATTAAAGATTCCGTGTTGCCATGGGGCTCCTCTTGCAGAAAATCTCGTCGTGAGGAAGTGGTCCTCTGCCGGTACGGTCAGGATACACGAATACCTAATGTCAGGAGAAGTCCCACCCTTATGCACACGATGCAACTGCCGCATGACTGTGCACCACATTCTCCTGGACTGCATATGTTATGCGGCGTTGCGTCGTCAGTTTAATCTACCTAGAAATATCCGTGATATCTTGTGCAATAATAACTGAATTTTGGACCGGATGTTTCTCTTTTTGCATTGTACCAGGTTACTGCAAAAAGTTTAATATTATCCTTTATTTTAACCTTTACTTTCAATTTTGGTTTTTTTGGTTCTATGTATTTAATTTTACTATCCGGGGAGAGGACCTTTTGCACAACCCATCGAAATTAGGTAAGTTTTATATAGTTTCTTTATCGATTTTTTTAACTTTTTTATTTTATCGACTTCGTCTCTGATATTAGTTTTGAGTTTTATTTTGCTTTCTTGGCTTGTTTTAATAAATTTTTATTATATGATTAATATTCCACTTACACCTTATAAACTTTATTATTTTGGGGTTGTTATACCCTTTTAATAATAAAATTCCGGGCGATGATAACGCCCAGGCGTTTTTCGCCCACAAACAACAAAGAAAAAAAAAATTTATGCGAAACAAATTTTAAGTTTGTAAATAAATTTTCTCTATGTAAATGCCAAGAGTTTACAATTCCAGTACCACCACAAATATGGAACTAAGATACCAGATACATTAACTTAATGTTAAACATTTTCCTCACCATTCGCGGTGTAATTCGACGTCAGACGGTGAATCTGATGTCGGATTATACCGCCGGCCTTGGAACCTTCATCCAATAATGTCGACCGACTAAATTTTCTATACAAAAATAGTCTTACATTACTGTACGGGGTGTGGGATATTATTAATAATAATGATATTATTATTATCATCGCGGCCTCCGTGGTGCGAGTGGTAGCGTCTCGGCCTTTCACCCGGAGGTCCTGGGTTCGAATACTGGTCAGGTACGGCATTTTTCACACACGCTACAAAACATTCATCTCATACTCTGCGGAAAGAAATGCTTAACTGCGGACCCAGAGGTTAAAAAAAGTAGAAGGAATATTTTATTTACCAAACCTTATCGTCATACTTTACAAGATTTCATAAAACTCATTATATTCTAAAATATGAAGGAAAATTTAATACCGGAACATCAGATATTCAGTTATATCAGAGGAAAACGGGTGGACATAGGTGGACATATTCGTACGTTTTCCAATTGACCTAAAGGGTACAATTTGCTGTTGAATTGTAATTCATAATGCTTTGTCAGGAATCGTAAGCCCGATTTGATATCAGGAGGTATAATCATAAATGCGCATTCATGTACATTCCATGTTAAAATGGCTTTATATTTAAAATAAATGTCTTGAGTAATTTTAAAATATACCGTACCACAAAAATTTCGGTAATAATGTTTTATTTTTTGCGAATATATTGAGAAATATAGCATTAATTACATTATGCAGGAGAAATCAAAAATTAATTTTCACTCAGTTATAAAAACAGTTTGATATTAAATATTATTTTATTAATAATAATTAATAAAAATAATTAGTAATACGTAAATAAAAAAAATTAAATTACATTAAAAAAATTCTAAAACAGAATATTTATTTTTCTAAAATTTCTAAATTTTAAAAACCTATCTGGAATAATTCATCTTAAAAGAAAATTACGTTTTTCATATGTTTAATGCATGTTGTAGAGAATAAATACAAATAAAATAATAAAGCAAAATTTTAAAATAATACAAGTAAGAATAAAATGGAAATACCAGAAGGATTTCTTTAGAAATTCAAAAGTATGAATATTTCAAGATATAAATTTACCATTTATTTCTTTTGTTTAGAAAATTCTTTTACTAAATTTTACTGTAAGTAAAGAAAAACACTATATATTCTTGAAAATTTTCACAGTTCATTTTGTAGAAAAAAACACGATTTATCAAATGTTTATTTATATCTGATTTTAGTAAGTGTTAAATTTCAGAATTACCGTAGAATTTAAACTACATAATGTGCACACGTTTTACGAACTGAGGAGGTATGGATTTTTCGTTCCAGATCTTTAGGCGGTGCAGGCTTTTTATATTACTTTTAGATTAATCATTCGTGTCATTGTCTTTCATAAATATTTTTCTAGCCGTTGCGGTGTTTTCATAAGAGTTCTTAAACGTTTCTGTTTCAGAAGGATAGAAACAAAAAAATGTCCAATTATTAGTTTCCAAGACCACCTACTATTAGCGTAAAAATGACTTGTCCTAGGTTTGCCTCCTTCAAAGGATATGACCCGAAATATATGATTTATCTTTAATTACTTTCACAGTGATATTCTATTTTTTGTCTTACTTACCTATTAGGGAAAAAACTAACGCGTAGAAGCGGTACGAAATTTTCACAATTTCAATAAATAAAGGTCATTGACAATTTTAACTCTGAAATATTTTATAAAGATTATCTGAGCTGTGCAAAAAACCTAATCTGGGAAAACGGTATCTGCGAGAACAAACCAATAAATTAGTGAATTTCTTCTGTCATCTTCGGAAGGTAAAGGATAAAAGTGGTCCCTCTTCAAAGTTTATTCGCAGTGAGTAAACTTGAAATAAATTTTTTTATTTTTGTCACATATTTCAAAGGAATTTTTTAAAACTGTACTTCTGGGTAGAGTTAGCCGCAATATGTATTAAATTTATCTTGTTTCCAATAATGCCTTCAAAAGCGGTCCATCGTTATACCTTCTTTTTATGTCGAAAATTATGGTTGGTTGCTCATCTCTACCATATTTGTGGTGACCAAATTTATCTCTCTTTTTCATCCGGTGCTGTAAATGAAGTTGTATAATTTTTTACTTCGTTCTTATTTGTAAAGTAATTTTTTAATGAAGTAATATCGTTTTAGGCAAGGGCTAATTCCCTTTCGAGAAGGATTAACCTAATGTGATTTACAGTTGTAATAGTAGACTTGATTTGCAACTTTTTTGTTCAAGATCCCCAAAAAAAGTTGCAATATAAAAGTCTGCTGGTTATATTCCTTAGGAAAATCATATCTCAAATTGTTGAAACGTACCGTTAAAACATGCAAGGTTCTGATCATTTTGCGATCGGTTTAAAAATCTGTGTCGGTAAGTGAACTAGTCAGCGATTCTGCTGACTTTAAAGCAATGTATCTGGCATTTTATAATAAACATAAAAGTAGTACGGAAATAGGAGTAATAACACTCGTACAATAGCAAATGATTTAAAATATAAGCTAAAAATTAAGTTGGATACAATAAAAATTACTCCTAACAAAAATAAAGAGAGATTCATATTCTGTGTATAAAAATGTACGTTAAGATAAGTAAAAACAATGGTTGCATTTCCACACCACCCAGGAGGTAGAAATTGCGGGGCGTTGAGATTTTTTTTTAACGAATGATATCTCTCCCCAGTAGGCCTACAAAACACTCGTTCATTTAGCTTCAAAAAAATATCTTCATGATACTTCTTTACAAAACCGCGATGTGACAAACAACAAACGTAGATATTAGATAATGATAAACTTGCACAACACATCTATCCGAAAAAATCATTAACTTTAATTTATATATGCGAAACTCGTGCAAGTTTATCAGTATCCATCATCTGCGTTTGTAATATAAGATAATTATAAGAAGAAAAGATGTAAATGGACATCGCGATTTTCATCGATATTTTTAATTAAGAGGATTAAATTTTCTGCAAAATAAAGATCCATTTTCCAATTTTCATTTTTACATTTTCTATTTTATTTGCTTTATCTTATGTTTTTGTGGCTTTAAATTATTAACTTTTAAGTTTATTTCCATCTATTTTGAGCTGTAATTTTTTTTTATTTTAACTTCAGTTAGGGGTAACTTCCAAGTTATTGTGTTGCTTAAGGGGGGAGATCCTTTTTTGGGTGTATTTTGTTTTATAAATTATTTAAAGATTTGGTTTTAAGGTTCCCCTTTAATATATTTTTGAAAAAAATTTGATTTTTGTTTTGAAATTTGGCTTTAAATTTATAACGTATGTAAATTTTTGTTAGATTAAATATCCTTAATGGTTAATTTTTATTTTCAGTGTTAAGGTTTTTTAATTTAATTTTTTAATTTAAGTTATATTTTTTAGAACCAAAAAATGTTGTGCCATTATTTGCGGTTATTCCTCAGGTTCAAGTTAATTTTTTTAGAATATAGTCTTATTTAGTTTTAATATTTTGTATTTAGGTGAAATTTATATAATAATTTTTTTTTTCTATGTAAATTTGAATTTAAGCCAGGATTAGATACCCTGTTATTCTTAATTAGTAATTTTTTTCTAAGGTAGTATATTTTTTATAATTGAAATTTAATAGATCTGGCGGTTTTTAAATCTTTTTAGAGGAACCTGTAATTTAAATGATATTCCACGATTTTTTGATTCTTTCAAATAATAATTTTAGCGCTTTGAGCCAAGACTTCACTGTTTCTTGACATAATATAATGTATTTAAGTTATATGACCGTAATGTTTGTAAAAAACCTAACACGACAAACAATTCTTAACAAAGAAGTGTAGATTCTCCTGCAAACTACACAACCGTTCTCAAAAATAAAATGAGCCTCTTGTTAGAGAGTAATGAATTTCTTCCCCATTGACTCTTTCAGAATCTGATTATACTCTTTTGAATAAAAATGCTAAATGCAGAACTATTTAGCCCAAAAAAAGACACTTTTAAGCGTAATTATTTAATATACTTAAATATTAAACAGAATTAATTTTAGAAGAAGAATATCTGATTTTTGTCTCTTATCAGGTAATTCACGCACGTCATACATATAATAGTGATTTGGTAATTAATGTATATTAATAGTATTGCATTCTATATGTCATAAATTACGTATTCTAATAATTACTTATTTATTTTCATTCTTTATGTGACGAAATAGTGAATACGTTCACTCCATAACTTTGTTTAACAAAGTATACGGAAAGGATATTAGAAAGTACAGAAACGTCTTTCAGCAAAAATAATATTAAAACTTGTAGTGATGAGTTGGTTATAATGAATCTAATAGTACATTTCCTTCAATTTTATCCATTTTACTCTTGTCTTCGTATTATTTATTTATTCCTAGTAAATAGAATCATCTCCATCTAAAATATTTAATTTAATTTAATTTAATGTTATCTATTTAATTTTATTGCCAAAAAAAAATTAAAAACAACCGTGATTGTTATCTTACCACCAGGTTACTATTTTTATTTTTTTATTTTATAAACATATGAAAGAGACGTTTGAATGCTTACAAGATTTTCTATAATCTTCATTTTATAAAACTTTTCGTGCAATTAGATTGTACTATCTTATTGAATTAAGACATTTTCATACATTGTGAGAGTTTTTGGTTGAAATGCACACATTTATATATAAATATATATACGAGGATAAGTTAATTATTATCCGCAATTTAGTTATATTTTTGTTTATGTTGGTAATACTGTCGTGTTGTGTATATGACACATGCGTGGTTTAATTGTTGTTATGTCTGTGCAGGTTTGCTGCTGCTAGGTTAGTTCTATTATTGCTGCCCTGCCGTTAATCGTGGCTGCTCCGCTTTCTGTTTGCACCAAAGAAGAGTAACGTTCAGCGATCCGTTTTTTGTGGTCGGAAGGTGTATCAGAGGCCGAAATGTCGAAGACTTTCGGTACAGTACGGGATCAGTGTGTTACCACACCGGAATGTCTACGAATGGATTGAAAAATTCAAAAATGGTCACACAAGTGTTACGCAAGACCAAGGAGCCGGACGACCGTCAACCGCCACAAATGAGGAAAACATTGAGCGTGCACGCGACATGGTTTTCTTAGACAGATGAGTAACTATCGATGAAGTGGCACATCATCTGCAAATTAGTCACGGTTTTACCTACGAAATCATCCAAAACAGACTTGGGTTTCATAAAGTCTGTGCAAGATGGGTCCCAAAACAACTCACACAGTAACATAAACAAACGCGCTTGGACATCTGCCAAAAACATTTGGATCGCTACGGTAACGAAAGGGACATCTTCTTAGACAGAATCATCACCGGTGACGAAACATGGATCCATCATTACGAGCCGGAGAGTAAACGGCAGAGTACTGCCGTTTACTCTCCGGCCCAGTACTGGAACATTATGAGGAAAGGGGCATGACAATAAACAGTTCGCGTTACAGTGAGATGCTTACTGCGAAGCTGAAGCCTGCAATTAGAAGCAAATGCCGAGGACTGCTGTCGAAATATGGTGTGTTGTTGCACAATGCCCGTCTACATGCTGCTGCCCATACTGCTGAAACGCTCCAGAAACTCAACTTTGAAGTACCAGCTCATCCTCCGTATAGTCATGATCTTGCCCCTTCTGATTACCACTTGTTTGGTGCACTCAAAGAGGTTTTAACAGGCCATCGATTTACCTCGGATGAAACAGCGAAAGAAGCGGTGAATTCCTGGCTCGCAGCTCAACCGAAAGCCTTCTTTTATGAGGGCATCAGGAAGCTTCTGCAACGATGAATCAAGTGCGTTGAAATGCAAGGGACTAAGTTGAAAAACTCATGTACATGTAAGTTTTCTATTTGTATTGCAATAAAATGTATAACTACAATGCGGATAATAATTGACTTACCCTTGTATATTTATATATATGATTGATTTCAAATTACATGAAATCTTTCAGAAGATGATTTTAGAGCCAAGAATAAGAAAGAAAGTTTATATAAATGTAGGTCAGAAAATGGTTCGTTAGCGAGTTTCGGCTTGCGAAACATTTAACCCTCCTTTCTGCTCCCTCTGTAAAATTAAACTGTACTACAATACCACAATTCTTAGTATACAAAACTAGTGGTAAATTTGGTGCTTTTTTATGGTTTTTGACTTAAGAAATTGAATACGAATGTTCCCAGACCTCTATCTCACTTAGCTTTCAAGAAACAAGGGGTAAAACACGAAATAAACACTTTTTTGGGTTTGGAATAAAATAACTTTGATAATTTACCAATAAACAAATACGGTTCCCGTATGGTATTTGAAACTTTTCCAAATGAGCATGATAAAATAAAAAAAAATAAAAGACATATATGTTTCAGTGTTGATTTCATTATTTGAAATTTATTCCGTAATCAATATATCTATTAGTTGCAATCGATTTAACAGCTACAATGGCAGGAGGTTTGATTGAAAGTTCTTTTATTTGATTTATTGTGTGATACTTTGGTATCATTAACAAAGAACTTTATATATATTAACCATTCCATGCAGAAACATCACGGCATGTGACTGTAAAGAACACAGATTTATGAACAGCTTTTAAAACAATAAAAGCATATATTGTATGTATCTCATTAATGAATAATATCTATTTTTTTAGAAGCTTTAACGCTAATTTCACTGTGTATATAATCGGATGTGCTGGTAGCAGGTTGAAAATTTCATTTAATTTTAAGTACTTTTTAAATAAAGAAAGCGAACGATACTTCATTTTATCTATAATGTCATATGTTAAAATATTTTCTTCTTAAAATTATCTCTCTTATCTTACAAGGAAAATAAATTAAGATAGTATTTAATTTCAATAAATCCCTGGATATGAAAGAAATATAGAAAAATACGTTTAAGAACCGCTGATAGAGACGATTTAGAATGTTCTATCTCCCTTAAATTATGAATGAGTACATAATAATAATGATATAGATTGTTAACGAAATGAAAACTCCAAGTTCGCCTGAAAGTAGGCAATTAGCTTTACGTTACTATTGTACATAAAGTATACTTCCTTAAAAACGGATATATTTAGTATAGTTGCAAGTTTTTTTTAAAGTACACTTGCCATGTAGCGCTCTCTTTTATAAAACTAATGAATTGATTGAACAATACCTCATCAGACGAAGTATATATTTTTACAATAAGTAAAAAATAAATTTCTTCTTTTAAAGGTTTCAAATATAAATGCATATAATAATTTTTTTATCATTTCTTTTAATATTCTTCGCTTAAAACTTACTCTTAATTTAAAATTACGTTAAAAATTGAAAATAATCTGTTTGAATTCGATCAAGCATATTTTCCTAAACCTCTTTTTTCTTTTTTTAAGTTTCGTGCATATTGCACCGAACGGAATGAAATTAAATTAATTTTTGTTAGTAAAGAAGTGTGTGTATATAAGATAAAATTAGCAATTGGTGATGTAATATAATTAAAAATGAATGGAATTTTCCAAAGCATGTTTTTGAATAATTTGTTCCTCTATGGAATTGATAATGTTGTAAAAGGAATTAAACATTCTTGATTGTAATTTAAATTTTATCAGACATGTTTACACTCGAGAGATTAAAATCTAATGGTAGGAAATTCACAAACCGCTAAGTTCTATGATGAATAAACGTAATTAAATTAACGCTGATGAAAAGATATAATTCCCCCTCAGAAAATTATCTCATAAATTTAACCGTAGGGTGCCGGTAGGTTGTACGAAGTTGGTAGGACGCGGGGCTGGTTTGAAAGACATTCACCTACCTCATTAGGACGATATGATGAAAAACTAAACTGCCTCTCACTTAATTGAATTTAACTGTTAATTCTACCACCATTCAAATTTTTCGGAATTTATTCTTGAAATTTTTTTAAAATTATATATAAACTAATTAAATCTCTTTAATAGTTTAGCCTATAATATTCGTAATAATATAATTAATGTTATAATCAAAATTCAAAGGTAAGTATATTAAAAAGGAAGTGTAATATTAATAACTGTGATATTATCCTGCTTAT
Source organism: Lycorma delicatula (assembly GCF_047948215.1). NCBI lineage: Eukaryota > Metazoa > Arthropoda > Insecta > Hemiptera > Fulgoridae > Lycorma > Lycorma delicatula. The sequence goes on along the minus strand of NC_134459.1, from coordinate 167,047,486 downwards.
AAAGACTAAAAATTTCGTCTAGCAATTAAAATTGAATTTCATTTTGAAAGAAACTGTAGTGCAAACATACATTTTGATTTAAAACAAATTTAACAACTTAAAATTTTTGTATTTTCTAATTGTAAATCGAAATTGTTGTTCTTCAAAAGTTTAATTTGAGCTTACACAAGAAAAGTAATTTTCTCTGATTTATTTATTAATATTTGTTCTCATATCACGATAGGAAAAATGAATTAACTACTTTATGGAAGGAAATCTAAAAAACTATTTATAAATATTCAAAATTTTAATTCAACATAAATAAACTTAATTAAAAAAAATCCCTTTGGCATGTCGGTAGGCGGAGGTAGATTTCACCGTGCTACGTAAGGGATAAAAATGATTTCCACCTTAAAGTTAAGAAAAACTTCAAATTTACTCAATACGACAATGGTTGCATGTGAATAAACGTTTTACATATTTAGCATACGACAAGCCCCATCTTCTTACAATTCCAGCAAAATTTTGGTCATCTCTTGCCGTAAGGGTTGGTCATATAAAAAAATTGGTTCAGGCAAAAGTTTTAGGTAATGTTTAGAGGGCTAACGACCATTTTAAACCGATTTTATACTGTGCCTATTAAGGAGGTATGATTTTTTTTCTTTGAAACCCTATTTTTTCAACCCCCTGAGGCACTGGTTGGGGGTATCAAAAATTTTACTTAGTTAAGTTTTAGGCCCTTATTCAAAGAATAGTAAGAACTTTAAACGAATTCGATATTTTACTTAATAAGAAAGTTATAGCGATATTTTTTTTTTTAAAAGCCCCCACCCACAATTTCCACACCCATGGTCGATTTTGGCCGTTAACAAACCTCACTGAGATTTTGGGACGAGTTATTTTTAAGAAACAAATTGAAAGTGATTGGATTAAAATTATGGTAGTTAGCGTATCCACAAAAAAAAGAAAAAAGTATATGTATATATATATATATATATATATATATATATATATATTTTTTTTTTTTTTTTTAGTGGTGAACGCGTCTCTCAAATCAGCTGCTTTGGAAGTCGAGAGTTCCAGCGTTCAAGTCCTAGTAAAGGCTTAATTTTATACGGATTTGAATACTAGATCGTCGATACCGGTATTCTTTGTTGGTTGGGTTTCAATTAACCAACCATACATCTCAGGAATGGTCGATCTGAGATTGTACAAGACTACACTTCATTTACACTCATACATATCTCCTGATTCATACTTTGAGGTAATACCTGAACGGTAATACCTGATCACTAGAGTATCATTGCTCCTTTGTTCGAGGACATCTTCTGATCTCGCAGAGGTAAGTATCGCTAAATCATCAGCATAGGCCACTATTTCCGTCTCTTCAGGTAGCTGCAGTCGTAATACATCATCAATGACCAGTAACCAAAGTAATGGCCCCAGTACTGACCCCTGGGGGACACCACCATGAACTTGGCATCGTATGTCACCATCAAGCGTGCTAACCGTAGTCCATCTTTCAGACAGGTATTCGGAGATCTGTCTCCTAATGTAAGGGCTTATTCGCCTTCTGACTAAAGCGGCCATGATGGAGTCCCACTGGACGGTCCCAAAAGCATTTCTAATGTCGAGCATAACCAGTAAAGGAATCTTCCTGGTGCGCCATGTTCCAGCCTTGACTGTTATAGTCTAGTTAGTTATCTTTTCAATCGCATGAAGCGTCGATCTGCCTCGCCTGAACCCATACTGGTTGTTATGCATACTCCCGCCTGTCTCTAACTCAAGCAGTAACCTTTCTGCGATCAATCTCTCAGCCACTTTCCCCATATTGTTTATGAGGCTCAACGGGCGGTAACCAACCACTTCTGCATCATCAGTCTTCTTGGGCAAGAACGCAGTGTGCGACTCCCTCCAACAATCAGGGAAGGTCCTGTTCTGCAAGCAATAACTTGACACATCTGTCATTTCCCAAGGGGCTTTCATCATAAGTCCCTTGAGGATCGTAGCAGGAATACAGTCTGGACCCGGACTCTTTTTGTTCCTGAGTCTAGATACCGCCAAGGTATCATTCATGTTGTGTGAATCGACCTGCATCGCATTCAACCAGCTCCGATAGACCCGATTCAGCCACCGGAAAAAGTGTTCTTAATTGTATACCAGCAGACTCAGCCGTAAGGACAGGCAAACGTCTACGCAGTCTTCACATGACGATCTGAAAAGGACGTCCCCACGGGTCCGAGTCCAGCTCCAAGCATAACTCCTTCCAACGTGCTCTCTTGCTTGATTTTATAAGGTAATTTAGGAACCGCCTGGCATCAGCAAACATATTTACAGCATGCTCATACACAGCACCGCCTCTTCTACAGAGTCTAAATTTTCTCCTTCGCCAGTACTGCAGAATCCGTCTTTGGTCCGCAATCTCCGCAGTCTACCAGTAAGCGGGTTGATACCCCCTAATATTTTGGGGAATCCTCGCCATCTCCGTGACTATTAATTTCTGCAGAACAAAAGGCGTAACCTCTCTGCCATCCATGAGCTTGCGAGCAACTTTGTCAACCACTACTTCTACCTGTCTTTTAGACAATCTCGGCGGCTTTGATGTTCTCCCGATCACCGGTCGTATACCGTCAAAAGAAAATATCGTGGCAAAGTGATCACTACCAGTTTCTGACCTCAAAACTCTCCATTGATAGAGCGAAGGATCCCAACTATTGTCGACCAATGTCAGGTCTAATACAGATCTATGACCTCTGGCTTCAAATGTATAAGAGTCGTCATTTAGACAGATCATATCAGTCGCCATCATCATTTCTGTAAAGATTTGCTCTCTTCTGTTAGTATATCTGCTACCAGCAATCGTGGCCTTGCAGTTAAAATCACCCATAACCACGGCTCTTTTCGGTGACTGTAAGATGACCCGTTGTATTTCGTCAACGTAAAGTTCATACTCAGCAATTCCAATATTAGGACTCACGTATTCAGCCACAAGGACAAAATTCGGCAAAATAATCGCTAAAATCCCCTCTCCTCTATGATGCAACTGTCATCCGATCCTATTACTGATGTTTGTTATAGCGACATCACCAATAGCATCAGCCAGCCAGTCATGACGAGCAGCGGTACCCAAATTCGGCTCAGTAGTAATCACGATGTCAACATTCAATTCCCTGGAAGTCTCTCCCACTAAATCATGGGACAGAATACTCCTGTTGGCATTGGACAATATTATACTAAATATTTCTGGCTTCGCCGCACTTTACGCCTCCGGTGCGATGGTCAGTCCCATTACAGTCGAGGCATTTGGACGCTTTACAATCACGTATAAGGTGGCCTGTACCCCCACAGTTGTAGCACAAAGCCGACCTATCAGTCAAAAAACTGCACTCAAAACTGCTGAGTGCAGTATCAAGGAAGTATTTGGATAGGGTAACTATTGCAGGAGTTATGAAGGAAAAGGAATTCCCCCTACTAAATTCGCTTCGTAGCATTCAGTAAAATTTCCTACACAGAGTAGGAAGTATTAGAAAATTTCCTAAGTCCTTGACCGATGTAATCAATTATCGTAAATAACATTTATATTAATTATATTTCTACTTACTGATATGTTATCTGTTATCAGCTGGAGATAACCGAATAATCACGTACAGCGAAGAGACGCTCCACTATAATCCTTATTGCCTGTGACAATAAGGTTGAAACTACAAAAATCACAATAAAAAATACCGTCTGTTATCCAAAAATGTTACATTTAATCTTTTGAAATTTATTATTTATGTTTTCAGGATCACACAAATTATAACTCGTTCAGACTACAGAGTTCCAAAATCAGAATTATAATACAGTTTCTAACAGAAATAAAGTTGATTAAATTCAGTTGAAATTAACCTCACGATACAAAATTTGTTCTTCTATTTAAGTTAGACTTAATTAACAAAGAAAAAATAATTAATTAATCATTTTCAAAAATCAATAATTTTAATTGAAAAATTTATTTGATTGACATAAAAGTTATAAGTAAAATTTTAATCGAAAAGAGATTTATCTATTTTTTTTAATCTTGCTAATGGGAACGATTTATCGAGAAATTTTTTTTTTTTTTTTTTTTGTCTTCACTCATTTGACTGGTTTGATACAGCTCTCCATGATTCCCTATCTAGTGCTAGTCGTTTCATTTCAGTATACCCTCTACAACCTACATCCCCAACAATTTGTTTTACATACTCCAAAAGTGGCCTGCCTACACAATTTTTCCCTTCTACCTGTCCTTCCAATATTAAAGCGACTATTCCAGAATGCCTTAGTATGTGGCCTATAAGTCTGTCTCTTCTTTTAACTATATTTTTCCAAATGCTTCTTTCTTCATCTATTTGCCGCAATACCTCTTCATTTGTCACTTTATCCACCCATCTGATTTTTAACATTCTCCTGTAACACCACATTTCAAAAGCTTCTAATCTTTTCTTCTCAGATACTCCGATCGTCCAAGTTTCACTTCCATATAAAGCGACACTCCAAACATATACTTTCAAAAATCTTTTCCTGACATTTAAATTAATTTTTTACGTAAACAAATTATATTTCTTACTGAAGGCTCGTTTAGTTTGTGCTATTCGGCATTTTATATCGCTCCTGCTTCGTCCATCTTTAGTAATTTTACTTCCCAAATAACAAAATTCTTCTACCTCCATAAACTTTTCTCCTATTTTCACATTCAGTGGTCGATCTTTGTTATTTCTACTACATTTCATTACTTTTGTTTTGTTATTGTTTATTTTCATGCGATAGTTCTTGCGTAGGACTTAATCTATGCCGTTCATTGTTTCTTCTAAATCCTTTTTACTCTCGGCTAGAATTACTATATCATCAGCAAATCGTAGCATCTTTATCTTTTCAACTTGTACTGTTACTTCGAATCTAAATTGTTCTTTAACGTCATTAACTGCTAGTTCCATGTAAAGATTAAAAAGTAACGGAGATAGGGAACATCCTTGTCGGACTCCCTTTCTTATTACGGCTTCTTTCTTATGTTCTTCGATTATTACTGTTGCTGTTTGGTTCCTGTTCAAGTTAGCAATTGTTCTTCTATCTCTGTATTTGAACCGTAATTTTTTTTAAATGCTGAACATTTTATTCCAGTCTACGTTATCGAATGCCTTTTCTAGGTCTATAAACGCCAAGTATGTTGGTTTGTTTTTCTTTAATCTTCCTTCTACTATTAATCTGAAGCCTAAAATTGCTTCCCTTGTCCCTATACTTTTCCTGAAACCAAATTGGTCTTCTCCTAACACTTCTTCCACTCTCCTCTCAATTCTTCTGTAAAGAATTCTAGTTAATATTTTTGATGCATGACTAGTTAGACTAATTGTTCTGTATCCTTCACATTTATCTGCCCCTGATTTCTTTGGTATCATGACTATAATACTTTTTTTGAAGTCTGACGGAAATTCCCCTTTTTCATAAATATTACACACCAGTTTGTATAATCTATCAATCGCTTCCTCACCTGCACTGCGCAGTAATTCTACAGGTATTCCGTCTATTCCAGGAGCCTTTCTGCCATTTAAATCTTTTAAGGGTCTCTTAAATTCAGATCTCAGTATTGTTTCTCCCATTTCATCCTCCTCAACTTCCTCTTCTTCCTCTATAACACCATTTTCTAATTGATTTCCTCCGTATAACTCTTCAATATATTCCACCCATCTATCGACTTTACGTTTCGTATTATATATTGGTGTACCATCTTTGTTTAACACATTATTAGATTTTAATTTATGTACCCCAAAATTTTCCTTAACTTTCCTGTATGCTCCGTCTATTTCATCAATGTTCATTTCTCTTTCCACTTCTGAACACTTTTCTTTAATCCACTCTTCTTTCGCCAGTTTGCACTTCCTGTTTATAGCATTTCTTAATTGCCGATAGTTCCTTTTACTTTCTTCATCACTAGCATTCTTATATTTTCTACGTTCATCCATCAGCTGCAATATATCATCTGAAACCCAAGGTTTTCTACCAGTTCTCTTTATTCCGCCTAAGTTTGCTTCTGCTGATTTAAGAATTTCCTTTTTAACATTCTCCCATTCTTCTTCTACATTTTCTACCTTATCTTTTTTAGTCAGACCTCTTGCGATGTCCTCCTCAAAAATCTTCTTTACGTCCTCTTCCTCAAGCTTCTCTAAATTCCACCGATTCATCTGACACCTTTTCTTCAGGTTTTTAAACCCCAATCTACATTTCATTATCACCAAATTATGGTCGCTATCAATGTCTGCTCCAGGGTAAGTTTTGCAGTCCACGAGTTGATTTCTAAATCTTTGCTTAACCATGATATAATCTATCTGATACCTTGCAGTATCGCCTGGCTTTTTCCAAGGGTATATTCTTCTATTATGATTTTTAAATTGGGTGTAGGCAATTACTAAATTATACTTCGTGCAAAACTCTATAAGTCGGTCCACTCTTTCATTCCTTTTGCCCAGCCCGTATTCACCCACTATATTTCCTTCCTTGCCTTTTCCAATGCTTGCATTCCAATCTCCAACTATTATTAAATTTGCATCTCCTTTTACGTGTTTAATTGCTTCATCAATCTTTTCGTATACACATTCTACCTCGTTATCATCATGGGCGCTTGTAGGCATATAGACGTTAACAATCGTTGTCGGTTTAGGTTTTGATTTTATCGTTATAACAATGATTCTATCGCTATGCGTTTAGAAATACTCCACTCTCTTCCCTATCTTCTTGTTCATCACGAAACCTACTCCTGCCTGCCCATTATTTGACGCTGAGTTAATTACTCTAAAATCATGTGACTAAAAGTCGCCTTCCTCTTCTCACCGAACCTCACTAATTCCTACTATATCCACATTTGTCCTACCCATTTCCCTTTTTAAATTTTCTAGCCTACCAACCTTTTTTAAGCTTCTAACATTCCACGCTCCGACTCGTAGAATGTTATTTTTTAATTTTCTGGTGACCCCTTCCTTAGTAGTCCCCACCCGGAGATCCGAACGGGGGACTATTTTACCCCCGGAATATTTTACCAAGGAAGGCGCCTCCATTATTGCTATGTGAAAATGCAGAGAACCACATTTTCTTGGAAAAAAAGCAGCTGTAGTTTTCCATTGCTTTCAGCTGCGCAGTACTCAGAGGACTGAGTGATGATATGGCCGTTTAAGTCATTGTGACTCACGCCCCCTAACAACTACTGAAAGAGCTGCTGCCCTCTTTCAGGAATCATTCCTTAGTCTGGCTCTCAACAGATACCTCTCCGATATGGTTTCACCTTCGGTCCAGCTACTCTGTATCCCTGAGCACTCAAGCCCCCTCACCAACGGCAAGGTCTCGTGATTCATAGAGGAGACGAGAAAATTATTAAAGAAATAAACAATTATATCCAAATAGAATAATATACATTCATATCAGATCAGTTAATATAATTATCATTACGTCATTTAAAGAATGTAAGATATTAGACCATTTTAACAAACACTATAAAATTAAGAAAAATATACAACATTGTTAAATTGTAATTCGAGTTTTAACAAAAATCTTTCTCTGCATTAATTATTCTAAACGTCAGAGCAAACAAATAAAGTGAATATTTTTTTTTTTTTGTAACGACAGAGCAACTTTACAATCTGTTCAGCAAGATAATTTAACAATAAGTAAATAACATGTATTTGAACTAACATTAAGTTCCCACAGACGCAGCGACTTGTAACTTAATAATGAAATAAAAGAGCACTCCGTACGGCCAGACCATAAAGTCACCTAATTGAAACGATAAGGCAAACCAAGAATATTGTTCTTGAACAATATTGAAAAATCACTGATCGTGTTATATAATAAACTGATCGCCAAATAATTCGGGTGCCGATCCGGGTAAGATCATTCTATATAAGGCTAATACAAATATACCACGGTATGTTGAGTATTTTCCGCAGTCTTTTTCTTTGGTAGCGTTCAAGTATGTCAATTCTGGCGTTGCACGTTGTACCCCACAATTCATGACCATAAGTCCAAACGGGCTTCAAAACGGATTTATAAATCAATAATTTACGTTCTGCTGAAAACCGAGATCTATATCCTATCAGCCAGTACATGTGTTTAAATTTGAGATCCAACTGTTTCATCCAAGCAAGTCGTCGATCGAGAGGAAAACCCAAATATTTAAAGCCTTGCGATCTCAGAATCGGAACATTGAAGATAGAAACAGGAGGACAGTGTTTCTTACGAAGGGTGAACGTGATGCCCTTTGATTTTTTCGTTTTTTTTATTTTCCAAAATGTAATCCACGATTCGAGGCGAGTGATATAATCGTGCTTAAAACGAGACGCAATAGTCGGATTTTCGTGGACAACAAGAATTGCAGTATCGTCAGCAAACTGACGGTACTGTGGTATCTGCCGTAATTGGTTAAAGTCAGACGTAAACAAAACATAAAAGATGGGCCCAAGATTGGCTTCCTTGAGGTACCCCTGATTGTATAAGGAACAAATCCGTCAAAACCTCTTCGTGTTTAACTTGAAAGCACTTGCATTCTAGGTAAGATTTTAGTACTACATCGAAAACATGCGGTCAAACCTTTTTCAGTTTATAGAGCAACCTTACATGCCAAACCTTGTCATAAGCCTGACTGACATCGAGGAAAACCGCTGACCAGTACTGTTTCTCATCTAGAGCATGGTTTATAACGTTAACAATCCTGTTTGCCTGCTCCACAGGAGCATGTTGCTTCGTAAAGACCGAAATGTGATGCGTTCACGAACCGCTCCAGTATTTTCAAAAACCTTATAGAACACAGGAAGCAGGCTGATAAACCTATAAGATGTTATATTTGTGGGGTATTTACGCGGTTTTGCTATAACAATTAACTGTGAAATTTTCAACGGACCAGGAAAATGACCAATTCGGATTATAGCATGGAAAATCAAAGTAACCAAACGTATCGCATGCCGAGGTATTGCCTGGAGAACCGGACCGGTGATCAAGTCATACCCCGGCGCCTTCGCTGGATGTATTTCATCGTTAATGACTGAACAGATCTCGTGTACTGTAGAGCGCGTAATCGGCAAGGACGTTTGGAAAGGAGGAGGCAAATAATCGGAAATTTCTGTGATCTCCGGAACTGAGAATGATACGTTGGAAAAGTGGTGAGCAAATAAGGTCGCCTTCTCCTGAAAACTTCTCGTCCGCGTTCTGTTAATGTTACGGAGAGATATAAGTGTATAAAAAAAGTAGTAAGTGTATAAATGTAATAAATAAAAGGAAATATACAATTTAGATGAAGATTAACTTAAAACTTATAAAAATTCGTTATACTGCTAACACAAAATAATTAAAAAATTTGCCCTGAGGTAGGTAATCCCCACGTCCGGAACACAACACCTATGTTCCACGTCCAGGGCGGTAAAAGCTGTACTTATGTACAATACTTATAGCTGGCTAACGGGGCTCCAAGTAAATTCCTCGGATGTATTACTTTATTGGCCTGTCTCCATCTTCAGGTCAACAGAAGGATCGGATTTTTCGGCTACCTGCAGGATATGAAAAATTAATTGATTAGGAAGTGGACATATACCAAACTTAGAGCTGGCGATGTGGCGGCCAGGGTCAATGTTATTGCAGGTGTAACGGAGACCCTTCCGTTGTCCACATGCCCCCTGCGATGGCAAGCATGGAGCAATCAATGGTGCCCATATATGTCGGTGCATGGGGGCTCTGAAAGCTTCGGTGAGTAGGAGCCTGGAGTCAGTGCAGAGACTGCGCATCCGCTCTCTGCCAGGATATATGCCGGTTCCACCGGAGTACCGGATCGGACCTCCAAGGTTAGTAGCCCTGGAGTGAGGTAGTACCCCAGCGGCTAGCCTTGCTACAGAAGGATAAACGTTCATGAATATTGAACAAACTAACGTGGCAGAGGGTGCACGTGAACACCCTCGTTTAGAAACCTCCGATTCGCCACAAGCGAAGAGGAAAAAGAGCAAGGAGTCAGATAAAATCAAGAGAGATGCTGACAAAATCAGTAGGGAATTGAGAAAGTCGTTGTTTGGAAACATTGCTCCCAAACCAAGATTTTTAATTATTACAAAGGAGAATGGAAACTTTCAAAATGTTAGTCCATTCTTAATCGCAAGAGAAAACCAATTGTGCTGGTGGTTCTGTCAAGGAAATCCGTAAAACTTTTAATGGGTTGCATGTCGAAACCATCAACGACATGCAAAGCCAGAAAGTTCAGGCGTTGAAGAAGATATCGGTGAATTTACGGTTTCTGTCCAACCGCATAGCACATTTAACTCATTCAGAGGAGTTGTTGTTTGTCGCGATCTTCTTAATTGTACAGAAGAAGAAATTGTACAAGAAATGTCGAGTCAGGGAGTGACTCAGTGTCGAAGACTAACCATGCGAAGAAATGCTGAAGTTGTTCCTTCGGCCTCGCATGTTTTAAAATTAAATAGGCCGAACCTTCCTGAAAAGGTACGAGCTGGCATCCATCGGCTTGATGTACGAGCTTACATTCCGCAGCCAATGAGATGTTTTAAGTGTCAACGATTCGGACACACAGCAGCTAGATGTGAAGCGCAGGATATATGTATATGTGGAGAGAAAACACATGAGGGTGACCCATGTAAAGACCCTCCAATCTGCGTTAACTGTAAAGGGCATCACAACTGTCTTTCAAGGAACTGCCTACATATAAATTATAAACAGCCATTCAGAAAGTTAAAACGCTTCAGAAGGTCAGTTATCCTGAAGCGAAGAAAATTGTTAATCAGCGTACACTACGACCATCGACTTCTTATGCAGAAGCAGCGGCTGCCCCTTCCACATCTAAAATTAATGTGAAGCAGTTGCTTGACACGATGGCACCAAGTCTTGCGACAATGATTGAAAGAATCATTGATTCAAAGGTTGAGTCGACTCATCAGAGAAAACAAAGTAAAGATGAGACGGCTCATTCCCGGACTGACGCTGTTGACATGAGAGACGCACCAGCGCCGTTTAAAAAACCGGCCAAATCTGCGATCGTAAAGCCACCAACTAGTGTAAAAATTAAGAATCTTGACTTATATGACAATGAGAAACAGATCACTCGACTAGTCACAAGCCTAAAGAAATTGTGACAAGAAAATCCGAGTCTACCGAAATGGAGGTGCAAGTTATTATTGGAAAAGGACCAGACGCAGGTGACATAAAAACTGCAACAATTGAGGCTGCAAAAGCTCAAAGAACAGCTTCGGTGAGAGCATCTATTCAGCTGGACCCAGCACTGCAGTAGAAATAGAATCTAGCTCATCAGCCGCGGAAAGTGCATCGCTTGCTAGTTTAGATTCAATTGCAACGATGTTAACAGCACCAATGAAGCTTTCATCACCTGATGTAAGCCGACGAACGTCATCGGCATCAGAAAGAGAAGACGATGCCATGTCCGAGGCCTCAGACACTCGTCAGAAGTTGAGGCCGTTCGCAGGATGGAAAAACGGTGTAAGAAAGGATGGCCGAAAGGAATGCCTAGGAAGTAATTTGTTGGATTAGAAGTTATGGAAAATGTAAAATTTTGAACATTTTTGATTCATGAGATTGTGAATCATTGAACCTTTTTTTAATTTTATTTTTTTTTTGAAGTGTTATGGGGCTAATGACCAAAGTAGTCGATGCCCCTAAAAACATTAAAAAAATAAATAAATAAATAAAAAAAATAAAAAATTAATACAGTTCTGAGAAATAAACAGATAAAAATAATAATAAATAAGTAATAAGTGATCCGTTGATATAAAAAGGGTCAGTTAATTAAATTGGAAGAAAAAACGTATACTGCGGTTTAAAAAAAATTAAATCAGAAAATTAAATGAAAATTATTTACGTTTAAAGTTATATTCGTTAAATTTAAGTCTTTCACTATATAATACGAGAACATTAAAAAATAAATTCAAAAAAATTGAATTTTGTACTCAACTGTTGAGGAGGTTTATATTAAATGAAGAAAGAAGCGGTTTCAAGCTTAAGTTTCAAGAGTTAATTTTACAACTCATAAAATTAATTTGATTAACACGAAATATTTCACCTATATAAATAAATGACCAATGGTAAACTGAGACTAAATTACTTGTGGTTCTTATATCGTAAGTATACCACTCTGAATTATTTGAATACAATTTTCCTATGGCGTAGGCGATGCTACGGAGATTTCAATTAAAATAAACATCTTAGTTTATTATGGCAAACAAATATAAAATGACTTGAATTAAAAATTAACGGGAGGGTCTTCTGAAGTATTAAATAGTGTATGCATAATACAAAATATTATCCCGCATTTATTTGGGGTAACGATATCCAGTGTCAAGGAAAAAGTCGACAGGGACTCCTTAGTGTTCCGATCCAACTTCGACGTGAATGTCAAAATTCATCGTGTACAGTATTTAACATCAAGATTAAAACACTTTATTCATACTTTTTACAAAACAGACAAAATTAAAGATCTTGAAATAATAAGAATCATATATTTTGTATATGCTCATTCACTTTTTCAATATGGAATCGAGATTAGGGTAGGAACATATGATCACTATAAAATATTTATGTTCCAGAAATATTTAATTAGAGCAGCTCTACCAAGGTTATATCCCGGTACACGCTTATTTGAAGAATTTAAATACCTACTTTGTGAAAAATATATGTCAAGAAAGTAATACTACACATAAACAAATATATAAATGATTTTGAATTTAAAAATACACCGTACAATACTCATTTAGCAGGAACAAATGCTTATATCACATTCTTTTCAAAATTAACTGTTTACAAACGTCAATTTTCGTATTAATCCAGTATATTTTCTAACAAATTCCCCAATCATTTTAACGTCCAAATAATAAATAGTAATCTAATCAAAGAAACAGATGAATGGGTGAATCACAATATGTATTCTAACTTACAGAATTGAAATCCAATAACAAAAATATTATAAAAATATTATTATAATGAATAGCATATTACAAAATAAATTAATATACTACTTAACATTAAAATATCTACATATATAATACTGTGAATGTTTGTGATTGGTAAGAATGTCTAAATTCATAATACTATTCACTTGCCTTATCTCATGAGTATATTTCTTGTTGCCGTCTGTTTTCTTAAGTATTTTGTTTTTTTTTTAATTATCGATTTTTTTTCCCCCATTTTTAATCTGATTTCGAAGTAAATTCAAATAACTTTACTTTCTGGTTCAATGTATTTTTTTCTTTTAGTTTGTTTATTTAAGTTAATTTTTCAATTAAAATTTTTTGTTTCTTTTTTATGTATCATTTTACAAAAATCATATTTTTTATTTAGTTAAATATTATATTTTTAATTAGTTTCTGTATTAAACATCCTGTTATAACGATATGAACTGGCGACTAGAGCTCAAGGTTTGTTTTGCTAGTTGTGTCAATGATAAATATGTTAAATAAAATTGTATTTTTCCATTGACAATAAATATTAAAAAATCGGTAAAAACATATCTATGTTTTTACATTATCTAATGTATCACATTATCTAATGTGATACTGAGTAAAATTGTCTGCATAAAAACAACAGAAAGTAAATACAAACGTAAAAATTTCAAAGTAGAGTATATTAAAAGACATGATAAATTCAGATTAGAATTCATATAAAACCATTAAACTTTCACGTTAATTTGGTTCCAAAACGTTTTTTGGGCCCCAAAATTTTATATTCTTCGTGAAAAACTCAGTATATTATTCATATTCTCTAAAATTCATCTGGTATTAAAGAAAGTGCAACGCACTACCTTTCTGTAATTGTACTTTTGTTTCATTTCCACTGTTTAATTTGAGTTATAATGTAACGGCATATACAAAACTTTAGGACAATCCAAGTACGACATAATTATCATCCGATATATATCGCTTACCTCAAATGTTTTTACGTAGAAACTCATATCAACATTTGAACTAACGTTAAAAGGGAAACAGACAATCATTTTAGCTAGTTTCATTCAAATCATCATTCCTGGATAGATACGCACGTTCTGATTATTAAATCTACCACTATTGAAACGTCAAATGATAAAATCTAGACAAATATTTAAATGTCTTACTTTTTCTCTAAAATTTTGTATATTCTATTTATTTAAAAAAAAGATTTTTTTTTAAATATAGGGAAATGACAATAAGTAAAAGAGCAGCATTATACTATTTTATTTTTACTTCCTTGTACAAGGTAAAGGAAGTATTGTAATAATCGCGAAAAAATTCGGTTTCCAGATTTCAATTGAGATATTCATTCTGACCATCCCTGAATTCATTTTGACTAGTTTCGGCGTGATGTCTTTACTTACGTATGTGTATACGTACGTAAGAACGTATGGACGTATGAATATGTATCTCGTATAACTCAAAAACGATTAGCCGTAGAATGTAGAAATTTTTGGATTTAGGACTGTTGTAACATCCCTTTTGATTGCAATCAACTGGACCGAAAGTGTTCAAAAAACCCCAAAAATCAAAATATTTGGATTTTATACTTTTCCTTAATTGCTGCAATAATTCCTCATTGAGAGCGTTTCAATGATATACATAAGTGGTCCTTATTTTCGTTGGATTCAGAGTTACAGTGAAATAAAATTTTACTTAATGAAATATCTGGATCCTAGAAGGGACACATCAGTTCGAATCCGACTTCTTCTATTTTTTAGCTTTTTTTAATTTAAATATATTGATTTATTAATAATTATTTAAGTAGCTGGACCAGCGTGTGTATACGAAGAATTGACGAAGCAATTAAACACTTAAAAGGGGATGAAAATTTAATAATAGTTGGAGATTGGAATGCAACCGTTGGAAAAGACAAGGAAGGAAATATAGTGGATGAATACGGGCAAAAGAATGAAAGAGAGGACCGACTTATAAAGTTTTGCAGGAAGTATAATTTAGTAAATGTCAATCCAGTTTAAAAATGATAATAGAAGAATATAGACATGGAAAAATCCAGGTGATACTGCAAGGTATCAAATATATTGTATCATGGTTAAGCAAAGATTTAGAAATCATCTCGTCAACTGCAAAGCTTCCCCTGGAGCAGACATTGCTAGCGACCAGAATTTAACGTTAATGAAATGTAGATTGGGGTTAGAATCTTGAAGAAAAGGTGTCAGATGAATCGGTGGAATTTAGAGAAGCTTGAGGAAGAGGGGATAAAGAAGATTTTTGAGGAGGATATCGCAAGAGGTCTGAGTAAAAAAGATAAGGTAGAAAATATGGAAAAAGAATTGGAGAATGTTAAAAAATAAATTCTTAAATCAGCAAAA
Organism: Lycorma delicatula; assembly: GCF_047948215.1. Lineage (NCBI taxonomy): Eukaryota > Metazoa > Arthropoda > Insecta > Hemiptera > Fulgoridae > Lycorma > Lycorma delicatula. The sequence goes on along the minus strand of NC_134459.1, from coordinate 167,032,182 downwards.
GCGAACTTAGGCGGAACAAAGAGAACTGGTAGAAATCTTGGATTTCAGAGGATATATTGCAGCTGTTCGATGAACGTAGAAAATTTAAGAATGCTAGTTTTGAAGAAAGTAAAAGAAACAATCGACCATTAAGAAATACTAGCGCAAACTAGCGAAAGAAGAGTGGACTAAAGAAAAGTGTTCAGAAGTTGAAAGATAAATGAACATTGGTAAAATAGACCGAGCGTAGAGGAAAGTTAAGGAAAAGTTTGGGATACATAAATTAAAATTTAATAATGTGTTAAACAAAGATGGTACACTGAATTATAGTACGAAAGGAAAAGTCGATAGGTGGGTGGAATATACTGAAGAGTTATACGGAGGAAATGAATTAGAAAAGTGTAATAGAGGAAGAAGAGGATGAAAGGGAAGAAACAATACTGAGATCTGAATTTAAGAGAGCATTAAAAGATTTGAATAGCAGAAGGGCTCCTTGAATAGACAGAATACCTGCAGAATTACTGCGTTGTACAGGTGAGGAAGCGATTGATAGGTTATACAAACTGGTGTGTAATATTTATGAAAAATAGGAAGTTCCGTCAGACTTCAAAAAGAGTGTTTTAGTCACGATACCAAAGAAAACAGGAGCAGATAAATGTGAAGAATATAGGTCAATCAGTATAACATAACTACATAACTAGTCATGCATCAAAATTCTTAACTAGGATTCTGTATAGAATGAGAGGAGAATGGAAGAAGTGTTAGGAAAAGATCAGTTTGTTTTCAGGAAAAGTAGTAAAAGGGAACAATTTTAGCGTTCAGATTAACATTAGAAGGAAGATTAAAGAAAAACAAACTAACATACTTGGCATTTATAAACCTAGAAAAGGCATTCGATATCGTAGACGAATAAAATGTTAAGCATTTTAAGAAAATTACAGTTCAAACACAGAGATAGAAGAACAATTGCTATCATTTACAGGAACCAAACAGTAACAGTAATAATTGAAGAACATAAGAAAAAAGCCGTAATAAAAATGCGAAACTGGCAAGGATATTCCCTATCCCCGGTACTGTTTAATATTTACATAGAACTAGCAGTTAATGATGTTAAAGAAAACTTTAGATCCGGAGTAACAGAACAACGTGTAAAGATAATATGATCTGCTGATATAGAAATTCTAGCTCAGCGTAAAAATGATTTAGAAGAAATAATGAATGGCATGAATGAAGTCCTACGCAAGAACTACCGCATGAAAATGAACAAGAAAAAATGAAAGTAATGAAATTTTGTAGAAATAACGAAGATGGACCACTGAATGTAAAAATAGGAAGAGTAAGAGGACGAAACAGGAGCGATATAAAATGCCGAATAGCAGAGGCAAAACGAGCCTTCAGTCAGAAATAAATTTGTTTACATCAAAAATTAATTTAAATGTCAGGAAAAGATTGTTGAAAGTATATGTTTGGAGCGCAGCTTTATATGGAAGTGAAACTTGGACGGTCGGAGTACCTGAGAAGAAAAGATTAGAAGCTTTTGAAATGTGGTGCTATAGAAGAATGTTAAAAATCCGATGGGTAATAAACTGACAAATGAACAGGTGTTGCGGCAAATCAATGAAGAAAGAAGCATTTGGAAAAATATAGTTAAAAGAAGAGACAGACTTATAGGCCACATACTAAGGCATCCTGGAATAGTCGCTTTAATATTAGATGGACAGGTAGAAGGAAAAAAACTGTGCAGGCAGGCAACGTTTGGAATATGTAAAACAAATTGTTAGGGATGTAGGATTGTAGGGGGTATATTGAAATTAAACGACTAACCCTACATAGGGAATCTTGGAGAGCTGCATCAAACCAGTCAAATGACTGAAGACACAAAAAAAGAGAATAACTATATAATTATTTTCAAATTAACCTTTTAAAAAATAACAGATTTCATTTTGATTTGTTAACAGTTTTCTGAATCAGGTAGTATTTTTTTGTAAATAAAATGCTACCAAATATTGTGACGTGTTACAATAGAAAAGAACACAATATTTGGGTGCGTAATAAATACATAGAATCTATACATATTAAAAAATAACACAATAATAATATACTATATGAAATAATTATAATAATTAATTTAAATACATATTAAAAAATAATACAATAATAACATATTATATGAAATAATGATAATCATTTAATTAATTAAATTTAAATAAAAATAAATTAGATATATCTCTTTACCAGTTAATAACAGTTTTTTTTTTTAATTTTGTAAAAAAACTGTTTAGCATATAAACATTCTATTAACAAAAACAAGTTTGTTAATTTTTTTTTTTTAATTATTGATAGGAAGATAAGATAAGATAAGATATTTCAGACAAACGAAATTATATTAAATTTGTAAGATTAAAAAAAAAATTGTTTTCCTTTGTTGACAAGGCCAAACCCAAATGTTCGTGTATCCCTTTCATTTTTTTCCCCATTACTATTAGTTCTTCATTCCTGTATAAAAAGTAAGAGTATTATTTCATTTTAGTTTACATTAAACTTTTCATTTCTTATTTATTTTCTTATGCGTACAAAACCTACGTTCAAAAAAATATTATCACGTTTCTTCAAGTGTAACTGCTTCAAATTAAATCAGAATCCTAGATGCTTTTGGGTAAATTCCCTTCTTGATAGATATTCCCTTTCTCATCAAACTAAAACACAAAATAATGTATCAAAGATTCTTGGATAGATGAATTAAAACTGAGATGCCATTTGTAAATTGAGGAAACTGAGTTTAGTTATAACAGATGGTAATCAGTACATAGAATATATCCAAGTATGGAAAGGACCTGCGGGTCAATTCAGAAAATAAGAGAATATTTTTAATTATGTGCCAACGAAGATATTTAGTGACGTGCGGTTGTCAGTATTGGATACCGCATAACCTCCTTGTAACCACATGTTCTTGGGTTATTGGTATTTCGTTTAGTTTCCGTTTTATTATTTGAGTTCAACGTGTTTATGTTGAAGATGTCATCAGTCAATTGAAGATGACCCTTGACCAGGAAGCCATTTGTCTTCAACTGATGACACCTGCGTTCAGAAAATTTATTGCGTCCAAATCGTCGATTGACTGTCAGAGAATTTTGAGAAGAGATTAGTATTTTGATTGGATAATGCATGACATTTTGACCTATAAATTGAACATGCATCGAGTTGCAGCAAAGTTAGTTCCTCGTTTGATGACCGAATAGCAGAAAGAACATCGGGTGCACGATTTACCGGCAACTACTTGAACAACCCGATGACGATGAATCATTCATGAAAAGGATAGTAACTGGAGACGCAAACTGGGTTTATGGTTACGACATCGAGACAAATGTTCAATCACCACAATGGATTTGCAAGGGATCTCCACGCCCCAAGAAAGCACGTCAGTCTAGATCCAATGTCAAAGTGATGCTCTCTGTTTTTTTTAATTTTGATTTGAATTATGTATTTTGAATTCTTGCCTCAAGATGAAAAAGTGAACCGGGCGTATTATTAAGCTGTTTTACAACGGTTACGTTAAAAAATCCGCAAAAAGCGACCGTAGCAGTGGCGAGACAACTCATGATTCCTTCACCACGACGATGCACTCGCACATTCACCATTGTCAATTTGTTAGTTTTGTGCCAAAACACCAGATGTCAAATGTCTGATGCTGTTTTGAGACTATTGATGTTATTAAAACAAATTCGTCACTGATTTTAAAGTCATTTCAAATGAAGCTTTCCAGGACTGCTTCGCGAAGTGAATACATCGCTGGGAAAAGTGTGTGAATAGGAAAGGTGAGGAAAGGCAAAGGGAACAAGGATCCCTTCAAGGACCAATAATCTGTAAAATTATTGATAAAGATAAAAGAAATATATTCGGTTATATTCTGAACAGACCTCGTGAATGAAAAAGGATAATGGATATTATTATTGAAAACTACAACGAAAACCAATGAATAGTGTACAACAATTTTCTATCACACAGGTAACCATACCAATTTCTAAAATATCATCTTTTATTTTAATCGATTAAAAACAATATATTCATTAAACATAGCAGCAAGTATGTAGCTTCTTGGAGTACATCTCACACCGCCTAAATCTCGACATTCGAAGTTATAATCCCCAATAAGTACCACAGGTTTCCTAGAACTGCGTATACAGGCCTCTAAGTCATCAATAAATTGCTGAAACCTCTCATTTACAGAATTCGGGGAGATGTAGCCTGAAACTAGGCCAAAGTCCTCAAGTCACTAAACCGTCACAACACCATTACATATAGTAATACGAGATGTTGCATATCTACCCGACACATTGAAAATCGCCGCATCCGAATCTATGTCCATTACCCGTGGTAGCGCAGCCACTCTTCTCACATTGGGTTCAGCCACCGTAAGAAAATCAACATCTTGGTCTAACGATGACCTCAAAATGAGATCGTGAGCTATGGTACTCCTGTTGGCGTTGATCTACATTATTTTCATTTGCGAGAGTGCCGGCAATCCCTACTGCCCAAGTAATAGTGTGGTGAGGTCGGTAATCCAATTACCGACCACACCCCAAGCAACACATCTGGAGGGCGCAGAGCAATTCCCTTTTGGATGACCCTAACCACCGCAGTTATAGCATTTATTACTCGTGTCAGGCCCTTTGCACTGGAAGGTGATGTGGCCACCCTCCCAGCATCGGTAGCAATGGGTAGAAGGCCTCTGCAAATCAACTCGCCAGGACTGCTAGCCCACCAGGATAAGGGAACCAGCAGTCAATTTGGCTGCCTCAACAGACGACAATATCACTGTTGCTTGCTTGGTACAGCCAAAGGCAGATCTCAATGAGGCAACTCTTGCAGTAGAGTCACCACCCAATTTCTTATTCTCGGCCAACAGTACTTTCTCTTCGGTCGCCTCAGCGTCCAAATCTTTTACGTGCACTATCGCCCTCCTGGTTGAGAGTCCTTTATCAATGAACAATGTCAGGAGTCTGAGCAGCAATTTTTTACTTAAGGCTGGGAGTCGCCTTGTGTCCTTCAACCAGCCGGATTTCAATATCTTCACCCTGTCCTTGACGTACTGAGAGTATATTGGCCATAGCATCCCCAACAGAAGTTTTAACCTTGCGTACTAAATCAGCATAAGCCGTTCCTTCCTGTCTTACAAACACAGTGGTAGCTCTAGGTTGATCACGCCTAGCAGACTTATCCGATTCGTACAGTTAATCAACCGTCGTCTGGCCCAATACCCCAATGTCTTCTTAACGATTGTCCCTAGTTTTCCTTTAGTTGTAGAGAAAATCAACGGGCGATTCTCCACAGCATAAATCTTATAAAGACCCAGCAGAAAACTGTGGACGATGTCTTCTCCTTCACCGCCCACTGCCAAAACAAAGGTATCGCCAACCGAAGTGATTTCTTCACCTAGTATCTCTACAGAACCCACGCTGCGAATGACAGAACCAGGGGCTAAAGCACTCTTGTTGAGCTTCAGCCTCGGTCCAGGCAGACCCCCACAAACATGAGTCGCGAAGGGGGTCCGCTTATCTCCAGTAAGGTCCAGGATGTATACCTTGGGTTGGGATCCTCCTCGTCAGGTAGCCCCTTCTCCTCTGACACCCTTTCATAGGCCTGATTAGGCCATTTCCCTGTAAGCACATAATAATAAAAACCCCTCGATGGCCTCGGACTTAAACATGCTCAGCAGTGTATTCAGATCAGTTCTAACCGTTTGCGTATTTTTGGTAGACGTATTTTTCTTGACCTCCAAATCCTCAATGACTTCTTTAAGATCCTTGGAGAGGTTAAGGATTCTGTTCACCGACAAAGTCTTCTTTGTCGTGGGATGACTTTTACACAGATCTGAATTCCCTTTATCTCCTCAATTAATCTTTCAATCTCCGACGCAGCCTCCTCGCTCGAATCACTACTAGGCATTCTTCTTCGTTTTGTAGGCTTCTCCTCGGACCCCTTATCATGCACACCAGTTTTAGACAGATCAGCGGTACTAGTTGACGGCATAATGACGGGTGATCTAATCGTTTTCTTATATCTTCTAAAGGAAGCCTCAAATTCCATTTCTTCAGGAGGCTCAGCCATCCTAGGAAAGAGAGTTTGCCAGATAATGAAAGAGGGCAAACTTCCTGAGAATTTGAGCCCCATTCGATATTTTTTTGGTGGTCTGGGATTTTGGAGGGGGAGGTAAAATGTATTCCTCCAAATCTGACCTCGGATTTGGAGGGGGAAAACTTTGGGGAGGGGTAAAATATGCGGTCGGGTATGGATCGCGTAGATCCAAGAGGGATTTGGGATTGTGGGTACGGATATGGAGTTACAAGGAAAAGAAGTTCCCCGGCCAAATCAGTAACGCTGTGGGACTTGAAAAAAATTCTGTACTCACCAGTTCAGGAAAATTTTCAAAGTCCTTATTTACCAGAAAGATGATGAATTATTCTTCCTGCAGCGACTTGGAATAGTATTCACCAAGTAACAAGTTACGTAGAACCAACTTCAATGTATTTCTTATGGGAAATACAAACCCGAAGAAAAAATCAGAAAAGCTGTATTAATCCATATCCAAAATTCATGAAAATTCACAAGCACGTTCACAATTCACTAACCAACAATGTACAACCAACAAACCAAACAAAAAACCGGACTAAATATCAAAAATCGCGGAACAATAGGTGTACACCCTATGAGTACTCCAATTCGACCTGGTCATTAGTTGGCTAATGATAAAAGAAATTGTCATAATGTACGAATAATACATAAATAAATCATCTACTGATATTAAATTAGTCACTGAAGTGAACTTGTAAACGTTAACTGAAAATATTATCAAAAGTAAAAGTGTTATTTGAGGATATTAATATTCCTGCAATATCTACATTTTCCGTGTCTATTTGTAGTGTTGGTTATAAATGAATACATTATTAAACGTATAATACAATACTACTACGCAATAAAATATATTTTTATCATCAATAAAAAAAAAAATCCAATGAAAAATTCTGATTTAATAATCTCAGAGGTAAAACACATAATATTGTACAAAGTCAAATCATTATTAACAGAAATTCACCATACTTAGAATACAGATAGAAATATATTTCCAGACCTACTGATTTTTTACATCCTTGTATGAAGTAAAGGAAGTATTGTGATTTCGGTTTTCAGACTTCAATGGAAATATTCATTTTGGCCATCCCTGAATCCATTTTGACTAGTTTCAGCGTGACGCCTGTACTTACGTATGTAACCAGCATAGCTCAAAAATGATAATTGTAAGATATTGAAACTTTGGATTTAGAACTGTTGTAACATCTAGTTGTGAACCTACCATTTTGATTGAAATAGACTGGCCAAAGTTGTCCAAAAAAGTCCAAAATTCAAAAATCAGGATTTGGGACTTTTTCTTAACTGCAGTAAGAAGATCTCATTGAGAACTTTTCAACGATATGTCAATAGTGGTACTTGTTTTGTTGGTTCCAGAGTTATAGCCCAATGAAATTCTAATTAATTAATATTTGGATCTTACAAGGGGAAGGCACATCGGTTCGAATCCGACTTAATCTCCTTTTTTTTTTAATTTTAATTTATTGATTTATTTATTAATAATTAATAACTTCTAATTGTAAAAAAAAAATTACAATAAATAATAATCCAATAAAAAAAATCTATGAACAAATTCAGAAGTTAGTGAAATAAAATTTTATTTACTTTTCATTTTAAAAAAAAATGTGTATATGTAATTTAATAGGCGTACAAGGAAGTCATGTAGTGTTTACAACAACTTTTTTTATAATAAATTATATTCTAGAAAATCAGATTTTTATACAATGCAACCTTAGTAACAATTCTTGCAAACTTCAAATAAAATAAAAACACTTATACAGGCAAATAAAATATACACAGCTACATGGAAATATGCACGTATAATTATATATATATATATACAATACTGTTGTAACGATGAAAGAAAATTACCTGACATAATCTTGATAAATTACAATTTTTAAATCGTAAAATAATAAGAGCTAGGTACTCCTAAGAAAATCCTACATAGGAATTACCGTTAATTTTATATTTAATAAATTAAAAATTGGAATTATTAAATGATTGAACTTATTACTTTGGGTGCTATTACATTATTATCTAACTTTTCGAAAGAAAGAAAAAACTAGAAATAAAATGGTGTAAAATGGCGGATATTGTAATTCGCGCTACTGAGCACGGTATACCCAAAACCTCTGTGTAACCTTTGTGGAATACAAAATACGTCGCTCGAAGGCTAGGAGGACATATAAAGAAAGTAATCGCCAAGCAAGGTGCAATTACTTTGCTTCGTTTAACAGTCACAATCCCATGAGTGAAGTATGGATCAGAATCAACAAAATTAAAGGAACCTTTAAGTCCAACCATGTACACGATCTGGTTGAGAATGGCCGCATGATACACAACTCTTACCACATAGCGAATATTCTGGGCAAGTTTTCACTAAATTCGAGCGACCCAAACCTTGAAGACAATTTTCCGAAGATTAAGAATAGTCCTGAATTCAGCTAAGAGGATATACTTCTGCGGAATTCTAACATCAACCAGGAGCTGAACGCCACCCTAACTTTGAAGAATTATGGAATGTACTTGCAAATTTAAAGCCTTCCAGCCCTGGACCCGATGGAATATTAAATGTCTTCATACGGGAGCTCTCGGATGAAGGTCTCCACTACCTCTTACATCGGTTCAACAATTTCTTCAAAAAAGCAGAGTTTACAGACGTCAGGAGGGAGGCTGTATTCATCCCTGTGGTTAAGCCCAATAGAGAAATCACGTTAGCAGAAAGTACATTTCGACTGCTTTAATATGTACCCTCTGCAAGGTGATAGAGAAGAATATAATTAATAAACTGAAATGGCATCTGGAAAGAATTAAATTATTCTCCCAATACCAATAAATGTTCAGAGAAAGAGATCTACCATTGATCGATTGATCGATCACCTTGTATCTATACAGTCAGATGTGTTTGAGGCATTTGCCTCTAAGGAATAACTCCTTGCTCGTGACCTTAGATATTGAGAAGGCCTATGAGATTTTTGTAGAGAAAGGATAATAGTTATCTTATTACCGAACGTTTTATCTAATTTTCTGAGCAAACGGACGATCCGTGTTAGAACTAATGGGATACTTTCAAAAGTCTTTGAAATTAAAATTGAGTTCCTCAGGGATCTATCCTAACTGTGATGCTCTTCTTCGTGGCTATGAATGAGGTATCTGAGGTGATCACATCGCCCGTAAAAAAATTACTTTGCTGACGATATCACTATCACCTATAGAGATAAGGAAATTGAAATTACTCGGTAAATAATGCAGAATTCGCTGAACTCAGTGTAAAGATGGGTACAATGTAGTGGTTTCGAATTGTCGGTAACTAAATCCAGATTTATTGTTTTCAGTAGACAGCTAGACGGATACAAGAACATGGTGAAGTTAAACTTAGGTGAAGATGAGATAAAGGGAACAAACGATATTAAACTTCTAGATGAGACTTTTGATGATAAGCAGATTTTCTCGAGCCACAATAAGGCTGAATATGTAAGGAGAATTAATTTTCTTAAACTCATATCATCTTGCAATTGGGGTGCTGACAAACACACCATTCTGAACACGTTCTCGTATAGAAGCATTTCTTTGCCAAAGCTAAAATACTGGTCTATCTTGTATTACTATACGAGAGAAAAAATTAAGGGCCTATTAGATTCCTTGCACAACATCTGCATTCACATATCAACAGGAGCATTTACCACTACCCCTATACCAAGATTACTGGTGAATCTTATGAACTCCCATTTCATTACAGGAGGAAATACCAGGCTATCAAGTACGCAATCAGTAAGTCCCGTCTCTCCAACTGCTCACGGCAAACAACCAAGCACGTTAGCATTCTACTACTCGTGGGAAAAGCCCATACCGCAGTATTTCCACCTCAGACTGCTATGCTATCTCCAGGAACTGGATCTGCTTGTTCCGAGGATTCTCATAATGGAAATAGGGTGCGGCACTCCTTGGTTGCGCACATCTCTAAAAATCGAGTACTGACCGTGTGGAAGTCGTAAAAGGGACCTACGTTACCAGTCTGCTAGAGACCAATTTAGCGAAATGGCCATGAAGTACAATGAGTACACTTATATATCTATACAGACGGCTCTGTCTCGGACGACGGATGTGGCTGTTCAATTATACTTCCTGACACCGAGATAATATGTAAGCTTAGCGCATATTCCTCTGCATTTTTTTGCGAGGCCTACCCAATTTACTTCGCCTTGAAAGTTATCGAGTCCCGTAGTAACGACAGCTTCCTGGTGATTACCGACTCTATGAGTCGGTACTTGAGAGCCTGCGGTCTAGACGATCTGAATCCATCGCACAAATAATTTATCATACCTCCTCAAGAATAAATAAGTGGTATTGGTATGGGCCCTGGGCATTACGTCATCCTCGAGAACGAACGGGCTGATGAGGCTGTCAAGAGAGCGGCAATAAATGGCCTCCGAGTAGAATTAGCAAGTAAGAGCGACTTCATGAGAATAGTCCATGTTAAACTACGTTCTCAGTGGAATAAGTTCTAGCTGGATTAAGTCCTCCCACGGCCTTACATAGCATCTGTGAAAACGTGTTCGAGAAACCTTTTATCTGAAGCAACAAAAGGACAAGTCATCCTAACTCGGCTGAGGATTGGACACACTAGGCACACATGCTATTACACTAGGCCACACCCATCTATTTAGGTCTCCCCAGCAGAACTGTGAGACTCTGCAATATAAAATGGTCCATACACCACCTGCTCATAGATTGCCCAATCCTCGGATCTATTCGACAAAAATTATACCTGGGTTCAAGCAGAAGTGTTTACTAAACAATAAGGAATGCATAAAAAGACTGTTGCAGTTTTTCACTGATAGTGGGATGAATAACGTAATTTAGCGGGTTTGCTTAGTTTGTGTTTATTGTTTCTTGTTTATGGTGTTTATTACTTTTTTTTTATTATTTACGATCATATAGTTACATCTAAGTCGCTAATGACTATAATTGTTGATGTGACTACATTAAAGAAAAACAAAAATCAAAAGAAAGCAACAAAGTGTAGGTAAATTTAAAAAAAATTGTTTTAAAAACAAACAAAAGTTTAGAATGAACTAGACTAGATGTTGCCTTCAGGAAGGTTAAAATTATATTAAGCATAACAGGAAATTCTTCATATTGGTAAGGACAGAAATATTGGCTTACTTTCTTTCACCGAAGTAAACAAATTTACCTAATTTTTTAAAAGATAAGTGATAAATAATAAAAAAATATTTTTTTTACTGATTTCCGCTTATTACAAAAAGTAAAATAACTTGCTGTACAACATACGCACTAAATCTAGAAACAAAAAATGTAAACAAACCATATTCTAAACCACACAAAAAACAGAATCCCATTCAAACTATTTCTATTAACAATTTTAAAAGTCACGGACGTAGAACAGGTTCTATTAGGACCTGTTACATATAAAGGTACAGCACGAATTGTGTAGTTGTTGGAAGACGTTTGTTACTTTGAGCAGATTACAGGTGTAGCTTCCCTCATTGGATATTAAGATTTTCGATAATACTACAGTTGTATAAATGTTTGTTTCACCTTTATGAAAAATTTTCATTAGTGTACAGTGAACTATTTTTGTGGAATATAAATACTTTATAAAACTAGCAATTGTTTCTATTATTATAGGTTTGTATAACACGTTATTAAATATTTATGTATTTTTATCAATGTAAATATAAATGTATGATAATTAATTCCTTGTTACAAAATATTCTACATCCTTTTCTTGCAAATGCAATAAATTATTCTTTAAATTAGTTACCGATACTATATCTCAAATAAATTTATAATTTACAAACAACCGTACACCCGCTTGCAATAGAAAACTTAGTTAATTAGACATTTACTGGGGTAGATCTTAAAATAATGACTTTTTTTTTTCTCTTCACGGTTGTGAATTAGCTAACATTTTTATATATCTAAGTAAATATTAAGGATTATTTCACGTATTTAAATAGAATTTAAGAAAATTTATATCAAGTTTAATTATAAAATTGAGGATTTATTAATTTTTAATAATAAAAGATAAATATTAAATAATCTTGCACTAGTATTGAGATAAGTCTAAAAATTATCGGTGCTTATTAACACCTACTTGCCAAAGCATGCTCTTATTTTCATTAATATCATTTAAGACTTGATAGCTAAAAAATGAGGACTGTTTTTAAGCAATTTAATTAAAATATTTATGTAATTATTTTTTCCAAAAATAATAAAAACGATATGTAAGAATTTTCAAGGTACGTAGAGTAAATGTTAATAGCCTAATTCAGTATTGTATATGAATCATTTAATACCAAGATTATTAACTAGTAAGGTTCACAATTAACCCGTAAGGCGATAAATGTAATAAATCGACGAGATTTATGTCTTACTATGTATATATATATATTTTTCTAATATTAGAAAAAATTAGCTAATTTTTTCTAATACTGTACTAAACGTAAAAATGGTCATTAAAAATGGTTTTAAGTTTTTATACACACACACACAAATACACACACACACACACACATATATATATTTATATATATTATATATAAATTATTTTAATTACCATTTTTACGTTTCCTACAATATTAGAAAAAATTAGATATTTCCTTCTGTTTGAGCAGGAATCACGTAAGAACGATAAGAATAAATTTAATGAAAATTGTATGATGAAAAATATAAATTTAATCATCATTGAAATCTTAGTTTATTTAAATTTATGCGGACCTGTCTTTAATTACTACAGATTACAAATAAATTTAATTTTTCATAAAAAAATATTACCAAACAAAAACTTAGTAATAAATCCTTCCACCAGAAAAACAAACCTCGAAAATCATTATTAGTTTTATTGTCCTCAATGGATAACACGTAAATTTTTTATTAATTTAAGGTAACAATAAATTATTTTTTAATACATTTACGAAAACTAACACAATATTATACTATGTAACAAATTAAATATATATTAAAATATACTAAAAAAGTTGATATATCTATCTGTATATACTACTACCTTATATAGATTTTCTTTTTTTTTATTAATCATAATCAACCGTAATTTATTATACGTATTAAAAATAATATTAACACTACTATTAAAATAAAAATAAAATTAAATAATTTTTAATTAAATCTACAATTCCATTTAAAAATGTAATTCACGAAATTGGATTTACATAATTCTATATTAAATACGTACTCGTATGTCTGTAAATGAGAATGTTAAATTTCCTTTCAATCCGCATTCTTTTCTTCAAACAATAAATAGAAGAAGAAGTAATATATATATATATATATATATATATATATATATATTCTTTAACATTCATTAATAAGAATATATATGTATCCTGAAGATATATTTTCAAAAACTGAAGTTATTCAGGGTTGATAACTATTTGAGTTCATTAATATAAATGACATTACATGATATTTATTTCTTTAATGTTATATATCTTATATATTTCATACGAAACCTTTCAATTACACCTGCAATGACTAATATTTCTGGAAGATTTTTAATTATTTGTTCATCCTATTCCTAAAAAGACGAACACCGTATGTAGCTACTTTAGGATATTAGAAATGAACGACCTCCTTGAATATTATAATTTTTTTTGTTTGAAATATGAAGTTCATTTTTTATTTACTAAATAAACATGGATTGAAGCATTAGGAAATAATAATTGAAACCAAAAAGTAATTAAATGAAAAATTCTTATTTTTCTATGTAACACAGAAATACTAAAATCATTATTATAAAAATAAGAATAAATATTTAATATTATACTATAAAACTCATTGTTATTTTAAAGCGTATTTAAAAAATATGGTGAACGATATAAATACAGAGTATTTAAACAATCTATTGCACTCGATTCGTAAAAGCTGGTAGGCTGGCTATACTTTTTCGGATTCTAGATGTAAAATTAAACAAACAAATATGCTTACGAAAAATTGAAATTTCTCTTTTGTTTCCACTGTCCGCCATTTTGTTATTTTTATATAAAAATTGATATCTCAATTACGGATAGATGAATCACATTATTATTTGGTAAGCGTCTTGATAATAAAGTTTTTAAATTAGCAAAAAATCAGGACTTAAATAACTACGCATATTACAAAATGGCGGCCATGTTTATTTTTCAATCGGTTATATCTCCATAAATATTAGTTTATATATATATATATATATGCTAAAATATTAATTTTGAACAAAATCACATTTTATTTTTTGAATTCGGTTATAAAATATCGAGTTACGGGAAAAAACTGATTTTGTAATTTTGTGTCATAATTATTAGGTTTATTATTGTGAGAAAATTATTATTGAACCTGATAGTAAGTTACAATACTAAAATTAACGACAAATAAAAACAATTAATATTTAATCGAATTGAACGTAAAGTGGAGTATATAAAAACAGACACAAAATTATAATAATTTTCAGCCATTACTCAGCTATTTGAGAAACCGATTTAAAAAAAAAATAAAATGTCGTTTTCTTTAAAATATAAAGCTAAATATTTTAGCGAATAACATAAATTTTGATAAAACTAATACTTATGGAGATATATCAGAATGAAAAAAAAACCGGCCGCCATTTTCTAATTTGCGAAGGTATTTAAATCCTAATTTTTGCTAATTTTAAAACTTTATTATTGAGTCAATTACTAAATATTAATGCGATTCATCTATCCGAACTCGAGATATAAATTTTTATATAAAAATAACAAAATGGCGATCAGTGGGAGAACTAAGGAAAAATTATCATTTTCCCAAAGGATTTTTTTTTAGTTTTACAAGTAGAATCCCAAAAAGTATAGCCAGGCAACCATTTTAAAAACTACCTGTATATTGTGCGAATGGGTGAATAAAACGAGATAAACTGAAAAGAGAAATTAAGTAAGCGCTTTTGGATGTAATACATACTTTTTTAAAATTATTTATTGTAATAATAATTTATTAATTATTTATATGAGAATGTTTATATTTACACTCTTTCAAAACATCGTCTTTTGAAATTTCTGAAAGTTTGATTCTTATGAAGTAGTTTGGATGATTTACGTCGAAAGTAAAAAAAAAAAATTAAATAGACAATCTTTTATAGTATCTAATTATTTTCACTTCATGTTAAAATTTATAAAAATTGTTTTCAGGAACACAAAATGGCGCAAAGAATTATTTCTGTATTAGATAATACAAAGGCAGCTGATGGTAAGTAGTTCTGTGTAGCAATTTAATTATTTTTATTATAATTTAATTTTAGTTAACATTTCAGTATGTAATTGATTGTATCATGTGATATATATTAATTATAGTATTACGTTTATTCCACCGAGTCTAGATGTAGTCTTCGAGTCTTGGTTCTCGCTACCAAGATTAGAAACTATTATAATTTAAATAATTTTTCATAAAATTATCTTAAAAAAAACATGAGGGTTCTCAATTCAGTCTATATGAGAAAATGAGAGAAAAACCTTCTTAGACGAAGTTTTTGTCTCAAAATAAAATGTACAATGTTAAATAAACCATAAGTAAAAGCGGTCACAAACAGTCACGTGCAGAGAAGTTTTTTCGAAGGTTCTCAAAAAATTCGCACTAACATTTCTATACAGATTATTAAACGTAAGCACACAGGTAAACTTAAGCCAGACAACAGTACCATTACTGGCTCAACACAAAACAATCAAAGGATTAATAAACAAGAGAAACGATGAAACGTAGAGAGAATAAAAAATGAAAATAAAACAATAACGAAAAAATAAAAAATAAAACTGTATGAATTGAAGGGTTATTTCCGTTGATGCAGCTCAAACTCAAATTACATATATCCATACTTTGTATCGAATCGGTGTATTTCTTCTCGAATATATGATAAAACCCAAATATTCCTGTATCTCACTGTTTCTTATGAACCAAGGCGCTTCTTTCAAGATCCTTAATAATTTATTTTGGCATGGCTGTAATATTTCGATATCGCTGCTGCTTGTAATACTCTACAGCTGGATCCTCTAAGTCCAAACCGGTTTCAGAATAATCGTGAACAAAACCGCTTGTTAAGTAATGAAAGCTATGATCTCCAGCTCAGCAACCATTATATTTACTTAAACCTAATACTATCAAGGTGAAGACCTAGGCACCGTGTTGAGCATGCGGTATGAATACGCCATCGAGGTGGACCCTTAGGCAATGTCTTCTCCTCACTGCAAATGTAATACAATTCGACTTTGCTTGATTAATCCTAACCTTTCATCTAAATACCAATTGTTTATTTGGTCCAATCAGATTTTATTTTACCTAGACTCTTTTAGAATTAAGAATTTTATTTTTTATGGACTTGTTTAATGTTAAAGTGGTATGGCGTTAATGACTTATGTTTATCTTTCAAATATTCAAACTATTTTCAAAAAAAATTTCAAGAAAAATAATAATTTATAAATGTATTGTAAAATATAATGTAGATTTTAAGTTTTACTCGATAGAAATCTCTTTACATCGTTTTCCTGTAATTTTTTCTCACTGTCAACATAAAATATATTTCGCCTTTAAATTTCATGCAAACCGCTTATTTTGGAATGTAAGTATTAATCGAATCATTTTCGGGGCGTTCGAACTTTGTAAAAAAGATTATAAAAACAACGTTTTAAAAAAGCGTACTAAAATTAAAAAGCTGATGAAGATTTAATTTTACAGTGGTTTCAAGAATTTTATATTTAAAAAATAGTTAGAAAAAAAATTTTTTTTTTTTAGTAATCCTTGAAAAATTGATTTTATTAATATTTTTATAAGCTAATTATAATTATAAATAATTTGATATTTTTATAAGCTAATTATAATAATTATCTAATAGTTTTTTTATTAAATAAAAAAATAGTGTTGATAAAAAAAGGAAAAAACACAAAACCTGATTTATAAGCGTAAACAGATATGCACACAATACGTCTATTTCCTTTAAAGTTATTATAGAATTAAAATATTACAGAATAAATTATCTGATGTTTCCACTCCAAGACGTCCTTGTACGCATATTCTGTTACATACACATATTTTTTTTTTCAAATGAACACAGTATAAAATTTTATTTCCTTATTTACTTCTGATATTTTTTCATATTTTTTGCTTTTGTTTTTATTATTATTGAATAATTATTTATCGTAATTTTTTTTTAAAGAATCATAGATAAATAATTAATAATCATAGATAATCATTAATAAATCATAGATAAATAAATCAATACATTTAAATTAAAAAAAAAGTTAAAAAAAGAGATGAAGTTTGATTCAAACCGTTGTACCTTCGCCTTCTAAGATCCAAGTAGTACATTAATTAAAATTTCACTTGGCTACAACTCTAGAATTAATGAAAATATGTACCACCAAAATCGCCTCAACCAAAAGTGTCTAAAAAAGCTCCCCAAAAATTTGGATTTTGGATTTTTTCTTCAATAAGACCTCATTTACATGCTTGTCAATGAAGAACCTCTAGGGCAACTTATTTGTATAAGCTTGTATAACTTACTTGCCTTAGCTTACACGCATCATAGATATGCGTGTAATAGGAAACCTTGACCGGAAAAAAGTCACTGTTTACATTAATGTAGGTCGTCACAACAGTTGGTTTGATTTACAACTTGACCTTCATTATTTCGCTTTCATGTGTCAAAGAGCACTTCCCTATATTCTAACCTTAATGAAAGCTTATAAAACTATCCTTTGTCAACCCGCTTTACAACTTTCTCACCATTATTATTTTATTCTACGACAACTTCATTTGTTTTTTAAATTTTAAGCTTACGATTTGATTAGGATACGTTAATGATCCGATTGTACAGTAATAAAATAAGCCATAACTATTATAGAAAGTTAAATATCATTGTTTGAAATTTCTTTACCTTTATTCATTGCTTTTAAGGTTGAATCACAAAAAAAGAAGGTATTTTACTTAGATATTCACACGAATATTACAGACAACAAAAATCATGTTGATATCTTCATTTGTTACCGAGAAACGCCAAAAAAGTGAAATTTAATACCTCTTCATTGTAACCCTTTAAAATCGGGATTAAAAAAAATCTAAAATTAGTTTTTAAATATTTACGTGGAGATTACACACAAGAAAAATCAATTTGATATCTTCATTTGTTTCTGAGAAAAAGAAAAAAAGAAAAAAAAACAGTAAAATTTAATTTTACTTCATTTTAACCGTTTAAACTCGGAATTTCAAAAGCTGCTTTCATAGCGTGCACTTTCACCGTAATAACGTGTTTACAAATTTTCAGCAGTTTCTTCTGCAGTTGTTTTTGCTGGGCGTTGATTATATCAGTAAGTCAGGAGAAATATTCTCGTGTATATATGTATATATATATATATATACATACTAGTATAACCGTCTCGGTCAGATGATGTTTTAGCCGATTAGAGCTCGCTTCACCCGCCCTTCCCGTCCAGCCAGGGGCTCTGCTCCCTGGACCCCTCTATGTTCATTAAATCACTGCTTGTGAGAATAAAAATAACAAATAAAAATTACAGCCTGTTTAATTTAAAAAACAGAAAGATCAGTGTTTTATAATTTCTTAACATCAACTATTTGATCAGTACAGGTTTTAACTTTCAATTATCTATATATGTATGTTTTAAAACAGTCGGCCTCCATCTTAAAAATATTAGTTAGTTGTAACTAACTAATGTAATGTAACTGGTTACTTATACTTCGTAGAAATGAATTTTGTCCGGTTCTTAACGTCACCCGAAGAACACTAGTAGAAAGTGATCTACTTAGTTCCTCATTTTTTAAATTATTTTTATTTTATGTTTTTTATTCCAGTAACCGGAGGCAGATGCAGCCAATCGTGTTGTATACACGGTAACAGTTGCTATGTTGTTTGAGCCGCCGCGCCATATACCGTCACATCCATTAAAAAATCGAAATTCAAAATGCCCGAAATGGTTTTTACATATTTATTTGAAGCAAATCCCTGTCTCATTTATTACAGAAATGTGGAAAATTTACAATTAGTGTTCAATTCTTTTTTACCTTTCTTCACACCTTTCAAGGTTAAATTTCGAAAAATGTAGAAATTTGTTTTTATATATTCAATTACTATTTACACACATACACACACACACGCACGCGCGCACCAAAAATCAAATTTATAACTTTATTTATTACCGATAAATAAAAAAAAATTTTCCGGGTTTGCAATAAAAATAAAAATCCATTTTAGCCCTTTAAACTCGGAATTTCAAAAATCTAGAAATTCCTTTTTCATATCAAGATTACAAATACTAAAAATCAAATTAATACCTTCATTTATTACCGTGAAATTAAAAAAATTGTAGATTTCATTCATTGTTACTCCATTTTAATCCTTTAAACTCGGAATTTCAAAAAATACATTCTTATTACACACCGTAAGAAGAAGATGCATAAAAACTTTCATCAATTTATCTTCGTTAATTTTTGCTGGGAGTTGATGAATGGGTCAGTCAGAGAGTGTCAAGAGAAGTTGCTTAATAGGTACAGATATATGTAAGATATATAAATAATGTTGCATCGTTTTAATAAGCTGTTAAAAAAAAAGTGTACAGTAAATGAAATTATTCCGCAGAAGATTAAATGGTATATAATTTGAAGATATATTCTTTTAAGATAAAATAACATCTTTATTTTATTCTGCATAAAAGAAACAGCTCATAACTATTACTGATATGTAAAAAAACAATGTTAAGTAGTACAACAATACGACACATAATTTTAACTGCTAAATTAAATTGCGACTCGTAAAGCACGACTTTGTTTTATAATATTCTTCTTTGGTTTAAAATATTCTTGTGAGCTGCACATTGGACTCAATTTTTGCAAAATATTTATTTAAAATATAACTTCATCACGACATAACAAAAGGTTTAATTAATGTAACCATTGTCTTATTCTGCTTATGGTATAAAAAAAAATTGTTTAAATATAACTAGTCTTATAAAAAATAGCTTATAAAAATAGCCCATCATGAATTCTGCAAATCAAATTAATTCTGAGGCTTAATAATTTGAAATCGGAAGAAGGAGAGTTGTAATAGATCATTTTAAAGGGCATTAGAAAACAAAAATATGACCAAAAATCTTCGGATTTTGACAGTTCTATCAAAAACTGCGGCCATTTAATATTTTCACAAGTAGTTACAAAATTAGGTAACAGTACGTTCCAAGTCGTGGTCTCATACCGTAGAATAAACCATTTTGGATTGCAGAATATTCTAAATTTTATATTTTTAATGTTTCCATGTTGAGCAATTATGTAGGAAGTACTGTTATTTAAGAGGCCACTTTTGAAACTATAGGCAAAACAAAATAAGTAGCACCGATTTCTGTTACGGTTGTAATAGCCCAAATCGATTTTACTTGAAAATAACCTTTTCATAACGATACTTTTCAATTCACGCCTTTTTGTTGAAAACCTTTAAGTTGTTCATCCGTCCCGGAAGACGTCGTGATTGTTGGGGTGGTGGTCTCATTCTGAAAAATATCCTTTCGATATAGGAGCATTTGGTAGATTTCATTTTTCTATTTCTAACTTCTGAAAGTTATTTAAGAGAAGCCAACTTTGTAATATTATATGTATTACTATGTATAATGATATATAACGTTTATATGAAAGAAATTTCTGTTAACCATTACTGTTAATTAATCATGAAATAACTCATTTTCTTTATGGAAAGCAGAAATTTTAGTTATTTATGCAAAATAGTATTAATTTTATATACGTAATATAAACATTATTTCTGAATAAATGTCTTTATTTTTCTAAAAACACTAATATTAACTAAAACAGATAATCAAAAGTAAAAAAATATTACTTCAATACTGCCTTTGCTGTAGTATTTATTTATAATTTTTTGATATCGCCACGTAAGCTTGAGGTTTGTGCGTGAGACACAAAAATAGACACGTAAAAAGTAGAATTGAAAAATAGTATAATGTTTGCGTTACATAAATTAATATTATTTTACTTTATGGTATAATATTTTGTTGCTCATTATATTTTAAACCGTGTAAATTTATAATAGATAAAATGAATTATATGTTTTAGCCTTTTTTATAAACAAAATTCAGGCCCTAAAAATTTAATTTTTAGTCAAAATTGATAATTTGAAAAATTATTTAGAAAAACAAATAAAATAGTATTTAAAACTAGAAATACAAGTTTCTAGAAGAAAAACCGCATTAGTGAAATTCAACCTGCGTATGTAACGCTTATCTTTAACGATTCGATTTAAAAAAAAAAAATTAATTTCATGTCAACAATATTGCCTTGAGATTAGTAAAAACATAATAAAGTAGTAATTATTGGATTTTTTTACATCGGTTTGACGAAGAACAAGGACATCAGCGACCACATAGTTTTCAAGTAACATAACTATTTTTATATATATACAGTTTTTAGATAATTATGCGTATATATTCTAACAGATAAACAATATCGTAACAAACAACTAAATCGAAGAAATAAATGACATTGAAAATTAAAAGGAACAAGGATACTTTAAAATAACGATAAAAAAAAAGTCTGTTTGTATGTTAAAAACTTTTATTGTTAATTTAGAGTTCGGTAATTTGAATAACTTCATTTATTAAGTTCATTCAACATATTGTCAAATTTAAAATTAATCTTGAAGTCAATACTATTTTGAAATCGTCAGGAAAATTATTTAAAATTCCTATTCGTCTAAAAGAGATTGTAGGATATCGTGTACAGAAATACTTTAAAGTAAGGAGTCTCTGTGTTGCTGATAGTAATATCAAAATCAGCAGTCTTTCAAAATAATTATTTTTTTTTGTAAATATTAATTTAAAATAAGCGTAATTACAAAGATTCAAATATCAA
Source organism: Lycorma delicatula (assembly GCF_047948215.1). Classification (NCBI taxonomy): domain Eukaryota; kingdom Metazoa; phylum Arthropoda; class Insecta; order Hemiptera; family Fulgoridae; genus Lycorma; species Lycorma delicatula. Next base: position 167,010,174 of record NC_134459.1, on the reverse strand, counting down.
GTGTTAAGAGTTTTTTTCATTCCATTGTAAATAAAATAAGAATCAGAAATAAAATCGTTATACATATATTTTGTATAGTAAAATAATTTTTCTTGAAATTAAGATTGGAAAATCTTCGCTCCACAATGGACTTGTATAGTTTTCCAACAAAATTATTGCGATTAGCAAAAAGAAGTTGATAAAAAAGTTGGAATAGTTTCTTGGCATTGGTTATTTATTCTTATTTAGTATAAAAAGTGATATATGGAAATAAACCAAAATTAAAAAAAAAAACAATATTTTTGAAATCTCATCTGCTTTCCCACCTCCATATTGCGCCCAAAGCAATATTGAGTATAATATTTTTTGGGGTCATTTTCACTACTATTAAGCCTAGAAAGACAAAAGAATATCGTTTAAAGGTAGGTAATAATGAAAAACATTTTTCGATTATTGAGGAAGGGGGAATTTTAAGACAACACTTATTTAAGAATGGTATGATAAGCATGCATGCATGTACTGAGCACAATATTAAGCGGGGTATGTTTGCAAAATTTTTGAGAAAAACTATATACCCCACACTCTGGAAATATTTATCCCAAAACTTTACCATACTGATCCCGGTAGAGATGAAGACACCTGCCTTGTGACAATTCCGGTCGTCACACTACCTGTCCGTTCATTAGCCCTGATGGGCTTTACCGGAGGTCGTCTTTTAGATCCGCTAAAACAACACAGTCAGCAGTTTGGTCTTTGTCAGGATGCCACTGTTACAAATTCTTCGGCAGATATTCCCATTAGTGTATTTAGACAACCTACTATGGCTTCTTACAACCTCAACCATCTACCATAACATACAACCTTAACTATCAAATTAACCGATTAGCGCAAGCGCGATACTCGCGCCTTCCTCTAACATAAAATTTTCACAGAAAAAGCTTTTCTCATATTTAACTTCAATTAGACTATGTATTCAGATTATTACTTGATTGAATCTTTAAACACCAAAAATTCTGTTCTCATACAAACAAAACAAGCGTTGATCGCAACAACGACAATTTTGTCTAACAATTGAATTTACTCAAAGCCATATTGATTTACTCAAAAATGAAAGAAATAGATTCACCAAATTAATATACCTGTAATGAAAACTTACCCTACCTCTCTCTGCTCATAATCCACTTTAGGGAGCAAGGTCAATATCTACACCCTCCCACACTATAGCTCCACCACCGATTTCTCTTCACATCCCTGCGCTATGACATCAGGAACGTAAAATATACGAGTATAATAAAGCAATGGCGATAAACGGAAGATAAATTTTTCAATTATTTTCCCATTGATATACTGTTTGAAACATCGTCGGAAATAGTTGTGGATATTAAATTTACCTAAGTTCAAATAAAGCTTTAGAAGCAATTCTAAAATGATCGATATATTTGTTTACTAAAAAAGGTGTATAAGTCGGAGGGTATAGATTATATACTGTACAAAAATATCTTGAAATCGATACTAAGAGAGCATGAGTCTCTAAATGTAGAGTTAATTTGATTTTCTAAAGCCCTGCATTCGTTATATTTACAGGTAGCCAGCTACACCTTTACATAATTTATGTTTAGATTGTTTTTCATGAAAACGTAAAGTGAATTAGTATATTCTTAACGAAAGAAAATTCTTAAAGTTCATATACAAAAGTCGGTACGTAATCATGGATTAACATATTGAAGTCCCATTTTCGAGATTTAAGACCGTTTATGTTTCTATTGAATATTTGAGAATACCAAAGTTGTGCTCTTTTTAGCTAAAACATTTACAAATATTTCTACTGTTTAATAAGGTGCGAAATGTTTATGGCTAATACGGCGAACAATTTTAGATTTACTTATTAAGCTTTTCCAAAAAAAAAAAAACGGTGGAAAACTTGTAGAGAATGTAAGTACGGGTTCAATATAATTCTAAGGACAAAATGCAAAATAATCGAGTTTTCTTGTCTTCATTTTTAACATCGGAGTTAACTCCGATGTTGTAAATCGTCCTGTATTAAGATTTTTTCATGATTATGCGTCTTCTTCAATTCAGACTTACCCGAATAAAGCGATAACGAGGACAGTTTGAAGTAACAAAGAGTGTATAAAGAGAATAAACAAATGATGACTATCCCTTGAGCGTTGGAAAATTATGAAAAGAAGTTAATGGTTAGCGATTTATTACGTTATGTTAAATGCAGGTGAATTTGTTTTAAAAGATTACAAAGTACTTTATTATTTATGAACTTCTCTACAATTTTATTATTTGTAAAATAATTGGTTGCTAAAATAAACACGATATTGGCGATAAATAAACCTGGAAATCTATATCTTTCTATTAAATCTTTGGTGGTCAGAAGCCTTACTAACACCATTCTGTTGAATAATAACTTGCCTTCGAAATCCTAGAATATAAGAATAGGTTAGATCTGAGAGCCATGTTCAAAATAACGTTAAATAGTCTATTTCCAGCTCTGTAATCCCAACCTACGAGTATATCATTATCTTTTTTTTGTAATAAGCTTGTTCTCCCATTTTACTATTTAAGCACATTTTTATTATTTTGAAAAAAAAGTGAAAAATCGGTTGAGTTATTTAGCTTTTAAATTGCTAGTCTATTTAACTTTTAATGGCGTTAATAATTAATTATACGTAAATAATAATTTATGATAATAATGATGTATGCGTGCTTTAATTCCGGTAATAAAACACAAAATAATATACTGGTGCGTTTAAAAAACAAAAAAACGGTGTTTGGCCTGCCTTTGGTTACCTAAGGCAGGTCACTTTTTCGTTGACTTGCTTTTGAAATTTATCATTGCCATGGATTAATTTTGAACGGTATTAGAAAGGTATGATGATAAATCGTAATATTCATAAATGAATCACAAGGGTTGTTTAATCAAACTACAATAAATATGACTAGAAACAATGAGATATTTTTATAACCGTTTGGTTATTAAAGAATAAACAGAGATACCATTAACTAAATAGTGATTTAATTTTTGACGGGGTTAACTGTGATTTGTAGAATGTTGTATTACAACAGTGTGAAATATCACCTTATGTCTTTAATAAAACATAGAGAAAAATTAGTGACTAGAGTTTCCAAACAAAAATTTATCATCTACGTATTAGAAGAATCTTAATGTAATCTGAAAAAATAATTTCAGATTAGACAACTGACATCTTCATATAACGGAAGTTCAGTCGTCTCTAGTATATATATATATATATATATATATATATCTTCTACATATTCGTGTATAAAAATGGTTTGCTTGTCTGTTTGTCCCGTATGCGTATACCATTTATCTGATTGCGATGAAACTTTGGCGAGTTGTTCTGCGCACGTCCTCGAAGGTTACTGAATTATTTTGGACCCGCTAGGTGACGCTGGGATCGATATATTTAGAAAAATTGTATTTATGAACCGATTTGGCTCATATTCAGAATATACGAGGGTAAGTCAATTATTATCCGTAATGTAGTTATATATTTTATTGCAATACAAATAGGAAACTAACATGTACTTCATTTTTCAACCTAGTCCCCTTGCATTTCAACGCGCTTGGTCCATCATTGTACAAGCTTCCTGATGCCCTCATAAAAGAAGGTTTTCGGTTGAGTTGCGAGCCAGAAATGCTTCTTTCACTGTTTGGTCCGAGGTAAATCGACGGCCCCTTAATGCCTCTTTGAGTGGACCAAACAAGTCGTACTCAGAAGAGGCAAGATGAGAACTACACGGAGGATGAGTCAGAGCATGAGACTTTAAGGTTGAGTTTCTGGAGCGTTTTATCAGTGTGGCCAGCAGTATGTGGACGGGCATTGTCGTGCAACAACACAACACCTTTCGACAGCAGTCCTCGGTGTTTGCTTCGAATTGCAGGCTTCAGATCGGCAGTAAGCATCTCACTATAACGCGCACTGTTTACTATCGTGGCCCTTTCTTCATAATGTTCCAGTACTGGGCCTTGTGAGTCCCAAAAAACCGTAAGCATCAGTTTTCCTGCGAACGGTTGAGTCTTGAACTTTTTTTTGGCTGTTTCCATTCCACACTCTGCCGTTTACTCTCCGGCTCGTAATGGTGGATCCATGTTTCGTCACCGGTGATGATTCTGCCTAAGTAGATGTCCCGTTCGTTACCGTAGCGATCCATATGTTTTTGGCAGATGTCCAAGCGCGTTTGTTTATGTTACTGTGTGAGTTGTTTTGGGACCCATCTTGCACAGACTTTATGAAACCCAAGTCTGTTGTGAATGATTTCGTAGGCAGAACCGTAACTAATTTGCAGACGATGTGCCACTTCATCGATAGTTACTCGTCTATCTAAGAAAACCATGTCGCGTGCACGCTCAATGTTTTCTTCATTTGTGGCCGTAAACGGTCGTCCGGCTCCTTCGTCGTGCGTAACATTTGTGCGATCATTTTTTAATTTTTCAATCCATTCGTAGACACTGCGTTGCGGCAACGCACTGTTCCCGTACTGTACCGAAAGGCTTCAATGAATTTTGGCCTCTGATGCATCTTCCGACCACAAAAAAAGGATCACTGAACGTTGCTCTTTCTTTGGTGCAAACAGAAAGCGGAGCAGCCATGGTTAACGGCAGGGCAGCGATAATGGAACTAACCTAGCAGCATCAAACCTGCACAAACATAAACAATTAAACCACGCATGTTTCATCTACGCACCACGAAAGTATACCAACATAAATAAAAATATAACTAAATTGCGAATAATAATTGACTTACCCTCGTATATTAGTAACGTCAAAATAAGAAAGTTTTTACAAAAAACTATACCCGCTAGGTGGCACCGGTGTCGAAATATTTACGAAACAAACAAATATACAAACGTCTTCTATATTTATCAAATTTATTCTTCTATATATACAAAAGGTACAGTTCTTTTGAGTGTCCGCTATAGACAAAATAAAATATGTAAATATATTTTAAAAATTATATAAAATATATTGGACCGATTTACGCGCGGGTTTTGCATAATGGTCCGCATTGTCCGTAGAGTGTTTAAAGCTAATGAAATCCTCGATCTGACCAATAGAAAGAAAGTTAAGAGTATTTTGAACCGACTACTGCATTTAGAGAATAGTTTGAATTAAATCCGATAGGTAGGGCTGTTTTTTTTTTTTTGAAAAAATTGATAATTTTTATATCAAACTTTCAGTTGTGTTCATTTAATCTATATATACTAAATCTGGCAATACCGAAGCATTGCCTGGTCACCATATAAAAATTCAAAGGTAGCTCACCGGCTACAGGTATTTTTTATTTTTGTTTAATACCATAACATACAATATAACAATAATAATAATTACAATCAATATACAATAGAATATTATAATTCAAATTGATATATTACCTATAAATAATATATAATATTATTTTCCTTGAGCATTAAAAATTATTTATATTTTCTAATTCCAAACTGTTTACATTAATCGATAAGCCTGAATGCTGCATTGTTTCTATATTCAATTAATTTACATAAATAAAATATTTATCGTACATTATTACAACAATATTATTTATTGACTCCCACAAATAATATTCTCTTACTCTCGTCGTCCATTGAACCGCGTTGACGATTCGATAATCGAAGAGATTATGTTCATTAACGTCTTGAGATGACTTTTATTTAGTCCCCTTCAGTAATTGAAATCGAAATTTATATGTTACGCGCTGATCTAATTTGAAGGGTCCTACCGACTGCGCCAATTATGTTGAAACACAACTCCGATGTGTTTTTAAAAAAATATTCATTTTATTTAAAAACACAATGTATCAATCTTCTTAGATATACAAGCAAATACTAATTAAACAATACAAATATAAGTTATGCGTACGTCCTAACATTACACAATAGGATGATATAGTATCGAACGAGTTCCTAACTTAAGACATTTTTACTCCACGAGAGTCTAGCTAGATCTCTAAGAAGACGTTGATCAAACGAGTCCTGGTGTAGAACTCAATAATTGTTATTACATTAAGAATAAAGAAACATAGGTTGCACCTACATTATCCCGTTAAAGCCCATCAGGAATAGGAGCGGGGTGATTGTGGAATCGTCACAAGGCGGGTGGTGTCTTCCCCTACGAGGGTTTGGATGCAGCTGCATTACATTCTTTCTCACGGTGGCTTTTCCTGAACACTAGGGATAGGTAACACACGTGGCTTATTGAATGTAATGTATCATCTATTCTCAAGCTACTCTCAGAAATTTAATTTATATATACATTTTTAACGGTGGCATAAATTAAAGATAAAACTGATGGGAATTTAGAGATATAAACTATCGATACGTATAAAATATATATTTGACCGTTTACAATAAGTAAACGCCCACTTCCAGTATGACTGAATTAATAAAGACTTCAATTTTCTCTATCATTCAAATAAAAAATTTAATATTATTATAAACTACATAAAAATGATGTAAAAAATTAATGTTACTATATATACGTATAATCTGGGTGATATAGGAAACTTGTTTTGTATTTTTATTCATTTATTCTAACAACTTAATTCTCCAAGTAATTAGTTTAAAACTATCAAAAACTGTGATCACATTTGAAGGAAAAATGAAACTTTAATAACTTGCATTGTAGCAGTGTAATACAAGCTGCATTTTTGTAAACGAATAGCTGATTTACTGCAATAAATTTATAACATATTTTTTTAATTTCAAAATTTTAAAATTGTAAAAATTGATTTTTAAAATTTATTGTATTAAGTAATTTAGGACCATTAAAAAAATTTAACTAAATTAAAAAACTAAATATCATAGTACTTAAAGTAAACAATATCAGTTGACCTAGCCATAAAAATTATACTAATGTTGCACATTTTTAGTCATTCAGAAGGTTGTTATTATTATATTATTAATTTTCGGATAATTCCATCATTAATAGTTTAAAGTTTTTTTATTGGTTTTAATTCAGAACGTAATACGAAATAAAAAATTACTACGTTTTATTAGTACCGCAATTTTTCCCGTTTTTGCAGATTTGATTACTTATATCTCGAAACAATGGCGTTTATCGATAAACGGTTTTCTCATTCGTTTTTCTCGTAAAATTGTCCATTAAAATCATGTATCATATATCCTTTAAAAAAAAAGAAGAAAATCTGATTCAATATGGCAGATCCAAGACGGTGGAAAAAATTTCAAACACCATAAAGTAGTAATTTTTTAATTATGTAGCTGTGCACTTGATGCTACCTACACAGTTTTGAAATATATATCCGTTTCCATATTTTAATATTATTCTACATATACTATTTTTTTCTTGCTGTTTAGCCTCTGGGAATCAACATCAGGTATTACTTGACGGTGAATTACTCGACGGTATTAAAGGATGAATGTGGATGACATGGATGAGTGTAAGTGAAGTGTAATATTGTACTGTATCTGGTCGACCATTCCTGATATGTGTGGTTAATTGAAACCCAACCGACAAAGAACATCGGTATTTACGATCTAGTATTCAAATCCGCATAAAAGTAACCGCCTTTACTAGGACTTGAACGTTGGAACTCTCGACTTCGAAATCAGCTGATTTCCAAAGACGTGTTCACCACTAGACCAACCCGGTGGGTTCTATATATACTATTTGTTTGTTTCTAACTACACAACGCAATTAATAACTTAGTTTATTAACGATACATTAATTTTAATAAGGCGAATTGGGTAAACTGTGATTTAAATATTATTATTATGTAGTCTAAAATACGTAGAACATATTTTTCACTTCATATCTAAATTCTCAAGATAGGATAACGCAATAACCACCGTACGTACAAAAAACAATTAGTAAAAAATAATAACATTTATTATATTATTATTGTTTTTTTTCTAACTTTTTATATTAGTAAATATATTAATCATTACAACGTCTCTTTTATCCTATTGCATTTGTTTTAATACATGACTAATATTGCTCCAGTTATTACTTTTTTAAATTATAAAAAATACCCATATCTTTTAAAACGTATTTATTAGAGAGGATGTAACTGTTATTTTTGTATCAATAAGAAATAAAATACTATTTTTTTTTAAAGGAATTTTCTGTTTACTTATGATTTGAATTTAATCTAATAATATCGCATAAGTATGATGATAGAATGTGTACCTGTCTATAGCTATGCGACAAATACGCATATTGATAATTCGCACACATTCACTGAAACTATATCAAGATTTAAAAGACATTTTCATTATTTTTATAATTGACATATAATTTAAAATATATAAAATAATAACTAAACTAATTAAGTTAGAAAATTATCCAAATTAATAAAAAATGTTCTTATGAAATTCATTAGTTCAACAACCAAACAAAATAACAAAAACAAAAGCAGAAAACCTCGACGTTTCGTTCAAGATGTAGAACTTTATGAAGACAAACCACAAAAAAAAATAAATATATAATAATAGATAAAAAAATAAATTTTTTGTGGTTTGTCTTGATAAAGTCCTACGTCTTGGACGAAAAGTCGAGGTTTTCTGCTTTTGTTTTTCTTATTTTCTAACTTATATATATATCTATAGAGAGAGAGTATGTATGTTATATATATGTATATATATATATATATATATGAGTATGTTTTAAAATAACAAACATTAATTTAAAAAACAAGTTATATATGTATACACCGTATACAGTCATGCACCACGTGCACCATTTTGTCTGGAATGATGGGTCAAAAATAGTCTGTGGGTCGTAAATGGGTTATAAGATTTCACATAGAGGATATAATAACTAAACTTATATATATAAATCAATCCATATAAAATGTTAATACAAACGCTTTGTTTTGATTGAAAACCTACATCCAGTGAAATAAAAAAAAAAATACTTTGCTGTGAATTTATCGGTATTAGAAACTTATACTATTGCCCAAGACTTGGCGCCAGACTTGGAGCGAAAGATGTGCTTTGCATTTTTCTGACACATAGGCTATTGTTATTTCATGCAAAAACATTTTTATCGATCGTTTCGTAATCATTTTGTGATCGGGTTTCATTGTGACAATGACCGTTCAGTATGTAAAGGTTACATGCAGAGTAGAAGTACAAAATGAATGAAAAAACTACGTTCATTCATTTTGCAGAAACGTTTCTTGTTACTGATTTTACAAAAGAGCATGGCAGTCGTGAAGGAAATTCAACTCTTGTTATACAGGCAGGAAATTTGTTACAGCAGTCCTGCATTCAAGATTGACCGAAGGAGAAAAAAATTTTCTCATTATCAACAAAAACAAGAGAACAATTAGTTGATAACTTGCATCAATTTGATAGATGGATCCTCCCGCAATACGGACGCTAGTCCATATTTTTAAATGAGCTGTGGAAATTTATATTGTGTAGAGACATAATATTTTTTTTTTTTGTCTTCAGTCATTTGACTGCTTTGATGCAGCTCTCCAAGATTCCCTATCTAGTGCTAGTCGTTTCATTTCAGTATACCCTCTACATCCTACATCCCTAACAATTTGTTTTACATATTCCAAACGTGGCCTGCCTACACAATTTTTCCCTTCTACCTGTCCTTCCAAAATTAAAGCGACTATTCCAGGATGCCTTAGTATGTGACCTATAAGTCTGTCTCTTCTTTTAACTATATTTTTCCAAATGCTTCTTTCTTCATCTATTTGCCGCAATACCTCCTCATTTGTCACTTTATCCACCCATCTGATTTTTAACATTCTCCTATAGCACCACATTTCAAAAGCTTCTAACCTTTTCTTCTCAGATACTCCGATTGTCCAAGTTTCACTTCCATATAAAGCGACACTCCAAACATACACTTTCAAAAATCTTTTCCTGACATTTAAATTAATTTTTGATGTAAACAACTTATATTTCTTACTGAAGGCTCGTTTAGCTTGTGCTATTCGGCATTTTATATCGCTCCTGCTTCGCCCATCTTTAGTAATTCTACTTCCCAAATAACAAAATTCTTCTACCTCCGTAATCTTTTCTCCTCCTATTTTCACATTCAGCGGTCCATCTTTGTTATTTCTACTACATTTCATTACTTTTGTTTTGTTTTTGTTTATTTTCATGCGATAGTTCTTGCGTAGGACTTCATAGAGACATAATATAAATTACCGGTTTAATAACTATCGTGAGATAATATTTTTCAAACCACACCTTCATCACATTAAGATAGTCCACGGCTTAGCACTCGCTAGCAAAGATAACGTCGATGAACGATGTCGACCCTTCCTTGTCAAAGGTAGGAGATACTCCATAACTCAGTAAGGTCTGGCCGGCACCGCTTATACACCAACATACCAAGAAGGTTTTCTGTAAGAAGGAATATCAGCTGTTACTTCCTACACAGAAAGCAGAACAACCGCCAACAGTTTCCTAACTATCCTAATTTCTATATTTATTTACTAACTAACCAACTAATAAAAGTACTTAAATAAAAGAATAAAGTAAAGATCCTAATAATCCTTCAATCAACTGACTCACTTCCAGTGTATCAGCCCGATACAACGAATATGGTCACCACGTGGTGAACCGGATTTCGCAAATTGACTGTAAACAGGTTTTTAATGTAAAAATAACTGTAAACGATTAAACGGCAATTACACGTATCCTAAGCAGTAATTTGGCGCACAACTAGACTACATGCCGCAACAAACCGGTATAATTTGCACATTAGTACATATACTATCTTTAACTGAACCGTTACTAATAGACGATACCGCTGAAGTGCGAATCCAACTAAAGTTAAAACCTATAATTAATTGCCGGAAGCTATTTTCCACGTGCAAATGTCTAATATTAAAAACACCGTAACTACGAAACTATTGATCCAAATAAAATAATCCATACACCAAAATAAAGCCAATTATTAATACTATCAGTGAACATCACAAAATAAAGATACAATTTCAATGACGACACTATTAAACCCTAACATCCGGCTAACCGCCACGTGATCCGTATGTAATATTGTATGCACTATAATTAAAACTATAATCGTCCGATCGCTGTAATTAATACCTGAAAATAAAGACGATAGCTAGAAATAACAATGTAACTCAATAAACTACACTTAACATCGCATTTTACACAATATGAAACATTAATAGCCAGATAATGACACGTGGCCCGTATCTAAAATTTAAAACAGTATATCTTCCGAACTAATTGATCGTTTCTAATAATGGATCAATTTAAAGAGAAACTCTAATACTAACCATTTATAATTAACTACGAAATTAGCTAAAATTTAGGAAAAAACCACTCAAATAAGCACTAAAAGCAGGACCTCTAACAAACATGTTTTCACTCCACTAGTTCACCATAATCTCATACCTACAACCTTTTTTTTATGTTTAGCCTCCGGGAATCATCGTCAGGTATTACTTCAGAGGATGATATGTATGAATAAGTGAAGTGTAATCTTGTACAGTCTCAGGTCGATCATTTCTGAGATGTGTGGTTAATTGAAACCCAATCACCATAGAACACCGGTATCCACGATCTAGTATTGAAATCCGTAAAAATGAAACTCCCTTTACTACGGTTTAATCATATTTACAACCTACGAAGTCCAAACCTAACTATATTTCTTATTATTTTCTTGATAAATTGGCATTATGTTATTGATCTTTATTTATAACTATATGTTATTGTTTTTTTTTTGTTTTTTTTTTATTTCTACTGGTATTGGTTTACTTACTAATCTGTTCATTTTTCTTGAAATATTATTGAAGACACATTAAATTTACTCACTGTGTTTTTTTTTCAGATACGTTACTAAACAAATGGGTTTTAACGGCATCGCCAATTCCAGTTATTACGATTCTTGGTTTATATCTACTTTTTGTTTTTAAGCTAGGTCCAAAATTTATGGAAAAAAGACAACCTTATAATCTTCGCAAAGTAATGATGATTTATAACTTATATCAAGTCATGTACAACGGGTGTCTAGTCACAATGGTAAGTAAAAACAGTATTTTTAAAATTAATTTTATTCGTATTAAAAAAAAAAAATAATATTAAAAAGAAGAAAATAAATATCTTCATCAGGATTTATTAAAATCGAAGACAAAAGGAGTAGATTCATCCAATTAAGTGAGTAAACTAAAATATTTCATAAATATTTACGAAATATTTCATTTTCAAATGATTTGAACTGATTCTGTAATTTTACAAACATTAAACAATTTTAAAATATAGCAATCCTAAAATTAACAAAAGAAAAATTGCCACTATCTTCGTTTGTATCGTCTCACCCTTTCATCTTAAATTGTAAATATGATCAGGCTTAACATAGTTCAAGTGCTAATAAATTTCGGCAAAATAAATTCACTCAATCGATTTGAGGTTATCTTTTAAATTAGCGATCCGATAAAAAATCTAATATAGCAACATACAAGTAATGACTTAAGTATAGAAAAGTGTATATAAGTAGACAAGTATAGTTCAAATATTATATTATACTTAAGATTGTAGAATTTAATCTAATTTATGTGATTTACGTGTTACTCCAATAACAAATGTTTCTTAACTTTGAAAAAGGGTTTGAAAGGATTTAAAGACAATTAGAAAAGTTTTATAAATAAAAGTTTGCTTTTACATTTATTTAATGTTACAAAGAGTTTACTTACAGTGGTACTGATGTGAAGATGGACAGTATAGAAAAAAATTGTAAATACCGGTTTAGGAATTCGACAAGGGTTAATTAATTTGTTTACAAGCATGTTGAACATGCTTGGACAAATTTATTGATGAACTAATTTATATAAGAAAACGAAAATTGTCTGTGGGTATTCTGCTGGAAGAAATTTATATTAAGGCTTTTAGTATTTGCTGATGAATTGATTATTTTAAGTGAGAATGAAAATTATATGCGATTTAGTTTATTTAAATTCAGCAAGATAGCAAAGATTTTAATTGTAAATTGTAAAGTAATCGAAGAAGGTGATGAAACTTTTAAGGGTAAGAAACCTGTCAGGTCAAAAATTGTGTAACAATTTCGACTCTTAAATTCCTAGGTTGTCACCTATCTTATGATAAAGATAACGACATTAAAAATAACACTAATACCTTTAGGTTATTGTGTGGAACTATAAGGTGAACCTAAATAATAAGGCAAGAATTGACAGGCTAAAAAATCCCTATGCCAGAGCTTTTATGCGGTTGTGAAACTTTGGTTTTATAATGTAAACATCTGAGCTTTATGGAGGTCGCCGAGATATCTTTTCTGGTGAGTGTCAAGGTGTCCTGATTGGATAGAATAAGAAACAAAGATGTTCGAAAAACTTTAAACGTACTTCCTACCGATGCCAAGATTTTGACTTAAAGAAAGAAACGGGCGAATCGTTTGTTGCAATGCAGGAATTTTGTAGAACACTACAAAATACAAAAAAAACCTTAACTACGCAATCGTTGGAAGAAGATCAAGAGGACGTCCGAGGAAAGGCTGGAGGTATGGAAGATATCTATGACCTAAACCGAAAGATAATGAGTATCAGTGAATTTTTTACATGTCATCTTATCATCGAATCTTTTTTTAATGGAAACCTTTCTCTTGTCATAGTAGAGAACTCGTAGCGCATCGTGTTTGCTCCGTCTTCCAACATTATATCTCACTACGTGTTCCAACCTTTATCAACAGAATGTCTTTATTACTTTCCTCATCTTTCATACTTATTTCCATTTATCTTTGTGTCAGTTTTAACTTAATGATAATCTTTTCAAGCAGAGTTTACTTTTACATTCATATATTAAACATGGCATTATACAGCAATCTAATATTTACTCCGTCTTCTTCTTTTCGACATTGGTGTTCTTTATTATATAATTCATTAAGTAATATTTTTTTTCAAGCTACGCTATATCTGTACTTCCTTTTTATCCACAAATCCTACTTTTCTTCTAAACATTGTATCGTCTATGCAATTAAATCATTTTTCACCCAATTTTACTTAATTTGTTACTATTACATTAATTTTTAACACTGCTTAACGAACTTCATTATAATTATTGAAATTTTATACGATATCTTAAATATCAAAAGAAATCTAATTAATAGTAAAAGTTAATTTAAGAATTATTTTTTACACCACTTTCCTAAAATAGGGGTAAAACTTTGTAAAGGGGTATAAAGATACTGTAATAATCTATATTTCAAAACGATATTGATATGAAAATTTTGCTCATGCACCTTTATAGCGTATAAAAAATTAAAAAAAAAAGTTGTTTAATATTTTGTTACGTATAACAGTATTTTGAAAAACTGCAATTCTATAAATTGTTCAACTTCCAGTTACATCCTGTTGTAATTTAACTTAATTTCGATTTGTTTATCACAATAAGGATTAACATGATGGGAATGTTTTTTGATCTTTATAAAACGAAAGGGAATAATAACGCCTTTATTATTTTTATTTTTAAAATTTCGGAAAATCAAAAGGATAACTCTGAAAGATGGAATGATGAAATAATAGGTGAAAGAATGACAGAAGCTAATAAGATTGAATCAGAGCAAAGAAAAAAGCATATAAATTTAAACAGGAACGTTGTATCAACAAGTATTATATAAAATAAACATGTATTTTATTCTTATGTAACTATATAATTATGCAGTTAAACAACTTTTCTACTATTAACTTTCAGTTTATAATCAACAGGGATGCACAGAAATATTTGATTGCCCATACCTGTAAACCGGTTCCTTATACGGAAAATCCATTCAATAATGAAGTAAGTATCAATTCTACAGTTTAAAAAAAATATGTAAATATATTTGTGATGTAATTATTTTAATTAATTCAAGTTATTTTAAAATAACTCAAATTAATTTTATAAGGTGATTTATCGAAACATATGACTGCTTACCAAAGTAAAGTTTGTAAACTGTGTATTTTTTCACTTTTGACTTTTTTAAAATATTATTTCTTTATTTATTTAAAAACATAAAACAATAAATAAAATTTGTTACCGTGTTAGAAAATGTATGAACATGTTATTGATAAATAGTAATAGGTAATAAGTAATAGTAAAATGACAATCTTATCGTTAGCTTTTCTCGAGCAATGAGTTATACTATAATTTACTGTTCACGTTTTTGATCAACATAAATAAATAGGAAAATCAAATTGGAATTTTGCAAAAGGAAACATGTTTTGGAAAAATAGAAAAAGAAAGCTTTACTTAACTTGATTAGTTGTCATTGATTAATTAATCAACCATTTATAAATAGAAAATTTACTTAATCTAAAATAATAAACTTTATACTTTGTTCTATTGAAGCTGACGATAAAATATATATTTCAAAAAATATATAATTATAATTAGAAATAATTCTCGTTAATTACAAAATATAACGAATATGTTTGTATAGCTATTCATTGTAAGCACGTTTATTGTTAATTGTGAATTTTGGTATTGATTATTTTATAATTGTATTTTATTCATTTAAAAATGTGTGATTAATTTTTATGAAAAAATGGATGTCCAGTTATTAAACTAACATAATTATAATTCTTATTGACCCAGAACGGCAAAATAGTAAAATAAAAGGTAAACTAATATTTTTGCTGTGTACAGAAGTTCTGTATAAATTTAGTAGAAGAAAAAACTATTAAATAATTATTGTTTTAAATTCAAATAGGATATAAACTTAAAAAAAGCGTTTTGAATATCCGATTATGAATTTATATAACTATAAATAAGTTATTTATTTTAGGGCTGTTGAGTTAGCCAATGAAAAACAAACAAGCATAAACATGTTGAGTTGTGTTCAAACCATGAATCTTGATAACTTTTGTGGTCTAACTTGCCGCCAGTATTGTGCCTTCAACACGCTCTCTTTATTCGTTTTCTATAAATATTATCTACTATTAGCAGTGCTAATTATTCTTAGTTAATTACCAAATCGTGACAATTTTAATATTTTTATAATTATATATGAAATGAATTTATAGTAATTACTATAACCAGATAATTTTAAGAGGTAAACTTTTAATTGTACAAATTCCTTAACATAAAACCTTCGACATGATAAAACATATGTTTTTATTTACGCGTTTAATTTAACGGAGGTTGTTCTTTCATATACTCTTCAGATTTAGAAAATAATGATATCTTCAATACACGAATAATTTCTAACAATAATAATTTTCAATTAAAAAAAGAAAATGGATCATGATTTTTTTTTTCTTTTCAGTTTTACTTTGCATCGTGGGCGTATCTTTTCTCAAAAATTGGTGATCTACTAGACACGGTAAAATATTTATTATGTAATAATTTTTTAAATATATTAATGATAGGAACTTTAATTTTGTTATTTCATAGAATAACTAAATTTCTCCGTAAAGTTAAAGATACGAGTATCATTAACGTAATTTTATAATTTTTTTTATGTGTAAGAAATCATTTCACTTCAATTTCCTTTTTAGTCTAAACTTCATCGATCCAATAGTAACCATAGTATTTTTCTGAATTAATGAGATGTAAGCATGTGGTCAAAAACTACCTTCTATTGGAAGAAGCAGTCTTCTGTCATTTTGAATATACCTTACCAAAAAACTGTCTATTTTGGAATATCAAAAACCCATCCGTCTAACCTTCTGTCCCAGTTATTAAAAGAAATTTCACCTTTCATCGATCAAATTTCAATCGATATGGAATCTTCTAGAACTAGAATATATACAACTATTGGTTGAAATATGTAACTGAACGTGCTTCATTTCGTAAAATGGGAGTGATAGTTTTCAAAATAAAAAGTTAATTACTAAACTAATAAACACATTTTTTCTCAAGAACATCTCCTCAGTATCTTGAATTTGCGAAAGCCGTAAGGTCTCGGTAACTATAATGTAAGATTCCTTGAGAAGAGATTTTAAATTCTTTAATTGCAGTTGCTATTTTAAGCTTCAGATAAAAACAGCTTGACTCGTAATATGTACGGGTCACCCGTACATATTACGGTCCTGTCGTACGTATTACCATCTGCTGCCTGTCATAAGAGAGCCGCCTGACAGCCTGTTCACGGGGTGCTTTAGCTGGGGCTGCTTCCCGACTTGTTGGAAAGTGGCTTTGGTGAGAATCCTCTTAAAACCAGGAAAGGATCCTAGTGAGATCGACAGTTCTTGACTCATCAGCCTCTTGCCGGTAATCGACAAGTTGCTTGAAAGGCTGGTTGTGAAACGGCGCTGGGAAAGCATTGAGGTGAACTGTTTTCTAAACCGAGGCCAGTATGGTTTCACGAAAGGCTGCCCGCAAGGTTCTGTTCTCGGTCTCCTGCTGTGGAACCTGGTATTTGACAGGTTTCTGGGATTGAAATTCCTAGAAGAGGTCACGGCCCAGGCTTTCACTGATGACTGTCTGCTTTTAGTTCGTGGTAATTCACAACCGCAGCTGGAAGATCGAGCGCAAGCGGCTTTGTCAACCGCGGACGACTAGATGGACATTCAAAATTTAAGATTTCTGTGCCCAAGACAACGTTTATGCTTAGTCTTGGGCACAGCTTCTAAAGCCACAGCTTTGGATTTATCCTTCTAAAGGGTGCAGACAAATTACTGTACAGTCGAAATCCCTACATTAAGTATAAAGGCAGTATAATCAGCCGAGTGAGAGTTCATAAGTACCTAGGTGATTTGTTTGATTAGAAGTTGCTGTTTAGCAACCACATTAGGCAAGTAGCGGTGGACGCCGTCTCCGTGATGCACAAACTTAGGAGGATTGCTCGGAAGGACTATGGGTTGTCTGACCGTCAAATGAACATAGTATACCGAGGTGTCTTCGAAAGCATGTTCTCTTACACAGCGCCCGTTTGGGCGCATAGATTTGATGTAAATAGAGCACTTCTTCAAAATTTAAGGAGTACCCAACGCAGAGTCTTAATTGTATGCACTGGTGTTTTTAAAACAACCTCGTAAGAGGCTACCACCGTATTGGGATGTGGTTTCGGGCCGGGCCAGTACCGAAACGTAACGGTGTTTACAATGAACCGAATTTAAATTTCGTTCGGATGCCCATCTCCTACCTGCGGAAGAGGCTGCAAAGCCTGGCGATAGAAGCACAGCATCTGGAATGGGACACCACTACTAAGGGAAGATCCCTCCCTGTATAAATTTATACAGAATCTGGGAGGATGCCTCAAGTTCATTTTTAAGGGCAACGGGTGCTCAGGTGCTCACCAGCCATGTTAATTTGAACCAATTTCTGTTTCGGTTTCGCCTGGCAGCTGATGAACTGTGCAGCTGCAGGGAGGTTCAGTCAAATGATCAGTTGCTCTTGTGGGTTGGGGCAGAGACCGGGCCACTCTGGAACTTAAAGGTCAAGGAAAAAATTGGCCACTGACAAGCGGCGAATCAATGTGGCGAGAGCCGGATTGTTGGGTCGTGTGGGAGTTTCTTGATGCGGTTGCTTTGTTCAACCGATATCACTGGTTTACTTAAGGGAAAGACTCCTACCGCACTGCAATGGAAAGCTAACCTAGAGATATAATCTTCCAAATTAAGGCTCCAAGCGCCTTAATATGGAAGACAGGTATTTGCTGCAATTAAGCAACCTAGGGGTGGCAGCGAATTGCTGTCTAGACGAAGTAAATTTTAATTTATGGATGTCATATATATTTTTAGTAGTTGACGGGGTGCGCCTACCTATTTTAGTAAGTATATGACAAGTGAGCGGTTGGGACACATAAGACGGTGGTGTATGGCACCGCACATAGTCCGCTTTTGCTGTTAGGTAAGCTCTAGAAGCTATTTAGGACACTGATCGCTAAATTGTTTCGAGGCTCAGTAGCCGTTTGTGTAACAGATATTCGTTCTTATACTTTAGGGCGACCGAATGGGGTGGTAGCATGAGAAATGCCAAGCAAACCAAAATTCATATCAAAACACTTTGAATAAAATTAAAATAAATAACGGATAATCAGAAGATTTATAGTCGAATAAATAATTAAAATTTATTTATTCCATTTTGGTAGCGTTGTTGAAAATTTACATCAGTGTAATACTGAAAGATTGGAAGGAAATTTATAAGGCTAGGGTTCGCAATACGGAGTGGATTGTGTAAATAGATAATTTGCGAAATATCAACTTCTGCTGATAAAAGATAAGAGTAATCTAAAATTGTATAGAAATCGTCAAAAATAAAGATGGAGGAAGCGGCCCCCAAAAAATGTACTTCTACCTTATAACATGAATTATAACAAAGTTATTATAACTCATTATACAGAAAAAAAAGTGTGTCATTATTTCGAGCTGGATTCCGCGTTAGGGTTTTGACAAATTTGTTAGATAGAACGAATGAAAACGGTTATATTTAATTCAATATACAACAAATTCTAACACTTATTTTTCTCTACTATTCCTTTTTTTTTATTGCGTACATTAGCGAAGGAACCTGTTTAATGCAAATTTGTAGAATTAAGCAGAGATATTTACTTAATCTAGATCATAGATTTTTTTTCAGTAATTTCAGCGAGTTAAACTCAATGCATTTTTAAAGAATTTAGGAAGAACATAAAAGAACTGATATGGTTATATATTGCAGAAGAATAACACGGGATTCTGAAGATGAAAAAAAATACGCTTCGGTTGCTATCTGTAAAAGTTGATTTCTTAAGGCTTACTTGCCAAATCTCTCATTTTAATGTCATTAAAATTTAGGTTTTTAAGATATGATAAAAATGGGAGTAGAAACTCGAATTATATGGAGAAACAACGATTAAGATATAAGAGGTGGTTGAACGGCCCATTATGTTAATAAACTTTAATAGAAAACAGAGGCGGGAAAATCGAGTTCCGTATGAAAAATTAAGTCGGTGAAGATTACCTTAGTAATAGCAATGTACAGCTTGCAAAGCTATAACCGAGAACTCGAGAATAAAGATCTATGGAGTTTGGGATAACTGTAAACAGTAGTTTGAGCTGTACAAAGCCGTAAAATACTAGTAATTATTTTATCTAAATAATAAAGTTAT
Source organism: Lycorma delicatula (assembly GCF_047948215.1). Taxonomy (NCBI): domain Eukaryota; kingdom Metazoa; phylum Arthropoda; class Insecta; order Hemiptera; family Fulgoridae; genus Lycorma; species Lycorma delicatula. The sequence continues at coordinate 166,990,184 of NC_134459.1, read as the reverse complement.
TAGTGAATTATAAGTGAGTGATCATTAGCACATTGTAGGTATTAATAAAAAAAAATAAATAAAGTAATTTACTTACATGCACGTATATATATTTATTTTGTTGATCAAAGCAAATTAAACTGTTTACAACACTTATTAACTTCAACAAATTCCACATAAGATCCTTTTGTGGCACGTAAAACGACTTGACGATATTCAATTTCCCGCCACAGATTACGATAAATGTCTATCGTTATTCCATTAATTACACCTTTGATTCTTCTTTTATGGTTGCTCTATAGAATTTGCCTACATCGTGTTTTTGACAAAACCTTAAAGAAAGAAATCGACTGCCGTAATGTCAAAGGATCAAGGTGACCAGAAAATTGATCCGTCACGACCACGTTGAGGAAATTATTCTAGTAGGTAGTCGCTAATACGTGTATGTAAACCCAAGCGTGGTGGTGAAACATCTTGTTAGAAGTAAACGTTGGGTTGCCGATGTTTAATCTGTGGTACAGCATACTCTTGCAACATGCCTACATAACTAGCGCTAGTAGCTTGAGATGATGAAATCTCGACCGAACGCGTCATAAGCATTTAAAGTGTACCAAATATGAACTTTCCATCTATTATGTTGTGTTTGCTGAACGCATGAGGATTTTCGCTATCGCATAGCCAATAAATATGACGGTTAACATGACCAGAAAATGGAAGATAGTTTCGTCAGAGATTACGTTTTTTTAAAATATTATTTTCGTTTACTTTGTCAAGAATATCCTCTGCAAAATTGTAACGGCGTGGTTTATCGTCATCTCCAATTCCATGAACCGACTGAATATTTTATACATGAAGTTTTATCCGCTTGCATAGAACTTTCAACGATTGTCGATTACGGTATTCCAGTAAACTAAACTCGCAAGACTAGTCGATTTATCCGGGCTTTTCTGCAAAGTTCTCTTACTCGATTGACAACTTCCTTGGTGACGGGAGGTCTGCCATCAACGTTTTTGTGTATTCCTGTATTCTTAAACGGCTGATCCCAACGTTTAATATAGTCTTTATTAGGAGGATCACGGCCGCACTGTAAACGAGAACATCTATGAACTGTAATAACAGATCCGCTTTCATGAAAACATATTACGCACGTGGCTTACTCCGGCACGGTAGCCATTGCTCAATTGACAATTCCCACTGAATGTACATCGCGCTGGCATGTTCACTCAAGTTCATTAGTAACTCAAGTACCTACACTCTATGGTTTGAAAACATTAACGGCGCTACATTCCTTTTTTCATATTTTATTAACTAATAAATTGCACTGACTTATTTATGTACACTCTGCGTAATGCACTACAATTAGTTTTATTTTTTTTAAATTTAAGAAAATGTTGATGAAATGACAATTGTTTAGCGTGTGAAAATGCCACGCCTGATCGTGATTCGTAGCCGAGAACTCCGGATTAAAGGCTAAGATGCTATCACTCGTGCCACGGAGGCCGGATTTGAAATTATTTTAATTTTTATAACAAAATAACTATTTTGAATTAATTTACAGGTCTTTATGGTGCTTAAAAAGAAGAATTCCCATATAACATTCTTGCACGTGTACCATCATACAGCTATGGTATCTGCAACCTGGACCTGCATTAAATATATCAGAGGTATTTAAAAATAAAAATCATGTTATAAGTATATTAAAACGCTTATCAAGTTTATAAAGCATTATTAAAATCTTCTAATTTCCTTTTTCTAATAAACTAGTTTCTTTAGGGTTCATAGGAATTTTCCTTATAATTGGGGAGAAAAATTCACTTAGAATCCAAACCACCCTCTAAATAATTTGTCTTTAAAATAATACATTCTCTAACTAAGAGTAATTTTAAAAAAAATTATTTCTATAATTAAAAATACTGTTTACCAATCAATTTAGACAAAAGATTCTCTGACTAATATAAACCGAAACAAAAAGTTATATTTCTTATAAACTGCTAAGTATATTATCACGAATTTCGAGGTTCAGCTGCAAAAATCAAACCCTGCATATAGATTAGAATTTTTTTGTTTAATCAATACTAATAGAATTTAATGAAGGGGAATTTTATCAATACTTTAAGAATTTAATCATAAATTCACAAGGAATTTATGATTATTTTTAATCATTAGGAAAAATTAACAGAAGAGTCAAACAGAGCGAAATGAAACATTTTCTGTTATATTTGAAAACTAATATCAAACGAAGCTTGGACATTATTTTAAGTAAGGAAAAGTTATTACATTTAATTTAATTGATATTAACACTACAGTTAAATATCAAGAATTATACTGGAATTGTACTAATTAATTTATAATAGTTCTATGAAATGGCTTTGAATAACATGCATGATTTTAAATATAACATTAAAGCTTTTGAGAAAATATTTTATTAAATTTTGATAGGGATTTATTAAACACGTTTTTATTGTTTGATCAACATTTTTAACGTGTCATCCTGATAATAAATCATAAAAATTAAAAGTTGAAGTTTTAAAAAGAGGTAAGCTGGTTTAAAAATCAATATAATTGCAATTTTCAATAGAAAAATGGAAAATATTAAATTCTATATTTATCATTTGTTTTACGAAAAATGGGAGCTAATTTTCTTTAGATGCAATAGAGTTTCTAAAAAAAAAATAAGATATTTTAGCTATTTGGGAAGACTGCACCAAAGGAAAACTACAGAGGTATAAGGATTCATTACTTAATTAAAAAGGAGCGTGCCGTTTTAAAATCCCACACTTGAAAATTAAATGACCGATAATTTTCTTCGTTACTTAAAACGGCACCAAAACTTCGAAAGAAACAAAAATAATTCTGCTAGGAATTTTATTTTAATCGAATATCAGATCTAATATTAATCTTCGCAGAACAAGGTGTTACATATTAGCATATATAAATTATCTGTAAGTATGAATATATTCTGTAATAAAGAATGCTCTAGCGATTGTAAGCAATGTTAACAGTATACCTTCAAGTCAAGCTGGATTAAAGTAGCATATTTCCAACCTCTCGTTTTGTTCAGGGGAGAATTTACTAAACTATTTACTATTTAATGAAAATAATAATTTTTCATTATCGTTAAATATATATATATATATATTATATGTTGTATTAATAAAATAATCTTTTTACAGCTGAGCAAGGAGTTCTTCCTTGTACATTAAATTGTGCTGTCCACGTTATAATGTACGCATATTACTTCCTAGCAGCTCTAGGACCAGAAGTACAGAAATATCTATGGTGGAAACGTTATTTGACTAAGATACAAATCGTAAGTTTTAAAAATAAAGGTAAAAAGTCGGCAATTTATTGCCAATCACTAAATTTAATTTTAAATAAATAAAAAAAAAAATCGCAATTTCTTTTTAATTTGAGAACTCTCTCATCAGGTGAGGGGTATTAAGTTATTCTATTGCTTTATAAAATACGTTTTTTTTTTCCAATTGTGTATATTGCAATCTGTTCAACTAGTGAAGAATAAGCAACCACCCCCTCACCCGCGGCCCAATGAGATAAGGATTATATGTATGTCATGTAAATGAGATGTAATCTTGTACAGACTCAGGCAGAAAATTCCTGAGACGTGTGATTAATTTAAACCCCAACCACCAAATTACACCGATTTACACAGTCTAGTGTTGAAAGCCGTAAAAAATTAATTAATCTTAACTAGGATTCGAACCTCAGATCTTTAAACTTTGAAAGTAAGCTGTTAAACAACTAATTTGCGACGACGCGTTAACCATTAGACCAGCCTGTTGGGCAAATATACGTTTTGAGCACTAAAAATTTGAAATTGCGAAAACAATTTCATTATGGGGATTTCCATACTCAAGGAGAAGCTTTCAGGTAAAAGTAATTTTAAAAAAAATTAATTAATCACTCAAATCAATAAATTAATCAGGGTGATGAATTAATTGATGTTATTTTAAAATCCCATACTTACACTTGAAAATTAAATGACTAAAATATTTCTTTTTTTTCTTCTTATTCCCCGGGCTGGATCCTGCAGTTAAGTATTACACAGCCCAGTGAAGTGTCCTTTGACCCACCGGGTTGGTCTAGTGGTGAACGCATCTTCCCAAATCAGCTAATTTGGAAGTTGATGTTTCCAGCGTTCAAGTCCTAGTAAATCGTGGATACCGGTGTTCATTGCTGGTTGGGTTTCAATTAACCACACATCTCAGGAATGGTCGAACTGAGACTTTACAAGACTTATACTTCGTTTACACTCATACATATCATCCTCATTTATCTTCTGAAGTGTTATCTGAACGGTAGTTACCGGAGGCAAAAACAGGAAAAAAAGAAGGGGAGTGTTCTTTACTCTAACGGGCCTCCACTTGTCAGCCCGCCGGTCGGAATTCACTTTGCGCCCGCCTTAAACCCGCAGAGTAGGATCCACCAGGACCGGCTATGCCGTCCCTGAGTCCCCACTTCAGGAGCCGGGACTCGGTCTTTATGGCAATGCCTCTAACTGGAAAACCCCGAGTGAGGCATTCCCGCCGGGACTCGGTCTTTTTCGCTCGGGAGTGCGAGAGTCCCCGTGCCACAACGCTACCGCCCACTCGTGCAAGAACGTGCGAACGGCAGCTCTGCAGAGGGCTTTCCCTCATCACCGACTCCCCCGATCCTTCTTCTGAAGTACCCTCGCCACGAACCTTGCAATGGTATCAAAAATCGATGCGGCTCCGCAACATGGGGACGATGATGTTTTTCACGCTGAGCGGTCCGGCAATCGCTCAGCGTGCGGTCAGCAGAATTCTGCGGTCAGCAGAATACAACGTGTTCTAGGGTATCCCAGTCGCCGCAGTAAGGGCACTAGGAGTTATCTGCCCTCTTCCAACCACACAGATTGACGTGGAAGACCCCGTGGCTGGTCAGGAATTGCGTAAGCCAGTAATTCACCTCGCCAAACCTCCGACTGGCCCACGGCATTATATTCGCGATAAAGCGGTGCGTCCACCTGCTCTTGGTAGACGCATCCTACCTAGCTTGCCAATCTCGGAACAGGGCCGCAAGTATGTCCCGTTGAGGAACTCCCCGGTGGCCTAACACTCGAGCCTCTGCCAGCTGCTGAAGAGGCGGCTGCCCCGTGATCACCAGCACCGCCTCTATCGACACCGAGGCATATGCTGATGCCACCTTGAGAGCCATGTTGTGCTATACCCCCTGAACAGGATTCTCTTGTTGTGCCCCACGGCCAAGGCCCTCTTCCACGCCGGAACGCTGTAGAGAAGTGTTGCATTGACCACGTGTGAACACAGCCTTCTTTCGATGCTCGTGTCCGCTGATGTTTGAGAGCAACCTAGCCAGACGCTGCACCATTCGTCCCGCCTTCTCGCTAAACTTTTTCACATGGTGAGTGAACGATCGGTTGTGGTTCAGACATATTTCCAAGTACTTGGTTTAACTTAAAAATTTAAAAATAACCTTTAAGTTAAAAAATATTTTTTTACTTAAAGAAATTTTTTATTTGAGTGGGTCGGGCAAAAACCTTTTATAATAATTTTATAGCCTATTGATGAAGAAAATATAAATGTAAAAATAAATATGAATTTTTGAATTTATATATTACAAAACCAATACAGGAGCTAAATATTAAATAAACGTAGTAGGTAATTTGTGATCTTTATAAAAAACATTTCAATTTTTGTAAGAAAATTTTTTTGTTAAAATGCTCTAGTAAAGATTTGAAATTTTATTTCGGCCAAAACACAATCATACCTTTTTACAATTAAAAAAAAAAAATTATACATTCTTTCCCCGAAAGTAGTAACTTCTGCCAAGTTGAAGAAAATCGGTAGACACGTCTTGAGGTTTGAGATTAAATACAGGCCAACTACTACACACACATATATATATATATATATATATATATATATATATATATATATATATATGTGTGTGTGTGTGTGTGTGTGTGTGTGTGTGTGTGTGTGTGTGTGTGTGTGTGTGTGTGTGTGTGTGTGTGTGTGTGTGTGTGTGTAAGCATAAAAATCGTCTGATAAAAATAGAATTTAGGATTTGGGAGCAATGGAATAACAAATTTCTTTTGCTGATTATAATTTTTTTATTTAAATTTTTTGTTAAATCTTTTTATCGTCTCCTTCAGGCAGAAATGTTAAAAAAAGACCAATTTTTATAATTTTTTTACCGCTATATATGCTTTCCTGTTATAGCTAATACTGCTACACTAGCACATATTGGTCTAGCCGGAAAAGAAAAAATTAACAGGATGGTAATATGAGATATTCTATTATAGTTCATTACTATTTGGATTTGAGTATTATTAGATACATTTAGAAGGCTGAAAAATAATTCTCTGTCTACGAGTACATGTAAGAATATTATGAAAAATTATAGAATATTATTAGAAATAATATCAATTACTCGTTTTCTCTTACGGTATTTGATAATAAAATAGTCGTTTTTAACCAAAAATATATTTTTGTAAAGTCAGGCTTTTGTTTACTTTTAGAGTTAACTGATAAAATAAAATGTTTAGGTTTTAACTTGGGAGTATTACACTGATATCCTGGAATTTAGTGAAAATTTTACTTTTTTTTAATATTTGAGAATTTTTTCTGGCATGGTTTTTGAGTTTATAATTAATACATGTTTAGTTAAATTAATAAAAGAAATAATAAAGTGGCTTCTTTATTGATAGTTAATAAATTCTCCTCTAAAATAAAATGGTAAAAACAGGCAAGGTTGTACTACCTAGTATTTTGTTTTTGAATTAAATAATTGCACTGGCTAGTATTGTAATTACTGTAGGTAGAAACATTTAATTCATACTTATCAAAAAACCTTATTTAAGTTTTTACCATAGTTTTAATTAAAACTCCGCTGATATCTCCAGACTGCATTTAGTATATCGTAAAAAGGGGAAATATTCTTGAACGAAAAATAGGATTATATGTCTACTAATAAAAGGAAAATCAGTGTAATTGAATTGAAATATATGTAAACATATATATATGGATAAATTTTTCTTCTTTCTGTATCTAGTTCACTTGCTATAATTAATTCATTTTTTTTTCTACTTGCAGGGTCAATTCATCATTGTAATGGGATATCTTGGATTGTTATACCTTAACAAGTGTGAAGTATCGCAAGTATATAATGTTTTTTGGATTTGTAACGTTTTTGTTATACTTTGTTTGTTCCTGAACTTTTACATCAAAACTTATTTAAAATCTAATAGAAGTAAAGAAGTAATAAACAAGAGTGACTGAACATAATAAAAAAAAAAATTAAAAAAAATAAAAATTTGTTTAATTTTCTATTTTTTTACTCGATGTATTTTTCCTGTTAGAAAAAGTATAAATAAAGTATAAATTTATTATTTCAAATGATAAGAATTCCTTATAAGTTTTTTTATTATTGTATTTTTTTCTAAATGTTTAATTTCTTCTAACCACAGCAAAAATGAGGAAAACGCAGTAAAAATTAAAAAAAAAACTATTTATATAAAAGATTTATTTAAAAACTGTCTTTCCACTGTGAAAATTAATTGAGATAATGACTGATTTTAAAAAACCTTCATATAGTATATATCATATATAATCATATTAAATATAAATATAATATTTATATATCGTCATATCTTATTAATATATCATGTCTATTAAATCATGTATTAACTTAATTGTACGTTAATTTCTTTTCTATATATATATATATATATACACGAAGTCTGTAAATAAAGTAATGAGACTGGTTCAGAAAAACGTTTTATTTACAATCCAATTTTACATGGATTCTATCACCTTCGAAATAGTTCCCTTGGAAAGCCACGCAACACTTCAAACGGTTTTCCCTCTCTTCATAGCAAAAACTCAGAAACCGGATTCTCCTTCAGATAATCGGTCACACTTTTTTAATGTTTTCTACTGTTCCAAAATGGTGTCCTTTGAGGTGTTTTTTAAAATCGGGAACAGGAAAAAGTCGCAGAGACTCAAGTCGTGTGAATAAGGTGCTTGAGGAACTACAGGAATATTTTTATTTGCCAAAAACCCATTAATTGAGAGTGTGGTGAGACAAGGTACATTGTCTTGATGAAGCATCCAGTTGTCTTTGATGGCTGGTCTCACGTGGGAAAATCTTTTCCGCAGTCTTTCAATAATTTCCCGGTAAATATATCGGTTTAAAGCCTGTCCTGTAGGCAAAAACTCCTTATGGACAATGGCATTAGTATCAAAGAAACAAATTAGCATGGTTTTGATTTGCTTTTTTGGGACTTGGTGAGTTTCAAGTGAACCACTCCTTGCTCTGGTGTTTTGTTTCTGGGTCGTCCTCAAATATCCAAGATTCATCACCAGTAATAAACATTCTTTAGAAACTGGATCTGTTTCAATTCTCCCTTAAAGATCGCAGCAAACTTCTACATTGTTGTTTTTCTGTTCAACAGTGAGGTTTTTTGGACAAATTTTGTCCAATTCGTTTGCCAAAATTTGATGGACTGTAGTACGGTTCAAATTCAATTGTTCTATAATCATTCTGACAGTTAATCGCCAGTCGCGAGAGTGATTCACTCAACATTGTCGTCACTTTTTGACGTTAACGGTCTTCCAGAGCGTGGATCGTCCGTATCTGATTTTCGGCCATCTGAAAATGCTTTAAACCAGCTAAAAAGTTGGGCTCGTGACAGCATCATCTCCATACGTCCTTTTTAATTTTGAAAAAGTTTCAGAAGCATTCTCACAGAGTTTAACACGTAACTTGATTGCACAACGTTGCTCATAATTAGTATCACTCATTTTTGTAACGCACAACAAAAACTCGTTTCACAAAAAATTTGTTTACGTCTCACGTGACAAAACGCCAGAAAGTAAAAATATTAATACCTAATATAAATCAGCTGTTCATCTAACAATATGGTCCCTAGTAAATTTACAGTATTGCCACTTTGGCAAAAAAAAAAAAAAACTAGTCTCATGACTTTATTTACAGATCTCATATATATAGGGTCTTTCATTTTCAGCGCAAAAAGTAAAATTGCAATAAAATAAAACGAAGTGTAATATCATACAAGTTGTTTTTTATTTTAAAGCATATAACATTAAATTATGTTATAATTATGTTATGTCAATAACATTATTATGTTATTGAAAATCAATATCATTTATATGGCCTCCACAGCTTTGTTTGACATGTTGAGAACTTTCTCATCAGGTGAAGAGCATTGTTACTTTATTGACTTTATTGTTTTACAAAATACGTTTTTTTTCCTAATGTGTACGCTGCAATCTGTTCATCTAGTGAAGAATAAGCAACCATCCTCTCTTCCACGGCCCAATGAGCTAAGGATTGTATGTATGACATGAAAACGAGGTGTAATATTGTACAGACTGAGGCCGACGATTTTTGAGACGTTAAAAATGTAAGTCTATCAATAATATTTTGCGTGACTCATTCCCACAAATCAGCTTGAACATTTATTTTTAAGTCATCAATTGTTTTTAACTTGTTGCTGTAGACTTGAGACTGAATATAACACCAGAGAAAAAAGTATAAGGGAGTCAAATCTCAAGATCTTGTGGCCAGTTGACATTTCGTGAAATCATCAAACCACCAAACTTTTGACCCAATAACTCAATTGTTTCAGCAACTATGTGGCACCATCTTGCTAAAAAAAGACCTCATTAAAATCAAAATTTTCCAAATTTTTCAGAAAAAAAAATCACGAAGCATAGCTCGGTAGCGTTCACCATTTAATGTAACAGCATCTCCTTGCTCATTTTCGAAAAACATGGTTGAATTATGCCGCCAGTTTATAACTCACACAAAACAGTGATTTTTTTCAGATGTAATAGTCACTGTTGAATCATTTCTGAATTGAAATCATTTTAAATACGAAATACGACAATATTACTTATATACAAAGCCAACAAGCCAGAAACGAGCTTCATCTGAAAAGATAATTTTTTTTAATGAAAATTTGGATCCACTTCGAGCTGCAGAGTCCAATCGACAAACTGTATACGCAAAGAATGATTCTGTAGCTCTAATCCTTGAGTCGGTTGAATCTTGTATGGATATAAACCAAAATTTTGACGTAAAATTTATCATATTGTTGTTGAAAGAATGCCCAGTTCTTGTGAACGATATGAAATATCGATTTTCACGACCACTTGTACTTACAGCAGTAATATTATTTTGATTCCTTGTATTTTTTATGATTTGTTGTTTCAGCATGATGTAGAGAAAATTATCTTTGAACTTCTTTACCTAACGATGAATAGTATTTTTGGTTGGCGAATTATGAATCCCATAAATATCATAAAAAATGCACAGGTGTATTCGATTCCATATTTCGATAATAAATTTTTATTATTTGTAAACTATGTTGCGGGATATAACGTTCCATGAGGATTTATCATAACCTACTGAAAACAAATGACGCTTGAAAAATAAAAATAAAAAAAAATTACTCTCTCCACCACAATCTGTCAATTATTTGTATTTAATTTGTTTGAAAGACCCCTTGTTTTACTACTGTTAAAAATATGTTATCTAGACGATAAATATATAAATTACTTTTAAATTCGATAACGATTATAAACCTATTATATTTTTGGATGTCACAATAATGTAAGATAATTATAGATACTTATAGAAGTTATTAATTTCACATGATGTAATTAAATATAAATAAGATGTACTGTATACGAATTCGCTTTTTTTTATTTGACTGAAATAGATTAATTACATGGGGGTTAAAATTGTGTTACTTAGTAAGTTTTATTTAGCGGAGGGTTATTACATTTATTATTATTATTCCACGTAAATTATTTTACAGTAAGGAATATTATTTCATATTATTTTTTGATAAGGAATATCTTTTTCATTAGGAATAATCCAAATTATTTTTATTATACCCTGATAAGGGATATGAAGGATTATAATTTTTATTAAGAAAATATTAAAGTTATTTTAAAACCAAAATCCTAATACAGTCTGTGTTTGAACTTCATAAACTATATTTCCACTCCGTTAACATAAAATACTATAATCTATGTAGATCTAAATGTCAAAACTATACTAAAGATATTTGACTATAAATTTACTATGTGCAAAGACCAAAGAAGATAAAATTAAACTATTTTATAAAATTGAAATTTACATTTTAAGTTTCTGTTAAAAAGTATTAAATTAATTTATTAAATCCTAAGTGAAAATGCAACGTACAATGAATAATACCGAAATAAAAATTTCTTCACAGATCCCTGGCTGTATTGAACAATATCTTGCAAACTTTCATGGTATACTAAAGTGACCGTATATAAATATTTGTAATATAAAAAAGAATTTTGACCAATTTATTATCCATATTAATTATCTACTTAACTAAATTCAAAATTCCATCTTATGAAAAGCTAACATGAAAATTTGCAATTCTATATACGGTTAGATTTTCTATTATAAAAACTCAGATCTCTAAAATTTTATCATCAAAACTTGTATTTTACATGACGAAAAAGTTATAAACACTCAAATTTTATAATTTCTAGTCGCACTGAATATTGAAAATTGTTGTTTATTGGGAATGCATATTATTATATTTATATTTACGTCATATAGAGTGAATATTAAATGCAGAAATAAAAAAAATATCATATAGTGGTATAATTTTTTTTTTTTTTTTAAATTTAATTTACTATAAATATTTATTAATATCTACAAAGAATTCAAGATATTACCTTCAGATATATTATCTAAGATTATATTACCTAAGATGTCATATTACCTTCCAATATGACACTAATGTTAGTGAATTTTTACCGTCACCAGTCACTAATAAAAAAATAATTTTCTTATTTAATTTTAATCCTGCCTCAAAATACGACTAATTTATAATGAGAATATAAAATTTAATTTGCAACAGAGGTATAAAATAATAATAATAATACGTTTTATAGAACCAAAAATTTTTCAACGTATTTCGTATTTATGACCACTCCAATGATATTTTAGAAATTACTAGGAAAGAAATTTGAAATGCTGATAATTTCTATTATAAAAAACTATCATGTTAATAATAAAGTATGATGATTGTATAATAAAAATTTCATAAAATATACAGTATCTATGCGTTCTTAAAATTTGAAATAAGATACGATATGAAAGTTTTCAAGGATTGGCAAAAAAATTAGAAGATTGACTAGAGAATTTAATTGAAACTAAATTTATTGTAAATTTGTGTTAAATAGTATATATAGAAAAATATTTTCTAATTTTTAAGTAATAAATTAGTTTTTTTTAAGACAAATAAAAATAGTAAATCTCAAACTTCTACATTAAAAAAAACCATGAAATTTAACGAAAGTAGCTGAAAGTTTAAGTAAAAACGTAATAAAATTCCTGATTTTAAAAAAAGTCCAATAAATAATTATAACTAAACAAATTATTTTTACCAAAAATTAAACTTATTATAGATAACTTATTTAGATATATAACTTATCATAGATAAATACAGTAATTAATTGCATTACATTCATTTAAAAGTAACTAAAGATTTATCAGTTTCATATATATAATGAACAAATCCAAAATTTACGTTTAAACAATACTGGTGATTATTTACTCAATAAAGAAAACATAGTTAATAAAAACTGAAAAATTAGTACAAAACCCTAATTAAAATTTAAAAAAATCATACTTTTTCTAAAAAACCATATTAAATAAACTAACATTTATCTTTTAGCATAAAACATAAATATCCAAAAAAGAAAAAAATATTGAACCAGAAATACAGTTTAAAGCTAAAAAAAAATGATAAGTGAAAAAATATTACCTAAGAAATAAGTTCGTTCCTCCATATAAATACAGTAGTAATTTCTTGCTCAAAGAGGTTGATTGGTTTCACAGAAACTTCACGTTAAACGAATCGCGTTATACTAGACTCACATTACATACAAAAAAGGGGGATAGGTTCTGAAGCCTTTTTTATTATTAATAAAATAAAATATGCAACAAGTAAATTGTTTATTTAAATCATATAATTCACGTAACTAAAGAAAACTTAAAAAACGAAATACGAAATTATAACGATTAAAAGTTGTACTTGCACTTCATTACAGATACGATTATGTACTGCAGACAGAATGAAGTATTTCTAATCCTCATCGCGGTTTTCCAGGATAAAATTTCGTAGGTGATCATTATTTTGTAAGACTTTACTTATCACAGTACTGCAATCTTTGATTAACTTTATAATATGATGCTAAACAAATATCCAATTTTCTTGAAACTTTTCCACAGTGCTCTATTGAGGGATCATTTTCCTTAAAATAAAGCGTGCTAAAGATCTTCAGCTTTTTTTTTCAGCTAATTATTTTATGACCTCATTATAACCAGAATCGTCGGTATTATTACCGTCATTTGCGTTTGGTTTAATATCAACTAATAATTGCACCGTTCCCTCCTGAATTATATCAGTTCCTTTCCAATTAATTGAACAATCTCGTTGTCAAACAATGTCATACACGCCCTCCTCTCCATTCAACGTGAACAAAATTTATTACATGATTTAATTTGTCGTCCATTGGATTTAAAAAAAAATAAAAAAATCTAAAAGAATTCGTGTTATCTACGCGCTTAAAGGAAATTCCCCTAATATAATTTGGTAAATTCATACAAATTTGTTACTGAAGGAATTTGTACACATAGAAATCTGTAGGTACAGATACAAAATCCTATATACTCAACAAGCCCCGTACGAGTACATGATATGTTTCTCTACTCGACTTGCTTCTATACGGGAACAACGTGTTAACTTGTATTGTATTGTTTATGTTAATTGTGAGTGTATCTTGATTAAATTGCTTTTAATTTCTATTCTATAAGCTCAAAAAATCCTTCCAATGCAAAGGATTAAATGCGTACCTACAATATCCATAGATTTCTGTGTCTAAAAATTTTATGCGGACAGGTTTCTAGGATTTACGAAATTATAAGGGTCTTATGTAAATAGTTTTGTAAAACACATAGCCGCTTCTTATTCTTCTTGAAGACAATTATGTAAGAACATACTGTTCTGTCTCTCATTTTTATTAAACTGTTAAACGAGTAAACTTTAAACTGTTAACTTAAATTATGAAAATTTAAAAATTATCTTTAATCAATAGTTATATATAATTTTTAAAAAGTATGAAATGAATAAATGTAAAATTATACTACAATCTTCAAAAATAACTAACAAATAATATTCAATATAAAATAAATATAGTAAATAAACTAAAACCTTAAAACATCAGTATACTTTTTAAATATCCGGCGCTGTATAGTACAAGGAATTAGCTGAGCAAGTAAATGTTAAACAAAAATGGTACAATAGGTTTATAATCGTGTACATATATATATATATATATGCAGGACAAAAAAATTTCTCCAATATAAATTCGTAGATTTAAAAGAATTTGTAAACTGTTTTACATGGAAACTGTAATCGCGTTAAGCGAATCTTTCTTCAATCTGTGAACCGTGTTATACGAGGGATTACTGTTCAATCAAATTAAAAAATAAATAAATAAATTTATCTAACAAAAATAATACAAACTCATCAATATATTATAATGCAATAATAGTAAAAGCAGCTAAATTATGTGCTTCAGTTAATATAATTTAACATAATTATATAGATAATATAATGTTATTTGTTTGTTAGTCTTGTGTTAATGGTTAAACGATTGTGGAATGTCCTGAAGGAACTACCCTCGCCGGGGACGAGGACGCCAGTGAAGGCGGTAACGGTGGCCACCCAAACGTTGGTGGTGATAGAATCGAAGGCCGTACAGACGGAGGATAGTGGCTGGCTCCATTTTGGGGTGAAGACTTCCCATGGTCGTACGGAAAGTAATGGACATGGGAGTGGATGACGGGGATTTTCCTCGGTGGATTTTTCATCGATAGCCCAAGGAGAGATTTGTAGCTACTGAATATTTTCTTGAGAATGTTGCTGGTGCTGATGAACTAGCCTGGATGGTAGATTTGGCCCAGGGTGCGGAATCTTGGACGGATTCAAAGATGTTGGAGGAGATGCCCTGGTCGGGGTCGCTGCGGGCGGGACAGATAATCGCTGTTAGTAATTCTGCCGAGGATCTGGCTGGTGAGGTGATAACAGTGGGTGGAATTAACATCGTGAGAGCATTCCACTCTTCGACGGTGAGGAGAGGTTGGTCTCACGTATCGCGGAGTCCGCAAAGTAAGTTGTAAATCCTAGAATTTGTGTTGTGGGCCTTAGGGGAAGATGGGCAATACATTAATAAAGTGGCTGGATACTAGACCGGGAGGAGTTCCACTAAGCCTCGAATGCATTATGATGGGTCTTCGTTGGGAGCTATGGGGGGGGGGGGGGGTTGACCCCAAGCGAAGAAATCGGAGGGGGCTCCCAACTGCGACTGTGTTGGTGAAGGTGGCGGGACGATCATACGCGGACCTTCTCTGAACGGTTTGCGGCACTGCGACGACGGATGAGGTGAACATTTTGTCGACGCGCAGAGGTTAGCGAGAGAACCTTCACAAACGGGTCCAACACACAGAAGATATGCCTACCATTTTAAGGCAAAAGGGAAACAAAGTAACGCTAAGAACCGGGCAAAATGCATTTTTACCCGTACGAAGTACAGATAACCAGGTATAAATAATATTTTTAAAATGGAGGCCGACTGCTTTGAAACCCACATTCTCAGATCACTGAAAGTTTCTGGTCCTGTACTGACCAAACTCTTGCTCTGAAGAGATCACAATACACTGATATTCTTTATAAATTGAACAGGCTTTAATTTTTATTTATTATTATTATTATCCTCACAAGCACGAGTTTAATAAACACAGGTGGATGGGAAGGGCGAGTGAAGCAAACCCTGATCGGATAAATATCCCTTGACCGCGATGAGAGATGCAAGTAACTATATATTGCTAGTTATAATGTATTAAAACGATTAAATCGGTTAAATGTTTAAAAATGATTAATTTATAGATTGTAAAATATAATTTTATTTTCATTTAAGAAAAACTGTCTGTCAATTCCACATACCCAATGGTATTAAGCCGAAAGGGTTATTATTATTATACTTCTTACAATAAAAAAAAAATTTAATTAATTTTTTAACATTATCATTCCATTGTAGGAAATAATGATTAAAAATCAGTGGGAAATATTTGTTTCCTTCTTAATTATATCATGTCATGAATTAATTAATAATTTTGTTTTTCATAGATCATATAACTTTCAATAAAAGACGAAGCATTAATTTTAGTCTGTTTGGTTCTATACGTTAAGAAAGAAAACCTTTTATAAAAATTAATTTAGTCGAACTCACTCTAAATTAATTTCAGCTTATTACATTAATTATTTATTATAAAAGTACTGAATGTTAAAAATATAACATTTTAATATATATTACAGTAAAATATACATTCCTTATATATTAGCTTATTAAAATATGTGAAAGATTTTTACAGCAACGTGAAAATAGAATAAATTTCCTCAGTTTCATTGAAACGATATGAACTTTTTTACATGGGTGATAGAAAAAATGCTATCACTCAAATATAGGTAAAGTAGCTTACTGAAGCTATTGAGTTCTCAATTAGGCGTGGCATTTTTCATACGCTAAAAGATACCATTATTTTCCATCGCCGTTCTATGAGTAATCGTCAGCTTGTTGTTACTGTAACAAATAAATAGTAAACCTATTCTGTATTTTTATTCAGTTTTTTATTGCCTACTTTCCAATGTAGATAAGTATGCTAATAATCTGGTTAAGTTTGTCGTGTAGTAAATATTTATAAATCTAAATTTATTAAAGAAAGATAAAAACAATCTTCATCTTTGGTTATTCATGAAGTCTTTTGTGATAAAAAACTACATACAATACAAGAAAAATCTAAAGTACATTACTAGAAGAAATCCTACATCATGTGAAGGCTTATTGTACATCATTTTCTTTGGAAAACATGCAAATGTAAAAATTCGTCAGTTATTTTAATTAATTTTACTAAAAAATCATTAATTATAATTTTTTTATATAGATATAATCCACTTTAATAACATATTAAAAATTTTTTTGAGGGGAGGTTTTTTAAATTAATAAGTTTAACATTAGAAAAAGAGTTTCAAGTACGCATTTCAAACAGGACTATGGAATAAATATTCCTACATATTTCTAAAATAACTTTAATACATTCTTCAATTTTGTTTTTTACAACTACCATCGTAAAAACCTCATCTCCATCATCTGAATTCTGCTATCCGGCTTTTTGGTTTGTACCCACGATTCGCTACAGTTCTTCTTTCCTTAAAAATACCGACTTCGAAAATTAGCTGATTTAATATGACGAGTTTAACCGCTAGACTAACCCGGTGGTTAAAGATGTAATTGATATAATAAAAGAAATCTATAAAAGGATAATTAATATTTTTTTTCCAAAAAACTACCTTATCAGTCTTTCACTATTACAAAAGAAGATAACGAAAAAAAATTTCTTGAATTTCTCTTTTCAGATGTCTACGTCAGTAATTATTTTAGTCCACGAAATTCAGACAGGAAGAAGATAAAGAGATAAAGGGGAGCTGATAAAGGGAGTTCCTAGCATATAAAATTTTATATTTTTATTTAACAACTGATCGTATCTTAAAAGCCGGAAAAAGGCCATATGATGTGATATTTTTTTACCAGTGTTGTAATAAGTATTTTATAAACTCTTCTTCAGAAGGTTGAAACTAATTCTTCCAGAATTAATGCCTATCATAAATGTTGCTTTTGAAAAGACATACAACAGTGTAATAAGCCAATCTTGTGAAAGTGTTTAATCCTGTTTTCAGTCAAAATAATACTGTTCTGGCATCAATTAAGTAGTCAGTGCATCTTTTCTTTATTTATATTTGAGTTTATATTATAGAAATTTAAAAAAATATTATCAAAAAGACCATAAAAATGTAAGAGATTAGCATTTATAATTCGTATAGAATTTTTATATCTTCATTGAAGATTAGGTTTTTCATTTTAAATTATAGGTTGTTTCGGGTATTTTTGGAATTTAGGAAATTTTGGAACTCATCTTGTAAATGAAAAAACAGATTACTACAGATATTTTTTTTTTAAATATTGCAACTTTATTATATGTCTCATAGTTTTAATGTTATCAACCCTTAATACAAAGCTGAAACTAAGTTTAGAATTTAAATTCCCATTATGACAAGAGACTTGTTAAAATAAGAGTTGGTAGGATAATAAACAATCATAATTCCTTTGAACATTGCTTGGCTTTCCTCCATTAATTGTTTCAGTATTTTAAAATGAAAACAAGCCATGGATTATGATTTCTCGAATTGATATTATCATTAAAATCCATTTGTCCAAACCCTTACCTAAGGAAAAAATACTAAATTTCATTCTTCTTCGGTTATTCCTCTGGAAAAATGGAGAGATTCTAAGTAAAAACAATCGGAGTTCATTTTCTTAACAAGTCCTTAATATAAGAATACTACTAGAAAATTCAATTAGTGTAACATACGTTAAGGTTTTCTTATTTAATTTTAGTCTAAGACAAAATAGAAAAAAATACTTTACAAAGCAGAAGAAAAGCCCAAGACATGTTTTTTCATTATCCTTAAAATTAGGCTAAGGTAGAACAAATAATTATGAAAAAATCGTCATCAAATGATTTTTTTTTTAAGAAAAAAAATCACTCAAAAATTTATAAAAGAAAACATTTTTTATAAATATGGGTCACGAAAAGTTTTTATTTTACAGTTACAGTTTGTAAAAGATTTTATTGTGATTTCTGATAAGCAAAAGCCTGAGTTACGGTGTAAATTTTAAGGATTTTATAAAAGGTTTTACCTGAAAAATTAAATAAATTAAACCCCAAAAGTTATTTTTTTAAGATAATTATTGTAAAAAAATACTGGTAATGCAAAACCCCCTTATTTTGAGTTTGTAGTCCAATAACCTTGTTAAATTGCCTCCAAAATTAAAAAAAGTAAATAAAATTCTAAAAAAAAGTGAGAAGAGAATTTAATTGCAAGAAAGTTTACATAAATAACTCAATTAAACATGCGAAGGAGATAAGGAAATTTTATTTATATTAAGAACAAAACAGATCTATATGTGCCAGTCAAATTCTGTGTTAAATAGTTTTAAACTGAAACAAAAATCGATGAGATATTTAAAAAATCTACAAAAAAATTAATTATTAAATATAAATAAAACAGAAAATAGAACGAAACTTTAATAGCATTATTTAATTACCTAATGTAATGTTAAAAACTGTTAGCTTAATGCTAACTGTTATGTTAATGTTAAAAACTGGCAAAAATTGCATTACTTTTCCTACTACGACGGAAGTAGAACTGTATGTATAGTCATATAATATCTTGTTTGAAAAAATGTTTTGAATTTTTTTACATATACATTCTACGTAACAAATTTCTTATAACGTTTTCTCTAAAACACCTATGAAAAAAATCCATATTGTCTTTTTCATGATATCCCCCACTCACTTAATGAACTTTGAATAAAAATGAATATGATCACTCCCCCGTATAAGAAATATCTGAGGCGAATTTGAAGAAAATTGGTTCGGTCAATCCTGAGATAAAAAGCCATATATATATATATATATATATATATATATATATATATATATACATACGTACGCACGCACATACATACATACGTATGTTTTTTTTAGTCTAGATGAACAAGTTAGGCCCTAAAACACAAAGATTTGCAAATAACTCGATACCAAATTTTTGACACGATCACCACACTTTCTTCTTTAATATTCTATCTTTATTCCTAAAGAAAGTAAAATATTAAGAAACAAAAATTAATTAATATTTCTGAAAAGACAACTAGTTTTGCAACTTTTTTTTAATATATATTTCAAATCAGGAAAAGTGAGAAACTATAAACTTTATGGGCCCATTTCTGCAAGGGACACATGGTGAAAAGTACTTTATTCTCATTTTTAGAACTATTTTGGAATTTTTTCTGTTTTTTTTTTTTTTGTGAAGCACTCTATAAATAATAATAATTCTTCAATCAACGTATTTGTTGTAACAGTAAAATAAAAGAATTGAAAATAATTCAATGTAATAAAAGTATTAGAAATACCATTACAGCATTCAATTTTTTTTTTATGTATTCGTTAATTGGTATACTTTCTCCTAATTTTACAAATATTTGTATTATATAAATTATCATAAAAGTGTTCATCTAATTCTTGATTTCTTCTTTCAATCATAGAAATTTTTTCTTCTTTTTCGTTTCACCTGAGCTGAGGGTCAGATCACATTTTTGTGTTCTGTGACTTTCTTTATGCGCAGAATTGTTTCATTCTTTCCGTTTTTACTTTCCTTTCTTCTACGGAGAATTTGATCTTAGGTTTAGTTTTGGTTTGGATTCTCGTTTTCCTTTCCTTGGCGATTTTTTGTTAGTTTGGTCAAGGTGCGTGCTTTCTGTGATTTGGAATTTCATTAGATCTTTTTCTGTTTGATTAAACCACTCAGGTTTGTTTTTTTTTGTGATTAAGATTCAGAAGCATTTGGAAAAGTGTGATTAAAAGAAGAGACAGACTTACAGGCCACATATTAAGGTATCTTGGAATAGTCGCTTTGATATTTCAGGGACAAGTAGATGTGAAAAATTGTGCAGGCAGGTTACGTTTGGAATATGTAAAACAAATTATTAGGGATGTAGGATGTAGAGAGTATACCGAAGTGAAATGACTCGCACTAGATAGGGAATCTTGGAGAGCTGCATCAAACCCATCAAAAGAGAAAAAAAAATAAAATATAATTATCTGTTAAATATATTATTATATTTTATCTGACTTGATAAAATCATATTATAAAATTATGCCCAATCTGATATAGAATTAACCACTGAAATTACTTTGTTTTAGTATATGCTAGAGAAATAGCGTCGAAATGCTTAACGTATAAAAATTGTTATATCTAATCAGAATTCGAAATTCGAATCCAGAAAACCTGCTTTATGAAAGGGTGTTAATTTCTTTTATTATTTAGAATAATTATATAATTAAAACTAACCGATTAAAGCAATACCTATAAAATAATGTTCTGTTAAAGATGTAGTTCCTTTAATGTTGCGGTATTTATATTGCTTTGAATCTACGTTGAAACTTTCACAGTTCTCTCGAAAATAACTTTCCTTTTTAATAATATGCCACAAACGATGGTTTTATTTTATTTTTTGTTATCCTTTTGCTGTCTTAAAGAACCATTTAATTAACAATTTCTCTCATTTTTTATCCATGATCAAATTTTTGATCTTGTAATGGCAAATTGTATTTTAAATCTATCTTTAAGAAATTCATTTATATGTATGATTGTGAAGCAATTTTAGTCATACCCGTTTATTATGATTTCTTCCAGTAAAGTTCCTTAAACAGAACGATGTAACTGTAGTAATCTGTTTTCATTAATTTTTCCATTTTTTCCTATTCTTCAGGGGTCGTTTAACAAATACACAAATGGCTATAGAAAAATTATTATTCATTGAAGACAATGAAACTACACTACTTTTTTACATACTTTCAGGCCACATTTAAGCACTTGTCTCATTTTTCTGTGGGCTTTCTTATTAAATTAGTAAAGAATAGCTCAATTCAATGTTTTACCCGCTTTTATACTGCATTCTCGACCTGCTTATTGCTGGCGAACTCGGTGCTATGAAAACAATGTTTGAGAGGCTCAACAACAAAATCTGATGGTGAGATTGATACTGTAAGGTGGATGTAGCAACAACCCCGACCTGACTTTTGAATAGTAACTCGTGTCTTTGGAACAGTACGAGGGTGGGCGTTATCATGCAGAAGAACTAGGATCTTGACAGAAAACTACGATATTTCTTTCTTATTGTATTTCACTTTATTTTCCAGCACGCCAAAACGGTACCCACTTTTTTGATCGAATAATATCGTTTAAAATAACGCATTAACGGGGGATTTATAATTTCAAAATACCATTAGGATCACTTTACCAGCTGACGCGTCGGTTTTGAATTTCATCCTAGCGAGCGAACTCGGGTGATTTCATTTCATAATCTGACATTTGTATTTTGATTCAAATGATAAATCCAAGTTTCATCAGAAGTTATTATGAGATCTAAACAATTATTACCTTTACTACGTAAAATGTATAATATATAAAAACATGTGAGTACAGTGAATCATCTCTTGACATACTACATTCAATGATTTAATTTGTTTTGGAAATAATGCTTCCAGTATTATTATTAAAAAATTGTTTGCTGACATGTTTACAAAAACAATAGCGATTAACATTTAGCTTTGATTTTTATTATAATTTTCATTTTATTTTCTTAATTATTTTTCAGTTTTTATTAATTTAACATATCATTAAATAAATATGTAATTCAATATAAAAATACAGAGGCTTCTCTTTATACGATCTCTGGTATTTCTGATTTCTTTTATTTTAACATATTACTTATATATTACTTAGTTCAGAATAAATTTAGTTTCTTTATAATAATGACCATAAAAGTAACTGTCATTGTCACCAGCTTCATAGAAAACTACTACTACTTTTATCTTACGATTATATTATACTAATATTATCCTAAGCTATTTCAAAAAAATGACTGAAATCCATATAAGTACAGTATTAATATAATTTAAGGTCGAATTAATTTAAAATGTTTTTATATATATATATATATATACATAAGTAATGGAAATAAATAATTTGTGTTATGTGTGGTTCGAATGGGTAGTTAGTAAGAGTGAACTCAATAACGGATTTTTTCTGTTTCTTGTAAAATTTTGCACTATTTTTGTTTTTTAGGAAGACAATTAAATAAGCTTAATTTTTAAGAAATTTAAATATATATATTTAAGAAGAATATTAAATATTTAAATTTAAATTTAAATTTTGGATTTAGGACTGATGTAACATCCAGTTGTTCACCTCCCCTTTTGATTTCAATCGACTCGACCAAAAATGCCCAACAAAAGCTCAGAATTCCAAAAAATTGGATTATGGACTTTTTAACTGCAGTAATAAGCCCTCATTGATAGATTTTCAACGATATATCATAACTAGTATTTACTTTCATTGGTTCCAAAGCTGTAGCCAAATAAAATTTTAAGAAATGAAATAATTTGGTCTTACGAGAGGAAAGCACATCGGTTCAAATCCGACTTCACCTCCTTTTTTTAACCTCTTTTTTTTAATTTAAATATATTAATTTATTAATGAGTATTTAAAAAGTTTAATTTTAATGAAAAAAAAATCTGATGTGGACACCAAATAATTACTTGTATGCATGTTAAATTACATATAAACATTTTTTTAATGCGTATATGTAATTTAATTAGGAAAAATTGCGCTTAAAATGTATTAAGTATTTATAAGAAGTTATTTAGGGAAAAATGATTTGTTATTTACCAAGCGAGTTATTTATGGTTAGTATATGTTTCTAACCTCTAATTAATTATCTATAATAAATTTAAAAAACTTTTAGTTATGGGAGAATAGTAATTTTGTTAATGACACATAACCGGTAAAACATGTTTAAAAAATGAACATAACGTTTAATTATTAAAATATAGTAACAAAAATAAGTATAAAAACATAATGAAAACAACCAAAATTAAAAAAAAAAATTAATATAAAATTAAACCTTGAAATACTCGTATGTTTTCTTTTTTTATTTTTGTTTTTGTTTTTTGTTTTTATAAACACACCAATATTTATCACATTCAATCCTGTCTCTTCATCTGTGTGCATACCCTCCTTGTTAAGTTATGTTTATTGTGTTTTAATCATTTAAGTATACTAGTTATAGATAAACATTTATATGTCTTGGAATAAAAAACATCGTTTTAAAACCCCGGAAAACACGACCACGCGCAGTGCGTGGTGTGCAAGGGAGACGAAAAAGATTTGGATTTATACCGTCCGTGGTAAACCATCATTCGCGCGTGTTTTGAGTGTATTCGTAAACTTCTTACTTATTTATGCTGAGTAATTTTCTAATTTTTTTAATTAGAAAAAAATTATTTATTTATTTCTTCGCTATATAAAAAAAGAAATACCTAAGTTTATTGAATTTACTTATTAATAGTCCATGTTACATTTCCGCGCAATAAATCCTCAATTTATTTTGTATATCAATAATCGATTCAGAAATTTTTATTTTACTTTTGTATCAGATTAATTTAATGTTTATTTCCGTTTGATTTCATCGATCATCTGACGTTTATGACCTGGGTATTAATTTTTACGTAAATTTCTCTGAATTTTTTACAATAGATCTGACAAGCAAGTGACTATGCTTATATGTTTTAAACACACAATGTGATAATACAGTGTATATTTTAACGTTTCTGTTTAAAAAAGAAATTAATAATAAATTAAAATCTATTTAGGTAAAGTACATTTTATTATAAAGGATAAATCATCGTCAAAAAGTATTAATTTAATATTATATTATCAATGTATAATTGTAAAATTAAAATAAAACATAATTTCATAATCGACACTAACTGTGGAATAAAAGTAATTTATAAAATTAATCTATTACATACACATCTATTCTCTATCAAAAGTTACGCTCACAAACACACGCTAACAAACGTATGATTACGTTATACGCTACAAACAAAACAGAGTCAAAAGTAAAATGCTGATCCCCACTAATAGAAATAGAAAACTAATAGAAATAGAAATAGAAAACTACCACGCTTATGTGCGTGGTCAGCAGATGAAATTATGCATAGACCACTCGCCTGCAAGGGCTCAGCACTGATATGTATTGTCATTGTCACCAGCTTCATAGAAAACTACTACTACTTTTATCTTAAGATTATATTATACTAATATTATCCTAAGCTATTTCAAAAAAATGACTGAAATCCATATAAGTACAGTATTAATATAATTTAAGGTCGAATTAATTTGTATATATATATATATATATATACATAAGTAATGGAAATAAATAATTTTATTATATTTTCATTTTATATATTTATTTTTTTTATATATTTATTTTTATTTTTCATTATATTATATTTTATATTTTCATAAATATTTTCATGAATATATGCCATATATAAATTTATGAAGTACTGGCAGGTTGCTAACAATATCTTCTTGACGCTGTATTGATGCTCTTTTAATCTATATTATGCGCTGTGGTATTTATTTTTCACTCACAACCATCATCAAGGCTATTTATTTAAAATATAATTTTTTTTCTTTTCTCTTAATCTACAGTTTATTTCCTCTGTATATTCTTCTACAAATAAATTATCTAAAGTTCAATGCCCTCAAAATTTTTTCATAACCTAAAAAATGTTTTCTTTTTACGACATACAACCATAACAACAAAAAAAACTTTAACCGTAAAACAAAATACTTTTTTAACGGATCCTTTTTACGGATATTTCCTTACTATATAGCACTGAAATCAGTAAAAGGATTATTAAGAAAGTTTGTTTCAATTTCTAGATCCAGTTTAATACTTGATACAATCTTCATTTGAGTTTTTATTTTAGATCACCTAGTTTTTTGATGAATTCATTATTTCATTCTCATTGAGATTTTTCAATATGAAACATTTTTTTTTTGTTAGGTAGATTTCATAAGAAAGTTACCTGTTGTAATGGGTACCACGATCCGACTTCCGAAAAATTTCGACATACCTTCGCGTTTCACATCCCCCAGACCCCAAAACCACCGTCAGTTCAAGTTTATAAATATATCTTTATAGTATATATTTCACTTTCTTGTGGACACGATAACTACCATAATTTTGCGCCAATCACTTTCAAAATGATACGTAATGTATAACGATCGAAAATCTCGGTCGAATTCGTTAATGGGCAAAACTGGACCATGTGGGTGGAAATGGGGAGGCTTTTTGAAAAAACAAAATTGTTATTGCTATAACATTCTTATTAAGTAAAATATTGAATTCGTTGGATAAAATATTTATTGGATAAGGACCTAAAAGTAAAGTTGTTTGATATCACCAACCATCGACCCAGAGGGTGAAAAAAATGTGATAAAGACAAAAAACACCATATCTCCCATAATAGGCACAGTATCGAATTGGTTTAAAGTGGTCGTTAATTCTCTCTGAGGACTAAGTTTATCTGTCTTTAAGTTTAAATTTTATCTGAAACAATTTTTCATATGACCAAAACTTACAACAAGGAATTTTCAAAATGTTGCTGGAATTGTAAGAAGCTTGTTAAGATGGAAATATTTTTTATTCCCTACTTAGCAGCGGTAAAATCTATCTCCGCTTTCCCGAAAGGGATTTTCTTTATTTATTTTTTAGTGTTTACGTTTTTTCTAATACAAAAGATTATGATAAAATGCTTCATAATGTTTACTTTTCTATCTTCGTAATAAAGAAACAAGAATGTAATGTTTAACAATAACGTATGTTTTTAAAATATATATATTAAAACATTGTTAACATTTTTTTATATAACCTATGCGTAAAGCTACTCCTACTGGATAATGTCTTCTTTTAATTTTGTTGTAGAAATTTTTTTTTTTAATATACTATACTCAATTTCATAGTTATTCAATCATTATAACACAGAAGATTAGTTACACAAATTAAATCATTTTGAATATTCATTTCACAGATAATACAAAATTATTATTAAATTACAGTATTATTTTCATTGTTCAGTTTAATGTCATAAATGCAAAGCAGCTACATAAAAAAAAAAATCAATTGATATTTTGATACTAGTCTGGTTTCAATTTCTACTCAATAACAAAGGAAAAAACTCGATTTTAAAATTAAAGTTATCCAATTCTAAAACCTGTTATTATAACAAAATGATATGTGAAGATGAGATAACCTTCTGTAACGACAGTTTAATGTTGACGTTTACAAAAACTATTAATCCAAACAAGAAACATAGTAATTTCATAGATCAATTTACAAAATTTATACAAATTTAAATGTTTATAAATATATAATTAATTACAGTATATTTAAGAAACAATGCGAGAAATAGGAATAACAATTACGATTATCAATGTTTATTTTCAGGAAATGCTTAGTGGGGCCACGGGTTTGCCTCTAGATACGCCTGAATGTATTTTAATATGTTTAATAATACATTCCGCACACCAGAGGAACGAATGCATTTACAGATTCAGTTATGTTATTTTTTAGTTCTACCACGATATGACTACTGTTTTTGTGTACAAATTTTTTTTTTGCTTCCCGTAAAAAAACAATGATGTGTACATCCTTGTGCGTACAAGGACGTCGCATGACTTCCTTGTACGCCTACTAATTTACATATACACACTTTTTTAAATGAAACGTACATAAAAAATTTTATTTCATTAACTTCTGATATTTTTACATAATATTTTTTATTATTATTATAGAATTATTATTCATCGTAAAACATTTTTTTACAATCACAGGTTAATAATTATTAATAAATGATTATATTTCAATTAAAAAAAAGGAGATGAAGTCGGATTTGAACGGATGTCCCTTTTCCTGGTAAGATCAAAATATTTCAAATGAAAATTTTATCTGGCTATAACTCTGGAACCAATAAAAATAAGTACCACCTATGATACATCATTAAAAATCTCTCAATGAGGACTTATTACTGCAGTTCAGAAAAAACCCAAAATCCAATTTATTTTTAGATTTTGGACATTTTTGGCCAAGTCGATTGCAATAAAAAGAGAATTTGCACAACTACAAGTTATAACAGCCCTAAATCCAAGATTTCAATATTCTACGGCTAATGGTTTTAAAGTTACAGGAGATAAATACGTACGTACAGAAGTCACGCCGAAACTAGTCAAAGTGGATTCAAGGATGGTCAAAATGGATATTTCCGTTGAAATTCGAACACCGAAGTTTTTCGCGATCACAATACTTCCTTTACTTCTTACAAAGAAGTAAAAAATGTGTGTATGTAATTTAATAGGCATACAAGGAAGTCATGTTGTGTCCACATCAGATTTTTTGTTTGTAGTCGTACAAGAATGAGTATCATAGATTTTTTGAGTGACTAGGTTCCTGCAGCTTTGGGGCACACTTTTAGAATATGCTCTAAATGAACTTTATATGAAATTTCCACTAATTTGAAAAATTCATATAAGAGAAAAAAAAGGTAACTTCAGGTAAAATTCAAGGAAACGTTCAGGTTGTTAGGCACACGTTGGTAATTATCTAATCTAATAAGCTCAACAATTCTAAAACAAATTTGGACTTATCCATACAACTTTGGGGTACTGCAAGCAAGTACAATTTCGAATCTTAACAACGATTTCAAGATAAACTAGCGAGGTGTATAACAGAGGCTCCTAACAGTGAAATACCCGAATATTTATCCATTGTATTCATCCATTGTATTCCCGAGAGGGAATACAATGGATGAATATTCCCATGGAATAATTTTTCTGAATTAATAATTTCTTTTAAATTTCAACTTTGAAAGTTATGAACTTATTCCTAAAAATTTCCCTAAACTGTATTTTTTCTTTAGAGACCTGACTTTCTAATCTTTTCTGACTTCTGAGAACTTCTAATTCAGATTTAAAAAAAAAAGAAAAGAATTAGAATACTTCTTTGTCGATCTATATTTTTGTCCATTCTTCAAGATGGCCGTAAAACATAAATGTTCTTTCAGATTTATTCGATTTTCTTTTGTTGTATAATTTGGAATTACATTTTATTCTTCAGATTTCGTTCTCGTTTCTAAGTTCTAGAAATTTTCTTAAATTCTTCATTTTTTTATTTGTAATATTTTACTTCTACTTTACTGATTAACAGGTTAAATCTCATGTGTATCACTTTTGATATACTCGTATTTAAATGTTATACCACCTGCTTTGTGTGTAAAAAATAACACATTTGGATTTCCTTTACAATCCTATTTGTATAATTTTTAATATATTTAAATGTTATTCTATCAAATCTGATCCCACATTCAAGACTGGCTCTTTACCCTGTGATTTTCTGTAATAAAGTAAACAATGTATTTTGCATATGCTGTTCTCTAGCCTGGACTATGAGTAAGTAAAACAATTCATTGTGTTGAACAAATTGAAAAAAATTGCCAGACAGGTGTGATTTTTATATCTTACATTTTCGTTTGTTTACTTTGTATATGAACGTTTTGAAGGCGTTGTCAATTAGTTTAAGTTGCAGCTTTTATTGTAATTATGCCATAGAATATAGTAATACTGAAGTTAAAAAATAGTGATTTTATATTTTTTTGACAAGGCTATTCATTTTTTATTTGATTTAGTCGATATTTATGAAAGTATTGAAAGTGATGTTTATGGTTTTGATTTTGATTCCGTTTGTGATACAGTCATCAAATGAGTCTAGTTCCAGTAAAGTAAATAAAAAACTTTAAAAAACAGTGAAATAAACAAAGAAAAATTGTAACTTATAACAAAAACTAGAGACATATGTCATGGGTGTCACTAACGATCAAGGAAGAAATTCAGCTTTAATCGAACAAATCAGAACAAACATCTCTCACGAAATAGCAGTACTCTAAAAATCTAATTATTAAAAAATTCTTGTCTGAGTTCTGAAAAAAAAAAATTAGCCAAAAATACCTGGGTCTTAGAAAACACATAAAATCACTTCTACGTACATAGAGCTGTGTCTTATATTACTACTAATCAAAACAGCCTGGGATTATACCTGTTAATTTTGAACATTTTAATATGTGAAAACCTATAGGTATAATTACTATATTATAACAACTTATTTTTGCATTTATGGGAAGGAATTTTTTGTTGTAAATATCTTTAGTTATTTGTTACGCTTTATAGATTTTCCCGTTTCTTTAATAGATCGTCATATTTTAAAGCCATTTTGTTGGATTGTTTCTCTAAAATATCCAAATTTTTCAACTGTTTAGATTTTACCGAAGTTTCTGTTTAACAAATTAAGTGAATTTAATTTTTGTCATGAATATATCTTTTTTATGGAAATTTGTAATCCAGGTTCTTCCGCTATTCCATTAAGAAGATTAAGTTGAATATGTGTAACAATTCTACAAAACTTCTATATAACTTTACTACGAAACATAACAAAGTGCTTTTACATGAAAAATCATATTCTTGAATCTTTATAGATGTGTTATAGTTTCTTTATAAAAGATAGTCAAAATTATGGAAACCCCTCAACTTTAAAACTGTTCCAGATAGAATACTATAACTTTCAGGATAAGGTATTGGTCAACTACTTTACCTTATGAGGAGAGATAGATTTTCAACCCTTCTTTGGAATGGCACAGGGGTTATAATGCAAATAATTTAAATGTTAACAAATTTGTGACCGTTTAAAGGACTCTGAAATAAGAAAAGTGGTATGAATAAAAAGTTGATACGATCTCTGTACAAAAAATGGCGGTTATAATATAATATAATATTATAATTTTCGATTTTGAAAACTACTAAATTTATTAAGTTCAAATAATAGAATTAAATAAAAAGAAATTAAAGTGAATTAAATTAAAATTTAATCTAATTTAACTAAAATTTATTTTAAAATTCTAATTTAAATTTAAGATTTTTTTTCACAAAAAAAATTGTTTTTGTTCCAATTTCATGTGAAATCAAATAAAAATTTTATTACATAATAATTCTCATCTGCTGATCATTGATGGTGTCTTAACATTTTTTGCAAAAATTATTTTTACTTCACTTCAGTAATATTTCATTTATAATGTTTCATTACTACACTCTAGTTTCTTATGAAAATTTATTATGCTCGTTTGACTAATTTATTTTTTCTACCTTTACCGCATTTGTAAGCCACTTTTGTTATTTACATCTTTTTTACCGTCTTATAATTTTTTTTACTGAATTAATTTTTTCTGTGTTATCTGCTAACATTGCTATCAACATGTCACTTAGGGAAAAGGAGAGAGTCACACTTCTAATGATGAGTTTTAACTATTACATTTAGTGATAGTTAGGTCGTATAATGAAGTTTGTGAATTGTTCAATGCAACATTTAACAATTATAATCCTATTTCAAAAGATACAGTGTCAAAAACCATCAAACGATTTAAAAAACAAACAATTTAAGGGAAAACCAGGGAGGCATAATTCTGCAAAAAATAATAAATCGTTAGAGATTATGCAAGAATTTATTGGGAAACCTCATTCCAGGACTCGAACATAACATCACAAGTACATAAAATTAGCCGAAGTTCAGCAGTTCAACAATTCAAAAGTGAAAATATCAAACCCTTCTAAATTTGTCTGATGCAAGAACTTAATGAATATGAGTACGATCGAAGACTTAAGTTCTGCGAAATTACGACGCACAACATTTGTGTGGATCTAATTTATGAACAACATAGTCTTAATGTTATAATTGTCGACACTGGACTGACATTAGTCCACACGATCTTCAGGTACGTGAAATTTTAGTCCATTTTTCTTGAAAAATGGATTGATCGAATGGAACAAATAGATTGGCCAAATAAATCATCCTGTTTGTCACTTTCTATGGGACAACTTAAAAAGTATCTTTTATCACCATAAGTCTCAAGTTATCGATGATTTACAAAACACATTTCGAAATTCAGCACAAAATATCACTAGGGAATCGTAAATAATGCGGTATCATTCATTTACAACTGACTAGCATGCTTTCAAACAGTAGGAGAACATTTTAAATATTTATATAAAGGACATATAATTAAATAACCAAACCTTATGCTTAATAAATAAATTTTTAAATATAATTATTCTATAATATTCATTTTATAGATTTATTTATTTACGATTACAGTTCCTTAAATTATTAATGTAATTTTTTCAAAATCCAAAACTATCCCATCGCAATTTTGGGTACAGACATCATACAATGTTTTATTTATACCGTTTTTCTTTTACTAAAGAGACTTTTAAAATGAGTTATTCCACAAAAGCTGTTACTATCTTAAATATTTGAGTTGCAATGTCTAAGCACCCCGAAGAAGGGATTGAAAATTCTATTTCTTGTCAAAGGTAAAAGTACCTTAGCCTGAAAATTACAGTATTCTATTTGGGACGGTTTTAAAGTTGTTGAGGGGTTTCATACTTTTGACT
Source organism: Lycorma delicatula (assembly GCF_047948215.1). Classification (NCBI taxonomy): domain Eukaryota; kingdom Metazoa; phylum Arthropoda; class Insecta; order Hemiptera; family Fulgoridae; genus Lycorma; species Lycorma delicatula. Next base: position 166,958,035 of record NC_134459.1, on the reverse strand, counting down.
CTCTCTGCATAATTTATCCTTATCTATTTAACGCGGCGATTGAAGCTTCTTGACATTATAAATACAATTAACTAATTTTTATTTAAAGTATTCCACACCGATGAGTTAATACCGTTGAATACATCTGCTAACGTATTTCTAAGATATAATTAAAAATAAAACATAATAAAATTTTAGTATTGTGATTTTTCCTTGGATTGCAACTCCTTTCTTGCTTCAAATTTTATAGATATTCATTCCTTCTGTAGCTTTTTTGTGTTTTTTAACAAGTTTAACGTAAAAATTGAAGAGTCGAAATGCAATTAAAAAAGATTTTATGTTAGTTTTAACATGAAAAATATTATGTTAGTCTGGTTGCCTAAAAAATTGTAAGCAATTACTTGTGTCTGATTCTTAAATAGCTTTTAAAAGATTATTGCACTGTAAGTTTATTCTTAATATTAAGAACAAATACAATTTATGTACTTATTATTCATTTATTATTTTTAATTTATTTCTAAATGTCTAATTGCAGCAAATTAAAGGAGTATGATCTAAAACCTAATTTAAGTTTGAAATTTTAACGTGAAAGTTTTCTTTTGTCATTGGTGACAAGTAGAATATAATGCGAAGGAAACGTTTATCGACCTTGAAAGGTATATTAGAAGTAGTATATAATATCAAAAATAGGCTTGTATTTCTATGTACCAGACGTATGAAATCCGATTTGCTGTCATGATTTAAAATAATTTAGGAGTTACGCGAAAATTTGTATTATTTCAGTTTTATCTATTCCTGTAGGTTATTTATAATTTCTGAAGAAAAAATTAAGGTTAAGTCACGATAAAGTTAAAGCAAAACTATTTAAACATTGTTTATTTGTAAAGAGCTTGGCTTCCAGCTTAATTAATTTGCAATTATATATTGTACAATCTGATGAAAATTTATCAACATAAAATGAGGAATTAATAAACAGGTGTAGAGTATATGAAGAATACGCGTTAATCAAGCAAAATCAAACCATGTGACATTCACGATGAGGAGAGGTGGCTGTCTACAGTTCCATTTTGATGGCGTTGTAAATCCGCAAACTGGGAGTGTGAGGTTTCTAGGTCTATACCTTGACCGACGATTAGCATGGAAATTTCATATAAGGTAGAAGAGAAGGCAACTCGAAATAAAGCTCAAGGAAATGTTATGGTTGTTGGGCAAACGTTCTCAAACGGTTTTTCTAATAAGCTGCTGGTACACTAAACAATTCTAAAACCGATCTGGACCTATGGGATCCAACTATGGGGTACTGCGAGCAAATACAATGTCGAAATCGTACAGTTTATTTTGTTGGTATAAAAATAAACTCGTAAATCATGGATTGCAAAAAAAACGGTGAAATACATGAATATTTGTAAGGTTTACTATACGTCTGGGGCAAATAAATTTCAGTTCAAAGTACGAATTGAGACTTAACAATCAAGTGAATCTCTTAGCTGAGAATCTCGTAGACCACGAGATGACGTTAGAAGATAAAAATGAATACACGTTCTGGATCATAGTTCTAGATTTTTATTTTGAAATTTATTGCATATTTTCTTTCTCTTCTCATTGTTTCATAGTTTTTCTCACTATTTATGACTTCGATTATTTTTCTTTCTTTTTTTTTTACTGTTAGGTAAAGAATATTGTTCATAATTATTCAGTGTACTTGCTTCTTGCAACAAAAGTTCTTTGTAATACTTTCCTTTGTGTAATTTTTGAGGAGTTTCGATGGGAACTCCTTATCATTTGATTGCGAGTGAGATCCAATTTACTCAAAGTTAATATAAGAGCAATTATATTGACTTTGAAACTGGAACAAATATTCACATCGCATTATAATCTTATATATTACATTAGTATTATCGGTAAATGTAAAACAGGTTTTGTTAAACAAGGCAAGGTTATTAAACTGCTTTATCAATTACACATTGTCGATTAATTCTTATACATCATTTTACTTAAAGGTAATGCAAACGGGAATACAGTTTTCATATTGTTACTTGCTCTTCACTTGAGAAACACTATGATTGAATAATTGTTTTGTATTTAGTGGCAGAGAAAGTATCAGGGAGTGATTAAATTATTGAACTACCGTAGTACTATAAATTTAAAAAAAATATTACTTAATAAAATAGTAATAGTTATTTAAATAAGGTATGTATGACTATTTGTCAATATTAATTTATTATAACTAATTTGTTATATACTTAATTATAATTTGTAAATTTACTAGTATGCTGATGTATGAAGTGTTAAGATATTTTTTTCTTATATTTATTATTTTTAATTTACGATTAAATTTACTCCTTTATTTATACCAATCACAATTAAGATGATAGTTCGTATAGATATTAACCTGACCATCGACAGATAAATGCAGGTAGTAAGTTATATGTTTAATGCGTTTTGTTCTAAAATAAATATATAGAATTAAATACTTGTAAATAATTTGTTTTAAATCACATTATATACGTAAAGTAATTTTATTGAATTCGGTTAACCATGGATTAACATTTAAAAATAAATAAAGTATAAAGTAAAAAATTGTCATATATTATCAGCCAACAACAGTTACATAATGGTAGTTGAACTTTTTACCGCAAAATAAACCCGTACATAAATTCGGCATCCAAAACTTTTCAGATAAAACGAAGAAACCTCCATTATTAAAAAATCCGATTTTGAATGAAAAAAAAAATGAAATACTTTTAAAAATATGTAATTTTTAAAAATATCCAATGACATAAAATTAAAGTACGTGCAGTAATGTAATTAACAAGCATCTGAAATATTGATACGATTTTCCACCATAACAAATCTATAAATCGGCTTTGTTGTCTCATGTTGTTAGCATTATTATATAATTTTATTTTTGGAATTGTTTTTTTTTTTTTAAAACATGTGTATGTATTAAATGCGTATTCTATTTAGATTACATTTTTTTTGTTATAGCAAAGTAAATCTATAAGTTAATATTGTATTATACATACCTCGAATTATTTTCTTTCTATATCTTTGCGATCGGAGCAAACTAAAGCAAATTAGTCCCTTATCTTGATTTGTACAGTTTATAAGTCTTCCGCATTGACGAGGTCTGAAAAACAAATTTAAAAAAATTAAATAAGATAATAATAAAGTATAATCATCGTTTAAATTTCAGGTAAATTATATTTTAAAATAATCAAATTCGATTCTAAGTTAAAATAGTTTTATTTGTTTGGCATTGAATAGATACCAATAAAACCCCTACCGTTTTATTCTTTATTTTTCGTCACAAATAAATCATAAAAATTCATAAATAATCTTGGTTTAATCTCTACATGACAGAAATATTAATACAAAAAATAAATTATTAATCGTTCGAATATTATTATTATATGTTATAAGGCTGTTATTACTTTATATAAACTTATACTGAAATCTCTTTAATTTTCTAAATTAAACCCTTTTTACACTATTTACTTTAATTAATTTTTATTTACTTTTACCTTACTTTCTTACGTCAACTTAATTAATTAGGATTTTGTTACCTAATGATATAAGTACATTTTTCATTGTGTTGTACTGTGTGACTAACTTGTATTCAAATTGTATTAATACGGGAAACACAATGATAAGACTGATATCTTACCGAGACCAATTTATTAAACACGTAATGAAACATAACTAATGAAAACACATAAATAAATATAACGATAAGTTATTTTTTTATTATTTTTTTTCTGAATTTTTATGGGCATCGACGGCTAAGGTCATTAGCCCTCGTCACAATCTTTAAAAGAAACTATCACCATCTGGATCGTCATATGTAAGGGTGTAAAGGGCCCTTACATTTTATTTAAAAGTACAAACTACACAAAACATTTAAGGCATAAAGACAAGGACAATCACAAACACTTATGGGGTGTAAAGGGCCCCAATATTAAAATTTGAGATAGGTTCCCAAAAGACCATTAAATTAAAATTAAAATTAAAAATGATCCTACCATATCTTTCTTTCTTTCTTCTACGAGTCTCATTTATAGTTTGTTTAAGCACCCTCGGGGGGACCAGAACCGCCGTTGAGCAGTATATCAGTCGCGCCAGGGTGCCGTGGCAGTTGAATCCTTCTTATAAACAGGCTATAGGCATGCACAGCGTACACCCACAGCCTCGCGCCCTCAATCCACTCTTGAGGGTCCCCCATGCCATCATCGGACACACCCCGACTCACTGCTCTTGAATGCAGGTGAGCCAAAATGGCCTAGGTAAGAGGGCTACCTCCCGTCACTATACGTGCCACGTTTCAAGACTCCCTTATGTATATATGCATACATTTAAAATTAAAATTAAACTTATCAATACCATTTTTTCTTTATATATATATATAAACTACCGCTTAGAGTTTCTTTTGTCACAGCTTTAAAATTTCATTTTTATAGACTTTTAAGAAGTCCACTGGCGTGTAAAAATGCAACTATATTTTCTTCATTTCCATTATCCAGATCACAGTAATATTATTTCTAAAACGGAACCTCTTTCTGAGGTCCTCATATATGGTACACTCTTCTATAAGATGCTTGATTGTCAGTGTTTTATTATAAACACCGCACATTGGTCTCACTTCGCCAGTTAACAAATATAAATTTGTTAATCGCGTATGACCGATTCTAAGTCTGGTCACCGCTACTTGTTCACAGCGAGTCAACTTATAGTCGCTTTTCCATTTATAAGGAGAAGATTTTACTGTGTTTAATTTTGTTATGTAATCTCCTCCATTCAGCATTCCACTTGTTTTTTACTATGTTTGTTAGACGGTTTTTAACATCTGCCACTCTTACAGGAAATGCATCCAAATCATCGCAGACTGTTGCCTTTCTGGCAGCTTCGTCTGCGATTTCATTACCTGTAATACCAGCATGCCCCGGAGTCTATACAAATACGCAACAAAGTTACTATTATTATTGTTATTACTATTATGACGAGTATTATATGTTATTAAAACTATATTATACAATTTAAAAGTCACTGTTTCATCTAATAATTAATATTGATTTATAATTATTCATTTTTAATGTTAATTTGTCTAATACTGCTCATATATCTGTTAAATATGAAAAAAATAAATGTATAATCAAAATGGCTCATCATTTATTTACACAGTAAATTAATTTAATTTTCGGTGAAAACTGATAATTTAATTTATTAAATGAATTATTATTTAATAACGATAATAACTGCAATCTTTTATTTATTAAAAATAAATCGATCAAAAATAACATATAAAATAAATAGAATAATCAGTTTACTATTTGCGAGAATATCTGATGTGGACACTACACGACTTCCTTGTACGCCTATTAAATTATATATACACATTTTTTTTAAATGAGAAATACATAAAACTTTATTTCATTAATAACTTCTGATATTTTTTTTTTTATTTTTGTAAATTATTTATTGTAAAAATATTTTACAATCAGAAATTAATAATTATTAATAAATCAGTATATTTAAATAAAAAGTCAAAAAAAGGAGAAATCGGATTTGAACCGATGTGTTCCCCTTATAAGATCCAAATATTTCTTTAATTGAAGTTTTATTTGGCTATAACTGTGAAACCAATGAAAATATATACAACTTATGATACATCGTTGAAAAGCTCTCATTGAGAGCTTATTACTGCAGGAAAAGTTCTAAATCTAGTATACACGTTTTTTCCTTATATTGAACATAAGAATTGTAATGTAAAATAACCTACAACTTTTAAAAGAGATAAAGAAACTTATATTTGTACCAGAAAGTTTATAAAAACAAGATTAACTGGTGGTGATTTATGAATAACGTTTCTAATATTTGTTTAGGTATACAAAATGGGATTTGAAACATTACCTATAATAGACAATACAAGAGCAGCTGAAGGTAAGTACTTTATAGGATAACTTTTTTTCTTGTAACTATAAGAATGAAAAATATCACATTTTATGTATCTGTTAACCAGATTTAGAAAAACAACTTTATATAATTTTTATTTAAAGGATGTAAAATGTATATTCAATTTGTTTCAGTTTAACGTGAACCACTATATTTATTTTGTATTTTTTTTTTTTTAATAGTAATTTCTTAAATTATTTTTCTATATACCTTTTACAAAATATATTTTCAACGCAAAATTATATTTTGGTCAACTTCCCTTTACATTAGATTAGAATAACGGAATGATATATTTTAAAATTAAAATAGTATACACAAGAATGTATCTGGTCTTTCTTTATCGGTACATAACTTAATGTACATAGTTAAATTAAAGATCTAAAATAAATATTAGTTACACTATATTTATCTTAAATTTAATGTCCTGTGAATTTTTTGCTCTTGAGTTCAGAGTTTTACTTACTATCGAATATTTTACGCCCTGGCTTACTCGATTTCGGAAACATTGTTATCTGTGATACCTTCTACTCAGATGGATAATAAGTCGTGTGAAGAATGCCATTAAACAAGTACTTATGTATAACATAAGTACTTACATGGTAACATAATCAGCATTTTGTGCGTAACTTAATCGAAACCCGGTTACTTCTTTAAATTGTGTTCGTTTTTTGATATCATTCAAAATTTCTATCGATGAAAAAATGTTTGTAAGAAGAGACAGAGGAATCGGGTTATTTAAGTACACAAATATTTTTTTTTTATAATTTCCTCCTTATGTTGTTTGGCTGAAAGAATTTTACTTAGGTGCAAAGCAAATAGTCAGCTTTTTGGTCGTCAATTCTAGCCCACAATTCATTTTGATTTCTTTTCTTTATCACCAACGTGCTAACCGTAAGGAAAACAGCTAAATGGTGAAATGTACAATGGTGATAATTGTTCTTAAAATAGATGTAAAAAAATTTCCCGAAGTGATAAAAGAGCCAAAATATCCGAGATTTTTGTTGTATTTGTAGGCCAGTGTGTGGGTTGCAAACCAAAAAAAACGCTTGGGTGCATTTTTATAACACATCCCTTTAAGGCTCTCCCTCGAGCTGTTTATCAGTCAAGAACCCCAGTACATGTGCTTAGCGTTTCAGTCACATCCCGCGATAAAACGAAAATCTAGTGTTTCTAAAAATTGAAAAAAACAAGTCTTTTGAGATGAATGTGATGAGAACAGTAAAATCGCATACAACGTAATAGATCCAAGCCGATCCAAGAATTCAACTAAAGTCGCTTGTATGTGATTGGTATTCTATGCCGGTTTCATTGTACTATTTAGAAGAACTGCAATACCACCTTCCACCTGGATGATTGGTGGTGTACACGGAATAACCGCGAAACAAAGACTAAAATAATTTCTGTCATTAAAGTCGGTGTCTGAAACACGATAACGTCTGATAAGTCAAAAAAGAAATAAATTTACAATTTTTTCGCCCATTCACAAAAACATTGATGTTCCAAGTTATGTTCACAGAAATTCAGCCATTAGCAAATTCTAATAATTACTTTATTTAGCAGGCCAACCAGATTGCTGATTTGTTTAATTAGATACTCAATATTTTTTACGAGTAACTTATCAATTTTATAATCGGTCGCCTAAAGAATTACGAACTAATGTAGAATTGAATGGCTAACAGTAACGTGTCAGGAAACTTCCAAAAATTGCGCATCTGAAATACAATATTAATAATATGTATCACTTATCATGACATAAACGAAGCAATTCGTCAATAAAAACAGAGATAACAGATAATAGAGGTAACAGATAACTAATAAAGTCAAATGAAGCAGATAATAATAATAATAATAATAAAGTCACGAAAAATTAAAATTAACCAAGTAAAGTCACAAATATTAGTCAGATAAAGACAGGTTATAACAGCATGGATTCTAAAAGATTAAATTATACTTAACATAATACCCACAACATAATCACGGATTACATACTTCAGTGATCATCCACGCCTTCAAAGATCAGAGAGGTTGAGTAAACGCAGACTCCGCAATAGTTTTACTTCCTAACCACTGTCAAGTAAATTCAACGCCAGCTGATTTGCATGCTTGTCAGATTTTGATATGTAGTACCAATTCTGATGTGTAGTTTCTCCGTATCTCCTCAGAATACACGACAGCCCATGATACCCGTGCAACTCGTCGTTTCTAGCGAACTATGCAGCTCCTGATACCATCATAAGAATCTTGTTCTAAAACCGTTGGATGATTTCGATGTTACTATTACTAGTTATCCTCCATACTTGTGCACAATATTCCCATACTAGTTTCAGGAAAACCTTATTCAGCAAGAATGTATTCATCAGAACAAATGAGGCCATGTACCAAGATGCTAGTGTATTCGTACAAGTTTAAATTACGTACCTCAAGTCGGCCCTTGTTACAACTGTCTCCAACAGCTCACACAGTTTCATTATTTCCGTGATACCGTATTAAAATGTGGGATGTGGTTCACATCCTTACTTTATCTCTCTCTCTCTTGAATTGGCTCAGCGGTCTTGTCCGTGGAAGATGTTCGAACTGTATGGAAAGTGGCGATCCGTTATCAGGAGACTGAGAAATAGCATGTAACTCCCTAAACTCCCTAGGCGTACGCAACGTCGGCACAACTTGCCTGGTATGATGTGCGTTTGGGATTTTATCGCTTCTCATTCCCCTTCGCTACCCGAGACGTTGATAATATCGTCAACAAGTAGGTCACTGATTAACTTGCGACGTATCCATCCGGGGATCCTGTTCAAAGTACTGATGGGGCTTCGCTTCCTGTTGTTGCTTTGAGAGAGGATGTTAGCAAGCGCGTTTCCATTGTAGTCCCGAATAGCAACCAACTACCCCATAATAGCTCTAAAAAATAGAAAATAGGTTAACCGACTGCCCATTTTCCCAGTCAATAACTACTTACTACAATTGGAGACAAATACAAAGAAAAGGTTGTCCGTACCACCCTAATTGTAGACAGCCTAAAACTCTCACTTTTATTTGAGTACCAATTTAAAAAAAATAAATAAAAAAATAATGGCATTAATAAACTTGTTTAAATTTTCATTAGTATCAGAGCCATTTTAGTCTTCATGCTCTACAGCAACTGCATAAAATCAAGTAACATTACTGGAATGGCTGTCCAAATTCCTAAATGTTGCTTGCCACAATGAAGGGGAATTATTAAAATTTAAATCAAGAGATGGGTTCTGTTTAATTTTTGAACGTCAGGAAGAGCATTTTGCAGTTTAATGCATCTTTAGTTTTTTGTTTCCTTTCGAGAATCTCTAGATTTTACATCCTTGGTAATTTGCAGGATCGTCCGAAAGGTATAGGGTACAATTGCTGGTGTACTATCCTTTTCGACAGTCTATAGTTCTACGGTCATCCGCGCATTTTACACAACTTTATATTGTAAAATTGCGAAATTGTACCACTATGTACCGTATAGCCGCATACTTCTTTAAGTGTGCCCATATGGTTTACAACCCATGTACTGTACGATTCCAGGTGACCTAGGCGTCTCTAAATTAACACCGCAGTTGGCTATATACTTAAGTTGAATAATTCCTTGTTAAGAAAATCATGCTTTAAATTAATAAAATCAACGGCAATGGATCTTTTTTTCTCTCGATGGTGTACATTAACGTACTCAAAATTTTGTGGTCGTGAATCTAAATTTCTACCTAAATTATTTCGATAAGTGCGATTTGATAAACATTAATAAACCCGATATAATGTTCTTAAATCAGAGAGAAGAAGTTTGCCGTTTTTAAGATAGGATGGCAAAACATGAAATATGCAGTTTTATAGGAGAATATAAAAAACGTTGGCAAACGATTTAAAATTTATTTAACTTTTAAATTACATTCATTCATAAATTATTACAATAATCTCTTCTAAACACAGTCTTTAATAAGAAATATTTATGCTGAGTTTCATTGCATTTTTACCCAAATTTTCTAATATATTTTGCTACTTTACTGACTTTTTTGTGAGAGGGAAATTTTGAAGGTAGTAAAGTATGATACAACTTTTTATGTTATTCCTATTTTTTTTATAATAAAATATCAGAAAATCTTATGCATTTTATTTCGAAAAATTATAACATAAAATTTTTTTAAACAAAAAGAAAGGTGCACGCATGATTACAAAAAAAAGCCTGGGCAAAATAAAAACCTTAATGTTAGTAATATTCAAACGATTTATTGGAAATATTATAATTAAATAGTAGTTTACAACAGTATTTCTATTATCACTTTTTTTTTAATAATAAAATCATTTTAACAAAAACAAACTCCAGAAATTCAGTATCAAAATAGAAAAACATTCTATTTACAATAAGCATCGTATTTAAAAAAATTAAAAATAATTTTAATAAAAGGTTTTGAACAATTCTATATTAAAATAGGAATTATTGCTTTTTAAAATAGATCAAAGTAGGTAGAAATAAAATTTCGCTGCCGACAATAACTCACCAAGTTATCTATCAGACCTTAAAGCCATACAGGAGAATCTGCTAAAAATTTTATATCATTTGCGTATATTATTTGCTCTTTTTCCTACTACCATAAATTTTCGCCAAAAACCTTGTAATTTTATTCTGTATTTATCTTTTTCAGATACTGATCTGAATAAATGGATTTTAACTTCGACACCAATTCCAGTTTCCATAATCCTAGGTTTATACCTACTTTTTGTATTAAAAATAGGGCCAAAATTTATGGAAAAAAGACAACCTTATAATCTCAAAGGAATTATGATGGCATATAATTTATATCAAGTCCTTTATAACGGGATTCTAGTTACAATGGTAAGTTAATATTTTTAAATTTAATTTCAGCAAAACGAATTTTTATTACAAATAAGATAGTTTAATTTTTAAAAAAATATTCTTATAATTCCTTTCATTTGCTTAATGCCGAAAGATGTTTTATTTATTCGGAAATTAAAAATTCAAAAGACTAGTTTCATTATAAAGAAGAAACAGAGGTAAAATCTGATAGACAATCTACAGACAGTCGATTGAATGTGTAACTAATATAATAAAAGTGAGCTCGCTCACATACAAACAAACTTGCGCGCAAGCACAATTAATTACCAGAAAATAACATCTAAATTATAATTTTTAAATCAACACTGTGAAAAATTACTTTATTTACAAAGTAAGATAATAATATTATATTATATATTAATATTCATTTCACATAAATGTTTTATTTAAATAATTACATGAAATGTAATTAAATAAATATACGTTCCAGTTGGTATAAATCACAATTAAGAATTGTATCGGTAAATAAATGTAAGATTTCCAAGAGTTTTTTTTACTTCTCAACTTATGAGATATCCCGAATAAAAAAATGAGTTTAATTCATTATTTAGAAATTCTAGCTGAATAGATAAAGCAATGAATGATATAGAATAGAATTTTTTATATGTAAATGAATATATATTTGATTTTATAGCTGAGTTGAGGTGTAAATTATTATTATTAAACTTTGAATGGTAACTTAAGGAAAATAAGATTATTAATTAAGGGTGGAGTAGTTCAAACGTTAAGTTACATAAGGGTTTTTTAAAATTTGAATAACAAGTTAGATTAGTGTGAAAGTATTTTAGTAGGCTATACATAAAAATGGTGTTGATAAAAAAGAATGTATATATCCCTTCCTTGTTTATGGCCCATTAATCATAAAATCACAAATTCGGTTGAAAATAAAAAGACATCTATTTAAAAAAAAAACAAAACATTCTTAAACATCTAGTAAAAATTGTAAATTAAAACATTTTCTTATTTTATTTCAGTCTATTGAGAATAAACTTCATTTCAATACTTTAAATATATTTGGAATTACTAGGTTTGGAATATTTTTTAGCATTATCACAGTAAAGAAATTTTTATAGATCGAGTGTTTTAAATCATATTGTGGGTGGGACAGGGTTAAGATTTTACAAATTTTACATTTTAAAAAATGATAGAAAGTTGTAGTTGTTAATTAGATGAAAAAGAAATACGTAAATAAAAAATAAAAAAAAAATAAATAAAATTCAACAAATAATATTTTTGATTAAAGAGGAGTCGTGAAATTATCTGGAAAGTTTGGCAATACGGCAAATATGTTTGTAAAAACGGCGGAAGTGATTTCTATATTTTTTTATTTTAATATTTAATTTTTATTTTTGTTATCTCTTTTGCCCTCTTTTACGCGAAGATTACAGGAGATGAGATTGTTAAATCACAGGAAAAAGTGTGTCAAAATATACTAAAAGTTGAGTTAAAACAGCAAAATTATATAATATAATGGGAGCATAACTAATTGAAGAAATAAATTTATTAAAAAAGCTATATTAATTAAATAAATAATATATATACGCGTGTATATATATATATATATGTGTGTGTGTGTGTGTGTGTGTGTGTGTGTGCACGCGCGCGCGTGTGATATTTATCCTAGTGATGTACTTCCTTAATTTATATACATAAGTTATTCGTAGCTATTATTATAAAATTGTGAAATACATTAAAACTAATTGTCTCCTAATTTTCAGTTTTTGATCAATACAGAAGCACAAAAGTATCTGATTAAGCACACCTGCAAACCAGTGCCTTATACGGAAAATCCATTCAATAATGAAGTAAGTATTTTGTTATGTTTTTTAAAAAGTAAATACTTATTACTTTCTCCAATATTATTATTATTATTAATATTATAAATTATTCCAGTACTATCAGTTAATAGAAATTTAGTTAAACTATCGGAACATGCGAGCAGTTTACTTGACAATTTCACAAGTCATATAAACTCACTGTACATTTTTAGATAATTTTTTATTGACGTTTTACAATTTATAAAACCTTCATTTGGAAGAAAACAGATTTTGATTTTTCTACCTATTTTAACGCGGACAAAATCTTACTGGCAACCGTGGTAAACTTTCTCAAAGCGCAAATACTGTAATACGACCTGGGAACTTTTCACTAGTAGACAATAGTCTGGTCGTCAGAGTAAATGAAATAAATAAAGAGAAATTTTATAAAAAGAAAGCATGTCATTTTCGGCAAGAAAAAATGTTTTACTTGAGTGATATCTATTAATTAATTGATTAACCTTATGAGAATAAAATAAGTGTTGCATTTCCAAATGAAAAGTATTCTTTATAAAATTTATAGAGTAAATTTAAAAAATAAAATAATTTATTTTTCTTTGAGTATATAAATTTCGGTTAATCAATTGGGAAGAATTTGATACATTTATACAAGTTATGTCTGATAATATCTTTATTAGTAATCGTATTTTTTTTAATTTTTAAACTTACGATAATAATAATAATAATAATTCAATTTATTTTTAAAATTCATACCTAATTTTATGTTTTTAAATGTATGATTAAAATAATATTTTTTTTTTTTTTAGTTTTGAGGTGGAAATGCATTTACGTACGAATTGTCGGGCTCCCACTGGGGATCTATCCAACCGTCATCAGCAGACTACCGACTAAAACCACCCCCCTTTATAGCAGGACTCGACCCGGAACTGCTTAACACAATACCTCAGTCCAAGTCCTCCTATCCTAGCCTGAGAAGACCGCTACTAATTTTCACGACTATCCAGGTCGGCCTTTTTGGTCCTGAGAATGTGGTCAACTGTTTAGGTCACGAGTATCATCACAACCGCATTGTGGGGGCTCAATGCTCCGAGATCAGCCTCTAGTGTCTCTCGATCTCCCGCCCACCGAGCACATTTGTAAATGGTGTGCTCGGGGGTCTCGGGGTAATAGAGGCAGTCGGAGGACAGTGCTTTCTGTATGACATGGAGATAAACGCAAATGTACCCGTGACCCGTTAAAAACCGGGTCACTTATTATTCCACCTCTCCATGCCACCGCTCTATCGACGGTATGACCAGGGGAAAGTCCTTACAGTCCATCGTCGTTTGGTCTTGTGGTTCCAGGTCTCTTCACATGCGAGAAACGTGAAAATCCATTCCTCCTTGGCGATGGTCTCCCGTTCTTCGACTTCCCGTCGCATTCTGTAGGCCGCCTAGCGCTCCCTTGCCAAAAGAGCAATGTGTATGACGCCGGCGACCACCAGTACGGCAGGCTCGGAAAACGTCTGATACGCGGACGTGACATGAAAGGCCGCGTTGCGTTGCGCCTGCGAGAGCCGCTTCCGGTTTCTTTCGAATTTTACTTCTGGACTCACACTTCCGCCTCGTATAACAGAACAGAATGAACTGTGGGCATCAGCAGTCACCGTCTGCTGGCCTTCGGTCCGCCAAAATTTGTCAGGAGCCGGCTGAGAACGGTTATGTTTCTCGCAGCTTTGTCAGCGGCTTTTCGAAGCTGTTCAGCAACCTTGAACTACCGGTCAACCATCATACGATTACTCTGTTGTCGGCTTGGACTTGACAATCTTGTCCCGACCCGCAGGAGTATCGACTCAAAGTTGTCGATACATTCCCTCGTTAGAACCGCGATCTCTATTTTGCTGAGGGCTAGAGACAACCATAGGTGTCCAATAATAATAATAATATCACACTTAATTACACTTAGTGATGCGAGGGAAGCAGTTAAGCATGTTCAGAATTGGAAGTCGCCAGGATCAGATAAAGTGTATAACTTTTGGCTAAAAAAGTTTGATGTAGCGCACCCAATATTAGCAGAGGCATATAATGATATAATTGAACGTCCAGAGAATACGCGTAAGTGGTTAACAGAGGGGATAACATTCCTTTGCCTAAAAATAATAACACGAAAGAACTAGCTCAATATAGACCCATAACATGCCTTTAGACATATGAGTTATTGACAGTAATTATTGCCAGCAAAATATACAAGCACCTGGAAACCAACAAAGTCCTCCATTTGGAGCAGAAGGGATATGCAAAAGCCACGAGAGGGAGCAAGGAACAAATAATCATAGATACGGTAACAACACAACAAGCCCGATACACTAAAATAAATTTGTGGATGGCCTATATAGATTATAAAAACGCATTCGATAGTGTGAAACGCATTCGATTTATAGGTGGGTTGGTAAAGCAATGTCCTTATGTGAGTTCAGCATTTTTTGTTTCTTTAATTTGTTTATGTGGATTTCCCTTGCAAAAAAATTGCAAAAACTGGATTAATTATGGGTCCTGGATCCAGGACCCATAAATGTAAGTAGAGGAAGATTTCAAGGGGACGCCCTGAGCCCGCTCTAGTTCTGTATGGCTATCAATCCGCTCTCAAGCATGCTAAAGGAGTCAAAGTACGGTTAAAATAATAAAATCGCGAGCAGAAGATTACAAACTGACACGCCTATTCTATATGGACGATTTAAGGATTTATGGAGGGACTGAACATCAGCTGCAGCAACTGCTCAAACTTATCGAAATTTTCAGCGAAGACATTAAAATGGAGCTACGAATAAGTAAATGTAAGATAAACCCCATTGTGAAGGGAAAGTTCCACCAGGCGCAGAATTACGACCAGCAGGCCTAGGGTAGCATAGAAGCAATGAAAGAAGAGGACGTGTACAAGTACCTAGGATGCGATCAAACGATAAAATTGGAGCACAAAGACATTAAGGATAAACTTAAGAAAACGTATGAAAAGAGATTAAAATTAATTTTAAAATCGGAACTTAATAGGGGAAATAAAGTGAAGTCAGTGAATATATACGTTTGCGTTAGCTACAATAAAATACAGTGAAGCAGAGTTAGACGAGTTGAACAGACTCGCTAGAAAAATATTCTACCAAGAAAAGTCCCACCACATCCACTCGTCAAAAGAAAGATTCACGCTCCCGAGAAAGGAAGGTGAAAGAGGAGTACTCGATATTAAAAATCTATGCTACGGCCAGAACGAAAACTTAAGGGATTACTTCCATAGCAGGCAACACTCCTTTTATCAAGCCATCGTAGCGGCAGACCAAAACTATACGCTATTAAACCTAGCCTAATAGGACTAATAGCATAGAATACAAGGAAGAGAGCAATGAAGATAAAATTCTAGATTGGGGATGAAAAGAGTTGCATGGGAGATATAGGCACCGTCTAGAGCAGGAAGGAGTCGACAAATCAGCTTCAAATAATCGGCTTGTCCAGGGAAAGTTACATTCTGAGACCGAAGAGTTTATATGTAACATACAGGATCAAGTGGTAGCAACAAGAAATTGCAAGAGAGTTATTCTTAAAGAAAGTGTCAATAACAAATACAGGCTGTGAATGCAACACAATGATAGACCATATTATCACTGGTTGTTCGATTCTAGCTCTGACGGAGTACACCAGGAGGCACAACAACGTGGCAAAAATTCTACGCATAGAACTCTGCGATAGATACAAGTTAGAGTTTCAAAAAGGGCCCTACTATACTTTTGATCCAGCCTCCTTTTTGGAGAAAAACAGTGCAAAAAATTTCTGGAACCAGGGAATTGTAACAGCAAAACCCATCGACTGTAATAAGCCCAGATATTGTAGTAGTTTATAAAATGGAAAAAGTAACTTACCTAATAGACGTAGCCATTCCATCAAGTAACAACATCAACACTAAACGCAATACAGAACTTGCTTTTGAAATTAAAGAAATGTGGAATCAAAATGAAGTTTATATAATCCCGATAATTATAACTGCGGAGGGAATAATACCAGCTAATTTTCCCAACAACAACAAACTGAAGATCCAGTGGAAGACCCACGCACTAATGCAAAGGAGCGTGATAATTGAAACCTGTCATGTTGCCCGGAAGGCACTTAGTCAACAATAGCAAGCCTAATCTCGTTGGTATAAATTACTCCGAGTTTAAGAAATGTCACTGGCAAAAGTAAAGTCTGTGAAAATGTGGGATAATAATAATAATAATAATAAACATAATAATAATAATTTTGTTCATTTTTTTAAATTTGTATCTCATTTTCTCTACTTTTTATTGCTAAAATTATATAAAGTTATCACACACAAGTATTACGCTAGGATTTAATATGAAAAATTTATTATTGTCTCTCTCAGTATCCTTCCTTCTCGTAGGAAAAGAAAGAAAAGAAAAACGATCAAATAATTACACATATAAGTCAAAAAGGTAATTTGATGAACAGTCCACGAGAAATAAGAAGTACTAAAATCTAAAAATATGGGAATAATGCATGGTATATTTTTGTGGTCTTCAAAATTAATGACAACCTTTTTATAAATTTTTTTTTTTTTAAACAAAAGTTACAATATTGTAGTTCGTGCACGACCATAAATTCTCATATTTAATGTACAGTTATTTCACGACTCACGTAAACAAAATATATTTATAACATAAAATTTATTGCATACGGTTTAAAAAAAAGTTATTTAATTAATGAAATTCTACAAAAACTAACAAAAAATAAAAATTATCCAATAATTTTGGATAATTCTCATTTTATTATTGGATAAACGAATTTTAGTTTCTTTAAACTAATAAAAAATACCAAATTCTATTTTTATTTAATTTTGCCTACTTCTGTGACAGTGTTCTCATTATTAATCTAAATGAATATCCTCAATTCAGATCATCTTCAGGTCTACCATTTTTCAAGTGTAATAAAACATTCAATCCTTACTAACACGCTTAATCGTGTTAATAACTGCTGTTTATATGAATTTTTTCATATTAATTCCTAGCGTGTGGAAACAAGAAACGAATTTTAAAAATAAATAAAATTATGTTATTAAAATCATAAATATTAAAATAAAAAATCTACAAAAATAAAAAATTTACCAATAAAGAAATTATCAGTCATAATTTGTATAAATGTTCCAAATTCTTCCCATCCTATAAGTACTGAAATTTATTTTACTTAATAAAAAAAATTTGTTTTATTTTATGCTTTATAAATTTAATAGAGCATATTTTTAATTTGCAAATGCAACACTTATTCTATTCTCTTAAGGTTAATTAATTAATTAATAGGTATTTCTTGAATAAAACGTTTTTCTGGCTTATATAGACGTTTTTTTTTGTTTTTTTTTAATTTCGCTAAAGTAAGCGACCAAAGCGCTTGAATTCGTTATATCAGCGCTTCGGACTTATGAATTATTTATCCATAAAAAAAAGAAATAACCACATATGTTTTAGTGAAACCTTTTCAGTCACTATTCATATGTTTTACATTATGCTCTTGTTCACACTGATTTACCATTTCAAATTAAAAAATTTAGTTTAATAAATAATTTTTAAATTTTAACATATTATTAAGATTTCTCAAACCGTTAAAAAAAAATAAATAAAAACTTTTTGTTCTTTATATAAAATGTTAATGCACATAAAAATCATGTTGAATAAAATTCAACCACCTGCATCATTTGTTTCTTTACAATCCATTTTTGAAATTATATTATTGTAAAAAAAGAAGGAAATTCAATAAGAGAAAAAAATCAGGCGTATACGGGCATTTTAAATAACATCCTTTTTTATGTCATTTCCAAAATCTACACTAATCTCCATGGTGGAGTGGTAGAGTCCTCTACCTTTAAACCGGAGGTTCTGAATTCAAATCCGGTTCCGGTATGGCATTTTTTATATGCTACGAAAATCCGTTCATTATTATCATGCCAATTAATAAACGAAATACGCAAGAGTTTACTATTTCTGAACTGTCCTCCACTAAATCAACGAACATTCAGTATGTCAAGGAAAAATTATTTCGCCAAGGGAAAATATTGTAGATATTTTCTTCTTAAAATTTTTTTGAGCTTCTGTTGCTTCCAATAAAATATTAAAAATGAAAATTTAATTGAAACTATATTTTTTTAAATTAAAGCATTTGTTTTTTAACCACGATTAAACAAGCCATTTGAAAACGTTTAATTTTGTATATTTATAAAACACGACAATGGATAACATAATTACTACAGATGTTTATTTAAACGTTTAAAAATCAGAGGCGTTTCATTCCCTCGTATTATTTATAAAACAATATAATGATCGATGAATTAATGGTTTTTTAACATTATTTCTAATTTTTGTTTTCAGTTTTACTTAGCATCGTGGGCGTATCTTTTATCAAAAATCGTTGATTTACTTGACACGGTAAGATATTTATAATACAATAATTTTTCAGGCATGCCAAAACTGAATAATTTTATGTCATTTTTCTTAGCTAGTTAAATTTTAACAATATCATTATAATTTTTTGTTTTGTATTAAAACACAGTAAAAATGTTTTTGTCAATAGTTAGCTTTAAATAAAATCGGTTTCTAGACTTTCGTGCATTTTTCTGCCACTTCAGGTTTTGCTATTTATCATTTTCTATGCAGGGGCTTCATTCTATCCAAGAGATGTCATATTCTTTTTGTTCTGAGGAGATAAAAGTCATTGAAACTTTGATAACTTACAAAAGTAGGATCCCCTGACTGAAATGAACAAATATACATTTGGTGATGATATCGATATTTACTCTTACGATTAACAGAAGGAAAGTGTTAAAAAGAAAGATACATTCACTTACATGGAAAATTCAAAGAGAGCGAATCAGTAAATATTACTGTCAATGAACCAGGGTCTCACTGGATTGAGGGATGGATCCTAGATAAAAGAAAGCGGAAGAGATTCTTCGATATATATATATATATATATATATATATATATATATATATATATATATATCATTATAGTTGCTGTAAGTTGATGACGAGGATAAAAAACAAAAACTTGAAACAGAATAGAATGAAATGAGTATGATACCTACGTTGTTGAGACTAGTTTGCAAATGGATTGTTGGTGTATCACAATACACCACAAATATCTTACCAAGAAATTATGAATTAGCCAATGACAAACGAGACATATAATACGTTGTAAGGAGAAACCTGACTCATTTAAAATAGAGTAAATAACCACAGTATTTGTAAATATAGCTTAAAGGTAAGTAAATAATATGCTTCTATATAAATAATTTTATCAGTTTGTTCGAGTTTAGTAGCATGTTAAGATTTCAACATATTTATTTTGAAGAAAAAATAAATGAGATGTAACCAAACTAAAAAAGTAGAAATAATAAAAAGTTGTTTGTGCTTAAGTTAAATATTTTTCGGAACATACTTATTAAAGAAATAATAAATAAAGGCTAATTAACGTAACAAGAAAATTGTGAAATTAAAGCAGTGGTATTTTTTTATCACTTAAATATGTGAATATTACAGATTTTATGAGCGGCGTTCCCGTTATTTGATAAAATAGAAAATATTAGTCTTAAATTAATTTTATAGAAAAGATATATTACTATAGATTAGCTCAACGAGATATATAATATGCTTTATAAGAAGTTTTGATAAATTTAACTTATTATATAAAATAAAATAAAGTAAAGGTTATTTTAACTAAATAAATATTGTTATTTCATTCCAATGTTAGAAATAACGTAAATATATATTTTTTAAATTATTTACAGGTCTTTATGGTGCTTAAAAAGAAGAATTCCCATATAACATTCTTGCACGTGTACCATCATACAGCTATGGTATCTGCAACCTGGGTCTGCATCAAATATATTAGAGGTTTGTGGAAAAAAATGTACTAGATCTATTATCCAGGATTACCTTCTGTTTACTAAGCGATCTAAAAATATTGACTTGCGGTACAAACAGAGGTCAGACAAACATGAAAATTATGTGGCAGTAAATCTGTTGGACAACAGCAATGACATCAGGTGACTAAAATGTTTCCACGTGCTGGATCTGAGTAAACCTGTAACCAGAGAAGTGACCTTGAAAAGAAACTTGGGGTGGGAAAAAATGACACTGTCACGGTGTAGTAAACGTTACTTTGATAGTCTATGAATTACAGCTATTTCTATTCACCGAAAAATATTTGTTTTATTTTTGGTGTTGTTTTCATATATTGAAAATGGTATTGATGACATTGTTTTTAGTTTTATTCTTTTATTTTTTCTTTATTTGATTTATTTCTAATGCTATTTTATGTATTGAACTTTAATTGGACCACCTATACAAGTAATTTTCTTATATGTAAGGTATTAAACCTTTGTATGTTTTAATGAGAGATTTCGTCGGGGATCTCTTTTCACGTAAATATATATATATATATATAAATGTTTATATATTTGCTGATATAGCACCAGTAAGAATTAGAAATGCTATATGAATAAGAAATATTTACGAATGTATTATATACCACTGATATTATCCTACATTATTTTTTCTACTTAATTCATAAGTTTAGATTCTACCAAGTTGCAAACGTTAAAGGGAAATAGTGATTTATGTAAAGCTCACTGAAATTGAAGCCAAACTACCCTAAAAAAATCATTATTCTATTAAATAATAAAGTTAAAATTTAAAAGTCACTTGAAAAATACATATTTCTAAAATTCGGCAAAAAATATTGTTTGGTAAATGATCTACACGAAGGCTTTTGTTTATGTGCCCAGCATAAACCACTAATAAAAAAATATTTTTCAGCTTTTATTTCACAACGATCTTAAGACTCCCATTAACCATAGCAATAAAATAAATTGAAGAATGTTACATAATCTAATGAAACATTTTTAAAGATACAATTATTATTCTTTTAAATTAATATCAAAGGAGTTTTTTTTTAGTAAAATACTTTATAAAATCTGAATAGAGATTTATTTAATATTTAATTCCTACATTATTAATATGTCGTCACTTTAATAATAATCATTAAAAAAATTACAGGTTGGGGTTTAAAATGATTTAATAGCATGATTATTTAAAAGTCAATAAATCCGCTAATTTAAAAAGAATAGTAACGTTAAATAAAATGAAGTTTATGAAAAAAAAAAGGTAAATTTTGGAAACACCGCACCAAAGAGATTCACTACATGATTAAAAGTTAAAACATGTCGTTTTTTAAAGACCCGTACTCAAATCTGAAGATTAAATAACCAGTAATCTTCTCCTGATTTTTATCTCAGGATTCAAAACTTTGCAAAACACAAAAATAATAAATGAAAAATCTTTTTTATTATTTTTTAGATCTCTTACTAACATAATTTCTTAATGTATCATGATTAATATGTTGTTATGTATTAGCATGCTTTTTTTTGTCTTTTTTTTGTCTTCAGTCATTTGACTGGTTTGATGAAGCTCTCCAAGATTCCCTATCTAGTGCTAGTCGTTTCATTTCAGTATACCCTCTACATCCTACATCCCTAACAATTTGTTTTACATATTCCAAACGTGGCCTGCCTACATAATTTTTTCCTTCTACCTGTCCTTCCAATATTAAAGCGACCATTCCAGGATGCCTAGTATGTGGCCTATAAGTCTGTCTCTTCTTTTAACTATATTTTTCCAAATGCTTCTTTCTTCATCTATTTGCCGCAATACCTCTTCATTTGTCACTTTATCCACCCATCTGATTTTTAACATTCTCCTATAGCATCGCATTTCAAAAGCTTCTAATCTTTTCTTCTCAGATACTCCGATTATCTAAGTTTCACTTCCATATAAAGCGACCCTCCAAACATACACTTACATATATTTATGCATACATTAGCATGCATAAATTATTTATAAATTTGGTGCAAATATATACTCTAATACAGAATGCTATAAGTGATTTCAATGTAATGTAAAAAGTTTTCATTAAAACCATACTGGATGAAAATACTATATTTTGTTTGTCTAATTAGGAAAAGAAAAATTATTCAATGAAAGTTGTAATAATTTCACCTTAGTCGTTAAATAATATTTACGTGTAATTGTATATATAATAAACTTGATACAATAAGGTATAACAAAATAATTTGTTTACAGCTGAGCAAGGAGTTGTTCCTTGTACGATAAACTGTGCTGTCCATGTTATTATGTACGCCTATTACTTCCTAGCAGCTCTAGGACCTGAAGTACAAAAATATCTATGGTGGAAACGTTATTTGACTAACATACAGATCGTAAGTTTTTAAAAGAAAAATTAGAATGATAAGATTAATGGTTATTTCAATTATTATGTTGTTATAAAGTTCATTTATTAGTTCAGGGACGCAAGGCTGTTGGGTAAATCATACTAAATCTAAAAGTTAAGTATTACATAACATCTCAAATACCAATTACGTTACACTTTCAATATTAATATGGTCGGTAAAACGTGTAAATTAACTCTGAAAAAAATATTCAGAATGTATGTACATATTGAATTGAAATTAAATTTCATTTCAAAATGTTCATTTCATTTTCATTTATTTCACAGCTAAAATATTGGCTTCCTCAACCATTCTATTTAGACTTCAGAGGTCAGGTACAAGGATCAGTTACATGGATTTGTTGATGTTAAATCTTGGGTTCCTCAGGCTGTTTTGGGAACAGTCCTGCACTCAATTTTCATTCGGACCTTCCGCCTCCGAGCTATGAAACCATCGCCTCATTTGCTGATGACTGCAGCGATCCTGGCTGTTGATGAAGACACTTATATGGCCTCGGGGAAGCTTCAATTGATGATAGACTTGATCGGCGAGTGAGTAACAAAATGGATGATAAAAATAAATCCAATAGTGTCACGTTTGCGTTAAGGAGTGGTGACTGTACCCGGGTCAACCTAGACGGCGTTTCCATCTCCCATTTTCACAAATACGGTACCTTGGATTCAACTTTGATCATCTCTTGACATTAAAAAACCAAGTGAAATAGAAGAGAAAAATATCAGGTTTAAGGAGTTTTTTTAAGCAAGAATTCACATTTTTCGCTTTTCAACAAATTTTTAAGATACAAGGTCATTCTGAAACCCATTTGGCACAATATACAGAAATGGGGCACGACAAGGAAGAGCAACATTAAGGTTATCCAGTAACACCTAATCAGAATAAGTTGGAGAAAATCATTACAGAGGCGCCGCGGTTTGCATGGAACGAAGAAATTCATAACTATTTGGAAGCGATTTGGTTCAAATTACAAACAACAGCTAGGCAAACATGTGGTCTGTCTTTCACTGAATCTCCTAGACAACTGGGAGGTTACCAGCGATTCTAACGCCTTCACGTGCTGCACTTAGGGGAATGTGAGTGACTCTTGGGCTGAGTCGATATCCAGTGTGATGAGCATTTTCTCCATGCCTGATGAAGGGCCTAAATTCCTTTCATAAGAAAATTAGTTTATTGTTTTTTTTCTTTTCATCTGTCCTTTAATATTATTTTTTTTTTGTTTTACAAACTTTTACAAAGTGAATCTGTTCAAATGAACTTACATAATTGAAGTTTTTTTTTAATATTTTTGTCGCATTTGAACTACTGACTTACTTATTGGGGATTCATTCAAAACCCCTCATCAAGCGCTTACTGTAATTTTATTTACTCATAGTTCCGACTTGGATGCGATTGTAAATGAATTATAACGAAAAAAATTGAATTTCATTAAAATTAAAAACTGAATCAAATTAAACCTAATTACTAAAATGTTCTCAAAAATAGAAGAAATTTTGTATTACTTTTGTACGTAATTTACATCAATAAAGGTAAATTAATTCATATTATTTTTTTCATTTGCAGGCTCAGTTCCTCATTGTTATGGCATATCTAGGATTGTTATACCTTAACAAGTGTGAAGTATCGCAAGTATATAATGTTTTTTGGATTTGTAACGTTTTTGTTATACTTTGTTTGTTCCTGAACTTTTACATCAAAACTTATTTAAAATCTAGCAGAATAATAAAAATAGAAATTAAAAAAACGGACTGAACGTATTAAAAAAAAAAATAAAGAAAATAAAAATTTGTTTAATTACTATTTTTTATTGGGCGTATTTTTATTAATAGAAAAAGTATAATTGATTATTTTATGAAATACCAAATTTACAATAATTGTTAACTATTAATAAGAAATAAATAAATAGTTAATTTTTTTTTTTTTTCTTCAGTCATTTGACTGGTTTGATGCAGCTCTCCAAGATTCCCTATCTAGTACTAGTCGTTTCATTTCAGTATACATCCTACATCCCCAACAATTTGTTTTACATACTCCAAACGTGGCCTGCCTACACAATTTTTCCCTTCTACCTGTCCTTCCAATATTAAAGCGACTATTCCAGGATGCCTTAGTATGTGGCCTATAAGTCTGTCTCTTCTTTTAACTATATTTTTCCGAATGCTACATTCTTCATCTATTTGCCGCAATACCTCTTCATTTGTCACTTTATCCACCCATCTGATTTTTAACATTCTCCTATAGCACCGCATTTCAAAAGCTTCTAATCTTTTCTTCTCACATACTCCGATTGTCCAAGTTTCACTTCCATATAAAGCGACACTCCAAACATATACTTTCAAAAATCTTTTCCTGACATTTAAATTAATTTTTTATGTAAACAACTTATATTTCTTACTGAAGGCTCGTTTAGCTTGTGCTATTCGGCATTTTATATCGCTCCTGCTTCGTCCATCTTTAGTAATTTTACTTCCCAAATAACAAAATTCTTCTACCTCCATAAACTTTTCTCCTCCTATTTTCACATTCAGCGGTCCATCTTTGTTATTTCTACTACATTTCATTACTTGTGTTTTGTTCTTGTTTATTTTCACGCGATAGTTCTTGCGTAGGACTTCATCTATGCCGTTCATTGTTTCTTCTAAATCCTTTTTATTCTCGGCTAGAATTAGTATATCATCGGCAAATCGTAGCATCTTTATCTTTTCACCTTGTACTGTTACTCCGAATCTAAATTGTTCTTTAACGTCATTAACTGCTAGTTCCATGTAAAGATTAAAAAGTAACGGAGATAGGGAACATCCTTGTCGGACTCCCTTTCTTATTACGGCTTCTTTCTTATGTTCTTCAATTTTTACTGTTGCTGTTTGGTTCATGTACATTTTAGCAATTGAACTTCTATCTCTGTATTTGAATCCTAATTTTTTTAAAATGCTGAACAATTTATTCCAGTCTACGTTATCGAATGCCTTTTCTAGGTATATAAACGCCAAGTATGTTGATTTGTTTTTCTTTAATCTTCCTTCTACTATTAATCTGAGGCCTAAAATTGCTTCCCTTGTCCCTATACTTTTCCTGAAACCAAATTGGTCTTCTCCTAACACTTCTTCCACTCTCCTCTCAATTCTTCTGTATAAAATTCTAGTTAATATTTTTGATGCATGACTAGTTAGACTAATTGTTCTGTATCCTTCACATTTATCTGCCCCTGATTTCTTTGGTATCATGACTATAATACTTTTTTTGAAGTCTGACGGAAATTCCTCTTTTTCATAAATATTACACACCAGTTTGTATAATCTATCAATCGCTTCCTCACCTGCACTGCGCAGTAATTCTACAGGTATTCCGTCTATTCCAGGAGCCTTCCTGCCTTTTAAATCTTTTAATGCCCTCTTAAATTCAGTATTGTTTCTCCCATTTCATCCTCCTCAACTTCCTCTTCTTCCTCTATAACACCATTTTCTAATTAATTTCCTCCGTATAACTCTTCATTATATTCCACCCATCTATCGACTTTACCTTTTGTACTATATATCAGTTTACCGTTTTTGTTTAACACATTATTAGATTTTAATTTATGTACCCCAAAATTTTCCTTATCTTTCCTGTATGCTCCGTCTATTTTACCAATGTTCATTTCTCTTTCCACTTTTGAACACTTTTCTTTAATCCACTCTTCTTTCGCCAGTTTGCACTTCCTGTTTATAGCATTTCTTAATTGCCGATAGTTCCTTTTACTTTCTTCATCACTAGTATTCTTATATTTTCTACGTTCATCCATCAGCTGCAATATATCGTCTGAAACCCAAGGTTTTCTACCAGTTCTCTTTATCCCGCCTAAGTTTGCTTCTGCTGATTTAAGAATTTCCTTTTTAACATTCTCCCATTCTTCTTCTACATTTTCTACCTTATCTTTTTTACTCAGACCTCTTGCGATGTCCTCCTCAAAAATCTTCTTTACCTCCTCTCCCTCAAGCTTCTCTAAATTCCACCGATTCATCTGACACCTCTTCTTCAAGTTTTTAAACCCCAATCTACATTTCATTATCACCAAATTATGGTCGCTATCAATGTCTGCTCCAGGGTAAGTTTTGCAGTCAACGAGTTGATTTCTAAATCTTTGCTTAACCATGATATAATCTGTCTGATACCTTACAGTATCACCTGGCTCTTTCCAAGTGTATATTCTTCTATTATGATTTTTAAATTGGGTGTTGGCAATTACTAAATTATACTTCGTGCAAAACTCTATAAGTCGGTCCCCTCTTTCATTCCTTTTGCCCAGCCCGTATTCACCCACTATATTTCCTTCCTTGCCTTTTCCAATGCTTGCATTCCAATCTCCAACTATTGTTACATTTTCATCTCCTTTTACGTGTTTTATTGCTTCATCAATCTCTTCGTATACACTCTCTACCTCATCATCATCATGGGCGCTTGTAGGCATATAGACGTTAACAATCGTTGTCGGTTTAAGTTTTGATTTTATCCTTATTACAATGATTCTATCGCTATGCGTCTTGAAATACTCCACTCTCCTCCCTATCTTCTTGTTCATCACGAAACCTACTCCTGCCTGCCCATTATTTGACGCTGAGTTAATTACTCTAAAATCACCTGACCAAAAGTCGCCTTCCTCTTCCCACCGAACCTCACTAATTCCTACTATATCCACATTTGTCCTACCCATTTCCCTTTTTAAATTTTCTAGCCTACCAACCTTTTTTAAGCTTCTAACATTCCACGCTCCGACTCGTAGAATGTTATTTTTTAATTTTCTGGTGACCCCTTCCTTAGTAGTCCCCACCCGGAGATCTGAGCGGGGGACTATTTTACCTCCGGAATATTTTACCAAGGAAGGCGCCTCCATTATTGCTATGTGAAAATGCAGAGAGCCACATTTTCTTGGAAAAAAAGCAGCTGTAGTTTTCCATTGCTTTCAGCTGCGCAGTACTCAGAGGACTGAGTGATGTTGATATGGCCGTTTAAGTCATTGTGACTCACGCCCCTAACAACTACTGAAAGAGCTGCTGCCCTCTTTCAGGAATCATTCCTTAGTCTGGCTCTCAACAGATACCTCTCCGACATGGTTGCACCTTCGGTCCAGCTAATCTGTATCCCTGAGCACTCAAGACCCCTCACCAACGGCAAGGTCTCATGATTCATAGAGGAGGATTGTTAATGTATTTATGAGAAATTATTTCTCATAAATACAATATTTTTCATTCTTCTCTCCTCTTGTTTCAACTATAGATACACTCTAGAAAAATTGAAAAAGAAGGGGGAATAAAAATAATAAATATATGTTTATCATTCACATCTTACATAACGCGAATATTATATGTGTAACTGCAAATTTAAGAAAACCATTTGAAATACTTCGTCAATTTATCAACCTAATTTAATATAAATTTTAAGTAATATCATAACATCATTCAATCAAACGTTATTTAGGTTTAACTAAATAATTTAGCCTTTAGATAACAACTGAGGTTTATTTAATTTTTTTTTTCAAATCTAACAATGTAGATATATCCCCTCAGATCTAAAATAAAAACAAATTATTGTTGTAAGCAGTTTTTAATTTACAATCGGTTCTAGTTTACCGAAACCATAACTTAAATTTGAATTAAAAAACTGACATGCAAGAAGTGGTGTCCATTGAAATCCTTTAAAGAACTGTATATGCACATACCGCAGTATGAAACTATAACACAGTATGATATTACGGAATATGCATATCTTATACAGTATACATAAATACTGCATAATTATATCTACTGTTATACTGTGTTATATAATACTGTATACTGTATATCTTTACAGTATACATACAACGATGAGCCCAAAGAACATTGATCGAAGTTTAAAGTTCAGAACATAAAAAACAATCCAAACACCAAAAAATAGTCTTATCAGTAACACAAAAGTGTAGTAACTAATCAAACAAAGAAAAACCGAAGTAAGTGTCGAAGCGAAATGAAGAACTTTGACGATGTAAAACACAGATTTAATTACAAATCTTACGTTTATGTAGTCGCTTTAGGCGTCTTGCTACCTCGTTGTCTCTCAATCGATTTAGTGGTGAAAGTTCGGGGCAGCCATGTGGAAATTTTGAAGAGGTCGGGAGGCCGATGTATTTGGGATAGGGTTTTGAGCCAAGCCAGTATCGAAGCGGAACGGTGATCACAATGCACCGGATATAAATTTTGTTCAGTTGCCCATGTCCCGCCTGCACACCATTAAAAAAGGAAGATCGTTGTATAAATTTATACAGGATCTGGGAGAATGGTATCCCTCGAGCTCGTTTTTAAGGGCACCGGGTTCCCAGGTGCTCACCATTCAGGTGATATTAAACCAATATCTGTTTCGGTTCCGCCTGGCAGCTGTTGAGGTGTGCGTCTGCGGGGAGGTCCAGTCAAATTAATATCTGATGTTTGACTGCCCTGCTATCATGGTTGGAGGGGGCAGATACCGAGCCACCCTGGAACTTAGAAGTCAAGGACAAAATTGGCTACTCACAAGCGGCGAGTCAATGCGGCTCTCGCCGCATTGTCGGATCGTGTGAGAGTTCCTTGATGCGGTTGCTATGTTCAACCGATATCAGTAGTTTACGTAAGGGTAAATACTACCGCATTGTAGTGGGAAACTAACCTAGAAATATATGGCTGACCACCAGCCAATTAAGGCTCCAAGCGCCTTAATATGGTGGACAGATACTTGCTGGCATTCAGCGACCTAGGCGTGGCAGCAAATTGTTTTCTAGACAAATAAATTTTAATTTATGGATGTCATATATATTTTTAGTAGTTGATGGAGTGCGCCTACCCATTTTAGCAAATATATGACAAGTGAGCGGTTGGGACACGTAATTCGGTGGTGTATGGCACCGCACTTAGTCCGCTCACGCTGTCAGATAAGCTCTAGGAGTTATTTAGGATACTGGTCGCTAAAGTGTTCAAGGCTCAGTAGCCGTTTGTGATACAAATATTTGGTCGTACGCTTTAGGGAGACCGAATGGGATGGTGACGGGAGAAATCCCAAGCAAACCACCCCTTATACATACCTCGCTGATATCCAGGAGGTAAACCGCGAGCCAGTTCAAATATTTGTTCAGTCACACTTTGAATCTTGTACTCAGTCACCTTATCTCCTCTCGAATTGTTGGAAATCTCAGATAATCGTGTGTTTCAATGTTTTTCGAAAACCATGGCGCTTCTGTTATATTTCTCAACAGTTTGTTTTGAAATCGCTGTAAGAGTTTCATGTTACTCTTATTTGTCATGCCCACAAATGCATTCTGTAGGTCAGAATCGCCTTCTGAACCGCTGACTACAGTTGCTTGTTAGATAATGATAGATGTCACTCCCTGCCTAGCAACCATTTCATCAACCTGAACTTATTTTTAAGCTGGTTCTTTTCTCCCAGACATGAATCGTTAACGTCAGACAGCAATCTTGATGCAGTGTTAGGTATCGCACGTTGTTAGCATGCGGGATGCAAACTCCATTGAGTTGAACTTCTACTTAATTGAACATAAAGTAATCAATGTTAAAAGCTAATTATTTGTTTGTGATTTTAAATAAAACACCAAAAAACTGTTTTCTTAAACACATAAAGTATAACCAATCAGTGAAACACTAAAACAAATAATAGATCCAACAAAAAGATGTGGCAAAACGAAATGAAGAATTATGACGGCGAACAACAACCTAGGGTACAAGTTCACCTAGAATCTTGGAAGCATAATAAATATTTAATAATGATAACTGTAGTTTTTTATTAGGATGCTTCAAAACAAAGTATTACGGTTTGATTTTGTGAAAAATGAAATCAATTTTTTCACCCCAAGGAAACTTGTCTTATAATAAAAAATTAATTTAATGAATAACACAGATACTATCGTTATCATTTGCAAATTTTATCAATGCGGTCAGCAATGTTACGTGTACCGGATAAGAACAATGCAAAAGACCGTGAGTTATTATATTTTTTTTTAATTTATTTATTTTAGGTTATCTCTTTGTTTGGAAGAAAAATTTCAATAAATATTTTTTTTTTTGTTTTGTTATATTAAAAATATTTGATCGCGCGAAGTAAGTTTCCATTTTAATTTCATTTTCTGGCAATCTGTCTGTTTGTGATGCAAGGTTTCTTGCATTTAAGCAGAAATCCGTATTTTTTAACGATTTTTTTTCTCGTTCTAAACCCAGTTTTATAAATATTAAGTGTTGTGAGTATTTACTTAACACTCGATAGCTAAAATTTGGTAGGGGGAAATTATGTCTTTTATATATATAAACATGGGATACAATGAAATTACCTCGTTTACAGTCATCACCCAATGGTTTCGTGTATCATTGAAATAATTAATACGAAAACATTAATACAATAAGTTCTACTTTAGCATTAACTAATTATACTTTTCATAATTTATACTTTATTTAATTAAATATAACTCTTTATAATAGTTCATTTTCTTTGAATAACCATTGGTTACTGTTAAAACCACTATTATTCCTAACTTTTATATTATAACATATTTTTATATATCATACTTTTAAATTAAGCTATTATAAATGAATGGTAAGTCTTTCAAATCGAGAAATTAATTGTAGCTTTAACGAGTTCCAGAGACTATAACAATATCTTTTTAATTACGTTTGATCACTTTTCTACAGCTAGTTTTAATTTTTAATTGTATTTAATAAACCGCAACAGAAGAAAGCATTTAAATAATTATCTAATATTTAATTCTTTTATTATCATAACACTACATTTTTCCCACTTATTTTATTGGCAGCGTCTCAAATTAATTTTAATTATTAATATAACATTTTATGTTACATAATTATCTAATGTATTAGATGTCTATCTAATATTATGAATTTATTTTAGTTTGATTTTAAATTAAACAAAAATTATTTATTTTTACACAACTGCCCAAAAAGTAGTGTAATGTATTTAGGTTGTATGTATGTATGTAAGTTTATTCTCCGTAGCACAGCTCAACGGCTCACCCGATCTAGATGTATGACCCCACGTTGGAATCCTGACGTTACCGGGAGTGTCATAGGCTACATATATGTTTAAATAAATTAAAAAACAAAAGAAAATTGTATAATACCTATCATACATTAAGATTAAGAGAAATTTTTTTTTGAGAGTTATGTCTTTTTACTTAAATTTGAGTATCAAAATGTTTTACAATGCAGCAAAAATACTGCATTATACAACATCGTATATTTGTCTCTAAGAAGACCTTAATTGTAATGCTTTTCAATTCTAATGTTTTCTGTGGAAAATAGTTTATAATAATAATAAATAATTTTTGTTCAATTTCAATACTTGTCTAATTTTTCTAAAGTAATATTGTCTTTATTTCTTCAGATACCGTAGACAGATGAAGTAAAAAAATCGACTAAACATTATTTGAAATTTCTGGTAAATGACTTCCATTGAAGATTTTTTTTTTTACATACTACTAGACCCATCATTTTGTAAATATTTTTATAAATTGATTGATGGTGAATATGTTTGATAAGTCAAGCAGAGGAGCTGTTGTTATGTTTTTAGCATTCATTAAACTAAAAACGTATTTAGCATGTTTTTTATCTTCTCTAACAAGTTTATGGAGTAGATTAAATTAAAACCCCATTTTTTGATTCACAGGGGGTATTCATTTTTTTAAATATGAATATAATATTTTATTGATAAATAAGAAAGACTTTGATAAAAGAGGAAACTGTACCAACCGGTTGTAATTTGAGAACGATTTTTTTTTCTCCATTAAACGCACTATAATTGAAAGATAAACTTTTTGTTTATCTATTATTGTTTTTTATTAATTAAATAAAACGTTTAATTTTCTTACGACCAAAGTATTTCAAAATTCTTTCTGAAAGTTGTAAAATCCAGCACCAGTGAAATTCAATGAAAGATTAACATTTAAGAAAATTATTTATTAAATATCATTGAGAAATAATCTAAAGCCAGTAGTAAAATTAAGATTAAGTTAAAAACTATATTAAAGGTTAGAACCGATCTTCGAAGGAGTGATAGCATATCTGCCATTAATCACGAGGTTCTGTTTTCGAGTCCCGGTCAGGCAGGGCAGTTTTCAGCTCTAAAAGTCTCATTTAATCCATAATACAATGTTACTAGGCGAGTGTTAAATAACTAAAAAATTGTTCCGTTAATCCAATCGCCCACTTTCTGGCTATATCATATACTAGCAAGTTAAAAGTAATATCATACCACATTCACACTAAATAAAACCATAGGTAAAAGAGTTAACAAGTCTTATGATAAACAATTACAAAAAGATCTATAATATCATTAAACAATAGAAAAGACAAAAAAAATAGTAATATACAAGCTCATGGAAATAAGTGGAATGAGGCTAGGCTCCTTATCTGGGGATAGAAAGATGCTCATCACAAATCTAATATTAAGCCGGCTTAAGTCACTCAGATTCTCATAAATCCAGCACATGTAGGCGTTTCAGTCGTCGGACATACTCGCTGATGTCTAAGCGATTAACTGCTAGAAAGTTCATACGAATATCTAATCGCTATCTATAATCTGAACAGAACAGTTTGGTTTCATTGTAATCATAAGGTAATTTATGATAGCCGTGAATTTCTTCGTTTCCGGTAACTCAGCAATGTATACTGTTAACGTATTCTGTAAACGTTGTATAATCTCAATGTTACTCTTACTCGTCGTACCACTTATCTCTATAACACACGTCCAAATCGGTTTTAGAATCACCTTATATATTTTAAGTTTGTTGGACAGCGAAAAGTATGAATTCCTGCCTAATAACCAATTCAGCTTCTTATACATCGTGATTAACTGTTTCGTTTCTTCTATCACGCGGTATTTTAACATCGAGTAACGATCAAGGTGGAGCGCAAGGAACATTACGCGGTCACAATGTGGAATGAAAATGCCGTCCAGGTGGACTAGGGACATTCACCTCTTATCGTCACAAACTTAACATGATTTGACTAATTCTGATTCAGATTAATGTCTAGTATATTTTTAAAAAATAAATAAAAAAAGGAAAAATATTTTCAACCCTTCCCGAAAAATTCCACTTATATATAAAATTTTGGCTGTAGCTTTTTATTTTTCTGTATATTTAAACTATTTTTGTTTAATTTAGTATTGCCGCTTTGGAGCTACTACTTTAATATTAATTTTACCCGATTACTCCCCCTAAAATTAGAGAGCTCCCAAAATAATAAATACATTATTAATTTTTTTAAATTCCGAATTATCAATGGCTGAAACTTATTTTTCTAAGCATAAAAGTCACAAAAAGCCCTCGTTATTGCGTAGGTCTCAAATCTTTAAAAAATCTAAAAATATTGTTTGTAATTTTTTTTTTAAATTATTCCGTTTTTTTTAGAGTACGTATGATGGCTAATTTAGATCATTAAAAATTTCTATATATAAAAAGTTTATGTATCGAATTGTTTCATAATGAGATGATGATACTTCATTAAAAAGATATGTACTATTTAGATGTTATTTATATAACTTTTCGAATTTCTTAAGTTTCAGGAATTAATAAGCTGTTTTGCCCAAGTACCGTGGTATGTCCTTTAACATTTTTAACAAGAACTTTAAGTTTCGTTTAGAGAAAAGAAAATTTTTAATTTCTTAATAATTTCATATTTTAGCAAAATTATTAAGCTAGTTAAATATAGGTTAGTTACTTAGTAAAGTTCAATTAAAGACAAATACCTTTTAAATATAATACCTACTTAAACCATTGTATATTGTCTGCAAAGGTTTATTTAGAAAAAAACCTCAATTTACTGCGTTGTTAAAATAAAAATAAAAAAGATTAAACAAATTATATATTATACTAAATATAAACAATCATAAACAACATAAACGAATAAAGTTTTAAAATAATTTATAAAATAAATATGATTATTCATACTTTAAACCGTACTTGAATTACGTATGTATCTCAAACTACGCAGTTTTAAATACTTCTCAAAAACCGTTAACGATGGAAATCTGGATTTAGAACTACTTCCATTTTATGTAGAAATTAATAATCATTCAATACACCGCATAGATAAGCAACTGACATTCTCGTGTACGCTGGACCATAGGCAATTTGTTTAACTGAACAGCTTTACAGAAAGTATACATACATTTTTATGAAGGGAGCGTACAGTATTTAACTTTTTATTTATTCTTACAGTAACAAAGATTGGCAGATAATAATAGTTAATATGGTATGGAATACCATGGAATTAATATTATGATATGGAATATTACGAGTGAAAAATGTAACGCACTTTAATTTTTTAAATTAAAATGTATATTTTACTGTTTTCTTGTAATTTCTTTCATAATTTTACATTTTTAATATTTTTAAATTAATAATTAATAATTAATTTTTAATGTGAGCTTGACCAAACAAATTTTTAGGAAATTTTTTCTTTTTAAATTTTAAGCGTACAACACTAAAATGAATTAAAATATTGTGATTTTTTCTCTGGGATATTATTTTGAAAGAAAAATATTTAAGATTAAATCATGATATAATTTAATTAAAAAGAATTGAATATATCCATTATATTTTTAAATCGTTATTTTCTCTAATTAAAATATATTTTGTAAAAGGAATTAAACATTTTTTATTGTTCTATGTAAAACATTATTTGTTTTGGCGCAGTATATAAGCATAAGTGGAATTAAAACTCTACTTTTGAAACGAAGATTAAGCAATATTTGACTAATTTACACTTGTAAATATACTGCTATTACTTTCAATAAAAATGATTAATTTTACATTTTTTAAAATAATTTAGTCCATGCAATACGATAAAATAATATGTAAGAATTTAACCGGAGTAATTATCTAAAGTAACATTTTTAATATTTATAAATACAAACAAAATTTCTTTTAATTTTTAATAACCCACTAGCCTACTGGGCTAGCCTAGAGGTTAATTCATCGCAAATCACTTAATTGCTGATTTTCAAACTTGAAGGTGCTATGTTTAAATCCTTGTAAAAGGTAGTTAATTGTTTATGTATCGATTTGAATATTATACTGTGGAAACCTGTGTACTTTGGTAGTTGGCGTTCAATTAACCCCACCTCTCAGGAGTGGTTGCACTGATTTTGTAAACCTAATTTAAATGTCATGGATATTATCCTCATTTTATTGATCCATGGGAGGTTTCTTATTGTTCATTATTTGAACAGATTTCAACGCACACATTAGGAAAAAATATATGTAAAATATTTCGTAATACCGAATTTGAGAATCATTTTGCAAAGTAACAGTTTTAAATTCTATCATTCAATTTTGTTAGTTAGCTTTTGCTATAAGAGAGGTTTTGTATTAATAGCTTTTAATGAAGTGGAAGTCATATTAAGTAGTTACAGCGTTTGAATACACATTAAAAATTCTATTCATAAGTTTACTTAATTCATTTTAAGTTGAAGCAGTCGGGAATCAGACACGCCGGAACACGCGATATTCCGGTGCCCGCGGTGGGACGAGGAACGCCGCGACTGTACTGCCGTAACTGCTCTCCAGGTGGGGACCAAATTGGAACGATGTTACGAAGTTCGGTGGACTTCGAGACCGTGACGGAGTTTGTGTCGGGAATACTGCAACTGAAATATCGGGAAGCGAGGGGTGAGGGACAGCTGCCGTTCACCCGTGCTTAACGGGTCGTTGGTGTTGATGAAATGCGGGGACTCTCGAGCCCCTCGGCTAAAAGACTGAGTCCCGGTGGGGTCGTCCTTCGGGGGTGTCCCCGTTAGAGGCGAACCACAAAGGACCGAGTCCCGGTTGCTGGGTTGATGGAGGCCGGGCCTGGCATTTCCCTCGTCTGGCGACTAGAGGCAAAGGCACTTCCCGGAACCGTATTCATGCTTAATTGCGGGGGGGGGGGAGATCTCGTTCTGGGAGACATGGGAAAAAAAAAAATTATAACAGTAGAAAAATATTGTGTCACAAATACCACTGAAAATGTTTTTCATTTTTATAAAGTAATAAATCATAGAAAATCTTAAAATTTACTGTATTATTTCTCTGTAAAGAATTTCTCTTAAATTACGAACAGGTTTTAGACATTGTATAATGTGAATAAATAGACAATCATTAAAAAAACACGAGTTTTATCATTTTCCACAATTTCAAACCATTAAAAACTTTTTATATATTGAATGAAAAATTTATACGTTAACATCTTTCTTTCTTTTTCTTGTTTGGCCTCCGGTAATTACCGTTCAAATAATACTTCAGAAGATGAATGAGGATGATATGTATGAGTGTAAATAAGTGTAGTCTTGTACAGTCTCAGTTCAACCATTCCTGAGATGTGTGGTTAATTGAAACCCAACCACCAAAGAACACCGGTATCCACGATCTAGTATTCAAATACAATAATATATAACAGTAGCTTTACTTTATAATGTGCCTTATGGTCTATTATCTTAATGTACGATGTAAAAATTAGATAAAATAATTATTTACAAATATAATTATAACATAACAAAGTATACGAATATAAAATAAAATGCAGAGTGAAAAATTGTAATAATTTTACAATGAAATTACTAACATGAATAAGTAACAACAAATTCAAAACAGCTACTCTCAAAAAATATATTATAATTAAAAACGATCGAAAAATAAAATTAAAAAATTATTGACACTTGAACTTTATACTTCGATCAGAAAAATAGTACGTTTAACTAAATTTTTAAATTTGTTACAAATATTCAAAGTATAGCACTAACAACAATCAATATATTACTTATGATAGTTCATAAAAGGAGCAGAATAAATCATACTTTTATATCAGTGACTTAAATGATAACAAACCACTCTATTTTAATTTTTATAATGTTTTTACTATAACATATTTCATTTTATGTGTGCTGATGAAGCAGATATCTTCACGAAAGAGGTAAATGCACGAAAAAAATAGGGAGGAAATATAGTTTATGAATATTAATTTTATGAATAATTTATAATTATAACATCTATTATATGTTTACTTTATTACATATAAAAAATCAATTTAAATACTAGATATTCAGTACCATTGCATGGATAAATGCAAAATTCATCCAATATTAATACGTGTTAGAGAAGTGCTTACATTTACGGATCTACAGTACGGTGCTCAGAAGATACGAAGTACCTCTTTGGCCTAGTATTATTTACAAATAAAACTATATCCTTCTAGTAGTAGCAAAAAAATAAAAATAAAAAAATATATATATATATATATATATAAACTTTACTGTTTAAAGTATATATAACACTTTTGATGTTAAAATACATCAATAGGTATTTAAATATACAAAATAGTGTAGGTAGAATCATTAAAAATTCTAATTTCCCTGTCGTTATTCATCACTGAAATTTGTCCATCAATAAGAAGATTTTATGACCAATTACCAGAGAAATTTTGATTTATCTAGCTTGAGAGTTACCGAGTTATCTAGCTTTTTAAATTTGTAATGAGAAATGAAGTTATGTGTTTATGTAGAGAGATCGCTAGTTCGCAGGTGCAGGAAATATGGAAACAGTCGACGAAGACTGGAGAGACCTACAGGTTGATCCCTGTAGAACCTCCAGATGTGGCTAGACCGCAAGCAAGTGGATCTATGATAAGAGATGAACCAGTACCAAATCGATTACGGTTGCTTTAAAGCATATTGTGTGTCAGAAGGTATTGAGACCCTCTGTCAAGTGTGATCATTATGAAAGGAAAGACACATACGATGTTCTAGTGCGATGGGTTCTTACAGCACAGAGAAGCAAGCCTTAAAAGAATTCAGTAAGCTCAGACTGAACGTATATGTCAAGCGGTGTCAAAGATATTGACACCATTATATGTACAACAATCATGGAAGAAGTATAGGGAAGAATTCCTCCTGTATTCCCCTTTGGACTGTGTTCGTATTCAAAGAACACCTGGCTTCAAGAAGAAGTAATCATAAAAAAACCTTTATTCCTGATTCAATCATTTTTTGTTCATTGTTCAGCCTACTTATCCTTTGTCCTTAAATCAACTCGCATTTTGGAGGAATTTAGATTTTGTCTTTTATATTTCCAAAGAAGAGATTGTAGGATGCAAAGTCCTAGATCTAGCAACAGAAATTTTATTTATGATTCTCTTTTAACACAAATTTTCTGATCTTATTTAGTTATATGATCAGAATAAAATTTAAATCTTTTTTTTCTTTTTTTTTGTGTATGTAAATTAGTTAATACATTTTAAAGGTTAAATAGAATTTTAATCTCCTTTTGTTCACTAATTAATTAGATTTCATCTTTCATTTATACCATTTTTTGTTATTTTTCAACATTTTTTTATCTACATTTCATCTCATCAAATGAGTATTTTTGTTTTAGGTAAGAATTTATCATAATTTGATGTTACGGGAGTTTTTACCCACCGTTTACAACTACACACTTAACATAACAGTGAGAAAATTTTCCATTCCCTCTATGAAAAATGCTGGCGGTTTCGTAGATCCACAATTACAATACATTCTTTAGTTAATCATCACCAATAGTTCAGTATTCCTCCTACAGAAGATGAAGATGTGGCGATGATAATCCGCAAGCTACTGGATACTATGAAAATACCCATCTAAACAGAGGAACCACAGCCCATCGGTTGTCATCAAAAGGGGACACACCTATTTTGGTTCAATGCGCTACCAGAGCAGTAAGAGACATATTAGTATTTTAACGACTTGGCCATTTTAATGACTATTTAACAACATATTTTTCTGATCTGATGAAGAGAGATGAATTTTTAAAAAAGAAAGGAACACAGATTTATTTGGTTGAATGGAAGTAAAATTATCATTAAGAAAAAGAATATGAGTAAGGCCATAGCAGTAATTGAAAGCAGTGTCTTAGTAAGATTGTATAGAAATATGAAGGGGAACTCAAGATCTTATCAATGATATATACAAATTATATTAACTGTTAGTTTAATAACCGAAATAATATAATTTGTTTTTAAAAATGTATCTAAACGATTCTATTTTCAATAGTGATGGGAACTTTATAAGTTTTTCTGAGTGGAGTACTTTTAATACATTTGTAAGCAGAAATAAATTTAAAGATGGTATTTTTGTAATGGATATTAATATCAGAACTCTATAGAAATATTGCAATATTTTTATATTTCATGTACAGACATTTTATAGATATAAAAAATACATAAATGTTTTTGTTATAACAGAGATTATTGTTTCTCAGGATGAAGTAAAACTCTATTATACTGAAGGATTTCAGATTATTTACTATTTAAGGCCTTCAGGTGGTTTATTAATATTTTATAAGTCATATCTTAGTATTATTAAAATTGATTTTGAGATTTATATCTACATATGGAAATATTGACCCTGAATATCATACTTGAAAAAGAATCATTTATGTTTCTGGTATGTTATAGACCCCCTAATGTGAATGTTAATTAGATTAATTTACAATTAAAAGATATTTTGTCTTCAGATAATGTTAGATATTCCAAAAACTTATCTTTACAGGAGATATTAACGTTTTTTGCCAATTGAATTCATACAGCTCAAAAGATTATATTAATATTTTTTATACTCATGAGATGTCAAACCGTAGACCCCCTAATATGAATGTTAATTAGATTAATTTACAATTAAAAGATATTTTGTCTTCAGATAAAGTTAGATATTCCAAAAACTTATCTTTACAGGAGATATTAACGTTTGTTGCCAATTGAATTCATACAGCTCAAAAGATTATATTAATATTCTTTATACTCATGAGATGTCAAACCGTAGAGAACCATAAAGTCTACTCTGGTAGGCTAATAAGCCTACTAGAGTAAAATACTATGGTAATGTATTGGTAGAATCACGTATAGATCATACAAATGTTAGGCTGAAGGATAATAGTTATACTTCATTTATTGTAGAGGATAAGTTAGATTATTATTGGATAGACATAATTGTATATTTTAAAGAAATTATTAATTTAATTTTTAAAAAATTAAAGAATTTATTAGCGTGAAAAAGGTTAATGAACATATCTCTGCTGAGAACTGCTGGCCTATTCTGGATATTAATGATCCTAATGAAATTTATAACTGTGTCACAAATAAGTTTAATAAAATATATGAAAATTTTGAGGCCAAAATAAGAATCAACCGGAGAGATAAACTACGGTTTAATAATGAAAAAATAGTTTTAGTAGAAAATAAAAATATCTTACGGAAGCAATTAAAGAAGGATAAGTATAATTTTGGTTTAAGAAATCTGTTTAATAGGGATAGAAATGATTTACTAAATAGACCATGATATTTTAAGTCTAATTTCTACAACAGTTTTATTCTTGGAGAATGAAAAGGATTCAAAAAGATGCTGGGATTTAATAAATGAGATAATTAATAAAAAGAGAAGGCCAAGCATCTTAGATACAATAAATAATAATTTTAAAATAGATACTGCAAGGAAACGAAAATTCAACACATAGCAGATCAGTTTAATTACAGTTTAAAAAATTTAATAATGAAATAAATTAACAGATGATGGGGCTAAAATTTGATTTGAGTGAAGCTATGAATCAGAGTAATGATCGGTTAGATGATACTATGATTATGTTTCTTAAGCCTATATATGAGGAACGTGCAGCCTTATTATGTGCACCATTAAATAAGAAAAACGGTAGATCATCTGCTTGTACTATAATAAAAGAGTTAGGGATTTAAAAAAATAATATTATTTACTTAAAGCATATCCTTAATCATCTGGTAAGAAGGATATTTGATTCAGGGGTTTACCACTTGATATGAAAAAAAAACAATCTCAGACCTATTTTTAAGAAGGGGAATAAGCAAGATTTGAACACATATAGAGCGGTGGGTTCAATTTCTGTATTAACTAAATTAGTTGAACACTATGTGATCATTTAAAGAATTATTTACTACCTTATGATATATATAATTAGTAAGGGGCAATTTGGGTTTATGCCAAAAAAACCAACATTAGATTTATTAGAAATAATTACTACTGGTATTAATAATACTTATTAGTGATATAATAAGTTCTTAATAACATTGGCTACTGATTGACCATATAAATTACTTGAAATAGGTATTGAAGGTAAGCTGCTTATTATTTTTTTTTGTTAATTATTTTAAAGATAGAAAAATGTGTACAAGAATACAGCATATTTCAAGCAGTAACTATGAACAATCATGTGGTTTGATTCAGGGGAGTATTATCACACCAATTCTGTTTAATATTTATGATAATGACTTTGCACTTTTAAAAATAAACAGCTAATTATTAAAATATGCAAATGAAAATACAATTTACATATAAAAGTATGGAGACAGTAGAAAAGAATTGAATTAACTAGTAAGCTATATCTGTAACAACTCTATAAAATTGAATGGGCAAAAAAATATCCTTATAGTTTTTAGAAATCCTAGGGTAAATTTGAATACGATTCAGCTTGAAAATCTCAGTTTGCTCTGCCATGACAAATAATGTTTTGTTTTTTTTTTGGTGCTTTTACGACCTCATAGGATCACTTTAGTTCAATTTCTGGGCCAGTTCATTTTGCAATCGGTTCTTCTTATTTCCAAATCATGTGAGTTGTTTTATTCTTGCTTCTCTCTTTTTGCTCACGTATTTTTGTGGTGTTCTGATCTTTGGCGCCTGTCCTCTTCTGAATACACCCTGTTGGATTTCTTTTTGATTTTAGGTTCAAATTATATCACATTAATTTTGATTAGTTCGTGTACTTTCCAGATTTTGTGATTAGATCTTTTTTGCAGATTCTAAACTCTTTATCCATTTCGGTTTTGTAGTTTTTTCCCGGTATAATTTAATTATTTGGTTTGCAAGTCTGGTGTTTTCTGCTCTAAGTAGGTGCCCAAGAATGAAATTCTTTTTTTTCCTGAAGAAATTTGTTACTGGGGTTATTATTTTATACACTTCTTCGTTTGGGATTATCCTCCACTGTCCTACTATTATGTTTTTCTTGTTTATGCATTTTCTGACTATCTTCATTTCTATCTTCATTTCTTTTCTTCATTTCTATCTAATTTTGTATGGTCCGAAAAGAATCTCGCTGACCTATTGTATTTCTGGAAGAATTAATGTTTGGTAATGACTGATTTTAGTTTTTGTCGATAGGCATTTTTTATTGTGTATGTTTTGGGTAGTAATTAATGATTTTTTAAGCTGCTCAGTTCTTTCTCGCCAGTTTATTTTCTTATTGATTTTATGTGTTACGGTATCTCCTAAGTATTTGAATTTTCCTACTAGTTCCACTTTGTTTCCGATTTCGTTTACTTGATTAATGCGTAGTGGATTCCTGACCATAATTTTAGTTTTTTCGTATGATATTTTC
Organism: Lycorma delicatula; assembly: GCF_047948215.1. NCBI lineage: Eukaryota > Metazoa > Arthropoda > Insecta > Hemiptera > Fulgoridae > Lycorma > Lycorma delicatula. The sequence goes on along the minus strand of NC_134459.1, from coordinate 166,914,738 downwards.
AAACCTATTTTTTCAGAAAGTTGTTCTAATGTTTCTATTTGGGTACTAGCTTCTTTTATGTTATTTGAGAGGAGGGCTAGATCGTCTGCAAAACCCAGGCGGTTTACTTTAATTTTTGTTCCAATTTTTATATTTTCCGTATTTAATTTTCTCCATTCTCTAATTATATATTCTAGTGCACAGTTAAATAATAATGGAGATAATCCATCTCCCTGTCTCAATCCCGTTTTTAATTCAAATGCATCCGATACATCTCCTCCGAATTTAACCTTTGACATTGTGTTTTTTAAAGTTAGGATGATCATTTTTATCAGTTTTGGATGCAGACCAAAGTTACTAAGGATTTTTAATAGGGATTCCCTATGTATGCCTCATATGCCTTTTTAAAATCTATAAAGAATATTACCAATTTTTTGTCTCTCGATTTGTGTTAACCGGTTATGAGTTTTAGGTTTAGTATCTGTTCCGGGCAGCATCTTCCGGGTATAAAACCTCCTTGGTATTCCCCTGATTCATTTTCTAGTTTGTCTTTTATTCTGTTATAGATTATTCTAGATAATATTTTATATGTGAAATTTAATAAGGATATCCCTCTGAAATTATCCGGGTTTGTTTTTTTCTCTTTTGTGTGGATTGGGCATATTATTGATCATTTTTTTGGGATTTCTTCATTTTCCCAAAAAATGTTTAATACAACAAAATAATTATAAGTGCTAAAGACTGCTGTAGTTAGCAGTATTAAACATTTAGGACATGCTTTAGATTTTGATATGATGTACAATACTCATATAGAATTCCTTAATATTAGTGTTACTCAAATGTAGAAAAATAAGCTACTATTTCTCAGTTAGTAATAAAAGAATTATCTATTTTTCTATTACGCAAAGTTTGTTTGTTTGTGGTATATCTTTGTATTATTTATTTTCAAAATACATTTTGAAACCGTTGAAGATTGTGTTGAATAGAATCATAAAAATAATATTTCCTAATGTTCCCTAAGAAAAATTAGTATTATGAATTTTGAATGTTTAGTTGTTTTTTTTTCTTTTTGATTTACCTACTAAACAAAATATTAAATCGGCAAATATAATAAAATTCTTTTATACGTAAACCGGAAATTTTTACGAATTTTTTACTTTATAAATGCAATAAGAGTATATAATTCACTAACCACTCATTAAAATAGCCCCTGAATGCAGAATGATATTTCAGTTCGGTCTTAGCTATCCATTAACAAAAAAATATTCGTATGTTTAAAAAACGCACAAAACTCAATCTACTATTGACACAAAAAGAGAAAATAAAAATCCTTTTCGGCACGCCGGAGGGGAGAGGTAGATTTCACCGGCGCTAAGTAGAGAATAAAAAAGATTTCCACCTTAAAGTTAAGAAAAACTTCAAGTTTACTCAATACGACAATGGTTGCATGTGAGAAAAGGTCACATGTTAAGCATACAAGCCCTCTTCTTACATTTCCAGCAAAATTTTGGTCATCCCTCGCCGTAAGGATTGGTAATATAAAAAATTGTTTCAGAAAAAAGTTATAAGTAATGTTTAGAGGACTAACGACCACTTTAAACCGACTGGATACTTGCCTATTAAGGAAGGTATGATTTTTTTATGTTTTCGAAATCCCAATTTTTTCTACCCTCTGGGCCAATGGTTGTTGATATCAAAAAAATTTACTTACATAAGTTTGAGGTTCTTATCCAAAAAAATAGTAGAAACTTTAAAATAAATGAAAGTTGTAGCGATATTTTGTTTTTTCGATAAAGCCCCCCGTTTCCAACCCGATGGACGATCTTTGCCGTTAACGAACTCGACCGAGACTTTGGGACGAGTTACTTTAAAGAAACAATTTTAACGTGATTGGCCCAAAATTACGGCAGTTATCGTGTCCATAAGAAAGTGAAATATATATATATAAATGTTCATATAAACTTTTGAGCTGACGGTGGTTTTGAGTTCTGAAGGATGTGAAACGCGAAGATATGTCGAAATTTTCCGGAAGTCGAATCATGGTACCCAATACAAGCGGTAGCTTTCTTATGAAATCTACCTACGTTTCTAGAAGGTAACAATACTAGGAACATTTTTTCTTAATGATTATACAAGTAAAATGTTATCCCATGTAATACGCCAAAAAACACATTTTTTTACGTTTAACGTACAATAACGTTTAAATTGACAATAAATCATACACTTTTTAAACATAAATTGAAGAGAATTTAATTATAAGAAGATTGATGTAAATAATGTCAACAAAAAATAAATAAAATTTTAAACATGTCGACTTTTATTAAAAACAAACCCGACGAAAACTTACAAGAAAATGTTACAAAAAAAGAAAACAGATTTGTCTAGTAGGTACAATAATTTTAGACCTACGGAAAACAAGTTGGGAACACTGATTTTTTTCATCACAATTTGTTTAAATACTACTCATTGTTGTCAGTTAATTGTGGTAATGTGTTAAATAACCTTTCGCTGATCTATCTTATTTGCAGTATTACGTCGAATTCATATTGTAAAAATTTCAGAAAACCTTTAAGAAGTGTAATTTTGTTTTCATTTTACAGTGCATAAAAATCATGTCTTTTAAAAAAGTGAAATTCAATTTAGTTTTGTTTTGAAAAATGCCGCGTGTCTTTACTAAGCCGACATGATTTTCATCTATGGATTTTGCAATGGAAGTGCTGCGGTAGCGGTTACGGAATATCGACATAGGTATCCTGGTCGTGTTGTACCATTGTACCAAATCGTAAAGTATTTATTAGAATTTTTAATAATCTTCGTGAGAATGGTACACTTTCCAGCGCTAATATTACATCTGAAAGACAAGCAAATCATGCTGATGAAGGTGAAAACATTCTGCAGATGGTTCAACGTAGTTCGGCAACGAGCACACGATTAATTGCAACATGGCTCAATATTTCACAAAGTAGAGTATGGAGGACATTAAATTATAATGGATTGCATCCTTTTCATATTCAGAAAGTGCAACATTTCCAGCCTGGTAGGCTGGTACGCCAGCCGGCTGCAGTTTTGTCAATGGGTTAATAGGAATCAACATTTAATTCCATTTATACTATTTTTGGATGTCGCTACTTTCAATCGTAACGGAAAAAGCAACACACAGAATGCGCATCGGTGGTCTGAAGAAAACCCACATGCTACAGTGGATAAACATTTCCAGCAACGATTTTCAGTGAATGTTTGGTGTGTTATCATAGATGACCAATTAATTGGTCCTTTCATACTACAACATCGAGTCATAGGAAGAAATTATCTGGAATTTTTACGTATTGAATTTATTATATTGCTGGAAAATATCACCTTAGCAAAACGAATTGATGTATTACCAACTTGATAGAGCTCCTACACATTTCACATTGTGATACTTTAATTCTCTCTGCTTCTTTTCTTAGATTTGACTTAATGTTTTGAATAATTATTATTCAATATGAATAATATCATGCACAAAAAATGAAACTTAATTTTAATACGTCTTCTAAGCATATTAAAAAGAAATAGAAAAATTATATGTATCATTTAAAGAGATGAAATCTCTAAACACGCCTATAAGTAGGCAATTAGCTTCATCATACTGCTATACGAAAAGTATAATTTTATAATAAATGGATATCATGAGAAAACATAAAAGTATATCACCTAGATTTGTTAGGTAGCGCTATATTTAAGCAAAAGAAAGGATTACTTGAACGATCATTTATCATAATATAACACATTTATTATAATTATATTTTATATTAAATTATTTATAAGAAAGTATGTTTACTTTTCTTACTAAACTAAACTAAATTAACTATTATCAAAACTTAACTTTTAACTAAATTAAAAAAATATTAGTATAATTTTTTATTTACCAGCTATAGATCTATTACTGCTGCAGTAGTGTAAGGAAAAATAGAGCGATAGTCCAGAATTTCGAGTATCGGGTTTTTCCTATCTCCTCTTTAGCGTGAGAACGATTGACCGAGCCCTTTCATTCCAATGCATTCCTAACCTGGGTCCGGTAACTCTTCTCACGGAAGAACATCTGTTTAGGTGTGTCAGCGGACAGTATTACAAAGGGTAATTGTTAAACGGACCTGCTACTTTTACAAAAAGGGTTTCTTTAGATCCTTTCTGGATTCCTTCCATTATTATATTTTCTACTACTTTCTTCTTAACTGGTAAGAATCCATTACTCAGGTCCGTTATACCGGTCTCTTGTTACAATATTAATTGTAAGTAATGTAATAACAAATGTATAGGGTGCCCAACGAAGAAACGGAGAAAATTCTAGAACATACTCTACTGGTGAAAATAAAAAAAAAATTACATAAATATAGGTCTCTGATTTTGAGTTACGGCTTGCGAAAGAATTCGCCCGGATTTACGTCTAGTCATCTTTGGATATCCGTATCAGCCAGTGGGTCCATCTTCGCTTCGTCGACTGATCACATAACAATATTCCTACGTATCCTATCAAAATATGAAGTTTGAAACAGGTATTTTATACATATGCTGTATGGAACTTGCATCTTACTGCAGCAGCATCCGCTATTTCATTATTATCAATGTCGTATGTACTGAAATACTAAATAAATTTAAAATTACATCGTATATCTTGAGTGACGTACAGAATTAAACGATCTATTGAATCAACGTAGTTAGAAACGTACTTTCTGGATACTCGTTATAAAATTACAAACGGCATAATATCTGATATACTGCTTGCAGTAGTGTAGATCGTGACACATGGAATACAGTTCGCCTTTAAATATACTTACCTGGGAAGGAGTAATAATCGCTTCCTTGAAAGGGAATTATTGATAATAAGATTTCTTTATTAGTTAAATTTAGACTGATAATACAATTAAATTCTTGCAAATTGAATTATTTAATTAAAAAGTACTAGTATACCATTTCATTTTTATTTCGTGTTTTTATTTACTTTTCCAGGAATTCATTACTTATGTACTTAATTGTCATTTTTGATTACATTACTTTTCTAAAAAAACCTATTTAATATTTAGCACCGAATTATAGTTTATTATAGTTAATTACCTAAAACATTTTACTGTTACTATTACAAAATAAAAATTTATCCAAAAAATAAACATATTTTTATATCCCATTCATTTATTCTAATCTAAAGAACATTAATTTAAAACTGATCGATTTAAAACATTTCAGAGCAAGGGCACTTTTACTTCCGCTGTATACACAATTGAATCTTATAAATTAAATGAAGCAATGCAATGTTATCGTGTATCAAATTACTTTACGGAAAATATCTTACGTTAAAGCATTAAGTTTCTATCTTTTGTTACAAAATATTTACTTTTTATCTATTCTCCATGGATTTATAGTTGTAGAAGAATTAGTACTTTCAAAAAAAAAAAAAAAGAAAATTACCTTCCATTAATTAATTATTACATTAACTAACGTGTGTACTGACGTGTGTGCACACATATACCGTAGTCTTTCTTTACAAATAGAAGGCGTCGTATAAAGTACCGATTGACACAATCCAGAATGAACTTGAACGAGTTACTGTTCCAATCCAGTTTATTGACATTGGTCTCGGCCACTTCGGGAAGTTTTATCGTTCTTTCCTTAATTTCACATTGAAGATAAATAAATTTAAAAAACTATTTTTTTGGGATGTTAACACTTCCACTGGTATATAATATATATATATATTTTTAGCTGAAATGATATAAAACTGAAACTTGAAACCTAGTTCCTTATTTAACTTTTTTAATTATTACTAGATACATGTTATTTTTATACCCCTTCTTAAAGTATCAAGAAACCAGGTTATATTAATTTTTTCGTAATAAAATTTTTAGTATGATATGTTAACATTTAAATGTAACAAATTTAAAATAAAAATATTAAAATGGTTAATTAATCTTCCTTTTATATTCAACGCTGGAGTTTGCAACAGTTACATAGAAACCACATTGTATGCATTTGCATTGAAAAGTACCCTAAAATGTATTCTTCAACAATTGATATATAAATTTTATATTAAAAATAAATTTTTTAGCTTTTGTTTATTGTCATAGTTTATTACTTTTGCGTAAATCTTCTTCAAAATTTTTAGAACACTGTCTTTGTTCCAATAATAAATAAATATATAATTGTATATATATATATATATATATATATATATATATATATACAATTATATATTTATTTATTATTGGAACAATATATATATATATATATATATTGGAACATATATTATATATATACATATATTATTGGAACATATATATATATATATATATATATATATATATATATATATATAATATATATGTATGTATATATATATATAAAATAATAAAATTATTATTCCATTAAATTATTAATGGAATAATTCATTAATGGAAGATAATTTTTTTTTGGATTACACTATTGTTCTACAACTATACATTCATGGCGAATAGATAAAAGTTTTAGAAACTTAATGCTATAACGTTAGATATTAACCGTAAGGTTATTTGATACGGAATAACATTGCGTTGTTTCATTTAATTAAAAACATTCAATTGTGTATATTCAAATGTCCTTGCTTTTGAAATGTAAGTTTTATAATCGATCAGTTTTAATTTAATGATCTGTAGATTAGAAAAAATGAATACGATATAAAAACATGTTTATTTTTTGGATAAATTTATTTTTTTTTTGTATAGTACCAGTAGAAGTTATTAGTTATAATAAATTTAAATTAGGCTCTAAATGTTGAATAAGTTTTTAAGAAAAGTAATGTAATAGAAATTGGTTTAACTAAGTACGTAAATAATGAAATCCTCGAAAAGTAAAAAATCACGAAATAAAAATTGAGAAGGAATACTAATAATTTTTAATTAAATGACTCAATTTGCAAGAAGAATTTAATTGTATTATCAGTCTGAATTTAACTAATAAAGAAATCTTATTATCAATAATTCCCTTTAAAGGAAGCGATTATTACTCCTTCCCAGGTAAGTATATTTTAAGGCGAACTGTATTCCATGTGTCGCGATCTACACTACTGCAAGCAGTATATCAGATATTACGCAGTTTGTAATTTTATAACGAGCATCCAGAAATTACGTTTCTAACTACGTTGATTCAATAGATCGTTTAATTCTGTACGTCACTCAAGATATACGATGTAATTTTAAATTTATTTAGTATTTCAGTACATACGACATATTTTGATAGGATACGTAGGAATATTGTTATGTGATCAGTCGACGAAGCGAAGATGGATCCTCTGGCTGATACGGATATCCAAACATGACTAGACGTAAATCCGGGCGAATTCTTTCGCAAGCCGTAACTCAAAATCAGAGAGTTTCCAGACCTATATTTATGTAATTTTTTATTTATTTTCACCAGTAGAGTATGATCTAGAATTTTCTCCGTTTCTTCGTTGGGCACCCTATATATTTATTATTACATTATTTACAATTAATATTGTAACAAGACCGGTATAACGGACCTGAGTAATGGATTCTTACCAGTTAAGAAGAAAGTAGTAGAAAATATAATAATGGAAGGAATCCAGAAAGGATCTAAAGAAACCCTTTTTGTAAAAGTAGCAGGTCCGTTTAACAATTACCCTTTGCAATACTGTCCGCTGACACACCTAAACACATGTTCTTCCGTGAGAAGAGTTACCGGACTTAGGTTAGGAATGCATTGGAATGAAAGGGCTCGGTCAATCGTTCTCACGCTCAAATGAGGTCTGGTCCTGCAGGTAAAGAGGAGATAGGAAAAACCCGATACTCGAAATTCTCGACTCTCGCTCTATTTATCCTTACACTACTGCAGCAGTAATAGATCTATAGCTGGTAAATAAAAAAATATACTTATATTTTTTTAATTTAGTTAAAAGTTAAGTTTTGATAATAGTTTAATTCAGTTTAGTTTAGTAAGAAAACTAAACATACTTTCTTATAAATAGATTAAATATAAAATATAATTATAATAAATGTGTTATATTATGATAAATGATCGTTCAAGTAATCCTTTATTTTTCTAAAAGATAGCGCTACCTAACAAGTCTAGGTGATATACTTTTATGTTTTCTCATGGTATCCATTTATTATAAAATTATACTTTTCGTATAGCAGTTTGATGAAGCTAATTGCCTACTTATAGGCGTGTTTAGAGATTTCATCTCTTTAAATGATACATATAATTTTTCTATTTCTTTTTAATATGCTTGGAAGACATATTAAAATTAAGTTTCTTTTTTTTTGTGCATGATATTATTCATATTGAATAATAATTATTCAAAACATTAAGTCAAATCTAAGAAAAGAAGCAGAGTATAAAAGTATCACAATGTGAAATGTGTAGGAGCTCTATCAAGTTGGTAATACATTTCAATTCGTTTTGCTAAGGAGATATTTTCCAGCAATATAATACATTCATTACGTAAAAATTCCAGATAATTTCTCCCTGTGACACGATGTTGTAGTTGGTTCAAGACATTATTCAATTCTCTACGTCACTCAAGATATACGATGTAATTTTAAATTTATATGAATTTTAGTACATACAAAATTGTTGATAATGAAATAGCGGATTCTGCTGAATGAAGGTGGAAGTTTCAAACAACATATGTTAAAAATATCCCACTCCAGCTACATGTTTTGATACGATACGTAGGAATATTGTTATGCAATCAGTAGATGAAACGCGGATGGACTCTCTGGCTGATACCGTATATCCAGAGATGGCTGGACGTAAATCCGGGCGAATTCTTTAGCAACCCGTAACTAAAATCAAAGAGTTTCCAGACCTATATTTATGTAATATTTTTTGGTTATTTTCACCGGTAGAATATATTCTAGAAGTTTCTCTGTTTCTTCGTTGGGCACTCCATATAATTATTATTACATTATTTATAATTAATACTGTAACAAGACCGGTAAAACGGACCTGAATAAGGGATTCCTACCAGTTAAGAAGAGGGTAGTAGAAAATATAATAATTGGAGGAATCCGGAAAGGGGCTAAAAGAATCCATTGTAATACGGTCCGCTGACATACCTAAACAGATATTCTACCGTGAGAAGAATAACCGAACAAAGGTTAGGGATGCACAAGAAGTGAAGGGTTCGGTTTTTCGTTCTAACGCTCAACTGGTGGTAAAGAGGATAGGAGTAGAAAAACTCCGTGGAAAACTCCAGTTTAAATCAGTCTATGAAAGACGTTATGATATCAGTGTGAGAGATCTGTCTGCGAGGTCAGTTTTGCGAGATGTCAGTCTGCGAGATGTCAGTCCGCGAGGAGATTCTGCAAGAATATTCTGCGAGGAGGTCAGTGAAGGAGCGAATTTCTATTAAGTTCGACGGGATTAAGGTGACGTTACAAGTAATTCCAGTGTGAACATACATGAAAACAAGAAATGGTTCGGCGATTTGCTGTTAGATTATAAGTGAAAGAGATAATATACTAAATTTCATTAATAAATGATTAATGCAGCTTTATTTGTACAGCAAAGGTATTTGCAGTGCAAAAAACCTTATACTTATCTATTGTACTATTGTTGTTAATACAATAATAGTGGTTAAAAGTGTTAAGACTAGCGGTCATGCTAACGTCTTTTGTCAATGGGACTGAATTATATTTATCTACAGGTATGTTACCTGTAAATAAATCCTGACTATTACTTTAAATTTTGTTTTGTGTGTAATCACTGTTTATTACCCGTATTATTGATATATATTATTATTATAATTTTAGATGTGATTACTATACCTATTATTTGCTTATTATTGTCATTTTTTATTATTATTACTGATTTTTCTTGGGTTTACTTATGTTCTTAAACTAATAAATTGTAATTATTTGCAATTGTCAGTCTCTCAATATCCTGATCGTGTCACGCAATATATATTAACTATTTAATAGTAAAGAAATGTAATTTTAATATTTTTGAAATAATAATCATAATTTTTATTTATAAGAAACATATAAGAATATATTATTGTGAAATTTAGTCATATCGTAGTTAAAATAAAAATTACTTCTCATAAAAGTTGGTAAAAATTTTGTTTTCTTATATTGCATTTCAAGACGAGCAGTGTTATGAAGCCAATAAATACATAGGTACTTTCTTTACTGAGAAACAATAGTTAATCTTACATTTTAATCTGTGATTGGCAAATAAACTCATTATGTGAACAGGTTTGCCGATGTTAATTGATAATCCTGATGTTGTTGATAAACGATTCTATATTAATATTGTTGTCTATTTTAAGAACTCCTATTAGCTCCGATTTTAGATATTTCTGTTTTGTTAATGTAATTGTACTAAATTCATTATCTCGTTCTGAACAGGTACGCATCAATAGATTTACTTTGTAGAAAAAAAAATCTATTTACTAGAAATTTGATGAAACTTATTAATTTTTCATAGATAAGCTAATTTAAATATATAACTTACCTAACGAGAAACAAAAATTCTAAATATCCTTTCTAAAAAAATTACATAAATAAGATTATAATTATATTTTTAGTCCTTTTAAATTAAAAAAAAAATAGAAATATTTTAATCGAATCCAACGGTCTACAAAATAATTTGAATGGGCTTAGGGGTAAATTAGAAAAGCAATATTTTAGTTCGTAGGTAACCTTTGTTGTATTTCTTAAAATTTTTCTACGGAATCTGATTTGGAGAGTGCCAAAATTTCAATGATAAAGAAATTACTTAGGTTAAAATTAATTTGCTACGTTTATAATACCCTCAAATCGTTTTTCGTTTATTGTAATCAACCAGAATTATGTCAATTCAGTGAAATTCATTAAATTTTTAATTCAGTCAAATGAATTAAAAAAATCCTTTCCTATACATCAACCTAATCGACTCTTATTTCATTTAATACTTTACTAGTGACTTTTATGTTTTTGCTTTAGGCGCTGGAATTTTCTGGAGTAATAAAATTAGAATTATGTTAAAACAGATCTGATTTATCGATTATGATCCTTTTAGTCTTCCATAACACATATAGTCCTTGATTTTACCTATTCAATAAATAATATTTATTACGGCTACAATTACACTTTCAAACTATTTTCAAGAAATGTTTTAAACTTTTTCTATCTTTTCTTTCAAATTTCAAACTTTTCTTATATATTCAGCTTGTTATAGAGTATTTTTGTAAGGTCTTCCGCCAAATTTCTTAGTTTTTTCGATTCCGCCCTTGCTCGTTTCAATTAACGAAGCGATTATATTGCTTTTAACATAATCGAAATGATATTTGCCTGTGTTTTATGTTTGATTAGTGTCTATATGCATACACGTTTCAGAGATGCTATCTAAGCATTTAAAATTAAAGTTATCTGTCTAATAGATAATCTTCTGAACAAAACGAGATTTTTTCCATAATCGAAAAATTAAATAAAATATTTTTAATATGAAATTAAATGCATTATGGAGGAATAAATACCGAACACCTACTTTTTTCATATAGGAAATGATCGCTTTAAATATTAAAGGTAAAATAGTTTAACAGATGATCTGGAAATCTTTAGTAAGACACAGAAAAAGATATTAAAAATTCATATTATGAGTAAATATTTCACTCGATATTTTTATGAAGTTTCCTTCATTTTTTAAATATAATTTAACTAAATAGATTGGATAATATTTACTACGGAAAAATATCACCCTCCCCCAGATACAAACACACGTGCATACGAAAAAATATTACAAAGATTTTATTGTAAAATGTTTAGGACTTCAGTTAAAATATAAAATTACGTTAAATTAGTTAAAACGGTCAATTAGTAATGGAGGTATGGTATTTTGATTAATTTACAAAAGAAATCCTGCTGAGAACAAACTTAAATAATTTTTAATCAGAAAGGAATTTACAAATTAAAATTTTATTTTGTTCTACCTTATAAACAGTTTCATCATTTTCTAATATGTTTGATTCATTATGAAAAATTACGAAAATTATTATATAAGAGAGAAAAATTTATTTATCTGTTTTAATCAATAATCAGTTGAATGGTTTGGAGCCGATGCTGAACATATTAAGTACAGAAATGTTGTTCATGTCTATATATATATATTTTGATGCTACAATGTAATGCTTGTAAAAGCTAGGTAATACTTATATGCAAATATTTTAATTGTAAATCTGTCACTCCTCAGAATATGCAGTCTCAATGGATATATTTTTGAAATAAACGGTACATACAAACGTAGTTTAATATAAAAAAAAATAAATATCTGATTTAATAAAGAATTTAAAAAATATATATATTAGAAGCCTAACAGGATTTTACGTCAGCTTTAACCTGTTGCTGGTTGTCACAGGAAAGCTTTTATTCAAAAAATTGTAATTCCTATTGGTAGTAAATAAAGCTACAATGGTGCTCTTTAGGATCAATTTAGCACTAATTATGAATATATATATTACATTAGCGAGTTAACCTGTTGAAAAAACATTCATTGCTATAACAAATAATAAAATAAAATAGGATAAGTATAAAATATAGAATAGTGAAATAAATTCAGTAATAAATTAAAATTTTGATGGATAAATATTATTTTTATAAAAGAAAAAACTATTTAAAACAGGCATTTTATATTGTTTTCCTACAAATATTTTATTACGAGTATTAGTAAGATAAGATTTTCTACCTACAATTTTTACTTTTTATAAAATAACCCAAGACGTAAAATTAAAAACAAGAATTATAAAATAACTATTTTTTTCTTTTAGGGGAAAGAAGTTATATTGGGTATAAGAAAATAATGAGTTGTATTTTTTCCTCCTTTCCAATAAAAAGTTAATTAATAAAATAAATTAAGTTTTAATAATAAATTTAACTAATTTACCTTTAATTAATTGAAGACGTTTAAAATATGCGCTGATATAAGACGATTAATTTTAATTTCAAACGTTTATGTTATATTGGGTGTATGTACGAGTATATATATATATATATATATATATATATATATATATATACACTCCTTTAAAATATTCTAATTAACTATTTCTCAAGAAATTAAAAAAAAAATCATTTTTAAATAAAAGCAGTGTTTTCATATTTATAAAAATAAAAGAAATTCAAATAATAAAATAATGTTATTTCAAATTAACTTACCTTAAAAAGTAATGATTGTTTTTCCATTAGAAAACGAAGAATGGTTATAATCTGAAAAAAAGAAAAACGCACTGATAAAAGGTAAAGCAAAGTACAGAAAAAAATTTTAGTTTTTTTTTGCAACAAATTGTTCAGTATCTACCGGAATTTACTATGTAGAGATACTAAGATACAACAATGGTAAAAAAATAAGTTAAAACCCAACGGACCGTTAGTAAAATCGATAGCTTCAGATATTTGACTTCCCCCTGTTATTTTCTAAACAAATATCTTTACTCTACGATTTAATAATTTCACTTAAATTTACTTGTCCAAATCTACTTCCTGAAAGTAATAATGTAATTCACCGGGAAGTTTTGATCTATATTCTGTAAACGGAATAGAACGCAAGGATGTGAGGGGATGTTTTATCCCCCTATTTATTGGAGAACCTTTACATAAGTTCTTTGTGGCTGGGCTTTTCTGTTTATCTGGCGGTATTTAATTTTTTAATAAATGTTATGTACATTCTTTTTAGTTTGTTTTTAAGATGAACGGTGTTTGGTAGTGCGTTCCGATCCTTTATAAATCATATTTATGAAAAACATTTTTAATTAAAATAAAATATATATTTAACAGTAAAATATATACTTTTAATTAAAATAATTTTTTTATCTCCCAAGGAAAGATCCTTGGAAGATTAGGAAGACATTTGCGTCCTTCTCCTAAAGCGATTCCCTTCAGTTAATCCAATAGCCTTTAGGTGCTAGTTTCATTTTAATTTAACAAGAATATGCCAAACGGGGCCCTAGTTGTGTACTCAATGCACTTCCTTCGCGGAGGGAGTCGGAAGTAGTGTAAGATCCTGTGAACATCATATTTGTTCTGAATGTAATTATATGAACGTGTAATTATTGAATGTAAAATTTAAAGTCAAAATTTTGTCGTTATTGTTATAAGGCAACAGTTTGTGGCGTCTTGATCTTTCAACATGAAAACTAAAATAAATGGAATATAAAATGTCAGGTTTTAATCCATTTATTTTTAAAACTTGAAATAAAAAGTTATGAAAACAATTAATTAAAACTTCCATTCGTAGTGTTACGGACTTAATTTTATTTGGAAAATTGCCCTGGTTTTGTGGCAATGTATAACATTTAGAAGACGTACAAAAAGTTGGTTAAACTAAGAACTTAAGGCCGTTAACCTTGACTGACCACTGCCAATTCCTTTTTCTAACTATCGGCGGATAAATTAAAACTCTGCTTCTATTAAATATCCTTTAATAATAATCTGCAAACTAGTATTTTTTTAATGATGAATGTGTTATTAAAAAATATGTTACACGGTTCAAAATTATAGAGAGATCGTAATGATTTATAATTAATTACCAACTTTGTTGATTGCAATTATTAATTCAATAATTTTTACTAGAAAAAATCACAAAAATAATCTAAGAAAAATGTTTAATTTAAAATAAATATATTTAAAAGAATTTTTAATATTTTTACTTTGTTAAACCAAAAGATTACAAATAATACACGTTTATAACATGCAGAATGATATTAAAATATGAAACTGGTTCATATTTCAAAATTGAGGGATACTAGGAATACAAGAAGGTAGAAACAAGTGCAGATCTTCATAATTACAAAACTAGTTTTTTATTGCGTGTTTAAATTTTTGCCACCATCTTGGATCCGTCATAATGAATCAAACTTTTTTTTTTAATAGGAAGGTGGCGATGTGGTATATTAATGATGACGAAAGCTAAAATAATAATCAAAATCCAAAATAATTATATCAAATTTGACGGTTGATTTTTATTTTTTTATTTAATTTTAAGGACATTTTATATATATATGTCCTCCAGCACTATTGTAAAAAAAATATAATTTTTATAAAAAAAAATAAAATAAAATAAAATAAACTTAATGTTTACTCTCTGCACATCAAACTATTATTTTGAAAAATTATATTTATATTAACGTATATTGGAATTTTACTAAGCATTATTACGTAGAATCAGTTTATTAATAAACTACGATATTTAATAAAAGAAGTAGCAATAAACAATATGTTGACTCAATAAACTACCTGTAAGCAAATTGTTGCATTGAAACAAATAAAACAGAAACTTAATCAAAGTAAATCAAGTTAATAATTTCATTGTTAAAATACTATAAAATTTTTATAGTTTTTTTTTTGTCTTTTTTTTATTATTTCATACCCTAAAATAATATTTTACATTTTATGATGTTACACATTATTTTATAAAACATTACCATATTGCGATAAAGAAATAATTTTAAATTGTAGTTTTCAAATAATATTAACTGTAATAAATTAAATAAAGGTAACAAGATTCAAAGGTAAATAAATGTTAAATAGGTAATGTGATTTCCAGTTACATATGAAAAACCATTTATTTGATTATTTATTGTTGCACGTTATAAGCAAAGGAACTATATCACACAATGGAAAATACAGATTTTTATTTTTCATATAACTAGAATATTTCATATTCTTATGATTATGTAACGGGTTTTATTGTTGCATATTTTGTATTGCGTTTTAAATACTTAAACAATGAATGTAATTTTTTTAACTTTTCTTAATTTCAAGTACACACACACACACACACACACACACACACACACACACACACACACACACACACACACACACACACACACACACACACACACACACACACACACACACACACACACACACACACACACACACACACACACACACACACACAGAGAGAGAGAGAGAGAGAGAGAGAGAGAGAGAGAGACACAGAGAGAGAGAGAGAGAGAGCGAGAGAGAGTGATAGAGAGAGAGAGAGAGAGAGAGAGAGAGAGAGAGTGAGAGAGAGAGAGTGTGTGAGAGAACTACATAACATAATAAGGGAATAAAATACAAAATTATAGATAAACATATCCCAAAAGACACGTGTGAAATGTAAGAAAAACGAAAATACCGGGTAACTTCTAAATTAGAATTATACTGAAAACAAAGATAAATCTAATTTATTTATTTCATTTTTTTAAGAAAACTAAAAGCCAAACACTAAATTTTAGCCATCTTTTTTACCATTAGTGACTACAACAATTGAGCCACTAATTTGAGATACATTTCTTGGAGATTGAAAAACGCCAAATCTGACTGGGATTGGAATCCAAGATCGGATAAAAAGCAGAGAAACCATTCACTCGTAAAGGTCGACGTTGTAAATATGGAATTAGCATATATATTTTTTGTTAGGAAAAATTATTTTTTCGAATAAAGGAAAAAATAAAATGAATAATTTTATTTTATAATTATTTACTTGTTATTTTTATTAATTTATCAACTATCATTTGCCTACTAAAAAAAAAAATTATTCCAATGAAGAAAGGATGAGAAAATATCATAACGTTGTTAGGAATGAACATCATGAAACCAAGATAATTATTCTGAGCGCTACAAGAAGTCTAAAACCTTTCTTTTTGTACATTTAAGAATATTACCAGTTATAAAAAAAATTGTTACTGGGAACAGGTTAAAGTAGAAATGCTGTACTAAGTTTAAATTCTCCCCAATATTTAAATATATAATCGGTTGTTGGGAAAAAGTTCCTAATATAAAAAAAAAACTGTTTAAGTACATAATACTTTTGACATATTTTGATTTTTTTTTAAGTTTAGTAAATAACGAATTGAATCTGGTAAAAGATGGTAAATAATTATACTTTCCAGACAAAGTTCTATATAGCTATGTTGAAGAAAATCAAAACTTTGTACATTTTCAGAAAAAATTTTATGACATAAAATGGAGTTAAAGGTTTTAAGTTAAAAAAAGAATTGTATTTAAATACAGCGGTTAGATATAAAAAATTATTTTTTTTTAAAGAATTAATTAATTATCTTAATGACTTAAAATATTTAAATAATATCTTAAAAATAAATAAAAATAAATAAATAAAAATTAATATCTTAAAAAGTAGCTAACTAATTATCTCAATTAATTAAAGAATTAATTATTAATGTATAATTATTATAAGACCGATCAATGAGAAAATGTAAGTTGTAGGACTGAAAGAAGACACAAAATGACGAAGCTGTTTAAAATTTGACCGAAGTAAAATCATGAGAACTAGGTAACAGTTCTACGGTAAAAAATTTAAATCTTAGAATTCATTGATATTGGTACTTTTCGTTGACTGAGGCTGAGTTACCAGAAATAATAAGTAGTAGAGTTTCATTAATATGATAGAATTCAGTAAAAAATATGAAAAAATACGAGGGTAAGTTAATTATTATACGCAATTTAGTTATATTTTTGTTTATGTTGGTAGTATTATCGTGTTGCGTAGATGACGCATGCGTGGTTTAATTGTTTTTATGTCTGTGGAGGTTTAATCCTGCTAGGCTAGTTTCATTATCGCTGCCCTGCCGTTAACCATGGCTGCTCCGCTTTCTGTTTGCACCATAGAAGGGCAACGTTCAGCGGTCCGTTTTTTGCGGTCAGAAGGTGTATCAGGGGCCAAAATTCATCGAAGACTTTCAATACGGTACGGGAACAGTTTGTTGCCGCAAAGGAGTGTCTACGAATGGATTGAAAAATTCAAAAATGGTCGCACAAGTGTTACGCACGACGAAGGAGCCGGACGACCGTTTACCACCACAAATGAGGAAAACATTGAGCGTCCACGTGACATGGTTTTCTTAGACAGACGAGTAACTACCGACGAAGTGGCACATCGCCTGCAAATTAATCACGGCTCTGCCTACGAAATCATCCAAAACAGACTTGGGTTTCATAAAGTCTGTGCAAGATGGGTCTCAAAACAACTCACACAGTCGCATAAACAAACGCGCTTAGACATATGCCAAAAACATTTGGATCGCTACGGTAACGAACGGGACATCTACTTAGACAGAATCATCACCGGTGACGAAACATGGATCCATCATTACGAGCCGCAGAGTAAACGGCAGAGTATGGAATGGAAACATACAAATTAGCCCTGCAAAGAAATATTCAAGACCCAACCGTCCGCAGGAAAACTGATGCTTACGGTTTTTGGGACTCACAAGGCCCAGTACTAGAACATTATGAGGAAAGGGGCACAACAATAAACAGTGCGCGTTATAGTGAGATGTTTACTGCCAAGCTGATGCCTGCAATTCGAAGCAAACGTCGAGGACTTCTATCGAAAGGTTTTGTGTTGTTGCACGACAATGCCCGTCCACATACTGCTGCCTATACTGCTGAAACGCTCCAGAAACTCAACTTTGAAGTACCGGCTCGTCCTCCGTATAGTCCTGATCTTGCCACTTCTGACTACCACTTGTCTGGTCCACTCAAAGAGGCAGTAAGGGGCCGTCGATTTACCTCGAACGAAACTATGAAAGAAGCGGTGCATTCCTGGCTCGCAGCCCAACCGAAAACCTTCTTTTATGAGCGCATCAGGAAGCTTGTGCAACGATGGACCAAGTGCGTTGAAATGCAGGGGGACTATGATAAAAAATGATGTACGTATAAGTTTACTATTTGTATTGCAATAAAATTTATAACTACATTGCGGATAATAATTGACTTACCCTCGTACAAATGGAAGGAGTACCATTAAGAGATAAAAATAAAAATTCGTATTTATAACATCCAAAGTAAAAAAAAAATGTAGTTTAAGAAGAAAAAAACTTATAATATGGCAAATTATAAGAAATCTTTCACATGAAAGGAGAAGTTATGTATGGAAAAGTAATCTGGTGATATCAAACACAAATAAATACACAAGTCCTTATGGAATTTATTTTAAGTGTATCGCTCTATGAACCATAGATAAATCAGAAAACAAATTATCGACTTTTGAAATATAATGTTACACAAAATTTTTGAAAATTTGTTGAGTTGATTGAATAATTTTTTTTTTTTTTATAATCTTAAAATACAATAATATTGCTAGGCTATATTGACATAGAAAGAAAATGATGATGGGATAAGTTTGAAAGGCAATTAATCTTTTTTTAAAACAAGTAAGGAGTAATCCAGATAAAAGATAACAAGCAATGTTATAACGTATGAAAGAGAGATATATGATATACTATATTTTGACCACCTTCAATCGTCCGACTTCTTTTCCGTATTTAATCAACAATTGAGAACATAGGTAAAAAATCTGATACGGGTACCACATGACTTCCTTGTACGCCTATTAAAATACATATAATTTTTTTTTTTTTAAATGTAAATTAGATAAAATTTTATTTCATTAATAACTTCTGATATTTTTCTATATTTATGTTTTATGGTTATTATTGAATTATTATTTATCGTAATTTTTTTTTTACAATCAGAGGTTAATAATTATTAATAAATCAATATATTTAAATTAAAAAAAAGTTAACCAAAAAAAAAGGAGACGTGTTTGATTCGAACCGATGCCTTTCCCTTGATCCAAATATTTCATTAATTAAAATTTTATTTGACTATAACAATGGAACCAATGAAATAAGTGGTTCACCCTCTCAACCACTTATAATACATCGTTGAAAAACTCTCAATAAGGGCTTATTACTGCAGTTAAAAGTCCAAAATCTATTTTTTATTGGATTTTGGGCTATTTAGGACACTATTGGTTCAGTTGATTGCAATGAAAAGGGGCGGTTGACAACTAGATGTTACAGCAGACCTAAATCCAAAATTTCAACATCCTAAGGCTAATCGTTTTTGAACAAAATGGATTCAGGGATGGTCAAAATAGATATTTCCTTTGACATCTGAAAACCGAAATTTTTCGCGATCACAATACGTCCTTTACTTCGTACAAGGAAGTAAAAAAGCCAGATTAGTCGGACACAGAATATTATCTTAAGATTACGGAAGAAAAAAAAATGAAATGTGGAAGCCTTCTAGACGGTTAAATTCATGTATTTTCCTGTTTATCGGAGTTTATAGTTGCGCCAAGTTCTCATAATTGATGTTTTTCGTCATACGTTGCGAATAACGTTTACGGATTTTATTGGTAAAGCCGTTATTAAGTAATATTTGAATGGATTTTTTTATCATTATTAGGTTTATACAAATGTGTCCGAAGTGTGATGAATTTAAACCATAGGTTTTTTCGTTCCAGTAAGCGTGTTACAATTTTAGATCAGAAGAAAACAAAATCATCAAAATAGTGTAACACTAAAATATCTCAATAATGCTGACTTATTTTTTATCACAAATTCCGAAGTTATAATCTGTTTAGTAGCGTTTTGGTTTATCAAACATACCTCTTCTTAAATTAACATTTTTTTCTCGTACTTGCGTAGATTGATTTCCTTATGTAAAAAGTTCGTAAAAAATAATAAGTAGCTTGGAGGGTCTGGTAAACACATCAAAGTGAATTTTTATGGAAAAATGTTCAAGGGAGAATTATAACTTAAGTTTTCAGTGATATAGAGTGCGATTCCAGAAAGTGTTTTCTTGTTCCTGTCAGTATCCATAGCTTAGTGCTGTTACTAAATATTACTGAAGAGCAGATTCTTCCAGGCACTACTGCAGTCAGTTATTGTTAATGATTTTATAATTGCCTGCAATTTTAAATTGTTAAACATTTAACGGTTAACTGTGCATGCAATTTCATAGACCCGGTACTGTCCACCATATCGAAAAAATGGAAACGCCATAATCATATGAAGTACAGTAAAATCTCGGAAATATAACTTTATCAGTGGTCTTACGAAATTCATATTTCGGTCTTGAAATCCGGGCTAGCGTAAACGCATTCGTTATATATTTTTTTTTAAATCTCTAAAACAAATGATGAAATCTAGTCAACTGCTCACCGTTGCACAGATACGTCATCCGAGGCAGAGAGCACGTCAAAGAATTAAAAAATTATCAATTTTTAAATTGTAATACAAATGCGGAAGTTTACCGTACAACCTTCAAAGAATTCTTCACTCAGTTACCAAATCGTGAAAAAGATTATTGTTTTTACCAACAAGAATTTGCAAGAATGTGTTACAGGTAAAAAGATTTATTAGAACGCTTTCATGCGGCTTTTACAGATGAACGAACTGTCAGAAGACAGCGTTGGTCTCCGCTTCCCTTAAATATATTTAGTTGCGATTCCTTCCTCTGGAGATATTTGAAACATATAGTTAATGATTCGAATCTCCACAATATCGATGAAATTAAGGGGAACATTCAATAAGAAATTGACGGCATAGGTAACTTTTTGCGTCAGATGACTCTCAACATGATCACTAGAGCACAAAAGTGCGTCTCTGCTCAGGGGGCTCACTTCAAAGATTTTTTGTACTTCACAAAGTTGGCCCAATTTAGTAAAGTATTATTCAAAAAGATTAAAAAAGGTCAATATTTACTAAAAAAAAATAAAAAAATAAATGCCTCTTCTCTGTTGGGTACAAAATTTCGATCCAAGTAGGGATAAATATACTAAATATCTATGCTAAATTTAAACATCTCTTTGATTAACGGGTTTTTAAGATACAAGGAAAAACCTGGGTTTTTTAGAGGTAATGTTGCAACACCCAAATACGACTGATTTTAAACTTTCTAATTTTAAATAACTCAATAAATACATACCAAAATTAATTTTTACTGCAGCCGCTAAACAAAAGCCACGAACAAAAACTGACAAATACTATGCTTCACTACATTTCTCGTATTGTCCAAGATTTGATGTCATGAATGCTTATGTACAGAACTTTGAGGCAATTTAGACGAACTTATATTGAGCTAATCCAAAGATATTAATCGAAATTTAAGTTCAATACGCAAGTACGTAAATCCATCTTCCGGAAATTTCTATAATATTTTTTTGTGTTTTTTTTTAATATGGGAATCTAGAAATGTTGAAATTTGCAAAAACCCCGAAATGAAAAGTTTTGCCGATTGCTGTACTTTTTCGTTATGCTTCTTAACATAAAAAGAAACAAGCTAAAAAAGAACAAAAATAACTAACAAAAATTTACGTGAACCTATAAACTTAAAGCCAGATTTAACCAATGATCAAAAAATTTAAAAAAACGATTTTCTGTCTTTTCAAACTACATCATAGCATATATTTGTCATCTTTTTTTTGTGTGTTACTTTTAAACGTCATTTTGACAGTTTTTTCATCTACTTTTTTTTTGTTCGCGTCAATATAGTTAGAGCTGGGAAAATAGTAATTGCCATGGAAATGTATTTGACTACCGAATTGTAGTTTTTAATGTTGTTTTCAATTAGTAGTTTACTTTTTTCTTACATATTGGAAATTCAGTCAATAATTACGTTTACAACATTACATTAAAACATCAATTGCAATATTTAATTGGTTTTGTTTTACAGGAAACGTTACTATTTTCAAATTATAATTCCGACCACAAGTTAGTTTTAAAGAATATATATTTTTAGTTTTATATTGTGTACAAAAGAAAGTAACACAAAAAAGTAAAAAAAAAAACTGTACTATTATGTATCAAGAACCTTTATTAACGTGGTTGATTTAAAAATGGCATTACTTTATTATAAACTACGTATTATTATAACACGTTCCTGTTACACAGTGCATATTTATTTTACTTTATTACCTGATGATTTCTACGACGTGTATATTTAAAGCGTCGGACCGGTTATACAGCATTCAACGTTAGTCCAATGCCGTCACTAGTATCAGAAGTTGACCTTGGCTACGTCACTACCTAATCGTTTTACGTCACTTTGAATTGCAAATATATTTGAAAATTTTTAAAAGTTATTTCTCTCTAATAATGTTCTTTTAAAAAACACTTCTTTACATGGAAAGATAGATTTTTGAAAATTTGTAAGAAATATATTTTTTGGGTACAATGAAATAAAAATTAGATTAAAATGATCTTGATAATCCACAATCCAATTACAAAATACAATAAAATCTTAAATATATCAGTGTAAATGACCACTGATTTTGATTCATTTAAAACTGAGCAAATAAAATTTTCCTATGTTTAAGAAATATCAGAACTTTTTTAGTAGGAATTATGTTAATTGAATTGATATATTCGTCATTACTTTCTGACATTATCTGTGCTAATCCTTTATATTGAAATATTTACATTGCGAATTGTCTATAATATCTCCAAATATTAATCTTCTATTAAAGTTTACGTTTATAAATGATCGCCTAATGTCAAATGATACGTTTTTTATTGTGTTTGGAACTCACCGTTCTATATTATGTTTACAATTCATAGAAATGGCGCAGATGAAATTCGGTTGAAAATTATATCAAAATCTTCCTGCAAGAACACATGGTAGTTTATCGATCATTTTTTCAAAAATAAAATTTAATTTTGTTTATAATGAAATTATTAACTTTTTTTTTCTAATATGATGTATTTTGATGAAATTAACGATCATGGGATTATAAAAGATTAAAAATATAATACGGCTGGAATTTTGAATATTTGTAAGTATTTACCATATGTTAATTTAAGAAAGTTGGTGTAAACATTTGTACCAAATAATAAAACGATTACTTAATCCGATATTGAGATATAAATTTTTATAAGAAAAAAAAAATTGGTAAAATTGAAAGTACAATTTTTTAATAGAGTATTTTTTCATTTTGAAACGTTGAATCACAAAATGAAAATTCAGGATTTTTTGTTAAAATTCATTTATATATATATATATATATATATATACACGGAGTGTTCCAGGATTTATTCGGCGAACGTTAGGAACTGATTCAGAACATCAAAATAAGAAAAAACTTCATGTTGACATTATTTCTCAAGAACATGTATACGTACTTTAATTAAATTTGTCAAATGTAAGCCTAGCATCTCCTTTTACAAAATAAAAAATTGAAAAAAATCACCTTCAAAAATTTCAAAATTGGGGTCATCTTAATTATTTAATCTTTAATATGTTTGTAATTATTTGTTTGATGAAATTTCTACTTATTAAAAATTTAGTAAGGATTTTATTTTGGACAAAATGATACTTTATTTGTAAAAGTACGTTGACAAACAGCCCAGTTATTGCAGGTAATTAACTCGGCAGTACGCTTGAACACCGTAACGCAATCGTGATAATTTTTAATAATTTACTATTATTAATTGTTATTAATAATATTTTTTATTACACTTAGTGGAAGAAATAAAAACAGACAGTATATTAATAATACGTTAGCCTTAGATATGCCAAATTTAATTAAAATAGATCTACCCGTTCCTAACAAACATTTTTTTTTGCTGAAAATCACAAAAAGGTTTCTAGAAGGAAATCGAAGAAAAATAGGAGTTATGTCGATGTGACCTTTTTCTCATTTTGATGTCCTGAATCAATTCCTGATGTCAGGCGAATACAACCAGGAACACTATGTATATGCACACACGAACACAAAAAATAAAACGCGATTCTAAAGAATTAGAAAATTAAATATTTTAAATATTGGGTTCCGTTCTGAAAAGAGATGTAAAAAAGAGAAATACATTAAGAAGTTGAAATAAGAAAATTAATCATATTTTTCTAAGTATCTTCATTAAAATGCCTATACAATAGCGAAATCTTTTTATCCGATGTAAAGCATAAATAAGTATAGCCTTTTTACAGTATAATGGAAATTAGGATATGAAAAGCTACCATCGAAGCAAGAACTGTTTAAGTCAAGTAGTGAGATATAAAGAAAATATAATTTCCTTATTTTATTTTTAAATAAACTACAAATATTTTTAAAAAATATTAATAAATAACGAAAGTTAAAAAGTGTTTGAAAATATTAAGAACCAGTATAACTCACTCGTGATTAAATTAAAATAGTTACTGACCTTTTTTTTGTGGTTAAAATTCTAATTCACCTTAAATAGATTTTTAAATGAAGGTTGTAATATTTTTTATTTTATAATTGAAACTTCCTCTACTGAGTTGAAGACATTGTTATTTTTGAAGGTAACAATGTAAATGAGCGACTTTTGACTCATTTCAGGTTCCGTACAACATACCGAAAATGATGTTACTGAAAAAGCTAATTTCAGTAAAAATTTTGATTATGTTTAATTATTAAATGAAGCACGAAAATATAATCATTTATGCTGATCTATAATTTTTTAATTTATTTAAGTTTTATTTCAATGAATAATTCACCAAATAAACACAAGTTTTGTGGTTGTAAGTATATTCAATAAATACAGCATTACCGTATTTAAACTCAGAATCTGAAAGGCTCTATACAACTATTTCATCGCTATGTTTAAGAATACCATCGTGACCTACGTTTTTATGATAAACTTACGTCATATTTTTTAAAAAATTATCCATCTACCCACAAGCCGTGTTTTTAAATCGTTTTCCCTATAGTAATTTATTTTTGTCATTATTAAATTAAATATTATTTAACTAAAGTAACTTATTTTTGAGAAGCTTTTTATTAGGACAAATTGACGTTACATCAATACTTCTTTAAATATATTTCTATCATATTTTATTTCATCCAAAATTCTTTGTTGTAATTTTATTGACAAAAACTAAATTACTAATCCACCGGAGTAATAACGTTTATCTTTATCGCCGAGTAACAAATGAATCGGGTAAGTCATCTTAAATAAATAATGTTTTACTTTTATTTGCATATAAATTATGATGTATTGAAAAAGCTTATTTTTTTTTTCTAATAAGTTAAAAAAGAAAAATGAGTTACATGAATCGGAACAAAATATACTATCTATTAGTACTCAGCTATTCTATTAGTATTCACGTCTGTTGTACACAGTTGACCACGACAGGTATAGTAAGTAAGCACGGACGAGACCGCGACGGTGATGCTACTAGTATATCAATCATTTCATCCGTTTTCGATCCACTGCAGAATGAAGGCCTCTACAGCACGTTTCCAACTAATACGATCTAGTGAGATCTTTTGCCAATTCGGTCCAATGTACTTGATCAATCCAACGAGTCTCTGGACTTTTTCGTGTGCGTTTAACATCTATTAGTATTCATTTAAGTAACCCACCGGGTTGGTCTAAAGGTGAACGCGTCTTACTTTTACACAGATTTGAATACTAGATCGTGGATAACGGTGTCCTTTGGTGCATGGGTTCCAATTAACCACGCATCTCAGGAACGGTTGATCTGAGACTGTACAAGACTACAATTCACTTATACTCATACCATCCTCATTCATCCTCTGAAGTAATACTTGAACGGTAATTTCTGGAGGCTAAACAGGAAAAAAGTATCCATTCAAGTGCTAGTTTAGTTCATCTGCCATCACCTCTTCTTGCTACATGACCTGCCCACCGCCATTTTATTAATTCTTTAACATTCATGATGATAACATATATTTTCGTATGTTCTCTGATCCAATTATATTATATATCTTCCTATCCCGACATGTAACTCAAAGCGTACACCGTTCCATATTTATTTGTGCTATCCGCAGCTTCTGTAATGACAGGACGGTTAAAGTTTAAGTTTTGTTTCTTTTGTAAGGACTGGCAAGGTGGATCGATCAAGAAATTTTGTTTTAAAGGCAAAAGGGGAGTTTGGTCTTGAAAACGATGTTAAGTCTCCGGAATGCCTGCCAACCAAGTTTAACTCGTAGTTGAACTTCTTTGACTGTATCATTCTCAGTTTACATCCGTTGACCAAGATATATGTAACGAACGACTTATAAGTTCGAGTTCTTTTCCAGAAACAAAAATTTTTTTTTTCGTCAAAGTTGCTGAAGATAACCTGGTTCTCTTTCAGGTTCATTCTTAGATCACAGGGTTATCAAGCTAATTGCTGTCATTGTATATGTACTTTTATTTCTTTTGGTTCTTGTGAAAAAAACTATATCATCTGCGAATCTCAGGTGTTTTAGATGTGGCCATTCATTCGCATGCCCTGTACTTACCATTTCAGATTTCTAAATCCTTCTTCGAAGTAGATTGAGAAGAGAATGGGTGATATAGTGTCGACTTATCAGATACTTTTTTGTACATTTTTTCTACTGTATGCTCGTTGATACAGAAGGTAGCTTTTATTTTTTCGTATATCGATTGTAGAAAATTTATGTAGACTGTTCTGCACCCTGGTTATGTAATGCAGTTATTATTGCTTGTGTTATTCCCGAATCAAATGCCCTTTCGTAGTCAATAAAATCGGGGCATGATATACTCGTATCTCTCTATGACTTGATGAACAACCTTCTTTCTTTTCCTGTTTAGCCTCCGGTAACTACCGTTTAGATAATTCTTCAGAGGATGAATGAGGATGATATGTATGAGTGTAAACGAAGTGTAGTGTTGTACATTCTCAGTTCGACCATTCCTGAGATGTGTGGTTAATTGAAACCCAACCGCCAAAGAACACCGGTATCCACGATCTAGTATTCAAGTCCGTGTAAAAATAACTGGCTACTAGGACTTGAACGCTGGAACTCTTGACTTCCAAATCAGCTGATTTGGGAAGACGCGTTCACCAATAGACCAACCCGGTGGGTTTGATGAACAACCTGGATGTGCTCTATTGTCCTATAACCGCTTCTGAAGGCTATCTGCGCCATTGATTGTGGTTCATTCAGTGCTGTTAGCATTCTTTTTCCTATTATCTTACCTTTTTCAATTGAAAAATTTTGAGCTGGTTCCTCCATGTGAAATATTGGGCGCTTGAAATGTGGTGAACTTGTAATGAAAATAAATCTTTTAAATTAAAGAATTTGTTGAATTAAGTTTTTTATTTTTATAAGGATTTATTCATGGTTGCCGTATTTTTTTAACATTTTGTTTATGTATGTTCAAAAATATATTTTAAATTTAACGTTAGCAAAGAGAGAGAGAGTGTTTTTGGTTGAATTGGCTACCAAAAATCCTCTGATATTTACGTACAAGGTTGTTTAACTAAGATTTTTCTGTTGATTTAGTATACCTCAAAACTTAGAGAAAGAAAAAGAAAAATACGTGATTGAAGTTCATTTTTAAAAACATAACTATACCTTTTTTTTACTACAACGGCCAAAATCACATCAATTTAACACATTTCAATTCTGAAAAAAACTCACAACTATTTAAAAAATTATTCAGGTAAGATAAATTTTTGGATAAATGTAGACTATAAAACTTATTGTACATTAAAATATTTAACAATTGTTTTTTTCTTTTTCATTTTTACATTAAAATTAGCATATTTAGTTTATATTATGAATAGAGGCACATTATATCACAATAATAACATTTACTTGAAGTACTCGCTAACATAACAAAAGAGTTTTTTTGTGAGAAATTTTATGAATACTAAGTCTCATAACAAACAGAATAAGATATCTGTTGGTATTTCATGCATAAAGAAATATGCTCCTCAGTTCTCATGCAAATATAAAAATGTATACGTTACATTTTTAGAAGTAAATAACATATCACCCTTAAATCAAAAATAATGTTCTTAATAACGTTGATAATAAAAATATAAAAAGATATATTCTTTAAAAAGATTACATAAATAGTATATTTTTTATTCATAACTTATTTCCTTGCTTTCTTATAACATTATAATATAAAAAATTAAAGGATTTATATATTATTGAACAAAATCACTGGAAAGAACAAGAGGAATTAATAAAATATTTTGAAATGAAAACAACAAAATCAATTATGTAAAGAAAAACGGAGCAACTAAAACCGGAAACAACGCAAATAAAGTAGTACCTGTGAATTAATAAGTTGTATTTTTAAACATGTTATATAGTTTTAATAAAATACGCTAACAATTAGGCAAATGAAAAACTCGACAAAAAATTACATAACGTTACTAGCGGAGGTCATTCAACTTTGGCCAGGAAGGACTTTGCCCTCAACAGACTTAAAGGGAAAATTAAGTGGAACGTTAAAAAATGTACAGGCGGAGCAACTAATCTTGATACTTGGTGCAACGGCAGCGACAGCCGCAATTCGAATTATTCTACTATCCTTTTAGCATTTAATTCATACAGCTAATGGGTTTTTGTAAAATGTAATGCGGTGTTAGTATTGGATCGCAAACAAACGAAATCAAACAAGTAAGTAATTGAGTATGAAAATCTCACCTGCGAAACCAAAGATTATGACTTTTAAAGGTAAATGGCCAGTACGCTCGAAAGTTAATCTTCAAAGGGCAGATCTTGGAACAAGTACGAGATTTTAATTATCTCGGTTGTGATCTATCATGCGATAGAGATACAGATGTCGATAAGAATGAGAGCCGATTTGGGGAAGTCTGTGGTGTAATACGCAAGACGTTAGGGAAAGAGGGCAGACGGGAGACTCAGTTAAGATTCTACAAAACAACGGCCGTGCCTATTCTTACTTATGGTAGCGGTGAAGTGTGGGTTTTGCGTAGGTGGGATGAGTCACGTATTCAGGCTGCTGAGATAAGGTTTTCGAGAGCGGTCATAGGATGTACTCGAGTAGACCGAATAAAGAATGAGGAGATAAGAAGACAGCAAAGTGTGATGCCATATCGGGTATGTTAAAGGAATATCGTAAAAGATGGAGTGGTCATTTCATGCGTATCCCGCTTTGTAGACTTCCTGGAGATACAAACCGAAGAGAAGAAGAAATATAGGACTCCCAAGAAAGCGATGGATGCCGGAACAGGCCAATGAGCCTAATCCTTGACGGATGATGAGTACTAGATCGCAGAACACAATTTTTTGATGTTTGTGGTAACTCCAAATCACTCATGATTATAAAATACTAAAAATACACAACCGATTATAAAATGTGATTAATTTTCTCAATCAAAACGGGAATAAAAGAAAACAGAATTTTTCAAATGCTCTCAGGATCAACAAATACTGGACAATTAGTTAATTGGAAAATACTGAAACATTCAATAACGTAGGCTTATGGGTAATTATTTATTTTCAGATTGGCAGTATTTGAAAACTATGAGCAGATAGCAAACAATATAGCAATATTGTTTCTTGATATGATTCTAAGAAAGGGAGCATTTCCTGAGTGGTACTACTCAGGAAATGCTTGTCCAGGTTTATTATTTACGATAAATAAAATCACAATCGATTATAAAAGCTAAGTTTATATTAGTCATACAACTGTAATGTAGTTTATTATTTGGCGTTTGTCTGTTAACGTAATTCTAATACTTGCTGAGAATAGGCCTACATTTAAATAACATTTAAAAATATACAGTTAGATTACTTTTTACGGTAGAATACTTAATCATTTATAAAATGTAAACAGCAAAATTGGGAAATACTTTATTAATATTAATCCATAATGTCATCCAGTAACATACAATAATAGTTGTATTGACAAAAACTAAAATCTAAACTAAATTTTTTCAGTTCGGATAAAAAGCAGCGTACTAGTCGTCCTAGTCCAAGCATCAAGATCCGTTCGGGCAGTTATAAATGAGCAAGTAAAGAATTAAATGCAAATATTGTTACTCTCCGAGTAAACTTTTGAGATACAGAATCTATGATATCCGTACCTTCCAGCCTCCTTGACCGATTGTACCCCAGCACAAATGATATCAACGACTCATATTCAGAAATTTCTTGAACAAAACCCCAAGTTCACAAAACGAAATAAAAACTTCACAAAAATAAATTTTTTAATGAAATCTGAAGATATCAACCAAAACAAGATCTAAAGAAGAGGAAAAACAATAAGGATTATTATCCTTCAACCCTAAATGAAATTGCTCAAATACATTACTAAAGTGTCATACTAACATAATGGAATCAACCAACTGGTAGAAAAATACTTTTCAGTTCAGAGATGTCGATAAAATAAAAAGATCCCCCTTTCAAAAAAAAAACAAAAAACAAATCAACATACATAAGAAAGAATGACTAAATAATAGATTTTTGTAGCAAGTGTCTGGACCAGTCAGAAAGGGTACAGCATTACTTCACATATATATATTATATATATATATATATATATATATATATATATATATATATGATCTTTTAAAATAGAACGAACACCAGAAGCTAAATAAATGATAAATATACACTTAGATTCACAGCTACAGTTATAAAAACCAGGTCCCGTCTGTCCCCTATTAATCGTAATCCAAGTAGAGAGGAGGAGCATAATTATGGCTAGTTTCGTAATTCTAGAGAAATTAAAATATTTTTCATTTTACAAGACGAAAAAACGCAGTTTTTGAACAATTATGTTTTCATTTGATTTTAACGTGATGCCTATGATTCTGTTACCACGTACGTTAACGGCTTAGATTATGTGGTTTCTTGATGCAAGAGAAGCGTGAAAAGATAAATAACTAAATAAAATTTAGTTTTAATAAATTTATTTAATTATTAAATTTTCTATAAATATTTATATTTTTAAAAATTCTATAAGTTTTTTTATTTTAATAATTCATACTGTATTTATTTTATGAAAGTCGTGTGCGAGATCATTTAATTTCATCTGTGCTGGTCGTTTAATTATTATTGCGACGAATTATTTTACTTAATTTAATTGTTTATCTTTACTACCGCATCTTACTACGATAGCAGTCTACATGGTTTATTGGAAGGGCAGTAATAAGTTATTTGATTATTATGCGTACGCAAGCGAGCGTGTTATTACCGTATTTAGTTGTCCTCATGTCCTTTTATATGCTCCTATGTTTTAAACAGGAGAAATGATTTAATGTACAAACAATAAGATTAAGATTACTTTATTTATTTATTTGTAGTAAATTGTTTTGAGTTGTGAAACTAGTAACTTACCCTTGAGAACTAAAGATTTTTACGTGTTAAGTCCATCAACCAACCTGGTTGATGGACTTTAGTAAATATTTTAAATTTATATTATTAATTACATCTTGGAGTTATGAAAGATTCAGGTCTTTCTTTACTAAAGACAGATAAAATCACGTTTAAAGCCAGGATAAATTTTGGTGTAATACAATAGATCACCTGGTACGTTCAGCTCACTGACTTCAAAATAACATTATATCCAGTAATTATTCCACTAATATTGTAGAATTGCTTGGTCTTATGAAGGACAAATAGGATTGCAGCTTCTGAAACTATCAAGAGAATGTAAAAGAAGATTATCAGAATCTTACTGCCGGAAATTTTACAGACCAAGGTATAAATAGATATACATATAAAAACAGTTAAATATGCATACTCTAAAGACCTATCATAATTTGTAACCTACGCTGTATATTTTTCAAATAATGCATCTGTAAATCGATAGTAATATTTTAAATTTAGTACTAGAAGTACTATTTGATAATCTCTCTCTAAAATCTTTCTCTTGATGGTTTCAGGTCGTAAATGATACGATGCTGAAGTTAGATAATTTTAGAAAACCTTATCTGTATCTGATAAAATCCCTGATAATTATTTTATAAATAAACAAGAATTATTACATTAATGAGCGACTGATTTTTTTAAAAAACTAATTTTCAATAACATTAGCATACTTAAATCTTATCATTTAACGGATAACTTCTCTTCAGTTGATAAAAATATTTCTATTTTAAACAATAATTGTCAACAATTAGCAAACATGAAATCCCGTCTAAATAAAAAGCTTGGCTATTAATTAAATAGTATGGTATGAAGAAAACTTTACGTATGTATATGTTATTATTACGAGTATTATTGTTATTGTATATTATTATTATTGATCTCCGCGGCGGAGTGGTAACGTCTCGACCTTTCTTATGAAAGTC
Source organism: Lycorma delicatula (assembly GCF_047948215.1). Lineage (NCBI taxonomy): Eukaryota > Metazoa > Arthropoda > Insecta > Hemiptera > Fulgoridae > Lycorma > Lycorma delicatula. The sequence continues at coordinate 166,881,961 of NC_134459.1, read as the reverse complement.
CCGGGTTTAAATCCCGTTCAGTGATTGTATTTTTCACACGGTAAAAATTCATTATCATCCACCGGTAACTGTAAGTGGATGTAAGCCTGTTGATACTGTACAAATGCAATTGTTATTAATATTTATTTTAAATATTAAAATACGACAAAAAATCGTTACGTTTTTTATTGTATACATTTTGTGATGGAATCTATATATATATATATATATATTGTAATTTGAAATAACAAAAAAGCTAATATAGTCATTTCTAATAATTAATTGTTCAGAAGTTTAAAAAAGTTATTTAATGTAAATTCAGTAATGCTGTAAATACATAATTTTTTTATTGTCATAATTTTTTTTATTATTATTACTTAAAATATAAATACAAACCTGTTTAAATAAAATCCATAAAAAAACCTGAAAACCACTGACGCATAAAAAAAAAATATTGTAAACCTGTCATATTAAAAAATTTATTTTCTCTTTTTGTAAGCCCACCAGATTGGTCTAATGCTAAAACGCATCGTCGCTCATCTCTTTTTTAAGAGCTGATTTTCGAAGTCAAAGGCTCAAATCCTAGTAAAAGCTGATGTCTTTTATACGAATTTGTGTACTAAACAGGAGTTACCGGTGTACGTTGGTAGTTTCCCTACTCTCCCCGACCGGATATCCAATTAAGTATACTCAGTCGGGGAGAGTGTCCTTTTACTCAAAGGAGGCGTCCCCTACCACAGCGGCTATACGTCCGGCACGGCAGGTTGGCCTCCCCGGTCTCGGATCTTTTGTTTTACATTGCCTGCCTCTAATTCCCCGCTTTAGAGCCGAGGTCCGGCTATGCCGTCCCCCAGCGCCTCAGCAGGGAACCGGGACTCGGTTTTTACGCCTTTGGCCGCTAATCGGCAGCGCCGACCCCACAATGAGCCTAGGCTCCCGCAGGGACGACCCCACCGACCGGGACTTGGTCTTTCATTTTAACTCAAACTCCCCTGGAGTTCACCTCCTTCTCAGATACCCGCACACCAAGGCGTACGGGCCCTCCATGGAGTGACTGTCCGCCCTACCCTACTGTTTACACTCCCATTCATCTGTCTTCGTCCTCTTTGGCCCGCAGTACCTCCCCGGCGGACCTGCGGAACCATTCCCAGTTCTCATTGTTGTACCCCAACCGGTTTATGAGATTTTCTGGTGTAAGACCATTAGTTACTATTTGACCTCTGTTAGGCCCATCTTGGACATATGAACAACGTATGTTCGGCATCGTCGTTCTCTGGACAATAGATGCACTGCGGGGTGGCTCTCTTCCCTATCCTATACAGATACTGACCGAAAGAGCCGTGCCCCGACAGTAACTGTGTCACGTAAAAATTGACATCTCCGAGTCTATTCTTATTCCAGGTTTTAGTATTAGGGATTAGACGTCTGGTCCATTCTCCCACTCTGGACCCTGCCCACTCTTCTTGCCATTCTTGTTCTATAATCCCTTCCATCTCTTCTTACGACATACCGCTGTGTCTGAGGGTTCTGGCTTTTATCTGAAGGTCTATGGGTAGGACCCCGGTCAGTACGCACAGCGCGTAATACGATACCGTACAGTAACTAGCAGCTACACGCAGCAATGCCAGTCTATGGACACTTCTCAACTTCTTTTTATTTCGCTGTATGTTCATTGCCGCCCCCCATATGGGAGCCGCATACAGTACCGCCGAAGTGATAGCCGCGGTTATCAATCTTCGAATAACCATTTTACGTGTGCCATGGTTTTGAAATAATCCTCTTAATCCCTTTACAGCAGGAGTAACTCTCCCACAAATCATATCAATATGTTTGCTGAACTTTAAACTTTTGTCCAGAAGTACCCCCAAGTATTTTGTCTCTTTTACTTCATCGATTCTCTTTCCTCTGATATTTAGATTCACACTTCTTAATGGTCTTCTACCCGAGAGGACCAGGCAACAGGATTTATTAGGAGCTATTTCTAATTTGTTATCCTCCATCCATTCATCTATTGTTCTTAGCGCTTGGTTTGCCTTGTTCTCCAGTTGGTAGTTGGGGTTCAATGAACCTTACGTATGAGAAATGGTCGGCCTGAGTCTGTACAAGACGGCACTTCATATACATTTCATACCCATATCATTCTCATCAAACTGAGGTAAGGGAGGGTTTATTGTTCGCTAGTTGATTGGATTGCAACGTACACATTAGGAGATAGATATTTACTTTAACAAAAACTTCTCTTTAAACGTAATAAATTAAAGTGATTTTTTTAATTTATAAAAGATTTGGTAATCGTTAACATTAAAAGATACATACACAAAAATACTTCGTATTTTTTAGGCATAAAAAATAGCTATTCGGGAAGTAAATATAAGATGAAGAGATATCTTACTGATCTTTTCTTACTTCTTTTTTTTATGACTTTCTAGCGAAACCTGTTCCGGCATAAAAACATACTTCAATCAGGTACGATTTTCCTCGGATTGATACCTTCCTTTCGATTGATATTTCTATCTATTCACTACTAGTTTTCCATTATTAACTTCCTGTAAATGTTCTAAAGATCAGTTATGATAACAAGTACGTACATCAATGAATCGCATTTCTGCAACTTCTATTCGTTGCTCCTACTTACGGTCTCATAATCGTGCGGTAATGTAGGTACAGTCATCGTCTTATATTATTTAAGAGGATCTGTCTTAATTTCTTGATTTTTTACCGCGTAGAATTCTTTTAATTGTTCTGCAGATATTAAACTTATCATAATTAAATACATTTCCCCAACTAAGTTAATTTCACAGCCTAATTAAATAAAGGGTTAGACTTGCTTCAAAACAACCTTGTTAAGATTAATCTTGAATTTAACTAAATTTTTTTTCATTAAAAGTCTTAAATTTTGTGTTTCTTGTAGCTATTTTTAAATTGTATTTATCACAAAAATACTAGTTTGAAATAATAATAATGTATGCCGTAAAGAATTTCGGAACAAAAATTCACTTTTTTTTACTGAACTACATGAATTACGTAGACTAAAATCCATTGACGTTAAATCTTATATATATGTTTGTTTTAATGATAAATTGGAAAGAGGTCTTATAAGTTTTATTTTGAGTATTTAACATTGGTTAAAACAAAATAATAGAAGTTTGAAAGTTTTGTAATTCAATTTTTGTGACATTTTTAAAAAAGTGATACATCTTTTCATATGCTTTCAGTAGGTACCGTAAAGCTAGAATCAAAAGCGATTAATGAAAAACAATACTCTGGTTAGTTAGTAATTTAAGATATGACTGAACTGAGAAATTGGGTATAAATAGAATTTGTTAAATAATACATTGTAATATATGCATTATTATTAATGTTTCAATTAAATTTATTTCTTTAATTTAATCACCTCTTAAGATGAGTATTTCCTCACAGGCTTTTATATAAAGGTAATTAGGAATCAGATAAAAAAATATTCATAAAAGATTTCATTTTTTTTATTGGAAAAAGTAAAATAGGAAATAAATTAGGTAATTTGAAAAGGGGGGGGGATTCACTTAATTCTTTACTTATTCGATCACTGATAAATTTTTGGGGAGAGTATGCCACTTTACATTTTTGTTATTCCTATTTAATAATTCCATATGACACATTGATGAAGATTTATTTGTGATAAAATTTATTTGAGTTTAAAAAAATGCTTTAATGGTTGTACTATAAAAAAACTAAGCAGTTTATTTTATTATCAGTTCTAGTCAATTCGAAATAAAATGGAATACGTGTTTTTGGCCTCTGTTCTCTAATAAACCATTCAAATTTATAATCAACCTTTACTTTCCTCTGTTAATTGTTTTTTCTTGAAAAAAGTCAGACATTTGAATTGAAGAATTTATACAACATCGGTCGATGATAATTCAAACCTAATGGCTTTTATAAATAAGACATAAAAGCACATGTTTATTCTATTAGAAGGATAAAAAACACACCAATAAATTGTAAAAAATTTACAAACTGGTTTCAAAATATCTACCAGCAAAAGTAACATAATTTTACTTTCCTAGATAGCGCTATAGCCGAGCAACAGCTATAGAAGGAAAAGTATTTTAATCGGTCCAATTTGGGCATACGCGGTTTACATTGGATCTTGACGTTTTGAAATCTAAGGAACCTAGAAAACCAGATGGAAATTTTTCCGAGTTAATGTTCGTACGTACGTATATGTTCGGTATTGGCCTCTAAATCATATTATATCTCCAGAACTAATTGACCGATTTTTACCAAACTTGGTCAGATTACTTCTATATACTGTGTATTGATGCGATTAAATTTTCAACTTAAATGGTGAAGGGAAAGGTTGTAGAGCAAGGTCAGCCTCAGTATATCAGTATATCGAAATTTGCCTAATTAAGGTCATACTTTTCTTAGGCACATTTTTTAACAATTACAAAATAACAATAATTGAAAAAAAAATTGTAAAATCACACTCTCACCCCAAAAAATGCTGTTTAAGTCGTCTATTATGTTCTGACGCCACAGGTGAGGGATAGAATTAGATAAATGTATAACATTTAATGTATGAAAAGTAACTCAGTCCGGATGATATGGTAGCTGGTGCGTTAAGCCTCGCGGCTACATCGGTCTGCCAGTCGTATAAGTGGAAATGCACAAAATAATCAATATACGTCATATCCCTACCGTAATTTTTTGGGCATTATCTTTTGTGCCACAATCTTTGGATCACCAAAAACAGATATCTTTTTCATTAAATTTTTCATAAAAATACTTATAATTCCTAAATAACATCAAGCTATTTAGTATTATACTATAACAATCTAATATTAAATAATTACAAATACAAAATAAAAAATACCTCCAAATCGTGTTATAAAGCATGGAATTCTTTTTTCCTAATAAATCTTTCACTTAAGTTATTTGGAAAAATCTTACAAACAAACGTCGAAGAGTTTCTCTATAAATAAGATAATAATAGTCAAACAGGCTTACAATGAAAAACGTTTTGTCAAATATAATGGTGACAAAACAAACGTTAAATGGTTCAAATAATTTAAAGAGCATCTAAGGGTAGCAACCATAAACACGATTGAACTAAAAAGCAAAGGATGCTTAAGAAAAAAATTTAGGATTCAAACGGATCCTGAAGTAGAAAGAATGCGCTAATCTGGGGTGGGCGGAAGAAAGAAGGAAGCGGCACAGTGAAAGAATGGAGTATTGGGGACATAAAAAAACTTGCCACGAGTTAACTATTCAATGTGGTCCTACAGTGAGTGACCAGTGTCGAAGAAAAATAGTCAAAAAAGATCAATTCGATAGGTTATAGAGTTCCAATAAAATAAAAAAAACTGACAGGCCAAATTATGAACCTTTTTTAGTGAAATCTGCTAAAATATCGTAGAATTCTTTCTTTTTCCTGTTTATTCTCTGGGAATTACCGTTCAGGTATTACTTTAGAGGATGAATGAGGATGATATGTATGAGAGTAAATGAAGTAATCTTGTACTCTCAGTTCAACCCAACCACCAAAGAACACCGGTATCCACAATCTAGTACTCAAATCGTATAGGACTTGAATGCTGGAACTCTTGACTTCCAAATCAGCTGATTTGGGAAGACGCGTTCACCATTAGAACAACCCGGTGGGTATAAAAAAATATCGTAGAATTGTTCATGAGAAATCTAACTGTGAATTTTGCATTGAAAATTCCAAAGCAACATTTAAAAAACAAGTGATTTCATTTCTGATAAGATTATTTTTTGACAAATTTAAAACTTTTACCTTTATCATTATATATCAAAATGTCTTTATTTTTATCAATATATTTTTTTTGTGTTCACTTTTCATATATTTATCCTTCAAAATTTCGTATAAAAGAATTATTATAAGTCTTAGATAGCCCAATTTATCATAGATATTTTTTCTTGTAACCAACATTTGTGAGATTTGTGGAGAAACGAAGGCTTGAGGAAAGAATACAATTTAAAAATATTACACTAAAAGTTGTCCACAAGCGCGCGCGCATACACACACACATACGTGAATGTATAGAATAGAATCAAACCAAGTAACTTATGGTTTATATGTATGTGTTTGTATGAGTGTCTATAACAGAAGACAAATGATTGTTATATGCTATGCACGGCACGCCTACCTGTCATGCACAATTCTGAACATGGTCAATGATAATTTGGTTGATAATAAGTCATTAAGTCACTATGAAACAGCACGGTAACACTTACTAATTATTTTAAACTATTTAATCGATTCAAATATTATTAGGAATTATATTTCTAAATTTTATTCGCATATAATTATCAGTTTTATTCTCTTCTCTATGTTTTCTAATAAAATGTTACGAATTTTAGCACATCCGCTTGCTTTACAAGATACAAATAGGAGTTAAAGAGTCAATAGATGGTAAATCTAAGTACGTATGTCAAGCTCTGTGCACGATTAATGACATTTAATAATGGTAAAATATCCATTTTTGGTTTCCCCGATCACTTGAAATTTTATTGTTATTGTTGTTTATGTTACAATTAATAATATATTATTTTTATTAACATCGTAATTTAAATAAATGCTATTTTATTAATAGTATATGCTTTGCAAGCTTCTTTTCCGTTGATTATAACAAGTTTCGACTTCCATGGATAGAAGATTAACTAATAAAATGTATGAGAAAGGTCAGTGCGGTAAGGATAAACAAGTTTTTGTTTGGAAGATTATATTAGCTCAATAGCTAATATCAATATGTTGGCTAATATTTCAATAAACCAGCTATGTAACTTAACTATTTAGTGTTAGGTTTGGAATCTGTTAAGTTTTAATTACATTTATCTGTGCTATGCTACTCTGAGACTGATTGTAACTCACTTTTAAGATTATTTTTGCAAACATTAACATAGTAAATAAATAAATAAAATCGAACTCAAAATACCAAACACTTACATATCGTATGTTGGGATGACATCATTTTTTTTTTATAAAAATGAAAATAATAAAATATTTGTCCAATTTTTATAAATAAAATTCATTTTTACTCGTACTTAAGTAGTAAATTTTTGTATAAATTTTAGCACCGACAAAGAAACTATTTAACAGAATTTATTTTGTATTTCCTTGACAGGAGGTGACCGCAGAGAACTTAATATAAGATATAATATTGGACACCTGAAAGCGGCCATCATCATGAAAAAGACGACTACAGTAGCAGTACGTCAGTACTACAATAGCGCTCCTTGTGGTGAGAGGGGTAATTAAAGATATATTGTACTCACTAAGCCAATAGTTTATTTAGAACATTTTGGAGCATTTTTTTTTAGGCAAATTAATTTTTTTTGGAGCATTTAAACCTTAATTAGGCAAAACCTCGAGATACTGAGGGTTGACTTTGCTCTACAGCCTCACCCCCCTTGACCTTATAAGTTGAAAATTTAATGGCATTAATGCCCACATATAGAAGTAATCTGACCAAGTTTGGTTAAAATCGGTCGTGTAGTTCTGGAAAAATAAGATGATTTAGAGGCCAACACCGACAACTGAACACACACTTAGATAAGAAGTTTCGGAAAATTTCCATCAGGTGTTTTGGGTTCGTTAGGTGTCAAAACGTAGAGATCCGGTGAAAACCGCTTATGCTCAATTTGGACCGATTACTATACTTTCTCTTCTATGGCTGTGTTTATAATAACTAATATTCTATTTAATATAATATAACAACTTACAATCTTTTAAAAATCTAAGACGTGAAAATGCGTTCAAACAATTTTTTAATTACAATCAAAATAAATAAATTCATGTAGATTTGTGAATTGATGATTAAAAAAAAAAATTAATTAAATCATTAAACCATAAAATTAATATAACGTGGTACAAAGGGATAAACAAATTACAAAAAAAAGGGGTAAAAATAATTTCTACACGTAATCCGTTTGTGAGACTGAAGATTTCAATCAAGATGGTAAATTTAAAGAAAAATTATCAGAAAAAATTTCTACTGATGATAGATTCACTTCCTTCAAATTAGTCACGTTTTACAAATAAAAAATAATAAAATTGGCAGTTTGTTATTTTTTTTTTTTTTAATTTTCATAATTTAGTAATAGGAACTAAATTAGTTTAACAAATATTAAAATATTCGAAATCATTCATAATAAATATCCTAATAGCAATCTTTGAAGCTTTTTTGATCTTTTACAGATAATTACAGATAAAAAAAATTAAGAAATTCTCAAAAAATAAAAAAATAAATTAACTAAATTAAAAATAAACTGCAAACAAGATTGCTAAAATTTTCCAGAAAACTAAACTTTGACATTTTTTTAAAATTAATAAAAATCAATAATATAATAAAGATCTTGCTATTTAATTTAAGCTATACTTCAATAGAGCTACAAGTAATTCGCGAACAAACATTTTTTATGTCAGATTTTAAATATTTTTGAACTCAAGGAATTTTTCCAGAAAAATTGAGAATTTTGTCCTCGATTTTGAATCCAACACACACACACACACACACACACACACACACACACATATATATATATATATATATATATATATATATATTTTACTTAAAAGTTATTACATTTATTAATTTTTTTGATTAAATAGTCAGCTATACAAACTTGACAATACACATTCATACACAAATTATAAAAAATCATAAAATGGAAGCCTAAACTCATAAGAATCATAGATTAGAAGTATTTTTTGATATTTAAAGAAGGGTATTGAAAGTAAATTTAGTGAACAGACCAATAACGAAGATATAGGTTACTTATAGGAATAGATAACGTAAACCGACTATAAAACCAATCTCCATGGCGAACTGATAGCGTGTCGGGTTTCATCCTAAGATCCCGGGTTCGAATCTCGGTCAGGCGTGGAACGTTTCATACGCTACAAGATTCCATTTCTACATTCCCGCGTAAAAGTTTTCCTGTAACCTTCTGAGGAGAATTAAATTCATCAAGCAAAAAAAAGTAAATAAATAAATACGAGTAACACGATAAAAGCCCGAAATACCTCACTCATTACGTAAGCAGGGTCATTTTATGAAAACGATTTTTAAAAGACAATAGAAGTCAGGTAATATTTGTAAAAGAATATACTTAGACTTTCATTAAAACTGGTTAAAATTCATCTCCAGTCAATATTTAATGATGCTGGATTAAAGGTTTATACTGTCGTATTTATTATAACAAATTTTAACAGAGATGACAGTTTGTGTACTAGATCAAATACCACTTTTATAACAAACATTAATTTTACCGACTAGATTAAATGCTAAGTTACATATACTTATGTAAAATCATTTACATTATTTTTAGCTTTTGATATAACAACGGCTGTAAAACAGGTTCTGTTAAGAACCAGTTCTTACTAAGGTTAAATAAAAAAGTTACGGCAGACAAAATGAGACAGTAACCTATACGAGTAGTGTAAATGTGAATTGTAGACGCAAGGACGTGTTTCTTCAATTAGTACTAAACTGTAATTATTCAGATTATATCAAGATGAATATTTGACCCGTCTTTTTAGTAGAAGATTCGGTAGTGCAAAGTGAACTGAATTAATTCAAATTGTTAAAATATATACAGGAACTGTTAACATAACAAAGGTTTGTACAAACAATTACTAATAACTACATAATGGTCTATTTATTCTAACCTCTTAATATCCGTTAATGAAAACTGATATAAATAAGGCAATTTAAGTCATAAATAATGTATTACATTCGTTCTTAAAAACATGATAAATATTAATAAATAAAAAATACTGGCTTGTTTAGAATAATTAATTTTTTAACGACTTAATTAATAAAAGTTGAAACGAGAATCTAATAATAACTATAGTGTAAATATGTTTGATTTTAATAATTAAAATATTCTAATATTGTCATTTTAACTATTAAAAATCTATGTATTTATTATTATTATATTCTCTTTTATATACATTTTTATTACATAGCCTCTTTTAATTTAATACTATCATTTGAATTTGGAATAACAGCTTACATTAAAGACACTATTGTGGATGTGCAGAAGCAAATATTTACGCTGGTTAAGGACATTTAAAAATCAACTAAATTTACTTAATAATTATAAGGTTAGAATGCCGTTTCACATCTAAAAAATTCCAAAAATCGTCAATTGTAGCGATTGATTTTAATTTTCTTCTATCGTGAATATTACATAGTCTTGTATGTCAATAAGCTATCCTTTGAGCTTTGAGTTACAGGTTATCAGTTATGAAATTATAAAAATGTTGTCTATCACCAAGAAATTCGATCAACCCGATTTTTAGGGGCATAAACGTATAAATTAAGTATTAATAGCTGATAGTATATATAGCTTAAGTATTAATAGTTGATTTTCATAGATATAATTGTAAAAATATATAAAAAAATTACAAGAGGTACATTAAATCTGTTTCTCTAGGAGACACTTCATTTTTATATTTTCGTGTTTCTAAACGTGTTATGTACTTATTAGACAATGGAGAATACAATGGATTAATTTATTTCATTAGATAAGATGTTTTTGTTGCATTTTCCATAAACTTTCTGCCGTCTAGTCCTCTCTGTCTACTGCGGGTGGTATGGGTTCATTTTAAGGGTGTGTACGGTAGGGTCCATACGTTTTTTAAAAAAATTATTATTATATATTCATATTTTTTTAAATAAATAAAAAAAAGATTATTATTATAAGTTGCAACATTTTGTATTGTCAGCAAATTTTACAAATCCCTTGCCAGGTATTTGTTTTCAAAAGAACAAGAAGTTATTTTATTACTGAAAAACATTTAATAAATTGTTGATCTATAATTGTTGATGTAAAAATTAAATAAAAGGTAATGTACGAATTAATGAAGTGTTCAGTACATATTTAGTATTACACACTTCTGCATAGAATTATCTAGAGTTTCCGGTTATCTCAATTTTTTAACCTTGGAAAGTTTGCTTAGTTATAATAAAAAATCTATAAGAAACATTTTACAATTTTTAAGTCTACTATCTTTTTGAAAAAAAAATCTTTTCTTCTTTAACATAACTGTTACATTAGTAATATATTTTAATAATTAATTTGTATTAGAAATATTAGTTAAATGACAAAACGGAATGGCTAACAGGATAAACTATTTTATTTATTAATGCATTACACATTTCATTTATAACATTGAAAACCTGCTTGCAAATTTCATTTAGCAGGATGTATTTTTTAAATTCCTCCTTTGAATGTAATATTACTACAACTAACAAAATTTTTCATAGTTTTTTAAACGTTGAAAATACTGTCGTTTGTGCACTATCACACAGTAAAGTAGTTTCATTATACACATTATTTAAATATAAAACTAGAGTAATACAGTCATAAAAAACTTTTAATTGTTGTTAACATAACTAACATATATATATACAAATGTTTGTGGCGGTTCTGTCCGTTTCCAATAACATCACGCGATAATCAACCGTCGACCAATTGCTTTGTAACTTGCAGAATACATTCCTGTTATCGCAGGGGAGGTTTTAAGCCATATATCGAGGCCCTAGCCCCTTTGAGGTTGAAGTGAACTTTTCATCTTAGACGACGATCTAATACGGTTTTTGATTTCCATTTTCGGATTAAAAAATTAGACTATGCATTTTATAAAAAATTCGATTTTCAGCTCTTTACCTTGACCCTTTCCTAAGGTACAGAGTACTGAAGGGTAATGGGAAGGGCAACCAAAAGGGATATGTTTGTTTACAGCAGGAGTATATCAGAGCTTCTACGTTAAGAACGAGGGCAACGCTGGAGAAAGAGGGCTTTTCAGGCTTAATTGTTATTTATTAGCGTTATTCTCACAACAATGACGAAAACGAACACAACAGTGGGCCAGAGGAGCGGAGCCCCCTGGCCATCTGCTGTGAGCAAAGCGAGGCCTGACCAAGTAGTATGTGTATATATGTAAACTTTTAATGTTATTTTAAAAAGAAAAACAAATAAAGAATAAAAATTTAATTGAAAAATTAAAATTTTAGTTACAAATAAACTATTAATAAAATTATCAAACCAGTCAGGTGAGAAATTTGCGTACAGATTTCTTGTTTCATGTTCCCATAAAAAATCCCAAAGCTTTCTACAGTGATTTAATAATTAAAAACAAAATTAGTTTTTTAATAAAAATAAGAAATACTAAAGATAATACCTACGCATCCTTAATGTACAAAATTAATGAAAAAAAAAACATGTTATATATTTATTCCCAAAGTAAAAATTTCCGTGTTTTTAAATTATTTTTAGAGAATTATTTTAATCTTTTAATTAAATTTTTTGTTTAAGCCAGAATGACTTTGGGTAGTGTCTAGAAACTAAAAAAAATACAGAAATTTCTATGAAGTTCATGCTAAAATATAGATGGGTATTATTCTGATTAAAAAATTGTGAAAAAAATTCACGTAATCATGATTCCGGAAAGGCTTATTTTTCCAGTTCCAGACAACGAAAAATTTCGCCGAATGATTTCTGCATAAACGGTAAAATATTAACGGAAATATGTATATTATCTAAGCAGGAATCTATTACATATATAGTCGAAAAGGTATCTACAAATTTACGCAAGTGTATTTTTATAATAAAAAAAAAGGTTCGTATGAATACAAATTAAAAATTAGGACCAAAATTTTAAAAGATATATTTATTTACAAAGTGTTTCATTTTAATCGTCTCAGCCGATTTTCTCGAAAAACTACACAAAATAAAAAAATTACTTACACAAAAGTTACTCAAATTAGAGGGGAACATTTCATGGTGACCTTGAATTTGACTTTGAACTTATTTTTTGTCTAAAATTTATTTCTGACCCCACCAATGAAACGAGAAGAAAATTTTACACTGGAATATGCAAGTTACACATATTACGTTGGACCATTTTTGAAGGTCATATAAGAAGATAGTGTTATAAACGTTACACGTTTTTGAAGGTCATACAATATTCCTGGAATATTTATACTGCAGGCCATTTATTTATCTCGTAAACTACAGAAAAGAGCATAAAAATGGCTTTGCAATATGTATTAAGCTGCTATAACACTAATAGATGAGTAAGTTATTCTGATACTGTGAACGTCTACGAAAGATTTAAGTTTTACATTGTTACAAGAAAGTCCTGAAATCTTAGTCGACACTCATTCGGTTATTTTTGTTTACTATTGTTTGAAAAATATATTTGATATATTAGTGGTTGACAAAGAATGGGATCACATAACTACGTTATCAACAGTTAGATATAGAAAAAATGAACTTTTATCAGTTGATCACATCAATACAATCTATTTTTCGGTCTGACACTACTATTCGTGTTGAATTGTAATTTTTTATCACGTGTTACTTCCAAAACAAGTGAAATGTTTACTAGGAAGTCTACTTCTAAGAACAATCTAGATTACTACTATACTAAAAAAAATCTATGATGTTTCTAGGTAGAACTTAAAATATAAAAAACCTATTAAAAATGTGTTTAAACCTAATAGGAAATTTATTTTTTTCACATTATACTTAAAATTTAAACTAATAAGACATTATTTTATTTAAAATATAAACATATTAAGACATAATATTATTAATATGGCATTTACTATTACTTTCGACTCTTATATCATAAGTAGAGTCTAACTGATTGATCAAAAATTTACCTCCTTCTGGTTTTTTATGCATTAAATACACTTTTTCTTGGATTTTATAACATTAATTAGGAGTTCAAGGTACACAGATATTTGGTATAGATTTAAGAAAATGAATGAAGGGTTGCAAATAAGGATTTCCTTCATGATTTCATTATTTTAGACAAAAAATGGAAATAGAATTCACTAACTGAACGCTATTTAATAAAATGCATTCACACGCAAACAAACACTCGTATATTAGCCACATCAAATGAAAAGTCCAGTCTGGTAAAAATATTCTCATTTTATATTTATTTTAATGATAGAATTATTTTGGATATTTTGTTTAAATCGCAAAATGTATCTTTGTTCATAATTGTATAAATATAAAATCTCAAATATTAGCTTTCCCATCCCGTATCTAAAAAGTGGATGTGTAAATTCAGAAAGCACCTTAGTAACTAAATATTTAAAATATTGAAATACAAAAACTAAAAACATTTTATTTTATTTTATAAAGTATATGTCTGTTTGTACATGAGTAAAAGTTTTTATTGAGATTATTCAATTCTTAAAATACGAATGAATAAAATAAATGAAAACCATCAAACAGACAAAGAAGCAAACAGAAAACCATGCATTTATGGATTTAAGTTCATGAAAACCTTTTTTTATTTAATTCTGCAGAGATAAGTGAAAAATACGGTATTGAAATACTGGCTATCAGTACATAAGAGATTTCGAATATGTTTTCAATAAGTATTAGTTGCATATATTAATAACCTTTTTTAAACCTGAAAATTATTTTATAACTTCCATCAAAATCTATTCTAATTTTTTTTTTTCAGGTACACAAAATGACGCTAGAAACAGTTCCTGTGGTAGACAACCTTCCTTTTGCCGAGGAAGGTAAAACTTTTACATAAGACTTTATTTTTAATTTTAGGTTTGTATGGAATAAAAATATTCCATATATCTTATTTATTAAATTATAATTTTTTTATTAACAAAATTTCCAAATCAAAAGGGCATAATTTTTCACTAATCTGTAATCCAATATGAAATACTTTAACTTTTAAATTATTATTATCAAAGCGGGGGCTAATAAAAAAAAGGAAAATGTCCTAAAGCTTCTTTCAAATATTATAATAATCTCATTTAACTATTAAGTCCAGTATGATTATTCAATTAATTACGAGGGTATTACAGTTCTAAATTAAAAATATAAAAGACTCAGCAAAACGTATAATCATTTCAGCATATTTCATTGATAATAACAAAGACTTTATCTAATCTATCAGGATAATTAAAAATATTTTAATTAAAACGTCTTTGTGGTCTCGTCAATACATCCAAATTTTGAAATATTACCCACCTCTCCAAGACACAAACACACACACACACACGCAAAACATCACCTCCAATATTGAGCACATATTTCCAGCTCTATCTATATATTACTAGCATTCCCGTCGCGGCCGCTTGCGTTTACAGTTGAGGCAATTTTTTATTTTATTTATGTTTTTTAACCAAGTAATGGGTGGTAGGCGCAGCCAGTCGTGTAGCATATACACAGTGACAGAGGCAGTCACCATGTAGGTTGAGACGTCGCACCGTACATCCTCACACCTCTTAAATCGAAATTAAAAAAAAAACCCGGAAAGGGGTATAAGATATTTATCTAAAGGTTATTTGCAAGTCAAAAATCTAGTGAATATCTCGTTTAGTATAGTCGGAAATGGGGAAAATTTGCAATCATTGTTTAAAATGTTTTTTTTCCTTTCTTCATTTCTTTCAAGGTCAAATTTCGAATAATTTAGAAACTGGGTTTTAGATATTTACATGAAGATTACACAGAACAAAAATCAAGTTCTCATCTTCATGTGTTACCGAGTAATTAAAAAGAAAGAAATTAAATTTCATTTTAACCCTTTAGATTCAGAATTTCAAATGTCCTTTCTTTGTGTGCACTTACTCGTACACCTTAAAAAGGTGTGTAGTAATTTTAATCAACTTATCCTCAGTAGGTTTTACTGGGCATTGATGAATCAGACAGTCAGTCTGATTAAGTTGCTTTTATTGTCATCTTTTGTTTCCCCGCCACCCAGAGTCAGATCCGCGACTAAACATAAATTCAGCCCCCGCCTCAAACTACCTCGGAAGGACGCAAGGCCCCGCCCAGATAGCCGGGACTCGGTCGTTTTGCTTGCCATGCCGCAAGTGAGCATTTACCGAAAGGGAACTCTCCACCAGGAGTCCAGTTTTGATGTCTTGCCTCTAGTTGGTAAGTTACCTTAATTAACAGCTATAAACGTATTATTAAAGTCATTCTCTTTCATCGATTTACGGTATGGTAAAAGTTTTTTTTTTTTGTACGTATTCAATAAAAAATAAAATTGTGAATTAAATAACTTGGTTTTGATTTAAAAGAGCAAAAAATAAAAGATTTTTCAAATAAAATTTCAGATTTTTTTTTGACTAAAAATTGGTGATGAAAATTATTTTTTAGAATATTAAATTTTTGTTAATAAATTAAATTTATTTTAATGGGTTAATCATAGCGCGTTTTGGAGCCCTAATGACTGTCATTGGCGTTTGTATTTCACTGTATGACTACTGGATGTTTTTTCTGGTGAATTTAGAAGTTAGAAAGTGAATGATTTAAGACTGGGTCAAAAGATGTATTAAACTTTAACTGCGTCTGTTATTTTAATATATTGTAAAAAGATAAAACTACTTTTACGGATATAAAATGATTGATAATTATTAAATCTATGTTTTCATCTAACGTTTATTTGTTTATACATACTATATTTAAAACTCATTGATCCTCATTGATCCGATATAAAAACTTTTTATAGTCTGATCTATTTAGTTTGAATAGTGTTCCAGAAACAAAGGGCACTGTTCCGACTGATTATAGAGTTGTAAGATTAGAAAGAGAATGTCATATAATCACAGATCCGGAAGTCTATTGTTTTCAGCCTAAAACAAGTAAAATCTTTCGTCCTGATTTTTTCTTTAGGACAATATGAAACTAATAATAATTTATTTTACAAACTTTATACATAATACTAGAGATTACTTGTAGTTTATTTTTGTAATTATCGTAATTGTATTAAAATAGATTAATAAATCTTTCTTTACGTATAAGTACACTTAAGAAAAAAACGATTGAACCATGATCTACTAAACACAAGCAAGAAAGAGAGAAAGAGTGTGAACGGGGGGGGGGGGAGGAGAGCTAGTAAAGAGAATAAATTAATCAATAATAGTTTGAATTTAATTGTTGAGGTTTTATCACATATTTCGATAATAATGAAGTAACAATAATTTCAATGGAGTAATTTTTCTGAAATAATACTCGGATAAGATAACATTTTAATCATGCACATTATCATTAAAAAATTAGAACTAATTTTTAAATAGTTTTCACAATTTTTGTTTGTTCTGCTGCTACACATCTTCCCATGAAATTAAATAAAAGAGTTGGTCTAAATGTTCATTTAGAAACATTTTTTTTATATTACGTCTCTAATTTTATTTTTATTAATACAAACTAAAAAGAGGGAACAGTTGAATCAAATTGTTTTTTCTAAAATTAACTATGGAAAAATGTTCGGAAATATGAAAAAAATTACAAAATCGATTGGCTAACGAAATGCCTTCCTCCGGAAATTAGTGGTAGTTTCTTATACTTAATCTGATAGGTCCTAGATATGTTATCTCAATCAAGCATGTAGGTTTTCATGTATTTTAAAGCTCCCGGACCATATGTTCGCACACAAATTTCGAGCTTACGTAGTATATAATTCAACAACTTAAAAAACAAAAAATTGTAGCATGATATCTATGACGACCAAAAAAAACTTAACTACATATTTATTCAGGATCGAACTTATAATGCATGAAAAATAACTTAAACGAATTTAACTGCCTACCTATCGATATGCCCTTCATATCGAATCTGGTGGTTTTTCTTTATTTTTTTGTAGCCTCCGGGCCCGCCACCGTTAGGTATTGCTTCAGAGGATGAGATGAGTGTTTTTGTAGCGTCTACAAATGCCTAACCGGGGTTTGAGCCCAGGATCTCTGGACGAAAGGCGGAGACGCTACCACTCGCGTCACGGAGGCGGGCCCTACGAATCTGTTAAAATCATTCAAATATAAGATAAGAAAAATGATAAAGTTTTCAATATTACATTTTTAATCTATTTTTAGGTCTCTTTTTTGTCGTTTTTTACATTTAATTTCTTTTTTTTAGATTCAATTTTAAACAAATGGCTTTTAACATCAACGCCAATTCCTGTCATCGTAATCCTTGGGATATATTTACTTACAGTTTTAAAGATAGGACCAAAATTTATGGAAAAAAGAGAACCTTACAATATTAAAGGAATTATGATGGTTTATAATTTTTATCAAATCATATATAATTCGTATATTGTCGGAATGGTAAGTTTATATTTTTAATTTATTCTTAGATAACCATGTTTAAATTGAATAATAACAATAAATTATACATTATAAAAGAAATAGTAATCGTTAATTTTGAGTCTACCAAAGGAATATTACGTGTGCTGTGTATGTGTGCATATATATATATATATATATATATATATATATAAAGAAATAATAGTATATAAAAGTACATACAGAAATAAAAGTATATAAAGAAACTTATCTAACAATTTTCCTACCAAAAAAAAAATTGTTAAGGAATGCTAGAATAATTAGTTTCTAGTAAGAACAGAGGTAGGTTTGCCTGGACACATCGTGAAGCGATACATTTTGAGTGTATTTATGCATGAATGAGAAGTATGAACACTAAAAAAACAAGAATATAAAAACAGTCCAGAGACGTTTAAATTAAGTTGTCTTAAAGCTGGAAGGGTAGAGGAAAGCTTAATGGGTACAGCTAGATTAAAATATTCGATTGGTTGGATATATTGTGAAAGGAGAAAAGCTAATTAAACAGTAATAGAATGACCAGCAAAAACGATGATTTTTTTTAATCGAATTTTATCGTCTGATGAAACTTGGATCCATAAATTTGAACCAGAATCCAAATATCGGATTATGGAATGGAAAAACATCTTATTTAACACGCTAAGAAAAACTAAAAATCTAAAACTATATGGATGCTTAGATGTTTTTGGACTATAAAAGCAAAATTTATTGACAATATTTGAAAGAAAAACGTATAATCAACATTGAATTAACTTCTAGTGAACTGTCAAACTGTTAATCATCAATAATCATGCTATAAAATTAAACAAAACTCTCAATAAGTACGAAACATTTTGATTTTCTCACAAAAGAAGTAATTCTTCTGCAAGACAAAGCTCGTTACCATACCACTCGATATATACGGAAAACTATGTAAAAGTCGGGTTAGGCGGTATTGCTTCATTCAACTTAATCTCGATCCCGCTCGATCAGATTTTTATTTTTGTTTAGCCCTGTCAAAGAAATTTTTCGTCTCACCGAGTTCTTTACTCAAGAATGCGTTAAAAAAATTGTTCAGACACCAAGGCAAACAAATTCTTAACCAGTGAAATAAGAAAGCTTATAGAGTGGTTGGACAAGTTCCTAAATGTAGCCGAGGACTATCATGTACATTATCACTTACATTCATTGTTCGACTATAAATAACAACTTTTCAACCATCAGTAGTCTCTTTAATTATTGAACTACCATCGTAATAAATAATATGTTTTTAAACAGTTCGATAAAATTATGTCTTACGCATTTTATTTTTCAATAATTAAGAGAAAAATCTAAAAGTAAATTAGTTTATAAATTTAATAATTTAAATAAATGAAATACACAGAGATTTAGAAACACAATGGTATTCTTCTTATAAAAAGAGTATCCTCACTTGACTAGAAAATAACGTTTTAATTTTATTATAAAATAGAATCGCTAATCTAAACAGTGTTTCTAAGAACTGAATTTCAAATATTGTATATATTAAAAAATGTTAACTACGAAGTACCTGAAATTTTTTAGCGTTGCATCGTAAAAATGTTTTTCAATGAAAATCTTATAACATTTTTTTTTAATTTTTACTACGGGTAAATTTATTTGTTGCTCTTCATCACTCCAAAATTTGTTGTAACTAGACAAAAGGCAAAAAGTCAAAATACAAAGTAATTGTAAATTGTAAACTCAATTTAGGTATATACAGGTAACCCTGTATTCCAACTAATGACAAATGTGAAAAAAATTTCATTTGATAATATTAACAACAAAGTTTACAGATACTATTCATAACTCTTCAATGGGAACGAACGATCTTCTGAAAGGACATTTTTTTATATTAAATTTTCACATATTTGTGGGAGAAATCTTTTATGAAATAGAAATGATAAAGTAGGATTGTGAAATATGTTTACGTTAAAGATGTGAAATGAATTTTTTAATATTTATAATATTTGAGATAATAAATTATTTTTCAGTATCTTTAGTTAAAAAATACAATCAATCCTTATTTAATATTTTTATCTTCAATTTTCATGATTTTTAAAACTGAATTTTCACTTAAAAAGTTAATTCTATAAAAAAAAATTCAAAATTAAATATAGCTAATCGAACTTAATTTTTATAGTATAGTTAATTATAAATAATTTAAATATATACATAATTGCACATTTTTATTCAAATTTATTTGTTTTCACTTTGGTACGTAAAAGTTTCTGTTATCTAATTTTCAGCTTTTACTGAACAGGGAAGCACAGAGATATTTAATTGAACACTCCTGTAGACCACTGCATTATTCAAAGAATCCATTCAATGATGAAGTAAGTATTTCTATTTTGTAAATTAAAAATTATATTACCAATTTCATCATTTATATAGAAGTTCAGAAATAGGTCAAAATGAAAATAATAACATCACTTTATGTTAATACATCAAGTATGTTCAACAAATCTAAAATATTATACAGTTTTACGTAGATGATTTTCATGTAAATTTGCATAAACATTTTCTTTTTGCAAAATTATATATATATTTGTAAAAACTGTAATTAATTTAATTGAAGGAAATCAAGTTTACCTATTTTTATATTTTGTACTTGTTTCTAAAAATACTATAAAAAAAAATATATATATATATCGTTTTGTTTGTAAAGTATTGTTTATTTCATTTAATATGCGTAAAAAATTTATATATTACGATTATACATGAATTTTGGAAACCTATATTTTTTCTTCGTTGTACTGTTTTATTTTCGATCAGTTTCTCAAATAACAAAAGTAAAGTGTAAAAAATGTAAAAGTAAAGTGAGAAAAACGTAAAAGGGAGGACTCCAGTGGTACCTTCCAGTACAATACAATAAAATTCTAAACAAAGTATATATTATGTTCACAAAGTCCGTAACAAAGTACGCATAAATCAACACGTAATGAGGTAGAGAAAAAAAGGATAAATAAGTCAACGCAACAATAAAACAAAGGAAAGGACAATATTGACCGCACAACAGCCTCAAGATTCAATTCATGACCAAATTTTCAAACTTTTCAGTCGTCTCACCTCTTGACTGTAATCGAGTAGGTTAACAGCCAGATTGTTTTCATGCATGTTAAGCTTAAGTATATACTTTGAGCTTAGGTGGTAAATTTATTCACGGATAGACGGCATCCCTAAGTAATCGTGGATCTCTTTCCAAATCATGGCGCCTCCGATGTGCTCCTCAGCATTTTGTTTTGGAAGGTGATGGTATCGAATATTCTATTGCTTGGTGTACCCCAAAGTTGTATCCCATAGACCCATATTGGGTTTAAAAACGCCTTATACAACAACAGTTACATAATGACAATGCGGACCTCCTTCCTAGTAACCAGTTCAACTGCTTAAGCTTAAGCTTAATATTTAATTGCTTTCTCTTTTCTCTTACGCGATTTTACCACGGAAGGTGGCGGTCCAAATGAAATCCTAAAAGTCATAGATTATCCGAATGAGGGATGTGAACTCCAACTAGGCAGAGTCTTGGGCAGAAATCATTAAATAAATTAATTTAATTCCATAAATTAATGTTGAATGTAAATTTTCTACTAGAGTAGAAGGTGCTAACCATCCTGTATTAATATAAAATATGATGGAATAATATCTTATGTAAAACCGGAAATAATTTTTCAACAATTAAACACGTAAAATTTATCAAAATTTCTTATCTAGAAAATATATAATTTTGGTTATGAGATTACCGCATCAAAAGTACTTAACGGACAACGGAAAACTAAGAAAAAGAATGAGATTGGAATATATAATTTTAAAGGACAAAAATAACCATACATTTTGACGTACACTACAATGGGCGAAAACAACTCTAACCAAAAGTGATGGTTGTTTAATATTTTTCAAAAGTTTCATATCTGGACTCCAGTAAATTAAAAATAATTTTCACACCAATATATACATAGTTTTGAGGTACATGTATCTACTAAATTTTATTTTTTATTTAGTTTTTTTTAGTATTTCACTGCTGATCAGTTACTTAAGAGGTAATATAGAATAATTTTAAAACTACTTCTAAAAAAATTTAAATGATCGCAGTTTCGTTTGGGTTTTTTCATTCCAAACATTACTTCCATCAGAAGTGTTTTTTTACAATCCCCTTTAAATAATATGACATAACCATAGCATTTCCATCAAAACTTTTTGAGTTGCCCCTCCCTCGGTGCTAGTGTAGTAATGGTCTCACACACGAGAAATAGACCGTTTCAGTATAGCAACATTATTAATTTCCATTGTTCTATCTTTTGGTGTAAAAAAATATTTAAGTGCTGACACAGCTCGTTAACATCCTGATATCCGTAAGGGAAGACACTGGAATTGTAACGATTCCGGTCACCACTTCCGTTCCTAGCCATGATGGGCTATACCAGAGATCGTCTTTTAGATCCTCTAAACCTGATAACATATCACCGTCAGCAGTTTACCCTCTGTCAGCCACCGATATAAATGCTTTGGCAGACATTTCCATCCGTGTATTTATACGATTTAGCATCGCCAACCACGACTATGTACCATAACTTATAACTTCCAGTACCAAATTAACCGATTCGCGGAATCCCGCCTCTTTTACTAACACTGAAGGGTTTTTCACAAAAACTGTAATTTTTTATTAAAATACGCACTCAAATCATTATTTCACTGAATCTTTTAAGCACCAAAAATAGTATTCTCATACCAACAAAACAATGATGATCGAAACAACGACAATTTTCTTCTGCAATCTAACCCGCTAAAATTCTTCTTGATTTACTCAAAAATCAAGGAAGTAATTCAATCATAAATTTGATAAACGTCTAATAAAAACATTCCTTATCACTATCTGCTATGCTCTTCACTTTCGGGAATAAGGTCAACGCCTACATCCTCCCACACAACAGCTCCATCACAGTTTTCCACACATCCATTTTAATTTTAACAGCGAATATCTGTAAACTCTGGCTCGATGCCAAACCTCCTATCCCCTCCGATGGAACCCTACCCCCCCCCCCCCTTTCAACCGGATTCCTATTTTGTATACATGTGAACAGCATAAAACACCTTCAGTCACTCTCCACAGAGCTAAGAATCTCAGGATGCCAGCAACTACATTCCACTCCCTTTCTGCTTTCCAATTAAGTTACAGATCAAAAGCAGAACTGATCTTTCCAATCTCTTTAACTACTGTGGTACAGTTTTGGTTATTTCAGTTTCGTACTTTACACAGCTGTATATCGAACTTTCATTTTACATCAAACTTTACTTGTGTAAAAAAATGTACCTTGGTACGTTCAGCTTCGTACCTGGGGCAGACAAACAAGACATGGCGAAAATAATCAACAACCCTACACTCCTGACACAAGCCTGCATTAGTCAACCTAAATCTGGCCAAGCTTTTTCTAAAGCTCCATATGTATAACACCTGTATATACATTTTTTTTTCAAACAATGACTTATTTTCAAGAAAGCATTCATTCGAAAGATACGGGATACGAATTCCGATCATCCATATTTTTTTTTCATTCGATAGAAAATTAACATTCCATATTCCCATGTATAAGTTTTGAGTTTATGTGTTGAATAAGGCACCACCCCAAAAAAATTCAATCGATCTTATTTATTGATAAAATTTAATAGTTCGTTAAATCATCTCATAACAAAATATGTGAATAAAAATGTGCATAAGCAAATGATATTTATTATTAATTAAAATATACTAAAAGCAATATAATTTTTTGTCATTTAAAATGTTAGAAATATAAAAAATAATAAAATAATGCATTAGAGAATTTGGAAATTTTTTTATTTATTTTATGTATTATTTTCATTGGAAAGAATAATTGTTAAATACTAAAAATTTAATTAAATACTAAATTTTGTTTTTTGAAATGATAAAAAAAACATAAATTTATGAATAAATAATTACTATATACATATTAATCTCTGCCATTTCGAATTTACTTATTCTTAACTATATTTCAAATTCCAGCGCATGTGAGTATGTCTTTTTTACTTCCTTGTATGACGTAAAGGAAGTATTGCAATTGCGAGAAAAGTTTCGGTTTTCAGATTTCAACGGAAATATCCATTTTGACCATCCCTGAATCCATTTTGACTAGTTTCGGCGTGACGTCTGTATGTACGTTTGTATCTCGCATAACTCAAAAACGATTAGCGTTAGAATGTTGAAGTTTTGGATTTAGAACTGCGGTAACATCTAGTTGTGTACCTTCCCTTTTGATTGCAATTGACAGGACCAAAAAGGTCCACAAAAGCCCAAAATCTAAAATATTTGGATTTTGGACTTTTTCTTAACTACAATAATAAGCCCTCATTGAGAACTTTTCAACTACATATTATAAGTGGTACTTATTTTCATCGGTGAATTATCAATATCCATATGAAATTTTAATGAATGAAATATTTGGATCATACAATGAGAAGGCACGTCGGGTTCGAATCCGACTTTAATTCCTTTTTATTAAACTTTTTTTAATTTAAATATATTGATTTATTAATAATAATAATTAACCACTGATTGTAAAAAAAAATGTTTTATTAAACAATAATCCTATAGTAACAATAAAAAAAAAAATATGAAAAAAGTCAGAAGTTATTACTGAAATAAAATTTTACGCACTTTTCATTTTAAAAACATGTGAACATGTAATTTAATAGGCGTACAGAAATTTGTCCGTTATAGAGAGTGAATTATGCCACATCATCGATGAATATATTAAAAATGAAGATAAAAAATAGTATATATTATGCTTTTGCATTAATATATTCTCACTAAATTATGACATCTAAAATTCAGCTAACTTCTTTGTTAGATAAACTATAGAAATTCAAATATGTGAATGACATAAATTAATTGATATCATTAATAAATAAGTAAAAAGATAATTTTAAACAATATTATCTCGACTTTCTTTTCTCTTTTTTCCTTTTTCTCATTTATCTCGGTTTTACTAGAAAACTTTTAATGTTTATAGTGAATGTTGACGTAGGACAAACAAATTATATTTAATTCTATTTCACAGCTTTACCCGTTGGTATGATATGTTGATATAAATATAAAACTCTGAGTATATACTTTTCGCGCAAAATGGTTGATATTTTGTAAGTTTTGAAAAAAAAAATTGAAAGTGGTTCGATTTCATTTCAGTTAATCACGTTTCAAACAATATATGAGATTTTTAATTTCTTTAAAATAAATTGACCTTTAAACACTAAACAATATTTGCAGAGAAATACATATTCTATTGACTAATGTTTAAAATTACTCAAATTTGTCTAGCTCATTAGAAACGCATGAAAATATATTTTAGTACCTATACCCAGATCATGAGTAATTTTATTAATATTATTTATTATAATTAGCGTATTTTTATATTCCGTCAAGGAAAAAACATTCTTTATAAATAATTGTAACAAACTAACTTGAGGGAGCCGTTGTTATGATCATAACATAAACAATAAGGCAAAGTGCCAGATAATGTCTTCCCAATGCAAATTATTAAATATTACTGCTAATAAGTGTATGATCTTTTTTTCTAGTTTAAATATCACTTCGTCTTTAATGTAATACTAACAAAATTATCTTTAATTAATTACAAATGTATTTAATACCAGATGTACTACGGCTGTATATTTCTACAGCTGTACTATAGCTATCTATGTTCAATAAAGCTCAATTGATTTTTATAATAATTACTGGCAGAATAATAAATATTGAACAAGTGGTTTTTAGAATAAAAATCCAGTTTTTGATCCTTCAGAAATGGCCTTCAAAAAAGCCAGTTTGTTCATTGACCATTAAAAAAACAAACTGCAAAAATTATCGTCTCTAATTATTGTAGATATAACTTTACAGAACCACATCCTTTCCTACTAAAAAAATCATTTACAGATTCACGTAAAATAATGTCTGAAAGAGTTGATGAAATTTTATCATTTACTTACATTTCATGAAATCCAAATTTCTTTTTATTTAATGTTACCAACATAAGCTTTATTTATTGTTCAGAGCGTATCATTTAAAATAAATACTGTATTTTATTTCAGTTTTACTACGCATCGTGGTGTTATCTTTTTTCCAAAATTGTTGATCTACTAGACACGGTAAGTTACAATTATTATTATTATTATTCAATAGGTAACAGTTTCATATATATTAAAAATACTGATAAAAACATGTATAATATGATAAAGTAACTTAATTTTAGAGAATAATAGTTATTCTATACAAAAATAGAAGATCATAACTATTAAATCTGAAATTATTGACTAAATTCTCGTATTTTATGTATATCAAAGAGGAATTTCACTCGGATTTTCAAAAAAATCAATGTTTTTGAGGCCGTAATGGGCATCATATA
This sequence comes from Lycorma delicatula, assembly GCF_047948215.1. Lineage (NCBI taxonomy): Eukaryota > Metazoa > Arthropoda > Insecta > Hemiptera > Fulgoridae > Lycorma > Lycorma delicatula. The sequence continues at coordinate 166,855,452 of NC_134459.1, read as the reverse complement.
CTAAAATTATATATAATAGTGGTAAATTTTGTTTCCAAAAAAACAAATTTAAAAGACTGATTAATTTCCCGTGTAAATATTATTCAAAATGGTATTGCATTGTTGTGATAAAAATTTCACAAAGAAATACGAAATGGGACACCATATTGAAAGGAGTACGTATACAGAAATTCTAAGTTTTATATATTTAAAAAATACATATTAGTAGTACTTCTAGGTTGATAAGAATGCCATAATTCTAGAAAAAATAAAAGCTTTGATATGAAAATTTGAAAAAAAAACTAAAAACATACTTCCTAATATTAGTTTTTAAACATGAAAGGCTTGTATAAAAGAGATCCTTGACACTTTAAGGTCATAAGATTCTTGTTTGTTTTTTTTTTTTTTTAATGATGACGGTTTAAAGAACCTCATATTATATTTCTAATTTCTACATTCAACTAAAAACATTACATAAATTATTATTCAATTAAAAGTTATGCGTAATTCATAATAGTGTCGTAAACCTGCTAAACTTTGAACTAAAATTAAGTAAATTTGTATACTATTTTTGGTAACGGTATCCGGTTTTATTTATTAACTTTATTGCAATACACATAAAAGATACAACATATTATTAACAGTTTAACATGTATTTAGTAAAATTTAAATAATTGTAAATTACATACGATATTTAAAAATCTCTTATCAGTATTTCATGAAATAATTTTACACGTTAATGGAAGGTAATACATTATATATTTTATTAACAATTGAGATTTATGAAAAATTTTGAAATATACTTTATGAAAAGAACTGACTATCGATAATTAGTCAGAAGAAGAATTCTGGAAAAGTGAGGTACAGATTACAGAAGAGTATAGATTACAGCGCATGCGCCCACCATATCTAAGTGCCTTCCTTCTTACATCGGCACGGTCATTGAACTTTCTATTGTGCAGTACTGTTAATATTTTCGCATAGAATCCTTTTATTAGGATGTTGTATTTTTCGTGTTATTATTTTAAATTTCAAAGGTTGACGAAAACATGGTAAAACTATTTGTAATGCTGAAAGAAATATGGTCCTACAAATAAGCTGCAAAGAAGCAGCTAAACAAAAATTCTTTCGTTTTCTTCTCGGCAATACACTGAACGAAAGTCGAATTACGATAACGATTCGATATTAAAAAAAAGGAAATGAATAGGAATGGAACGTTGATGCAATGAAAATAAAATACTGTCGATAACGAGTAGAAAAGAAAACGCTCTGAACATAAGAATTCTGTTAATTCTGTTGAATTAATGACTTTGAACAATGTTTAATGAAAGAAGTAATAGAAGATTTTTATCTGAGTCTACTATTTGTTGCTTCCAGCAAAATTATTTTACTGATATTACAAAATAAAATCCATTTTAAATGGAGATCCGGCACTCTTCGAAAAATTTTGAAAAAAATGACCGTTAAGTAGATGGACGTGCAACAAAAAAAAAAAAAATGTTTGATTGATGTAGTATAAGCATGTTATATTTATTTATAATGTGAGTAGCCACAACATTTTTTTTTAACAATTTTAAATAAATAAACAATTTATTTTTACAAACGGTCGCCAAAAGGATTGCGATCAAATTGAATTTTTTTTATAAGATTAACGTATCAAAAGGCTATCCAAAGATAGCCAACCTCAAAAACAATATTAGTAATATGCATCCCCTCTCATGCCACAAATTGGTCAATAAAAACAGATGGCAAATAATAAAGGCAGAAAAAGGAAGACAATAACAAAGTCGCAAAACACTGAAGTCATTTAATTTAAACAAAGTCACAAATAACAAAATAAGAGTATTATGATCACTTCAAGTGCTTCTAATTTATTGACCATGCTCATATAAGAGGACGAGAAAGATTCATAATTGGGACCGAGTTAATATTTAAATCACGAAGACTTAAATTGAAGATTAAATGAAATACTGTGTGTGATAATGACGGACAATACTCGTTTCTATTACAAGACAATTAAAAAACCTTCCACTAAATATCTGCTAAGAAGGGTCTTGAAGAATTACTTACAAATAATTGAACATCACCTGATAGAAATATGAGTAATTTTATATTTTTATGATTTAGTTGACAAAATAAAATCGAAAGAAAAAATCTTTTAACCGATAAAACTTTTACTAGATTTGATCATAAAATAGTTCCTCCTTAAGCTATCAGTCCAGTCTGATAGAATTAGCATGAACTACATTAAAATATTACATTCAATCGATTAACAATTCTGGGTATAATCCATGATGAAGTTATAGAAAATTTTTCGGAAAAAAAATTAAAAACTTTGTCTAAAAAAGATTTGATCGATTACTGCAGTTATGTTACGTAAAGAAAGCAAAAAAATATTATTGGAAAAAAGGTGTGATAAGAATAATGCATTTCAGGACTACTATACAAACTTTGTGTGTGATACAGAAGATAATGATGAAAGTGATAACGATGATTTTCTTGTAAACGATTTTAACGTCAACAGTTTAGACGGCAATAACTATGCAATGGTCATGGACCACTTTGATGCCCTGAATTGAGGTCAACGACTAACTGAGCCTCAGCCACTTCATCTATGATTGAGATCAAGTCAATGTTTTTAGCAGTGAACGTATTTTGCCAAAGTTCGGTTACCACTCCACAGTTGAGCTTTAGGGTCTAGAAAAACTGTGGAGTGGCAACAGCGTGACATACTATCAGTAGCATAATTTAATCTGATAAATGTATAATAGAAAGTTAATATTAAAAAATAATATGTTATAATTTTTTTTCAGTTTTTTATGGTACTAAAAAAGAAAAATTCCCATATAACATTCTTACATTTGTATCATCATACAGCTATGGTAACTGGAAGTTGGATCAGCATAAAATATATTAGAGGTATGTATTAAACAGTTCTGCTCTGATTGTATACATATAAAATGATTGACTAGCACAACAAAAGTCTAAAAATGATATCATTTCTCTCAAACATTTCATTCTAAAGTAGTGCAAATTAGGAGGTTGCAATTTTCATTAAAACCACTGAAATTGAAGGTGAGTGATTTAATAAATTATTACTCTTGTTATGATTACATTTATTTAGCTCTTGTCTCAATAAGAATGAAATGAATAACACTAGCTCAAGTTAGCTCAAATATAGCTAAAGTTCCATTTTTATTCACTTAAAATAAAAATAAAAATATTGACTCAGTAGAGTTTTGTGCTAACGTTTTTCGTAAAGTTAACAATAGAACAAAATCTTTCATTAACTTAAAGTATCTTAATTTTCAGCTGAGCAAGGAATTATACCTGGTGCAATAAACTGTGGTGTCCATGTAATTATGTATACCTATTACTTCCTGGCAGCATTAGGACCTGAAGTACAAAAATACCTTTGGTGGAAACGTTATTTAACGAAAATACAAATTGTAAGTTTGCTTATAAAATTATACCTTAATTTAAGTAATAAATATTTAAGTTATTTATCGTAAATTGTAATTATATTACTAATGACAGTCAAATTAAATTATCGTAATATAAACTAAAGATTTAATTACTATTTGTTTCAATATTAAAGTAAGAAATTAGTTTTATGATTTTATTTGGTTCATTAGCATTAATTAAAATAAATAACAATTAAAGAGTCCGTTATGATAGAATTATTAGAATATAAAAAATTAAATTAAGTTACAAAAACATTTTCAGAAACTATGAATTAAATCTTCATCAAAAATTATCATTATTAGAAAACAAAAACAAAGGAAGCAATATAAAATACAAAAATAAAAATACGAATTTTGGATTTATGTAGTATTTAAAAATGAAATATAACTATTGAAGAAAATTTTAATAAAATATAAAAAAATGGTCTTAAATATTTATTATCAATATGAAAGAAAAGTCTAAAATAAGTTAAGTAAAGTAGATTTTAAGGAACAAATGAAAATAAAAGTCCAATGAAAATAAAATTTAAAAACATATTATTGTTAATTTTGATATTTCTCTTAAAAGTGTTTTACTGACGACGGGTGTACAAAGTACAGATTTTTTCAGGTTATCCTAATTTTGTGCAGGACAATGTTTCCTATCTCTTTGACTGTCTTGATATCTATAGTTTATTAGTAAATATTAGAGGGATTGTTAGATCATATTTTAGTAATAGTTTCTTGGTAAACACATAATAATTTGCAAAAGGTGTTGAAACTTATGTCGGTTAACTTCTATGCACTTGTCAACAAGTTTGTCAATGTTTCTGGAAACTCTTGTTTCCTGTTAGCTGTACGGTGTCTGTTTCCTGGATGACAGTGGTAATGTTTGATTCCAATTCCTGCAGGATGTGTGCGGGCATTGTTCTGATAAACAATTTATTATAAGTAACCCCACAGAAAGAAGTCGGGATTTGTCATATCAGGGGATCTTGGTGACCACAATCCTTTTCAAATCAAACGCCTAGTAGATCTGTATGACAAGTGACGGTGTCCTGTTACAATCAGCAGTCTCGCTCATCCTTTTGCAGAAAAACTATGAACTGGTACGTAATTTCTTGGTAGACGGCAGCATCCACAGATTTTTCATAAAACAATGGCTCTGTTACTCCGTGTCTTGAATCCGACTATATGTTATAACTCTATATGCCATTTTTGTGGGGTGTAGAGGTGTTTTTTTCAAATAAAATGTGCTGGTTTTCATTAACCCCTGATCCAGAAGTTCTGTCTATTAACATACCCACCAAGGTGAAACCACGCTTCATCTATGAAAAACACTTGATCGAAAATGCCTATATTTCCCCTCTAATGAAGTCTTGTACCAGTGATAGTAGTGAATCCTTTTACCATAATCAGAATTAGTTACCTAATGGAAAACGTGTATTCCATTCAGATAACATCTCAGCATTCTTCTCATAGCAGTATGGGCTGAACCTAGTAAAATTTCCTTTTCTCGGGTTCGTCTCAGCAAAGATTTATGAAGAGATCTTGTAAGTGCCGCTTTAATGTTCTGTACGAGCTTTGTCGTTAAAATTGATTTTTGTCGAACAGCTAACCTGTTTCATGAAAATATTTAACTAACTGCAGAATAACACTTTTCACTGCTTTTTCCTTTTAAAGTTTCTCCTGAACTTTCCCCGCTACACAACATGAATTTCATCTCTAAATAAGTTTCCATCACAAAACCAAATTCTTCAACGGTTAACTGCATTTTAAAAAATAACCACCCGTGATTTCGCAACACTGGTCAAAAGCCAATGCTAGACACAGACTGGAAATACTCAATTGTGTACCCAATAAATAGTTCTTCCTACTCCATCTCCAGTCGTACCAACATCTTCCACATTATTTTACCCATCTCATACCAATACACGCATTTTTACAAAAATATGTGTTTACTATGAACGAGTGATGGGGCCTCTTATACACCGAAGACTCTGTAGATAGAAAAAAATTAGAATTTACTTGTATTTCCCCCGTACTTAAAACAATAAGTATAACTAACCTTACCTCATCATTACGTAACACCTCCCACCAATCAAACACCAACAACCAATAACCTTCCTTCTCAACTTCCCGGTCAGTTGCACTTGTATAACGAATACGATAGTAAGCTATTAAAACGTTTGATATCTTACGAATTTTAAATTCCTAAGCTTTTTCCATTATTTTTTTATCATAGAAGAAGAATGTTTTTTAACAAACAATAATATAATTTTCAGTTACTTTATTTTATTCTTTATTTTTTTACATTATGATCACTTATAAATTTAAGGTGAAAAAAAATAGCAGTTTGTTACATATATCAAAACATTTAATAGAACAATAAGTTTCCCTATAAAGTAAATAAGAATAGTTCCTACGATTATGATCAATATTAAGAAACTATATTTACATATTTTACAATCTTTGTTTGGCCTGTTAATTTACATACGACCAATAAAATCATGTTACTTTATTACTGCACGTATATTCTAAATGTGCCTTAGAATATACATCAGATCTAAAAGACGTAGAAACAATGTTTTGATGTTGTATAAGTAAAATTCAACAAATGTCTATGTATCAGTTTATATTAAAAAATATTTCAGAATTATGATTCTATAATATTTTTATATTTGTATCTAGACTTATTAAATGTTAAAAAATTTAACGTAATAAAAAGAAAAATAAATTGAAGAAAGAGTGAAATTCATGATATTATAATAAAAAACAAAAAATTCTGTTAGCCTAAAAAAAAGGAATATGTAATTTTCCTGAATATATTTCATATTTCAATTTATTAATATTTATGTAAATATTAATTAATTTTATTTTTTTTTCAGACTCAATTCATTATTGTTATCGCGTTCTTAGGATATTTATATCATAACGACTGTGAAGTATCGCAAGCATATAATGTTTTATGGATTGCTAACGTTTTTGTCATATTTTGTTTGTTCATGAATTTCTACATTAAAACATATTTACAATCTGACAAGAGTAAAGATAATAAAAAAATTAAAAAAGGCTGAGTAAACTTAATTAGAAAAAAACTTTTTTTTCTCTGTCGCTGATTCTACTATTACTTTTAGTATAGTTCTTTTGTATGTAAATAAAACAAATTCACCTTAACGTTCAATTTTCATTGTAATATTTTTAACCTTATTTAATAGATAGATATCTTATCATGTAAAAAGAGTAAATAATGTGTATTTGAAGAAAAAATAAAAAAAAAATTGTTAATAATAATGTTCGAACCTGATTTTACATAAAAAATTAAGTTACTATTTATATTAAAAATATATTATCTTGGTTATAAGTGTTTTAGATTAGATAAGTAATTTTGTTAGTGTTTTTTTTCCTTCCTTATACGAACTAAAGGAAATATTGTGATCACGAAAAATTTCAGTTTTTCACATTTTTACGTAAATATCTATTTTCACCATCCCTGAATCCATTTTCACTAGTTTCGGCGAGACGTCTGTACGAATGTATCTCGTATAACTCAAAAACGATTATCCGTAGAATGTTGAAATTTTTTATTTAGGACCGCTGTAACATCTAGTTGTGCACGTCTCCTTTTGATGCAATCGACTTGACCAAAAATGTCCAGAAAAGCACAACATCCAAAGAATTTGGATTTTTGATTTTTTCTTAACTGTAGTAATAAGCCCTCATTGAGAGATTTTTAACGATATATCGTAAGTGGTACTTATTTTCATTGGTCCCAAAGTTATGACCAAATAAAATTCTAATTAATGAAAAATTTGGATCTTACTAGGACAAAGCACATCTGTTCGAATTTTTTTAAATTGAAATATGTTTATTTATTAATAATTTATTAAGCACTAATTGTAAAAAAAAACTAAGAGAAATAATAATTCAATAACAATAAAAAAATGAAGAAAAATCAGAAGTTATTAGTGAAATAACTGTGTATGTGTAACTTAATACGCGTACAACGAAGAAATGGAGTGTCTACATCAGGTTTTTATTAAGTGTTTTTATCAGGTGTAAGAAGGTTATTTAATTTTATCAATTCATAATAATATAAAATATGAATATAGTGTTATATGAATATGTAATATAAATAACTGTTAATTGTAACCCGCCGGCTTAGTCTAGTGTTTAAACTCGTCATTGCAAACTCGTCATTGTAAATCGTCATTTCTTGTAAATGCAGTTACTTTTATATGAATCGGAATGCTAGTCTGTTTATATAGTTGTTCTTTGATGGTTGGGTTTCAATTAACCACACGTCTCCACGAATAGTCGGCCTGAATCTGTTCAAGACTACATATTTCCCGGTACATTTTCAATTACATGTCAGACTGCACACAGATGACTTGACATCTCTGCAGAGTACTGTTATCATGCCATTGTGCTGTTACTGTGTAATCTGGTAGTCATAAGTAAAAAAGCATGTTGTAAATAGTTTTTGACGAAATAAAAATTAAAAATCTACGAGTTATATGATTTTAATCCATGATAAACGGTAAAATCTTTGCATTAAATATTAGAAAATAAATATTTGCTGACGGATTATTATACAAATAGTTTAAATATCCAAAAAAAAACACTTAAATTTTTTTCTATAGCAATAACTGTTGCTATGGAAACCGTAATTAATTCATCGTGTAGGCTGGAGAGGTGAGTTGTGATAGCCACATTTATCCCTAACAGTATTTTGTAGTATAAATATTCATCCTTCTTGGGATGATTATTATACTTAAACCATCGTACTAAATATTGACCTAAAGTTATTTTCATACCTTAAATAGTGTTCATTTTGAAGCGTGATTTGGAAGATGAAGAGGCAATTATACCAGTAAAAATACTTAACTAATATGAAAACGTAGGTGACAAAAAAACTACTTTTTTATTGAAATAAGAAAAATAAAGCAGATAAATAACGTAAATAGAGGAAGAATCAGTTAACTGACTTTCGAAAGTGAAAAAAATATAAAGAATTTAAAAGTTTTCTAAGTCAATTTATTTTTTTTTTAATTTTTGCGAGAAAATACAAATACATCAGAATGATTTAACAATGAAATTAATATATAAAAGCTAAAGTTAATAAAAAAAACGAGTGAATTAAATTTTAATTAAAATTTTTAATTTTCTAGTAAGCAATTTTAATCGTAACTCGAAATTAATCCTTTTCTATCATTTTTGCAAGAGTTTGTTTTTAGTGATTTCCTAAAAAAAAAAAAAAAATAATTTAAAAATGTTGAAAAGTTTTTTTGTTAATATATAAAACTTATAAAACTATTTATCCCGGACAAATGTTAATATGTTTAATGTTAATTCTTGTAGTCATGAAACTTGTTCAATCTTTTCTCTATCCAATCCTACTGTTCTAAGTTAATTTCATAATTTTTTGTATTTTTACAGATTTTTTGTTAAAATAATTATGTGTGCATGTATATTTTTTCAAATAATTATAGATTTATTTCAGCCAAGTGGCTGAAATAAATGACTCCAATAAACCTTTTTGAATTATAGCATTTTCTGAATTATATAAATAACCTTACATTTTTTCTTTAAATTAAAATTATAATTTTTTATGTGTTCTATAACTACTTTTTTTTCAATAAATAGACTGTATATTCTCTACATATGTTAACACAGAGATTATAATAAATCGAGGAGTACGATATTGTTTGAGATATATTTATTAAGGTTTTGATAAAAATATTCTCTTTTTCGTTCTTTATTAATTGTTTTAGTTTTATTTTTTTTTTTGCATTTTTTTTCTTGATAAATTAATTCATTAATTCACCATTGAAGCTTTAAAAAATTGTACGTGGGAATATGGATATTGAATTTTGTGTGGTATGAAAAATGCTATGCCTGACGGGGATTCGAAACCGAGATCTCCGTATGAAAGGCCGAGACGCTACGACTCTGTAACAGAAATCGGTGGAATTCTATTTTCATTTCAAGGTTTCACTATGTTACTTTTTCTTTAAAATTACATTAAAGTTTATTATTAATATTATCATTTCGTTTCCTAATAACTTGACGTAAGTTAACATTTATAACAATTTCATTTTTCAAGAAATTCGTAACCTTTATTTATTTCTGTTTAAATAAGAAGTAAACCTTTGGCTCTGTTCTGTTTGGTCAAGGATCTCGATAACTTTTTTCTAAAATAATTTTTTTTGGTTTATAAAGAAATTTCAGCTACTGTTATTCTTAAAATCATAAATTAAAAAAAATTTGGAAATTCAATACAAAGAATGAAGAAACTATAATTTTGAACAAAACTGTTTGCATTACAAAAAACAAATTCTGCTTGATATTTTGTAATTTTTTTTTATTATTTATTTGGAACAATACATATTTATCCAAGTTAGTAATTAATATTTACCCTGTTAATGTTAAAAATGTTTAAATTACCTGTAAAACTTTTCTATTTCTAAATATAATAATCTTTTTTTAATTAAATTATTTATTTTTAAAAATCAAAAATCTTTCTTCATCATGTATTCTATTTCAGATATCATTATTTCAACTTTATGATTTCTTGTAACTTACATACCTGATAAACTTTTATATATTCAAACATTGTATAGCTTGAAAGGTTTAACAACAATTACAGTAAAAATAAAGATTCACTTAAATTTAAGTTAGACACAATAAAAATACTTTCAAGTTTCCATTAATGCGAGTTCTATGCATTTATTTGGGTAGAATTAAAATAAATTTTGAATCTCGAAAAACGCATTGAAAACAAAAATCAACTATTTCATTGATTGAAGAAAACAACGGAAGAACCGTTTTAAACGGAACTTGCACTTCAATTAAACATTAAGAAAAACAACGAAAGGAAACAACGAATTATTCTTATAATTTTAATAAAAGAACAATATAAATAATTGTAATAAACGACAATTCTTAAAAATTAAACAGAACAGTAAAAATGAAACCTGTCTTACTACTCAACAAGTTAAAGTCGTTTACATTGTGATACGTATTATATATTTTAAGTGGATTTAACTATTTCCGACCAAGAAACCTTGAATTGTTAGCAAATCAAGGTTCTATGTAATTTTCTCATGGTTATACATTTTAGTAGAACTATTTAAATAGCTACAGTAATGTCAGTAACGAGCAGGAAGGACGTTTTACTCGCCAGTACATCACATCGGTCACCAATTTAATTTGTTGCTACAGAATTATTTTAAATATATCAATGGTAATATATTAAGAAGCGGTAATATACTTTCTTTAAAATATTTAAACATTTTTTTTAAATTTTCTTTAAAGTTATTTCAGGTATGTATAATTTGTTATTAGCAATTATGTAATTTGCTATTCTAATCTAAGTAATAATCACACTTTCAAAAAAATTTAATTTATTATCAAAAATTCAATTCGTTTAGTTATTTATCTGGCTAAGACTTTTTTTTATAGAGTATATGGTCTATATACTTTGAATAATATAAATAACTAGCTATCCGTCGGTGCTTCGCCCGCGCTATATGGTTACTTGCATTTCTCGTAGCGGTCAATCTCTGTATTTTATGTTTTTTATTCAAGTAATCGGAGGCAGGTGCAGCCAGTAAAACATGCAGTAACAGTGGTAGTAGCTGTGTAGGTATGTTGGTTGAACCACAGCACCGTATACGTTCACACCCTTAAAAAAATCAGAACTAAAAAAAAAGCCCACAAATGGTTTTTAAATATTCATCTGAAGAGTAGTTTTAAGCCCAAACCTACTGAATATGTGGTATAGTCGAGATCGGGAAAATTGACAAACATTGTTCAAAGTTTTTTTTTTTCTTTTCTTTGTCCTTTCAATGTCGAATTTCAAAAATCTAGAAATTGGTTTTATAAAAGAAAATATAATTGCAAAAAATGAAAAAAAAAATGTTAAAACATTAAAACTTCTAAAGAATACTCGTACTTAGAACTAAACAAATCCATATCTAATCAAATAGATATTTTTTTAAAAATAAACTCTTTTAACAGACCAAATCAAAAGTGAAAGTCTAACCTAAAAGATACCAATAAAAAATGTTGACTTGACTGCCCATCTGCCCTGTTTTGCTTACAATACATAAGGAAGTAAAAACCTATTTCAAGCATATTCAAAACGAACGTAAACTGTAATAGAATTATGCTTATGATATATATGAAATATTTACAAGATAAATGTTATTTATTATTTTTTTTTTTTTAGAAACCTTCACAAAAATATTTATTAAATTTTCTAACAGATATTTTATATTAGTCCCCTATCATAAGTAAATAAATGTTTTTATATGAATAACTTGATTCTTTTTTATAATGTTTCATAACTAATGATTCTAAATTTACTTTAATGCTAATATTTATTTTATGCTACTAATTAAAGGTCTTTGTTATTTATGTTTATTTTTATTAATTCCTGTGTCAATTGATAAATGTTTAAACATATTGAAATGTGTATCAAATTTATGATGTTTATTTTTCATAAATAGTTATTAATAATAACCAAATAATAATATACCAATAACAGAAGGGTACCAGTAGACCATTAATGTTGTGACATTAATCTTCATGTCATAACCAAAAAATCAAACTGATTTCTTCATTTATTACCAAGAAATTAAAAAAAAATGAAACACGGTTTCAAAAAAATAAAAAAACCATTTTAACCCTTGAAACTCGGAATTTCAGAACATCTAGAAATTCATTTTAGATATTAATAATCAATCATTCAGTTCAAACCCAGATCTCATAGTGATAGACCCTCATAGTTCACAATTCATTAATTCAATATATATATTTTTTTGAGATTAAATATATCTAAAAAGCTCCTTAGTTATGTTGAAAAACATGGGTAAAAATTTGGTTATGATTTGCTCGGGTAGTTTTTTTGTTTCTCCAGAATAAATTAAAATCCTCTTTCTCTTTATATAATAAAAAAAATTATAATAAAAAATAACTTTAAAAAAAATTTCCCAAGTATAACAATTTAAAAAAAAAATTAATACTATTTTTGTTAATTAAAATATTTGTTTTTTATTTTTATAATTATAATTTCAATTCATGCACCGAAATTCAGTAAAATTTTAAAATAATGTAGAAACTCTCATTCAAATTAAAAAAAAAACTACACATTAAAACCTTTAATACGTTCCATTAGTAAACTCCTCCTCTATGAATCATGAGACCTTGGCGTTGGTGAGGGGGCTTGAGTGCTCAGTGATACAGAGTAGCTGGACCGAAAGTGCAACCGTATCGGAGAGGTATCTGTTGAGAGCCAGACTAAGGAATGATTCCTGAAAGAGGGCAGCAGCTCTTTCAGTAGTTGTTAAGGGCGTAGGTCAGGACGACTTAAACGGCCATATCAACATCACTCAGTCCTCTGAGTACTGCGCAGCTGAAATCGATGGAAAACTACGGCTGCTTTTTTTCCAAGAAAATGTGGCTCTCTGCATTTTCACATAGCAATAATGGAGGCGCCTTCCTTGGTAAAATATTCCGGAGGTAAACTAGTCCCCCGTTCAGATCTCCGGGTGGGGACTACTAAGGAAGGGGTCACCAGAAAATTAAAAAAATAATATTCTACGAGTCGGAGCGTGGAATGTTAGAAGTTTAAAAAAGGTTGGTAGGCTAGAAAATTTAAAAATGGAAATGGATAGGATAAATGTGGATGTGGTGGGAATTAGTGAGGTTCGGTGGGAAGAGGAAGGCGACTTTTGGTGAGGTTATTTTAGAATACTAAACTCAGCTTCAAATAATGGGCAGGCAGGAGTAGGTTTCATAATGAACAAGAAGATAGGGAAGAGAGTTGAGTATTTCAAAACGCATAGCGATAGAATCATTGTAATAAGCATAAAATCAAAACCTAAACCGACAACGATTGTTAACATCTATATGCGTATAAGCGCCCATGATAATGATGAGGTAGAGCGTGTATATGAAGAGATTGATGAAGCAATTAAACACGTAGAAGGAAATGAAAATTTAATAATAGTTGGAGATTGGAATGCAAGCATTGGAAAAGGCAAGGAAGCGAAACGAGCCTTCAGTCAGAAATATAATTTGTTTACATCAAAAATTAATTTAAATGTCAGGAAAAGATTTTTGAAAGTATATGTTTGGAGTGTCGTTTTATATGGAAGTGAAGGTTGGACAATCGGAGTACCTGAGAAGAAAAGATTAGAAGCTTTTGAAATGTGGTGCTATAGGAGAATGTTAAAAATCACATGGGTGGATAAACTGACAAATGAAGAGGTATTGCGACAAATAGATGAAGAAAGAAGCATTTGGAAAAATATAGTTAAAAGAAGAGACAGACTTATAGGCTAGATACTAAGGCATCCTGGAATAGACGCTTTAATATTGGAAGGACAGGTAGAAGAAAAAAATTGTGTAGGCAGGCCACGTTTGGAATACGTAAAACAAATTGTTAGGGATGTAGGATGTAGTGGGTATACTGAAATGAAACGACTAGCACTAGTTAGGGAATCTTGGAGAGCTGCATCAAACCAGTCAATTGACTGAAGACAAAAAAAAATTCGTAAAATTTTACCTTCTTTGTAATCAAAAAGGGATGTAAAATATTTCTTTTAATACGAGTATTTTATATTAAAATATCAAATAATTAAAAATACGCTATAAAATTGTATTTTTTACTTACTCACCTATGCAATGCTACATACATAAGTGTCATCTAATCAATGACTATATCACCAGTAAGTTCAAAAAATTATCTTTTTCTTATAGTATATTATTTTAAGAATAAAAAGAGAAATTAAACGTTTCTGCATTTGCTATATCACATTTACATGTCACAAATATTTGACATTTATATATCCTGATTTGTTCATCCAGCCTTCTTGAGAATAGCGAACGAGACTGACTTTTAACAAAACCTGCAATATTAACTCATGCTTTTTGATATTTTAATGAAAAGTATTTACAAAAATATTTTACGTCCCAGTTTGACAACAAAGGAATTAACATTTTAGGGATGGTAATAAAAATATTATTCAATAATTTTTTTCTTTTTAATTTGAAGGAAAATTAATTCTTTTAGGATTGTTTTGAATTTTGCTACATGAACTGTTATTACAATTTATTACAAAATAAAGTATTTTCATTAACAAAAATTTTATTAATTTTTATAAATTCTGTTTGCAGGAGAATTGTTTTAAATTTATCTTTTTATAAATTATTGTTGTCTTTTTTAATTATTAATTGAAGATAAATAACTTCAATGAATTGACTGGTTTGATTCACATCACGTTTTAAATTATTTAATTCATTTATTTTTACTTTTATTTCATTTATTTTTACTTTTATTCTACTTTACTGTTTTATCACCTATATCTTACTAGAATCAAGTATACTAACAAGACGCCTTTATATACATACCATCACTATGCTTTGTCTTTTATATAGGATTCACAGGAAATTTCTCTCTCAGTTTTCCTACGTAAAATGTAGTCTACTAAATCTACTAGGCAGTGTGAATGACATGAGAAGGTTGAACCGACGACACGTTCTAGACCTAAATATCCCTAAAATATCTTAATGTGTCTATAGTAAACTCAGATGTGAGATGTTTTTTCCTCTCTCTCGAATCGGATTCCACAGTGAAGCATAACACAATCCTGGGAAGTGTCCTTTTATAATCCGGCTGGATCTTAACTATTAATGCCTGCCTCTAACTCCCAGAGTAGGATTACCAGGCCCAACCCACCGGGTTGGTCTAGTGGTTAACGCGTCTTCCCAAATCAGCTGATTTGGAAGTCGAGAGTTACAGCGTTCAAGTCCTAGTAAAAAGCCAGATATTTTTACATGGATTTGAATACTAGATCGTGGATACCGGTGTTCTTTGGTGGTTGGGTTTTCAATTAACCACACATCTCAGGTACGGTCGAACTGAGAATGTACAAGACTACACTTCATTTACACTCATACATATCATCCTCATTCATCCTCTGAAGAATTATCTAAACGGTAGTTACCGGAGGCTAAACAGGAAAAAGAAAGAAGGATTACCAGGCCCGACTGTGTCGCTCCTGTTCCCCAACCCTAGGAGCCGGGACTCGGTCGCTATGTCGTGTTTGCCTTAAACGAGAACACCCAAAAAGAGCATTCTCGCCGGGACTACGGTCTTTCCTACAAGAGGATGAGACACGGGGACTGTGTCTCATCACTGCTACGCATCTGTGCATGCACAAACGAATAGCAGCTCAGTAGGGAGCTGTCCCTCATACCCTCGTTGCCCTAGCAGCCCTATCCTTCTGTTGAAGGACCCGTGGAAAAAATCACATATAGCACGTAATTGTACCTCATTCGCCAACATGCGACCCACGATACTCTCAACCATAAGTAGCCCAGTAATCAACTCGCATTGCAAGCGCTACCTGTCCCAGGTCCGACAGGCAAACACTACATGTTACTGATGTGAGAATTGTGTGTTATCAATTCGACTCTTAATTTCAAATTTGATACTTATACTTTTCTTTTTTTTTACATTGTTTCATAATTTTTTTAATTTCTACTTATGATATATTATATTGTTTTCTATTTTTCTAGTGGATTTAATTGTTATTCATAGCCGCTAACCGTATGTATTTGCCAAAAACGTTTATTATACTAGTGTGTAATCTTTGAGGAGTTTCGCTGAGAAACTATCATGACAAATAGGATGTGATCAATTTACAAGGCTGTTTTAAATGATATCGATGTAAGTAAGGTTTGAAGCAAAAAAAAACTCGTCTACCCTACTTTATTTTCTTATAATACTTCATTAAAAACATGTTTTAATGTTTGGTTAATTTTTCACTAGAAAACGTTTTTATAGTCCGTAGTAATAGTTTTGAGAATGTCTTTTGTTATTCCAATTAGTGTTCGGCACCGGCAGATTTCATTTTTTTTTTTAAATCGTTCTAGGATAACTCAAGACTAATTACAATATCTTACATAAAGAAACTGGGCGCAGTTTTGTGTATTATAATATATGCTGCTATTTTAATAATTAAAGGCTGATTTTATTTCTTTCGCATATTTTACTACTTTTGTGTAATTCATACAACAATTTTGCTGAATTAATTACGATTTTAAATATAAAAAATAAATTTATTAACATCGAATCATAACATTCAAATTTTTGTGACTGGTCGTTTACTACTCTCTCAAATATTTCATTTAATTCTTTTGTTACTTCTTTCACTAACAACGTAAAAAAGGGATATGTTACTTTCTTGAGACTATTTATGCTGAAAAAAAGCATTATTTTCTCATAACATAAGAGTATTTACATAGTAGAATTAAAAAATGTTATAATAAAAGATTAACGTATGAATTACTGATCGATAATACATTTTTGAACAATATGAAGTGGAAAAACTAAAAGCAAGCAGATTATATATTTCATTCAAACTGTATATATAACTCTAAAATGCTGTAATTTCTTATACAGTAGGTATTATTGTGTTGGTAAAATAAACGTTATATGAACGGATAGAGAAAATATTAATTAAAAATTTCATTTGATGAGATTTCAGAAGGTGAGATCATTTAAGTTTTTACGAAATATAATTACCTTAAATGTATACTAAATTATGAAATAAAAAGAAGAATTTACAATAAAAAAACAGGATGTAGAAAGCTTTAGGGATTGAATTATTAGCAACGAAGAAAAGACACTGAAATTAAAGAAATGGCTTGCAAAATATTTAATTTGAAGTTTGATAATGTATGGAGTAAAAACGTGAAATATTAAGAAATTCGAAAAACACCCTGAACTTTTTTAAATGTAGTTATAGAAAAAAATGGAGAAAATATATTGATGTGAAAGAATAATAAACAAAACGCTGAGGAGGGGGAAAATAAAAATGTCTCTTGAAAGATATTAAAAAGAGGGAAATTTCAAGAGAATTAACAATATATTGTTCGCAATAACTGCTTTACGAAAGAAATCGTAGAACAGAAAAGAAGAGAAAGAAAAAAGAAAAATAGCTAATATGACATCGGATACGATGAGAGTAAGACTCATGTTCAACTAAAAGATGTACAGCATACAGAGTGATGGAAAGCCGCCGGTTGATGCATATTTTAGGGCACGTTTAAGGTAACACCATATAAAACGGCTGCGGTTTAATGTAAAGATCGTTAAAAAAATCCTATTAACAAGACTTAAATCACAATAAGGACGTTCGGTATTTATTTTACGAGTTTACTGTAAATATTAGTGTGTACTGAAACTACTTCGAATTGTTACCACGAGCTTTCGTCAAGACCCGTAACAAGTTTTATTTAATTAAATACTTTTTTTGTATTTACAAAAATTATACTTCTAGAAGATTAATTAAACGCAGCAATTCCCTCTGTCATACACGCCTGATAAATATGTAAATGGAAATAAAAACCTACAGGTTTCCAGTGGATTATCTTTATTTACGCTTCATATTTCATAAATAAGGTAAAAATAGGTAAGTAACGAGTTTTGTTTAAATTATGATTTGTCCTGTGCAAACATTATTTCTAATTTTATTTTATAAATTGAATAATTATTCTTATTTAATTCTGTAGAGTAATTTTTGTGGTGTTATTATAAAAAAAGTGTAAAGATTCTTATTATTGTTACAAAAAAAAGAGTAGAATCCAAAACAAAAGAAGTTGTACAGTGTTTTGTTTCGGAAAAAGAGGGGTTGGTATAGTAAGAGGGAAAGCAGGGAGCAACATGTAATTAGTGTGAATTGCATGAAAGTTCGAGGACAAAAGACTTTGCTAATGGGGGTGAAGCAATTGCCTTCAGTCCAGCTATTACAATTCTCTCGATGAGAGAATCTACTCAATGAGAATCTACTCTAGAAACTAAAACTAGCGTGTCTGTCTGATACAAAGAGCGACTATAAGTCCCTGAACACTCACTGTTCTAGCGTTGACGCAACCAAAACTCCCTAACCCAAAAGGTTCAACTATTTTTATTCAAGTAATTTAATACAACTTAAAATAAAAGTAAGAAAAACACTGGAATCAAATTCGCATGAAAATGCACGCACGCACACGCAAACACACACACACACATATGAAATAAAAAACTAAAAAAATCCTGTCGGATGTACTCCAACAAATATTTTCATTCCAAAAGTAGATCTAATTGGGTGAATAAATAAATTGAATAACTAGCAAACAAAAAGATTTCCGGAGAAAATAAACAGAGGAAAAATATAAATTTGTTAAATGCAATGAATTAGTTCTTCAAATTTTTTACCTTTTAAATATCTAAATAAAAGTTAATAAGTAAATTATTATTTACAAAGTTTAACCAGAAAACACTTCTTAATATCCATTGAAATATAAATTTCATTTTTTAAAGTATAAGGTTATTTTTTTTATAAAGCAGAACAAATTATGAGTTATTAACTAAAATTACTAAAGCTTCTTTAATAATCCTTAAAATAAACTCTATTTACATGACAAATATTTTTATTTATATCAAACTATTAAAATTTAGTAACTACATTTTTGATAGAAAAAAACAAAAAAAGAACTACTACTTATTTTTTATTGTAACTTTTTTTCATAAAAAATAAATTAAAAAATTTATTAAAAACCAAATGGAAATAAAAATTAATAAAAGTTCTTTAAATTTACATAAAAAAAGCTTAGCTATTAAATTAAATAAACAGAATATATATTTGTTATCCCATCTTTTTTTATTCTCTGTAAAGCAAAAATTTATTTTAATTATAAAAATTAAAAGATTGGACAAAGAACTAAAATTACATACTTGACTTATAACATCAAAATGGGACAGTATTTTACAGATTTTTTTTTTTTTAAAGTGAACGAAAGTTAGTTATAATTTTTAGAAAATGCGACAACATTTTTACCGCCTTTTCGAATAAAAGTACATATTACTTTCGGTGGCACGGTGGGATTGGGGAATGAAAATCAATTTTCTTTGTTTTAACGTGTGAGGATTTCGAAAATACCATTTATATTAAATAATCTCCTTATAATATATATATATATATATATATTATAGTATAAAACAATTAATAAATTTTCGTTTCTTTGCAAAACACTAGTTATTCTATGATGCCGCATCATGTTCAAATTTGGGGAAAATTTTCACAATTAATGTGGATGCAATAAAAGTTATCGGTTTTATTTTTAAAGATTAACTCAAAAAATTAGTATTTTTTAGAACATTTATGTTTCTTTCAAGTAGAACTTGTTTTTCTCAGAGAAGATGACATTTATACTTAAAGTGATGTATGTACTTGGGAAAATTGAACAAGGAGCTACATTTAAGAATAAAATTGAAATAGTAGTTAAGCATTGATTAAGTAGTTAAAATTGAAATAGTAGTATGTTGGTTTTATTTTTTTAATACTGTGTATCAGGTGCTACGTAAATTCCCTGGATTGCAATAAAGAAGTATTTTTAATGGCAAACATTAAAGTTATACAGTACTAATAATAATTACTAATAAAATTGTAAGAAAAGAGTAAAATATAAATTATTAGAGATTTTAATACGCTTTGACAATATATTTTGAATAAGTGTATATTAATAAAATTCAAATGAAGAATGAATATTAGAATTATTTAACTGTAAAAATAAAATTACAAAAACTTCAAAATTAATACGTAAAAAATTGTACGGAATACAGTAAAACAACTCCTAACGGTTAAGTGGTGAAGCTGGACGATTTTAGAGGGTACATTACATGATATATATGTTACCTTAAAAAGCAGAGTCATCTTCACGAAAAAAAATTATTACCAACCAAAATGAGAGATAAAGCACTTTCCCGTTGTCTTCTTTGGAAACCAAACATGCTTTTACTCATGAATATTCCGAGTTTATTCAAATGCTAATGATATACAGACCTACTCGTGACACCTTCATTCTATATGCCCAAAGGACTGTTATATGATAACACCTCATATAATATACTCTCTGAGAATGCAACTCTGATTGATCATAGTTATACAATAAGCTATCTACATACATCAGAAATTTAAAAAATTGGAGTTTGTACGCAATAACAAACAAAACGCAAAACAATCGCTTCCTTTTAACAGACAATGCAATCAAATCCCAACGCCATTTCTCAGTAAGAAAATTTAAGAGTTTAGGATAGAGTAAAAGTGAATAACAGAATCCCGAAATACTGTCTACAGGAATATATATTTTTAATCAGTTATTTATGTAATAACGACTGATAATTCGTAAAAAAAAGGTTTTGTTATTCAATTTTTACGTTAATTATTAATAATGTACTTTTCTTGTACTTGCTATGTATATATTCTTATTTTGTTTGTTACAGATCGATTAAAAATTTCGAGCGATTTATTTTTATAATTATTTTTGCATGAAAAACGAACTACCTTCCCTAACCTACAAGTACTGAAAATGTTGACTATAATTTAACTAAGCTCTCTAATTACATTATTGGATTTTCTATAATCACTGAAAGAAATTTTTGTTTTCCTCACCTACTGAGTAATGATTTTTTGTCATTTTCCTTACGGTTCGAGTTAAATTTATAATTTTTTATAAACAATCATCGTTGGATTGATAAGTAACCTGTCACTGAACAAGGAAGCAGTTTTTCTACTTTACAAATCATTGCTAATTGAAATCTCTCTTCAACAGTCCGGATGTATATGTTGATATACAAGCTCCACGCAGATGACCACTCGATATTCCGGTTTGGAAATCGTCTTTAAAAGCAATACTGCAGTTCAAAAGCAAAAATCTTTCAGGTAAATAGTAGTTATAGTATACGATTTCACTAAGGTTTATAGGAATACACACAGTTAAATAAATTCTTACAGAAGTAAATAAATTCAAGGTTTCTTTGAAATAAAATAATATACTTAACGTTTATAAACTCGCTGATACGGTTAAATCTTAAGATCTGTTTCTAATAACAGTTAAATCTTTTTCCTCATTTTTTGCAGTAATCATGTTCCAATCAAAATGAAATTAAGCGTAGATTATTTTAACTTAGTCTGAATGCTTCTATGATGAATGCAATATTATCGAACAATTAATATCATTCGGATGAGAAGTGAATTAGCTGTAAAATTACTACACATTATGAGAATAACATATAATAACGTATATATTAGTTTTATATGTAAACTGTATATATCAGATTTTTTATACGTTGTGTAAGAAGCACTTTTTTAATTTAAACTTTACATATTTTGAAGAAATATTTTTTTTAGTTATACTTGCACATTAACATGATTATATTTTTTCCATAACAAAAACAAATGGTCGAAAGTTTTGTTATTCTAATAAAAAATACGATATTTTTTATTTAAATATGTACGGTGCCTTGGCCTATTTGGATTGTCGTTTGACGTAGAAGGGCCACGTAGTAGAAAACAGGAAACAACTTAACATCAAGTATAGGGAACTAACTTGATGTTAAGTTAGTTTCTACCCTTGCCGGGTAGAAACTCACAGTTATCGTTGTCTAATAAAATGTTGAGCCACAGAGTTATCCTTAACTTATCTTGAAATATGGGATCCAGCTACGGGGTACGACGAGTAATGCAATATTGAGATTATTCAAAGATTCAAAAATAAATTAATTAGTACCATAATAGAGGCGCCGTGGTTTGTTAGGGGTAGACAAACTTATGACTATCACGGATCTTCTCTTAAGGAAGATCCGTGATAGTCATAAGAAACAGAGGTTAGGCAACCATGTAAATTATCTGGCAGTAAATTTATTCGACAACAGCGATGTTACCAGTTGAATGAAACGTTTCGATGAGCTGGACCTGGGAGATGTACCAGAGTCACTTGGAGAAGGAACCTAGGAGTAGAAACACAGGATGAGTCTGTCTCTGGGTAGTGAACGTCACTTTGTTAGTCTACGAATTATATAGTTATTTACCTTTTCCGACGACTATTTGTTTAATTGTAGTGTTTTATAATATTTTGGGATTGATGTCACTGATTTTATTTTTACTTTCAGTGATTTATTTCTAGTGACAGGTAAACTTTACTATAAGTGCTTTTCTTGTATATGATGAGTTGAACGTTTGTATGCTTTAATGAGGGGTTTCGTCGGGTACCTCTCTTCACGTGATTATCATGACTTAAATTTGTTTACTTATAGTCCACTAAGAGGTGTTGTAAATGATTGATCGATTTTAAATGCTAACAGACAGACAAAAAAATCTGTACGAAGTTTTAAAGCCCTTGAAGTATTTTCTAAAAATTTTCTTAAGTAAAACTAATACGTTACTTTATTATTGTTGAAAACAATGTGGTCTGATGTTGAAAAACATTCATGAAATATAACAAGTTTTAATGACTCATACCAAACGCATAGATATTACTTTGGTATATACTAATAATGATATTTTAATTTATTTTTTCAATGTATTTGTATTTAAATTATTAGAAAACAATTTACATTTTTTTCTATGAAACTTCAAATAGTTTATTATAACGAATCAGTAAATATCTTAAATAAAATCTTATAATTAAATATATCTATATATTAAAAACAAATTTATCCAAGTGCTATAGAAATATGTCTCCGGATTTTTATCAGCCTGGTAGTAGAGTTCTATGTCAAACGGTAGCTTTTAAAAATAATTCGAAATCTCCAAAAAATTTTCTTCCTCGAAAGTTCTCTTATAAGAGATTATGTACCTTATAAGAGTTACCTTGTTAATTTTATTTTCTTTTGTAAGGAGTATCATTTTTTTAAATTTATTTACTTCAGAATTGACGATATTTCATTTCTTTCTCTAAGGATTCTCAAGTCAAATAGTGACGTTTTTTTTTTATTATTCCGTTTAATTCTGAACTCTTTATATAGTAAACTTGTAACCTTGCTTGAATACATAAAATAAATTCAGAAGTATTTTTACAAAGGCCAGTATTTTATTTGGAAATTTAACATCCATATATATATTTTTGAGAAAAATAAATTCTTGCTTCTTGAGAAAAAAAAATTTCAAACCGTTTTTACATTTAATTACAACTTGAAAGTACTCAAATAAATATGTTGTAACGAATAAGTTAAAAAAATAAATCTTTTTTGTATATGTTTTTTATGAATTTGCATTACTGAGGTTCTTGTACATAATTCAGTAAAATTAAACGACCCGGTGAAGTGAGTTGAAAACTATGAAGCCCCCATTTTAAATTGATCTTTAAACAATACATCTTCAGTTATGGCAAAATGTATTTTTCGAATTTTATGTAATTTTGCAGTAAGGTTGTTGTGCAGAATATTATTATGCATTATTTGAAGAAACTTATCCATTTCAAAATGGCAACTAACAGAGTTAATGGTAATTGCCAGCTGTTTGCCCGTATTCACAGTCATCATTTGACCTGTGCTATTTGTATAAGCTATTAAATTTTTATTTGTATTTATTGCGTATAATATAAAAAAAGATTATAATACATAAAATATTAAAAAATACAAAACTTACGTGGAAACGTTGTAGGATTATTTCCTTGATAATTGTTAGTGATTTATGATGTTCCTAGAAAAAAATTGTGATAAAATGAGATTTCTTTTGGCGCTTACTAAACTTTCTATTAGCAATTAATATTGACTATTTTTTGGAATTTAATTTATTTTTATTTAATTAATTTTATTTTAGAACTCGATTTTTTATAAACAACCAAAAATGAGCAGTATCTACTTTTCACAGAACTTTAATAGTAACGTCCTGGGTAAAACGATAAACTACTCTAAATTTTTGAAGGAGGTAGATCATGTTTTCTGATTAAAGATTTTATTTCCTTACCGATGATTCCTTCATTCCTATTAACCGATCTATGAAAGAAGAACTGACCTTGATAGATTGTCCACAATGGTGTTGGCGTGATCTTAATGATAAGAATTAATCCATATTATTATTTAGTATTCTTCTAGGAGGACATCTTATGGAGGAACCAAAGTGGTTGTAATTCAAACCATCCTGTGGCTCTTGAAAATCTTCCTAATCCCTCATAAAAAAATTAATAGTAGTAAAGTTGAATTAAATCATTTAATATTATGATTAAATTAATATTATTATTATTATCTTTTCATCTCCAGATCCCGGGTTCCCATTCCGGTCAGTTATGGTATTTTTGACACGCTTCAAAATTTATTTATCATAACTATACTAACTGCAAAGGGCGTAATCCTGTTGCTATTATGTAAATAAATAAGTAATTACTTATTTAATTAGTCAATCTCTTTTATTATTATTATTATTATTTTTATTCCTGTTTTTATTGAAAGAAATAATTCCCTAATATTCACATGCACACAAATTTACCTTGAAACAAAACAGATGAATATGTATATAAACAAATATAAAAATAAATATATATTTTACATACTAAAATGTACGAATTACATCAATGTTACTAGTTAATGAAGACAATAATATCCTGATAATTTTAATGGTTGAGATTTATCATCGGTAACAATCTCTTTCCAAAACAATTGAAATAATAGGTATTACTTTGATCTATTATCATTCTGTTCGTTAATACTAAAAATCCTTTTAATCATACTAAAGATAATATTTAATGATAACCACAAATTCACGTAACATATTAGGTAAAACAATCTAATGTTTTATGTTACGTCATCCTGTTGTACTTTAGATCGATCATTATTATTTATCTATAAAAAATCTATGTATTAATTACAACTGATACAAATTCTAATTCTTTTAAAAATAATAATAAATAACTCGTTAAATTTATTATAGTGATTCAAAATTCTTCCGCTCATCGAAATAACTCGGTAACTCTTGAACCTACGAAATTGACATTTAAAATATGTGTTAAAAAACAAATTTTTTAATAAATTTTTTCAATTTTATAATGGCTGGAGAGTAGACTATCTGAAAATAATTAATCTGAAGCTTCTTCTTAAAAATTAAAACCAAAAATATTTTTTAGAGGTGAGGAATAAATTTTCAGAAAAAGTTTTCTAAAAATATACGTTTATGATCAAGCTTAACAAATTAGCTTAAATAAAGTTTTCTTTAAATGTAACATTGTCTTCAGTAGAGGCTGAAATAAGAAAAAGAATTTTTTTTTTTAAATTTCTCCACTTTATCTGGGATTTATAGTTTTAAAAAAATGTAAACAAGTTAATATACGAGAAGTACATATTTACATACATATTTAAACCAAAGGGAGATGAAGCAAAACAACAAAAAATATATTTTAATTCCTCATAGGTGGGGTTTGATTTCTGGAAAACGTTTTTTGATTATTTATATTTGGATTGCAGGTAACAACTTCACGATAATGAAGTTTTCTCTGAAGAAAATTGAAATTGGTTTTTTGCAGTATCAATAAACCCCTTTAACGAATTTTGAAATAAAAATCATTACGACCATCGCTTTTATATATAGAAATACTTGAACAAATTTGTAGAAAATCGGTCTAGCTATCTAGCTTTATTCACTGGGAAAGTAATTATAAATTATATTAATATCAAACAGAAATATTATAAACAATAAATCACAAGGTGATAAAAATCTCTTGGTAAAATCGCAAAGTATTTAACACTTTTTTTTATAGTCACATCAACAATTAAAGTCATTAGTGACTTATCAGTGTAATGCAACTGTACGGGTAAATGTGTAGTCTTGAAAAAATTCAAGCCGACCATTCCTAAGACTAAGTGAAATCCGATCACCGAAGAACACCACACGATTTAGTAATCAAACAAAAGACCTGAAGTAAATTAATGGGCATACCAAAAATATCAATATGCTGAGACTACTAGTGAATGCCAAATATCAAAGTTTGGTATATGTTTATATTGTTTTTTAATTCATTAAATGTTCATTAAAAATGTAATAAACTTATTTTATCATTTGAAATTAAATTAATTTATTTGATGTTTTATATTTTAATTAAAAATATTATTTTAATAAAGACTAATTACTGCTTTTAATTTTAAATATACATATATATTATAATATAGCGGTTATTATAATTTAAATATCATTATAGAGTATTCATTCACTTCTTCTTCATTCTCTTCACTCTTATTGTGAAGAGTATATATCAATTTAAATATCAATTACATTAAAATTCTGGAGAAAACAACAGCTTTTAATTGTTTCTCCATTTATTTAATAAAAATAAAAGGATACATACAATTGTTTACTCTGTATATTTTAAAGTTAATGAATATTGTTAATAAACCTATACTCATCTGATGAAATAACCATTAGATAAGCGTTCATGAAAGAAATGTAACTAAATAAAAAAATGTTAACGGAATTTTTATTAAAATAATAATTTTAAACAAATTGCAATATCGTATAACTAAATTTTCTATCATTATGAAACCAGTATTCATAGTGAAGATTTACCGTTTACTATATCCCAGCATCTTGGCAAGAAATTTCTGACTTTTATGAAGGTTCTTCTAACGTTACTGTAAAAGTATCAACTCAAGAGCTAAAACATCCGTATCAGAATAATAAAACTTCAATCATACTTCACCGCACAAGCAGGAAGCAGTTATTTAGTTCGTGACTTTTATTTGTGAGACGAACTCCTAGATTCAAATTAAAGGAGTTTCAATCTAAAACTCCATTTTATAAAAATGATAGAAATTTAATGAACCAGTTTATTAAGGATGGCTTAATTTGTTCCTGCTGTGATGTTAATGGGGGGAACATAGCTAAATGCTGCTGATGATTAGCATTCATTTACAACTCAACCAAAAATGTTTAACGCATTGTTATTAGATAATTAAAACGATTTCCTATTTACTAGCAGCTCACTTTGTAGGAATGACAGAAGCAAAATAAGTATGTAAATTATTTGTAAAGCTTCTCAGTGTAGTGCGCTTTTATGATAAATCTGTATAAACTCAAGTCATTGGACTTTTTTTCGATCTCCAGGAAATAACTACAAAATACCGCTATTTTTGTGTTTATAGAAATTTGTGGTAATTTTAGTTGTAAAGCGTGTTAAAGAGATAAGTTTTACTCCAGGATAGAAAAATGTTTAGAATTCTCTACTTTTTGGGCTTCATCGAACACTATCACCTTTAAATATGCAATTGCAAATAATGAAGAAATTTATAAAAGTATTAGGTATGGATGGTAAAGGTTTACATATTTAATTAAGATTTTAACGCGATTAAGTAAGAACTGAAAGACAGCAGAGTTACTTGACTTGAAATCAGAAAATTAATACGTAGAAATACTCGTATATTTGATAGAAAACTGGATCCTAAGGAATTAGTAACTTAGAAATCATTCAAGAGTTAAGCATTTTCTTGAAAAAAAAAGCTGACAAAAGTTATTTGTTGCAGAAATATTGTTAGTGAAATACAACAAAATTGAACTGTAGAATGAAATGTAAAATTCATTTTTTACATACTCGTCTTAACTTTTTCCTACAAATTTGGTTGCTATGAAGAACGAACAGAAGAAAAGTTCCATCAAGAGATAAGAAAAATAAAATAACTTTAGAAGGAACGTAAAACGAAGCAGATGGAATTAATAAACGACTTCTGTTGGTTTTTAAGTCAAAGTAGAAAGTAATTTTTCAGTTACTTAGATTAATTTCAGCAAAATACAGACCCAACTTTGCATTTCATTATTTTTTTTTTATTTTTAAATGATATTTACAAAGAAATACATAAAAGGTGTTTATGCACAAGTAAATTATAATGTCAAAACATATATAGCGTAAAACATAAAGGCAAATCTTCCCAGTTATTTTTGAAAGGATTTAAATTAAACTCTGGGGTTGACAAAGAAATATTGATTTACAATTCAACAAAAAATATAAAAATAAACATATATTTAAGTTTTCCTGCTTGTGTTTCAGTTCGGAATTATTTTTAAATTTGTAGACCAATGTAAATTGTTCATAGTAGCAATTCTTTTTATTTTTTCTAACAGTGATTTATTTTTCTACCAGTGAATTATGTTTCTGTGCTACTATTAATTAATTATGCAGAGCGGTCAGAAAGTGTAATCACTGTTTCTTAGTACATGTCTCGTGACAAATTTGACTTACCTAACAGTTTTTGACACTAAGAGAGGGTATGGTATGCGTTCGAAATGGCCACCAGCAGCTTCTATACAACGCCCATAGCGCCGAAAAAGCTTGCCCATGACACTCTGAACTACGACTGTTAGTGTATCTGGCGTAATGGCAGCACATGACTACGATATTTTCAAGTAACTCGCCGATTGTTCCTATACTAGCAGACCCAGCAATTCTTCGCTATTGCTAGATTTGAGTATATATATATGTTTAGATATATATTAAATGAATATAATTGAAAGTTTGGTAAAACATTAAAAAGATTAACAGTACGGAACTTCATAAAATTTACTTCACTTCAACACTTTTTCCCTATTTCCTTTTTCCCTATTTCCCTTTTCCCCTCTTCCCTATTTCCCTTTTTCCCTCTTCTCTTTTTCCCTATTTCCCTTCACCCCTCTTCTCTTTTCCCCTATTTCCCTTTTCCCCTCTTCTCTTTTTCCCTGTTCTTTTTTCTTTTCCCTATTTCCCCCCTTTCCTTTTTATTCGGAACAGTAGCGTAAATCGGTCTAGTAGTTTTTAAGTCTATAGCGGACACACATACGAACATTGTCTTTTATATCTATAGAAGAAGAAAGTCTGTATATTTCTTTCTTTGTTTCGTAAATATCTCGACACCGGCGTCACCTAGCGGGTATAGTTTTTGCAAAAATTTCTCTTTTCGCTTAACTAATGTGTATTCTGAATATGAGCCAGATCGGTCCATAAAAACAATTTTTCCATATATCTGAACTCCAGCGCCACCTAGCGGATCCATATTTTGTAAAAATATTTCCTTCCTCGTATCTAATATATAGACTTAATATGAGCGAAATCGAGCCATAAATATAATTTTTTCCAAATATAACAACCCCAGCGCCATCTAGTGGGTCCATTTTTTGCCGAAGTATTTCTTTCCATGTAAGTAACACATATTCTGAATATGAGCCAAATCGAACCATAAATACAATTTGTCAAAATATCTCGACCACAGCGCCACCTCGCGGGTCCAAACAAATTCAGAAACCTTCGCGGGCGTGCGAACAACAACTTACCAAAGTTTCATCGCAATCGGATGAACGGTTTAGGAAGGTAAAAGAGACATATAGACAGACAAACATTCATTATATATATATATATATATATAGATTTTACATGACTACATATTTTATGACAAATTTTACTTTTTGTAGATACACGTCATTCTTGAGGTCCCCCAGAAGTAGAAGTCCAGAGGTGTCAAATCAGGTGATCGAGGTGGGTACTCTACAGCATCTCTTCGACCCACTCACCGTCCGGGTAGAATTTTATCAAGATACAACCTGACATATCGATGACAGCGAGGCGGGGCTCCATCTTATTGAACTTAAAAAAGTTCATTACCATACAGGTTTTGGATGGCAGGTAAAATCCTTGTCTGAAGCATATCAAGATACGCTTCACTAGTTGAAGAAGAAGAGACTAACCAAACCACGCACTGATAGACCACACCACACAGTAACCACTTGTAGATTCACCACCCTGTTTACATGAGCGTGAAGATTTTCAGGAGCCCAGTAGACAACTCTGGCGGTACCGTTAAGTACACAGTACCGTCACGTTTGTCACAATACGTTAGGTTTGTCACAGTACCGTTAAGCTTGAATTGCGCCTCGTCAGTCCACACAAACTTATCTGCAAATTCCTCATTTTCGCCAATCATGTGCTGGAACCATTCATACAGGACTCCATCCTTCGATCTGGATCGTCCAAATTCATCGCGTGTTGCACAGTCTCCACAGTTTCCATTTAGCACTCTTCAGAATGCGTCTTACACTTGACCGGGCTCACCTCACTTTCAAGCGCTCCCTGGTTCACTGATTTTTTCCGTTTATCGGGCGAAATTTTGCAACACCACAGCACTGGACGCCGGACTTGTAGCTGTTCGTGGTGGGATGGATCTTTCCTTGTGCACATCCTTAACAGTACCGTCGGCATCAAATTTATCGCAAATGCAGGCAATTGTTCGACGAGTTGGTAACTCTCTCTGTCATTGCCGTTGTACGCCGTGCATGTTTTCTTATTTCCAGTACCACTTCAGTACAGCCTTTCAAACGATAAGTCAACGTCAACCGTTGTTGCTACTCGACTGTCTTTTGTGGACCGGCTCGTTAGACTACCAACCAAAAATTTCAATAATATTGAAATTTGTTGATCATGGTCTAAAATGTTTTCGGCACAGAAGCTAACAAAACTAGGTCGTCGGCATAGAGTAACACTCTGATATTTAGTTTACGGAGCCATATATCCCTTCACCTACTTCCTTTTGCAAATCATTTACAAACAGAGCAAATAATGGCGGAGAGAGCAAGCAACCATCTCTGATACCGCATGAAGTACAAAAGAAATGGGTTACTCAATTTTTTTTACCAAACACGAGATTTGGAAGAGGGTCCTGTCCGAGGGTCGGTCAGGTTCTCGGCTGAGTACCCCCGTACACGTGGGGGTCGCCTGGTTGCGATAAGACCGGGGACACTCTGCTCGTGCGTCTGATGGTGGCCATTGGTAAATGGTGTGACTATTTGAGATTTCTGCCTTCACTGCTGCGTGGGTGTTGTGGATGTTAGTAATTTTTCCTGTTTTCTGCATGGTTCTTGTGCGATGTTGTTGTCGGTGTTTTTATTTGACGTGCGTGTAGATTCGAAGGGTGTTGTTTGTATGGTATATGACATCCGGTTTGTTTGTTATGACTGTGTGTGCGGGGGATTACCCCTTCTACTGATGAAATGATTATATAAGCAGTACCAGGAAGGGGGGAATTCAGGGGTGGAGGTTTAGTTGGTTGTGCAAAGGTATACCATACACCCTTGTTTATAACTGGCGGAACCTATTAGTGAGTCCGACACTGTTTTAACGCCCGTCAATGGGGTTCCTCCACCTCACTAAAAAGAAATTAACAAAAAACATGGTTGTGGAAAATAGATCATCATTTCTAAACCAACGTTTTGGGAGCAAGAGCAGAACTTCTGACTATAATTTCATCGTAAATTTAAACTTGTATTGGCATATAATCGGAGAATGCATCTGGAACGATCGCTAAATCCTTAATTATACCTAATCTATAGACACAATCTGTATCACAGACCTATAGACACAGGCACAATCTGTAACTATGAATATGCACATAAAATATATATTCATATTTTTATAGCCTATGTCGCTCCCGACGTACGGATTCCAACGCGGGGTCATACATGTAAATCGGTTCGGCTGATGAGCTGCTACGGTGGAAAAAACACACATATATACATACACTGAAAACATTACACTCCTTTTTGGTAATTCGTGTAAACAGCTTTAAAATGCCATTATATGTTGTAGCAAAATTTTTACGGATAAAAAATACATTTTTTATCACGCTAATATCCAGAAAATTTCATTTTATAAACGTTTAGATAAAAAAAAACAAAAAAAAAACAAATTATTGCCTTAAACAAGCCTAAGTGTCAAGGGGACTTGTTTTATTGATTTTGATGATTACTAGAATAAGATTTTAGCATCTCAATTTTCAAATTTTAATAAAACATTTTTTTTTTTAGATTTTAGAGGATTTCTTACTCTGTGGGAAAAATGTATGACAATTATATTTATAAAGAAGTATTCCCTGAG
Source organism: Lycorma delicatula (assembly GCF_047948215.1). Lineage (NCBI taxonomy): Eukaryota > Metazoa > Arthropoda > Insecta > Hemiptera > Fulgoridae > Lycorma > Lycorma delicatula. Next base: position 166,823,317 of record NC_134459.1, on the reverse strand, counting down.
AAAAAACAAATATAACAGAAAATGGTTTTAAATATTGAAAAAAGTAAAACTTTTATGATAGTAATAAAAATTACTGCTCCTGATTTTAGGTCAAGAGAAAAGATTGGTTATAGAGGTAAAAGTACTTAAATTTTTAATTATCGTTAAAGTGATGAAGTAAATTAAAAAAAAAAAATTAAAAAAAATAGTATAATATTAACAAATTAAAGAGTTAAGAGTTAAAAAAAGCGAACTGTATTTTTTTAGCGGTGGGGAATAAATCTTTAAAAAAGTGTTATAAAAATATTTATGTATTAGGGTAACAAATTTGATATTGTAAAGTTTTTACATAGCCAAATTTATAGCCCTAAATTTTTCTCATATTATAATCTCAATACTGTTTACTCGTATAAAATATTAACTAAAATAGCATATTTATATTTTATAATTTTTTTAAGAAAAAATTATCTCAATAAAAAAAAAAAAAATAGCATTCATGGATATATTTTTTTTGTCTACGACAGATTCATCATATAAGCTAAAGCTTCGTTTATGGAAATACAAAAGGAAATAGCTTATAAAAAATGCCATACCAGACAGGGATTTGATTCCGAAACCTTGGAAGAAAATGCTGAGACTGCTCTGACAATCACATAACCAACAGTAATCTGGAATGTTTCCTAGTTTGTTTAAAAATAATATTTATAAATTATGAACTTTTATTTTTTAATAATGTACATAAATTGTTGTTAAAATATTTTCTAAACAATATTTGAATATAAAACGTTACATTTACTGATCTCTAAGGCAAAGAGGTAGCGTCTCGGCTTTCATCTGGAGATTCCGGGTTCGATCCCGTTCAGGCATGGTAAAGTTCGCACGTTACAAAATTCATTATCAACCAGCAACTGTAACTGAATATATATTATAATATTTTATTAAAAATGAAAAACACACGATACACCCATGACGACAAACCTACAATTTACTCGAATGTAAAAGGATGAATGTTTCCATTTTGACATAAGATACTGCTTCTAATTAAAATATTATTAGCTTTAATACAAGTGCAGATATGTACGCTGACCTAGAGGAAAATATTATATTTAGAGGTCATTAGAAAGTGTAATAATGGGAGGATTGTCGACACAGTTCACGCCGTATATATTAAAGTAACGACAATAAATTATTTTATAACTTTTCAGAAAACGTCAAGAGTTTATACACGGATTTAAATTTGTAAGAAAGGTTAATAAATTTCCTGAAAAATAGACCTCATAGAAAAGAAAAAAAAATTGAATTGTATCTAAATTGTTGTAATATTGTTTACAAATTTTTTTTTTTAGTTTTTTCTGAATTTTCTATTCAAATTCAATTTCATCGTTCGTAGCGGATTAAATTAAAACAATTTTATTCTTATTTCACCTTGTTTACTTGTAATTTATATAATATATATAATATATATACACACACACACAAATATATATATATATATACAAAGTTCTCCTGGATTTCCGTTACCTTTTAATTCTACTCGTGAAAATAATGGAAAAAGTTCATATAAATATAAATATTTATGTTCATATAAATATTTTAGGATATACGTTCTAAAATGCTTCGTTGCGAGTTACGGCTAGAGAAAGATTTCGCTCGGATTTCAGATACTCCGGTGAACGAGGTCGTATTGAAACTTTTAGAGCGTTAAATAAGTAGCAAAATTAAGAATTTCTTATGCTTTTTGATCTGAAAAAAAGCAATAAAATAGCTCTCAAAACCGTATCTGCCGTAGCTTTTGAGATATATGGGATGAAACCAATAAATTGGGATAAAGAACATTGTTTTTTATGTTTGACGAACAATAACTTTGTTAAATTGGTTATAAACACTAAACTATTTTAATAAAACGTGTATATAATTTTATTTTTAACATGATGGAGAGAGATAAGTTGAATTAAACATTGGAAAGTAAATTCGAATTTAATTTAGAAACAAGACATTAACTATATTTTTTTCAGAAAAATACTAATTTAATACAAACAAAAACCAACTGTCTATAGCGAGTGAAAAATTTTTAAAAAGAAAATTACTGTTGAAAATTGCTATTAAAAAATTTAAAACAGTTGGAAATTACAGAAAAATTGTGGAACAAATAAATAAAATTTCTTGTATAATAATTTTTTATTATGTCACAAATACAATAATTTTTTTGAAAAATATTATTTAAAAAATTACAATAAAATAACAACAATGCGCAATATTGTTCTATTGTTTAAATCATTCTGTAAGGTATATTAAATATATCGGGTACTGTGAACTGTGCTGTCATTAGCGAAGTTTTTCTGTGAATTTTAGTTTGAATGTGATCGGTTTGCCGTTGAAGGAATACCGTACTTGTTTACAATAGAGGAATAAGCTGATACGATATTAATTTTTATGCGAGTAATGGTAATACTACAACTACTGCAGTAGAATAAGAAATCCATCTTCCGAATAGCTGAATTCAAGATTCCTAAAAAATTAGCGCGATTTTACGCAATCTTGGGGAACAGATTGACAGCCCCAGTATTCGTACCACCTACTCACCTTCTGCCAAACACGTTATTAATGAAATTATTAATATCGATGCAGTTCAGCGCAATCCAGCCGTTAGTACACGACGTCTATAAGCGGATAAGAGTTTCGCATTCGATGATTTGTAGGACACTTAACTAAAACCAATTTTATTCTTAACAACCTTCGGGTTGTTCTAGTGGTGAACTCGTCATCAAAAATCGGCTGATTTCGAAGTCGAGAGTTCTAAGGCTCAAATCCCAGTAAAGGCAGTTACTATTATTCGGATTTAAATACTGTATCGTGTATACCGGTGTTCTTTAATGGTTGGGTTCCAGCTAACTACATTTCTCAGGAACGGTCGAGCTGAGACCACTCTCATTAGTCTATACAAGACTACACTTCATTTACATTCAAACACATCATCTTCTGAAGTAATACCTTACGGTGGAAAGAAAAAAAAAAAAAAAAAAAAAAAAAAACAACCAGGATTATTTAAACATCTACACCCAGGAGACGATTGTTTTCGCTTAGAATTCTGCATCTGATGGAATACAAATCGGTAATTCTAAAAGTATGTTTCCTTAACCGATAAGACAAATTTCACTTGGATGACGTCAACAACTTACTCGATGATCATATATGAGCAGAGGGAATTCCTCATAAGACGGTGGAAGGCAAATTTCAACACCGATTTAGCGCTAATATATGGTATCTTCTTCACAAACAGCTGTTTGTGAATCCATATATTTATGTAAATATTTAAAACCAAAACAGCTTTCAAATAATAAATGTCTAGATAGAAAATGTGTAATTGTATAATAAAAATCTAAATACAAGATTACAGTAAATATATTTCAAAAGAATTCAAAAATCGTATTGAAAAAAAGGAAAAGAAAATTTATGATAATTTGTATACAAAAGGAAAAAACGATTTCAGAAACCGGTTTTTATTTCAATGTTAGCAACATTTCAATAAATTACGTTGTTACGTCTCAAATGATTATAAATAGAGAATTCCTCTATCAAATTAGTTAATTAATTTTCTACAAAAGTTAATATATCCATTACAGCCGATGTACGCTAAATTACACCATAAACATATATTTTTTAATAAAATATGCATTCTTCCGAAATAAAACCGAAAGTGAAAAATATAATTTTTGGTGGGAACCTTTAGATGAAAAAAATTAAACTTGCCCTAACCTAGTGTCACTTACAAAACAAACCCAATTTAATTATTTTTTACGAGAATTTTATTTATTTTAAATCAATACCTTTAGTTCGATTTCTAATGGTCTTTCATATTTATATTAATTCATCTCAACTGTTTTTTGTTAAAAATACGGAAAATTTCGTCAAAAATCGTAATATTATTTTTTAAATATTAATTTTTTTTTTTTGTTTTTAGTATCATTTATACAAATTGATTTCTCTAAATAATATTCATTTATTTAAAACAGTCTATTGTAATCTATTTGCTTAAAACTATCAATTGTACGATTTGAAGTTGATGAGAATTCATCTACCTATTTTGTATGATTTCTATTAAGAAAATGGCGTCCAATAGTTTTGTATTCTGCCTTATTTAAACTTTAATACAAACTGTTCCTTTTCCAACCTAAGTGAATCGTTAAATACACGTTTCATTAAACTCTTTCTATAATTAAATATTTAAAATACTTTAAAAATGCATCTTATAAATGACCTTGGCGCTTTATATCACAAAAAGTGTTCCAAAACAATGAAAGTGTCACACATTACATTATAGTACAGCGATACTGATTTCAATTAAAATATTATAACAGTAATCGATAATACACTTTAAAACATTCTACTGTAATCAAATCCGATACTTTAAATTATCATATTACCCTAATTACACGACAATATTACTATAACGAGTGACCAAAATAGTTTCCGGAACGTGAGTAACCTATATAATACTGTATGTTAACGCAGCACCGCTCAGTAGTCATGTAACAAGTCTGGCTTGCAGTCGACGATCTCACCGTATAAAAAGTGATCTGCTTCCACAACTGTATCCTTCGTTATTTATCATCAGATCAACAAAATCGGAAGTATCGAAACTCCTGTCAGCGGTGGAACACTAATTCTTAAAGAAACCATCCTGCAGTAACTGTATTGTCTTCATAATTCCGTAAAGTAAGACTACTTATTTTTGTATAAAAAAAATTTACTACTGGGTATCTACTACGGTATTAAGGGTTTGATTTTTTTCAATATATTACTGTTAAATATGAAAATCAATATTACTTAAAATCCAGTTATACAAGAAAATATTTAAACATAAAATAAAAATAAAAAACTGGTAATTATTATTTACAGGTGGGTGTGATCGCTGTGTGTTTGTACGGAATTTTTCTAGAATTTGATTCTTATCTTCCTACCTTAGCTCGCTTATGTAAAATGTATTACGAACAATCCCACCGCAATCGATTACGATCATCTTAAATGATTCGAGTTATAAAATTTACATAAAAACATACATATAATTTTAGAATAAAATTGGTTCAAACGTTTAAGAATTGGGAACGTTATTCGAATTCGTAACAACGCGAAAAAATAAGAATATATTTTAATTATATCAAAATTATTAGACGATTTTGTTCTTATAAGCAGGAACTAAAAAGCAATTTGATTCAAAATTTCAGAAAAATTTGATCTATTATTTCTTCATCACTACTTGCTGTTTCAAATGTATATAACAATTTCAAATGTTTATTTTAGGCTGAAATTTTCATGTAATCATAAAATAAAAACCATTTTTGTACCTGTTTTTTGGTAATTAAATTTATTCAGATTGTTTTTTATCTTAGCAGTTGTTACATTAGGTAACAAATAATAAAATTAGTCTACAGGTAGGCCTGTAATTAGCAGAAAACAGCTTAAACTTTATTTGTAACAATTTAACTTTTACTTGTAATTTTATTTATTTACTTATTTCAAAAAGGTGTTTATGAAAATTGAGTTTCAATTCCTTTGTTCAACACTTACAAAAAACATATACAATTTTTTTTTAACATTATGTTCATAAGTATAAAAATAAAAGATAACAATTCACCAGATAACATACAATTAAAGTTACTGTAAAAACCTTTAAGAAGATACCACAGTATTCCAATGAGGGTTAAAATTTAATCAATTGACATAAATGAACAACAAATTTATGTTAAATCGAAGTTCTTTACTGAACGTCTATTGCTAAGTTGCTAATCTTATTGTAACGTCGTTAGAGACCTACTTGATAAAACTGATGAGTTCTAAAATGATGATGAGTTCTGTTTCAGCAAACAATTACAAAGGTTAAATATCAAGTAAAATTTATGTAAACCTCTTTTAAAAACCTTATTGAACGCTTATAATTTACAGCTAATTGTTATTTTTAATATTTCTTACTTATTTTTTTATAAAATTTAGTTTATTAGAATAGTTTAGTAAAACAAACTACAGTTCGAAAGAACGCTGTTATGATATTTTTACATTTTTGGGGGTTTCTCATCTCTTTATTCAACATAGCTGTTTATTTTATATTTACTGGCTTAAAATGAATTTTAGTGAAAAATATTAAGCGTTTAATCATTTGAACTAGCCAAAACGTTTATATATTATTGGAGACAGAATTATAATGACTTTCATTCAATGCTTTTTTTTAAATTTATTATTAAAAAGGGATGCAATTTATTAAGATAATCATTTTAAAGAAAATTAAATTTTTACGGATTTTCTCAATCTGTCCTCTTCTGTGTAATGAATTACGACTTAACCAAAGTGAAACGGTTAATCGAACTAATATTAAATAAAATACTAATTTGAACTTATTTCGTGTTTCATTAAATAAACTATCAGACTCGTTTGATGCGGTAAAAGAAATAAACTTAATAAAAAATAAATAATTTCCACTTCAAAAGGGATCCTTAAATATTTTTCCATATCGATTTAAATTATGACTTTCAAAAGTCAGTGCAAAATAAAAAAATTAAATAAATAAACAACATAACTGATTAACCCTTAACTTGAATTACCTTGCAGAAGCCACCTAACCTTGAGTGACCACAAGGTCCGACTCTTATTATATAAACTTACTAGCGTCCCCGTCGCGGCTTGGCCCACACTGGCAAATTTTGTCAAAAATTTACAGAAAAGACTCCAGTTACGCCTTCCATCGACTTATTACATGACCTAAAATCTCTGAGATTACGGTCAATCGTTTCAACATTACGCACAGAATAAACTGACTCTTATAGATATAATACGATGCTACACTCAAACCCAAACTACCTGTCAATCGAACAAATGCGAAAAGTGAATTAATCAAAATGTTTTTCCAAGCGCCTACCTTTGCATTTAAAAAAAAATACATTTTTCTGTCGCAATAGCTATTATGAATGATGAAATCATATGCTTGGCGCTGATCTGTTATTAATTTAGAGAGATTAATATTTATGTACTCTTGAAGTTCATCGAAGTGAAAATAATTTTGTAATATCGTATCATAAGGGTTTTAATTAATTTGTTCATCACGATTTAGTATCGGTAGACGGAAATCACAAATATTTTTCAAAAGGACTGACCTTGTCTTCAATTTCAATAAAACTTCTATAGAAAATAACTTCATAGAAAAACAGCACTGAATCGGTTCGCCACTCGGAATTACATAATGAAACTATAATCAAATAACCGTTATCGGTAGATGTGCATGCGAAAAGTTAGCCTTCAAACTACTAAAAAATAATACCCTGTTTGAATTTTGAAAATATTAAAAACCATACTCCATTTAAAGTAAATATAAAAAAGAATATAAAATAATCCAGAAAAAGTAATGAGCATCTCGACTGTGTGAGGATATGTTTTTTTTTCAGGATCATCTACAACAAATATCTTTGACGATAAACATTTCTACAACCGTTTAAATTTTAATAAAAACGTTTAGTTATATTACGTTAATTGATAATTACAATGGCGTCTTAAAACAGCTTTTCTTAGAATTTATAATTTAAAATTATAAATTCCTGGTAAATCCAAAGAAATAGCTATGAAAAGTAAATCTGAAAATAAAAAGTCCGCTAATAAACTGTTAAATATAATTGTAAAATATAATAAAATAACCATAATTAAATAATAATAAATATAACTGTAAAAAAGTTATATAGTTATATAGTTTTCGTAATTGATTTATTTTATTTAAAAAATAAAAAAGTTTATTTTTTTAAAATAAATATTTACAAAGAGAAGTAATTTTAACTGTTAATCAATCTTAATCAGCAGACACAAAATAAGATTTAAAAACCAAACACCAAATAAAACCCGAATTTTTTACTAATGAATGGGCATCAACAATTACGATCATTATAACATATAATACTTATATGTTACCGGCAATAATATTTATACCCGGTGGAAATTAGTAGCGTATGAAAAAATGCCAAACCTGACCCGGATTCGAAACAGAAACCTATTAAAACCCGAATTTACAATATTATTAATAAATATACCATACAAACACATCGAAATCTGTGAAAATACGATTTATTTTTTTAAATTGTTATTACTATTCATCCTTGGGTCGAAAAAACTCCTACAGATAACTATTTATTAATCGATAAGATTATAATATTCAAATTTAATTAATTTGTTTTATTTCGTGAATCGTTATTTTACATCCATTATTTTGATATTAAACTATAGGAAATAAAAAAAAATTACTTATGAATTATTATATTCATTGAAGTTTTAACGGTATTAAATTTTATTTAAGTTCGATGTGTTGGAAAAATTTTGAAGTGGGAATTTTGAAAACATTTCATAACTCATAGCCGGAAATGTTTGAACAGAAAGGTGTTAAGGAGTAGCTCGTTTTGAAAAGTTCGTCAAGCTGAACAATATTTGTATTCAATTTCACTTTTCAGTCGCCAACGGTTCTCCGATGAAACTCAAAATTTATTCCTCATCTCTAATTATAAAATAGCTAAAATTGAACTATTTTTATTATTACAGATGATCAATTTTTATTATCCTACAATAAATTAAAATTACTTTGTTTTCTAATAAATTCAGTATTAAAAGAACAGCTGAAAATGTTCATTTTCGTGGTGTTATAAGAATCAAAAAAATTAAATTTTTAAAACAATAACACCACGAAAATTTTTTTGATTCTTATAACTATTTGAAAATACTGTGCAACCATCGAAAAAATTTCTCTTCTACGATTTCATTAGGATAAAAATTCAGTAAGATCATATATCCTAAACTACAAATTTAATTTAAAAATTTTTTTATATTAAAAATCTACGACTTTACCTCCATTAAAAACTCCTTTAAAACTATTTAAACTCCTTTTTATTTCTTTAAAACTCCTTTAAAATCTACGTCTCATTTTTATATAGAGTATCACAAAGTTCTCCTTGGACCTACATTACCTATTCTACTTGCGTACTTTATTTGCGAGTTAAGGTAGTCAAGGATTTCGGTCTGAATTGAGCTGCTACGGTGAAATGAGTTAGTACTGAAATTTTTACGAAGTTAAGAAGCAGAATTGATAGTTTGTTATGGTTTATAACTTGAAATATCAAACAAAATAGGTGCCAGAACCGTATCTGCAGTACCGCGTTACTTCAATGGCAAGTAAAATTCACAGTACCCGATATATTTAATGTTGCTTACAGAATAGAATAAACACTAATACCGTATTGGGTGTTGCTGATCAACTGCTTCAATTTAATTACCGATGTGAAATAATAACTTTTAAAATTATCTATTTTATGTTTATCATTAATAAAAAAATTATTATAAAGTAATTTTTATTTTACAATTGTGTAATATTTTGGTTTTTTTATAATGTTGTGACATTAATTTTTAATATTAAATTTTTCAAATGAGGCAAGGTTGCCTCATTTGGCTTCGCACATACCACACCTCAACCAGCAGCGTCGAATGACCTTGAAATTGTGCTTAACACCCCATTTTTCCTCTGCCAGATATAGGTTTCCATTAAGATCCCTCATATAACTGTATATGCATGGATATATATAAATATCTTATACAATAAACATAGATATATTATTAATATAAATAATAAGATGAGTCCAAAAAACAAATCCAGAACATAAAAACGAAAAGAAATCACCAAAAAATATGCTTATCAGTTAAGCAAACAATAACTAATGCAAAAATAAAACAAAAAGAGTACCAATAAAAGCAAGTGGAGAAACGAAATTAAGGAATTTGACTTTGCAAAACACCCTAGGTTAACTGATTTACGTCACATCTCGGAGAATATTTAATATATGCAGTCGCATTAGGCGTTTAACGTCTTTGCAGTATTTAGAATGTTAACCGCTAATCAGTTCGTATGTTAATTAATATGTTGTGTATTGTACCGAATTACAAAATTCTATATTTTGCATCTCCTATCGAACGGTTGGCAATCTCAGATAAAAAAATACGTATTCCAATATTTTTCGCAGATCATGGCGCTTCTATTATATATTTCAACAGTTTGTTGTCGAATACCTGTGCAACTTCAATTTAGTCTCACTTGCCATAGCCCACAGTTGGATTCTGTAGGAGAAAATCGGTTTCAGGACCGTTGATTACAACTGCTTGTTAGGTAATGATTGTTGACACCCACTGCAAGCAACCAACAAATCTCGTTGAACTTAATGTTAAATTGCATCCTTTTCTCCCTGACATGACTTCTCCACATCAGAAGTTTAACTATCACATGCTGATAGCATTTCCAATATTAATTAATAATTCCTAAAATATTACGTAATAATTTTGGTAAGATAATATTTTGTTGTTTTTTTTTCAGAAATAAAATATGTCTTTAGAAACTGTTCCTTTGGTGGAAATCACAGATATACATGAAAGTAAGTAGTTACTAAAAAGTATTTATGATAGTAGTTACTGAAAGTAAGTAAGTATTAATGTTACTAATTTCATTTTAATGAAGTTTTTTCTCAAAACTATTCTATTTAGTTCTAAAACATAAAATATTCCGTTATATTAAAATAAAAAGGGAAAGGTGTATAAAATAAACAAAAAAAAAATATAAGGGGAAATATATTACTCCTTGAATTCTGTTACCGAGGCCTGTTGGTTGGTTGAAGGAGATGTGTACCGTGTATACCGCTTTTGTTGTTCATATATTAACAGCCGTTACGTATTTGTAAAATATACTTATTTACCCACAACAAAGTTACCGCTGAATTTATGGAGTAGGAAGGAATATATATATAGTGTAAACCTAGGCCTACGTTATGACGTTAACATAATTTTCTCTGAAAAGGTCAGCTGATGGAGACAAATCAATGAAATTGTAAAACAAATTCAGCCTAGATTCTTTTATATTGAGGACTCAAATCTTCTGAAGTAGACGCCCCCATTTCTGAAAAAAATCCTATCCTAATCGATTCATAAACTGTGGGTATTGTTTTTCTGGTGGCCAGAAAGTGTGGATGTCTTCCAGTATCTTTTTGAACAAGTCGTTCTCCAGAAGGCGGCATCCCAATTCACGCATATTTTTGTTTTTACCTGCTGCCCACATACTCTCTGCTGTTTGCGTATGCGTTCCGCAAAGAGTCAGCAAACATTTCACTATAGATGCTAGAGTAGTTAGTATATATCTCACTCAGAAACTCGAGCGACATTGAAATCCGGTTTCCAGCAATGTAAAATTATAATTCTTCCTTGTAATATAAATACTACGATGCGTTTCTGTTGTTCGGTTCGCAACAGTATACCGTATACACTGCTTACATATGCCACCGAAATTTCAATGTTCCGATAGAACGCGGTCTACGTTGTATTTTTTACGCTAGAAACAACTTTATTCGATCCCTAATTTAGCTGGGTCCCCGATTTTAAAGGAATTTTTTCAAAAGTGAATCCGTAAAAACTACTCGTAGGAAATTTTTCTTATCGGGGTTTGAGTGCGCTCCAATACCGAATTCGGTCTTGGAAGAATAATCCGTCGTATATACGTTTGCTCACGGATGGCAGATCGGTGAATAGATTAAACTTGATTGGCAATTTGAGTCCTTGAGCCACGCACCTTTTTGCAAGTCGATTTCGGTTCGATGTCCCTTGAATCAGACACCGTCTTTGATTATGCTTATGACATAAGAATAAAGTCATATTTTGATCCACAGCATATTATCTTTATTTACTGGTTCGTCACGTATTAATTGAAAAAGTGACATTTTCGAAACTGAAAAGAATGAAAATATTAGAAATTTACCCTCTAACTCACTAACGAAAGGCATTATTATATTATAACAATAACTTGATGACCGTGACATTTACTCCAGTAAAAAAACCACGAATACAGCATTATGGTTATAACAGGAATTTCGCTTTCGTTGTCTTATCGCGACTATCAACAACAAACTGCAATCAACTGGTATTATTTTAATAATTTTACTTAGTACGTACAGCAGTACTCTTCAATAATACATTGTCAGAAACAAAAGAATACAAACTGTAGTTTCAACTTGTATATATTTTAATTTTCTGGTAGATGGGGCGTCTAGTGACTAACTAGTAATTAATGTAATTAATAGTAAAATTAAAAGTAATTAATGTAGCAGCATGCCAAGGATTTCTTTTGAGATTATTTTGTTATCTGAAATTTTTACCAGACTAGAAAGGTAATAGATTACTAGGAAGATGAAATTATGTAGAGATTTGTCTCACAAAAAAAATAAAATTTATCTTTATTTTTAGATTTATCCAAACATACCGCGCAGTTTAGTATAACGGAAACTTTTTACATTTACAGAACTTAGTTCACATTTTACGATTAAAAATTGTTTTACAGTTAGAATTAAAAATTTAATCCATAATAATGATTAATCTTTATAGTATAATAATGAACATTAATATTATTCTTTAATTACAAATTATGTGAAAAGCAATTATAAGTGTCTTTATAACTTGTTAATAAAATAAATAAACTGTTAATTAATAAAATATCAATCCTCTCAAATTGTAAATTAATACCTAGTTCACTGTCTAATTAAATTAGAAGTTTCTTTTATTATACATTTTTTACCGTGTCACTATCATTCAAAAGTTTTATATGTTAATTTTCTAGTTATACTTGTAGTATATTCTAGTAATATACATGTATATTAAAAAAAAATATTGTGTCATAATGTTAGAATAAATTTAGAAAATACACATAAAACATATTGTTAATATTATTATACGTATATTATATAATTTTTTATTTTTTGTTTTTGTGGACTCAATTCTGTGTAAACCTTTTATCCTCAGTATAATTACTGCACTCTAAATCTTTAACCATATGTTATATGCATAAGGAATGCAGTCTCTATTCCTTCTTCAGAAGTTTATACCTTCTACACCGCCATTTATAAGAAAATTAGCTAAACCTCTACATTCGAATACTTAGCACGCAATTTATGTACATGGTATAACTAAAACGTGTTTTTTATTTATTTATCAGCACTCAGAAGAAACTATATTTACGTACTGTGCATCTTTGTTTATTATAAGCTAAGAAATAATAAAAAAAATTTTATAAAATATTTTTAACGCTAATTCTAATCAAAAATTGATTTATCTAAGTAATTTAGAGGACAGAATAAAAAAAAATAATTATAATACTATTAACATATAAATAATTAAAAATACGACTGAACCTGAAGAAAGTAATTCTGTTTAGAATAAACACATTCGACAGTTATAAATTAAATCAAGCAGAATTTTAAATAAATTTATATTTAATGCTTTTAAAGTTCAAAACTAAGTCAAGCCCATCTACATATGTAGATGGAACATCAACCGATCATCAGAAGGAAATCGTCCAAAGCCATCGCAGAAGAAAGCACAAGTTGCTGTTCAAAAGAGCTCCGTAAAGAATAAATTAAAGCCTACAATTAATAATGTGTGAAGCCAAAAGAAGCAGTAATTGAGAGAAAGACTGAACCAACTATATCTAAAGTAAAAGTGCAGGAAGAAACATCGATTTAAATCCTCGAAACATCGAGGATTTAAAAAAAATATATTCATATTTTTTTAAATAAAAAAAAAATATTATTATTATTATAATAAGTTGCACAATTTAGTATTGACAGCAGTTTATACAAATTCCTTACCAGGTATTTGTTTTCAAAAGGACAGGAAGTGATTTTATTGTTGAAATACTTATATTAAATTGTTGATGTAAAATGTAATTGAAATTTTAATAAAAAATTTAATTAAATTAATTAATCTACGAATTATTGAAGTGTTCAGTACATATTTAGTATTATAAACTTCTGCATGGATTTATCTAGAGCTTCCGGTTATCTCAAGATCTTTAACCTACAAAAGGTTTCTTCGTTACGATTCGTGTTCTAAACTCTACATTATTGTCATTGATGAAATATTCGGCACGCGCTTAACTACAATAGTCAGTTATCTGTACTGCTCCTTGTTTTTTTCGATTGTAGCAGTAAGATTAATGTTGTTGGGAATGGCGAAATATAAATGATAGGTAAAACCTTTCACTTTTATAATTAATATGATACCGATCTACTCTAACTATTAGTTTTAGTGTTACTGATCAATTGAAATATAACATAAAGCGATCATTCACCAATAAAGAACATGAGACGTAATTCTAATAAGGCTGGTACAAACAACCTCACATTTTCTGGTTACCTTTTGGTGGAATATATATATCAATTTCATAGCGCCATCTAAGTGTTCAGCTTGAACAGAGTCTGCATTCTGGTGTTTGTTGTTATTACTATTATGAAATGTTGAATATTAAGGTTTAAAACATACAAAAAATAGATGTAGATTAACTATTTTATTATGGATTATATTTTTGCTGTGTAAGCATCGTTTAATAATTAATTAGCCGGTAAGGATATAACATTATTTTTAGCTACATGATAATAAAAAAAAAAAAAACTATGTAATTTTTATTTGTTTACATAACTGTTACATTCCTAATTTATTTTAATAATTAATTTGTATTATAATTATTAGTTACATGACACAACGCAATGGGTAATAGGATAAGCTAATTTATTTATTAATGCAATACACATTTCAATTATAACATTGAAAACCTGCTTGCAAATTTCATTTACGAGGATGTACTTTTTTAATCCCATCTTTGAATGTAATATTACTAAAACTGACAACTGACAAAACTTTTCAGTACAATAGTGTTTTAAAACATTGAAAACATTTTCGTTTGTTTATTATCGCACAGTACAATAGTTTCATTATACATATTGTTTAAATATAAAACTAGAATAACACAACTAGTCATAAAAAAATGTAATCGTTATTAACATAAATATATATATATATATATATGCAAATGTTTGATGTTTGTGGCGGTTCTGTCCGTTTCCAATAACATCACGCGAGAATCAACCGTCGACCAATTGCTTTCTAACTTGCAGAATACATTCCTGTTATCGCAGGGGAGGTTTGAAGCCAAAATGCAAGGCCCTAGCCCCCTTGAGGGTGAAGTGAACATTTCATCTTAGCTGACGATCTAATACGGTTTTTGATTTCGTTTTTGGGCATAAAAAATTAGACTATGGATTTTATAAAAAATTCGATTTTCAGCTCTTTACCTTTACCCTTTCCTAAGGTACAGAGTACTGAAGGGTAAAGGGAAGGGCAACTAAAAGGGATATGTTTGTTTACAGCAGGAGTATATCAGAGCTTCTACATTAAGAACGGGGGCAACGCTGGAGAAAGAGGGCTTTTCAGGCTTAATTGTTATTTATTAGCATTATTCTCACAACAATGACGAAAACGAATACAACAGTGGGCCAGAGGAGCGAAGCTCCCTGGCCATCTGCTGTGAGCAAAGCGAGGCCTGACCAAGTAGTATGTGTATATATATATATATATAAACTTTTAATGTTATTTTAAAATGAAAAACATATAAAGAATAAAAATTTAATTGAAAAATTAAATATTTTAATTACAAATACCTACTAATAAAATTATCAAACCAGTCAGGTGAGAAAATTTGCGTACAGATTTCTTGTTTCATGTTCCCAAAAAAAAATCCCAAAGCTTTCTATAGTGATTTTAATAATTAAAAACAAAATTAGTTTTTTTATAAAAATAACAAAAACCTAAAGATAATGCCTCCGCATCCTTAATACACATACAACTCGTAAAAGTATAACTTACCACACAAAAGTAATTATTCCATTTTTTATTCACAAGAATACACAATAAATATTTATTCATAAACACGTATTATAAACACAACAGACTTATTTATTATATTTTATTTATAATTTAATGATTGATGCAACAATTAAAATAAATACATTTCCAAGTTGGAATGTCAAACCATTCTTTTAAATAGTAATGTTTTAAAATAGTAATCTTTTAAATAGTAATGGTTGTAAAAATATTGTAAAAACTTCCAACATTGTTTAAATTTTTCCGCCTGTTTGGTCTTTCCCTCTTCCGGTCATATCACTTTGATTTCATTTTTTCCTTCCTCACCATTTAAACCTTAACTATTACTTATTTATTGTTTACAATTTTAATTTGTATTTAAAAAGTTAAAATTCTGCAGTTTTGAAATCTGCAAACAAATCTCTTTGATTTCATTGCGAATTAAGTTATAAATGAATTTTATTAAAATATCTCAATCAGTTTTCGAGATGAAAACTTCAATAACCAAACAGTAACTGGCCGACAGATACACAAGTAGAGTTTCTAAAATTGCAGTTTTAAGGATTGTTTTCCCATACAAGGAAATTCTGTATATGTAAGTATAAAACAATAAACAAAGATTGTTTTCTGGAAATAAAAGAATAATATAAACGTAAAATTAAAATAATATTTTCATGTTCTAAACGTGCAACAATGATGATGCAACAATTAAAATAAATACATTTCCAAGTTGGAATGTCAAACCATTCTTTTAAATAGTAATGTTTTAAAATAGTAATCTTTTAAATAGTAATGGTTGTAAAAATATTGTAAAAACTTCCAACATTGTTTAAATTTTTCCGCCTGTTTGGTCTTTCCCTCTACCGGTCATATCACTTTGATTTCATTTTTTCCTTCCTCACCTTTTAAACCTTAACTATTACTTATTTATTGTTTACAATTTTCATTTGTATTTAAAAAGTTAAAATTCTGCAGTTTTGAAATCTGCAAACAAATCTCTTTGATTTCATTGGGAATTCAGTTATAACCGAATTTTATTAAAATATCTCAATCAGTTTTCGAGATAAAAACTTCAATATTCAAACACAAAATGGCCGACAGATACACAAGTAGAGTTTCTAAAATTGCAGTTTTAAGGATTGTTTTCCCATACAAGGAAATTCTGTATATGTAAGTATAAAACAATAAACAAAGATTGTTTTCTGGAAATAAAAGAATAATATAAACGTAAAATTAAAATAATATTTTCATGTTCTAAACGTAAAAAGATTTTAATTGGGTTTTTAAAATAAATTGGTGTAAATTTCATATGAATACGCGTAGTAAAAAAAAAAATTATGAAAACATTTATTTAACAAATATATTAGAATAAGTATGAAGCTTTATTTTATATCTGTTGTGTATTAATCGATTACTGTAAAAATCCTAAGCTACGTTGAAGGAATGTTCTATATCAAAAATTATAACGCAGGTAGTATGTATTTGCTCTGTCCTCTTAGTAGCATTATTTAATAAAAATATAATTTGTTTTTAAATAAATAGTTTTATAGTTAATACACATTTAAATTTTTTTAAATAATCTTTAATCCAATACGTTTTTAATCATTGAAGTACGTCGACAAATAAATAATTCTTGTACTAGTTAACTATAAAAGGAAATTTATTTACCAATATTACATTTTAATAAAAAAAAACCGTTTATGTATATCAAATCCCTGATATATTGAATAAAAGACTTGAAATTAATTAGTATCTTCACTTCTCAGGTATATAAGTTTAATAAAATAATGTGCTATGTAATACAATAATGCTAATAATATAATACATAAAATAACTAAACTTCAAAAGTAAAGCTAGTTTTATATTAAAAGAAGCTTAGATTTAAAAAAAAATCTCAGGTTACAAAAACTAATAATTAACGAAAAAAAAATATATAAAAAAAAAACATGTTATTTATTTATTTCCAAAGTAGAAATTTCCGTGTTTTTACATTTTGTTAATGAATTGTTTTAATCTTTTAAGTAGATATTTGATTAAGCCAGAAGGATTTTGGGCAGAGTCTGAAAACTAAAAAAAATTCAGAAATTTCTATGAAGTTCATGCTAAATTTTATATGTGTATTATTCTGATTAAAAAAAAGAGAAAAAAGCACACAAAAACTTGATTCCGGAAACGCTTTGTTTTCCAGTTACAGGGAATTAATTAGGATTTTTCTTCACTGAAAATTGTGATGAAAATTATTTTTTGGAATATTACATTTTTGTTAATAAATTAAATTTATTTTAATGGGTTAATCATAGAGCTTTTCGTAGCCCTAATGACTATCACTGGCGTTTGTATTTCACTGTACGACTACTGGATGTTTTTGCTGGTGATTTTAGAAGTTAGAAAGTGAATGATTTAATACTGGGTCAAAAGAAGTATTAAACTTTAACTGCGTCTGTTATTTTAATTTTTCGTTAAAAGATTATAAGGTTTCATAGATTTGTGAATTTGTTAACTACTTTTACAGATATAAAATGATTGATAATTATTGAATCTATGTTTTCATCGCACGTTTATTTGTTTATAGATACTATATTTAAAACTGCGTTCCTCATTGATCCGATATAAAAACTTTTTATAGTCTGATCTACTTACTTTGAATAGTGTTCCACAAACAAAGGGCACTGTTCCGACTGATTATAGAGTTGTAAGATTAGATAGAGAATGTCATGTAATTCCAGATCCAAAAGTCTATTGTTTTCAGCCTAAAACAAGTAAAATCTTTCGTCCTGATTTTTTTCTTTAGGATAATATGAAACTAATAATAATTTATTTTACAAACTTTATACTTAATACTACAGATTACTTGTAGTTTATTTTTGTAATTATCGTAATTGTATTGAAATAGATTAACAAATCTTTCTTTAGGTATAATTAACACTTACAACAAGAAAAAACTATTGAACCATGATCTACTAAAGACAAGCAAGAAAGAGAGAAACTGTCTGAGCGGGAAGGAAGAGATAAATAGTAAAGGGAATAAATTCATCAAAAAGAGTTTGATTTTAACTGTTGTGGTTTTATCTCATATTTCAATAATAATGAAGTAACCATAATTTAAGTGGAGTTTTCATAAATTTTAAAGCTACCGGACCATATGTTCGCACACAAATTTCGAGCTTACGTAGTATATAATTCAACAACTAAAAAAAAAAAAAAAAAAAAATTTAGCATGATATCTATGACTACCTAAAAAAACTTAACTAGATATTTATTCAGGATCGAACTGATAATGCATGAAAAATAACTTAAACGAATTTAACTGCCTACCTAAGTCCTTCATATCGAATCTGGTGGTTTTTCTTTATTTTTTGTAGCCTCTGGGACCAACACCGTTAGGTATTGCTTCAGAGGATAAGATGAGTGTTATTGTAGCGTGTAAAAATGCGATGTCTGACCGGGAATCGAACCCGGGACCTCTGGACGAAAGGTCGAGACGCTACCATTCGCGTCACGGAGACGGGCCCTACGAATCTGTTAAACACATTCAAATATAAGATAAGAAAAATGATAAAGTTTTCAATATTACATTTTTAATCTTTTTTTTTACGTATCTTTGTTGTTTTTTATATTTAATTTCCATTTTGTAGATTCCATTTTGAACAAATGGCTTTTAATATCAACGCCAATTCCTGTCATCGTAATCCTTGGGATATATTTACTTACAGTTTTAAAGATAGGACCAAAATTTATGGAAAAAAGAGAACCTTACAATATTAAAGGAATTATGATGGTTTATAATTTATATCAAATCATATATAATTCGTATATTGTCGGAATGGTAAGTTTATATTTTTAATTTATTCTTAGAAAACCATGTTTAAATTGAATACAAAAAATAAATTATACATTATAATAGATATTTTTATTGTTAATTTTGAGTCTACCATAGGAATATTACGTGTGCGTGTGCGTATGTACGTATTATATATATATATATATAGAAATAATAATATATAAAAGTACATACAGAAATAAAAGTATATAAAGAAACTTATCTAACAATTTTCCTATCAAAAAAAAAATTGTTAAGGAATGCTAGATTAGAAAAATTAAAAATTGAAATAAAGAATACTTAGTTTCTAGTAAGAACAGAGTTAGGTTTGCCTGGACACATCGTGAAGCGATAGATTTTGAGTGTATTTTTGCATGAATGAGAAGTATGAACACTAAAAAAATAAGAATATAAAAAGTCCAGAGACCTTTAAATTAAGTTGTCTTAAAGCTGGAAGGGTAGAGGGAAGCTTAATGGTTACAGCTAGATTAAAAAATTTGATTGGTTGGATATATCGTAAAAGGAGAAAAGCTAATTAAACAGTAATAGAAGGACCAGAAAAAAAACCAAAACTTATAGAGAAGTAGAAGGGAGTAAAAATGAATGAAAATACAAAATGAATATTTTCAATTCAAAAGTCGCCCAAAAAAAAACCCTGTTCATAAATTAACATTATTTTGGTCGGGCTCGAAGGTTCTGAGAGCATCGAAGCGAAATTTTTATACCTTCAATATCTGGACGTAATCAAGTAGAATCCTACCACCTAAAGTGATGTTAAGGAAGAAAAACATCAACGTAGCTGATGATATATTTACTAACGATGTTTAAAAACGAATGGAATTTAAACAACGGCTTTTCAAGGAAGACGATGATTTCCTTTTTGATCGAATTATATCTTCTGATGAAACTTGGATCCATAATTTTGAACCGGAATCCAAATATCAGAGTATATAATGGAGACACCTTATTTAACACGCTAAGAAAAACTAAAAATCTGCGTGTCAGCCGATAGATGAATGCTAATATTTTTTGGACTATAAAGGCAAAATTTATTGACACTATGTGAAAGAAAAACGTATAATCAACATTGAATTAACTTCTAGTGATCTGTCAAACAGTTAATCATCGATAATCATGCTATAAAATTAAACAAAACTCTCAATACTTACGAAACGTTCTGATTTTCTCACAAAACAAGTAATTCTTCTGCAAGACTAAGCTCGTTACCATACCACTCGAAATTTACGGGAAATTCTGTAAAAGTCGGGTTAGGCGGTATTGCTTCAGTCAACTTAGTCTCGTTCCCGCTCGATCAGATATTTATTTTTGTTTAGCCCTTTCAAAGAAATTTTTCGTATCACCGAGTTCTTTAGCCACTATCAACTCAATAATCCGTTAAAAAAATTGTTCAGACACCAAGGCAAACAATTCTTAACCAGTGAAATAAGAAAGCTTATAGAGTGGTTGGACAAGTTACTAAATGTAGCCGGGGACTATCATGTACATTATCACTTGATAATGTATAATATAATATAATATAATATATAATATAATGTATAATAATAAAAATAATAACTTTTTAACAATCGGTAGTCTCTTTAATTATTGAACGACCATCGTAATAAATAATAAGTTTTAAACAGTTCGATAAAATTATCTGTAATGCATTTTATTTTTCATTAATTAAGAGGAAAATCTAAAAGTAAATTAGTTTATAAATTTAATAATTTAAATAAATGAAATACATAGAGGTTTAGATAAACAAGAGTATTCTTATAAAAAGAGTATCATCACTTTTCTTGAAAATGATCTTTTAATTTTATTATAAAAAAGAATCTCTAATCTTAACAGTGTTTCTAACAAGTGAATTTCGAATATTGTATATATTAAAAATACGACATTTTTGAGGGTTGCTATAAATGTTTTTCAATGAAAATCTTATAAGATTAAAATATTTTCCATTCTTTGCCAATATTAATAAAATAAAGAGATTTTTGCCCTTATTATACACATGTTTTATTTTATTTCTATTTATTAGTTAATTTAATTGATGAAAAAATAATTAGTAATGAAGTAATTTATTTAATAACCACTAAAATATTTTTAATTTTTTTTAAAACTTCAACTTTTAGGTAAAATGTTCTTCCGAAATCATCTTATTATAAAATATATTATAAAGATCAGATCAAATCACAGGATTTTTGGATATTTTAAAAAACAAATTAAGAAAATAAAAAAATTATTGAGTACTTCAAGCTATAATTAATTAATTTTTTTTTTTAACTTTTACTGAGGGTAAATTAATACCCACAGATGCGTTAAATTTTGTTCTTCATCACTACAAAATTTGTTGTAACTAGACAAAAGGCAAATAGGCAAAATGCAAAGTAATTGTAAATGATTGACCCAATTTGGTAACCCTGTATTCCAAATTAAGAACTAATGACAAACGTGAAAAAAATTCATCTGATAAAATAAACAATAAATTAATGGGAACGAACGTTCCTCTGAAAGGACATTTTTTTACACTAAATTCTCTCATATTTGTGGGAGAAATCTTTCATCAAATCGAAATTATTTAAAGTAGAAGGATTGTCAAATATGTTTATAAAGATGTGTGGTAAATTTTTTAATATTTATAATGTTTGAGATAATAAATTTCACATATTTTTCAGTATCTTTAGTTAAAAAATACAATCCATCCTTAGTTAATATTTTTATCTTCACTTTTCATGATTTGAAAAACTGAATTTTCACTTTTCACAAAAAAGTGAATTGTATAAAAAAAAAAAAAAAAAAAAAAAGTTTAAATATAGTCAATAGAACTTAATTTTTATGGTATAGTTAATTATAAATAATTTAAATACATACATAATTATCCATTTTTAATCAAATTTATTTGTTTTCGCTTTCGTACATAAAAGTTTCTGTTATCTAATTTTCAGCTTTTACTGAACAGGGAAGTACAGAGATATTTAATTGAACACTCCTGTAGACCACTGCATTATTCGAAGAATCCATTCAATGATGAAGTAAGTATTTCTATTTTGTAAATTAAAAATTATATTACCAATTTCATCATTTATATAGAAGTTCAGAAATAGGTCAAAATGAAAATAATAACATCACTTTATGTTAATTCATCAAGTAAGTATGTTCAACAAATCTAAAATATTATACAGTTTTACGTAGATGATTTTCATGTAAATTTGCATAAACATTTTCTTTTTGCAAAATTATATTTATATTTGTAAAAACTGTAATTAATTTAATTGAAGGAAATCAAGTTTACCTATTTTTATATTTTGTACTCGTTTTTAAAAATACTATAAAAAAAAATATATATATATATCGTTTTGTTTGTAAAGTATTTTTTATTTCATTTAATATGCGTAAAAAATTTATATATTACGATTAAACATGAATTTTGGAAACCTACATTTTTTCTTCGTTGTACTGTTTTATTTTCGATCAGTTTCTCAAATAACAAAAGTAAAGTGTAAAAAACGTAAAAGTAAAGTGAGAAAAACGTAAAAGAGAGGACTCCAGTGGTACCTTCCAGTACAATACAATAAAATTCTAAACAAAGTATATATTATGTTCACAAAGTCCGTAACAAAGTACGCATAAATCAACACGTAATGAGATAGAGCAAAAAAGATAAATAAGTCAACACAACAATAAAACAAAGGAAAGGACAATATTGACCTGAGACACATCAGTGTATCATCAGCCAATGTATCAGCAGTGACAATATTGATGAGATTACCACATCAAAGGTCCAACCATGTTGAGGTTATCAATCAACGAAGAATGGAAAACTAAGTAAAAGGAATGAGATTGGAATATATCATTTTAAAGGACAAAAACCAAACATTTTGACGTACACTACAATGGGCATATACAATTCTTACCAAAAGTGATGGTCATTTAATATTTTTCAAAAGTTTCATATCTGGAGTCCAGTAAACTACAAATAATTGTTTCAAACCAAGATATACATCGTTTTGAGGAACATGTATCTACTAAATTTTATTTATTTATTTTTTTTTTTTAGTATTTCGCTGCTGAACCGTTATTTAAGAGGTAATATAGAATAATTTTAAAGCTACTTCCAAAAAAATGTAAATAGCCGCAGTTTCGTTTGGGTTTTTTCACTGCAAAATCTTCTTTAAATAGTGTGCCATAACCATAGCCTTTCCATCAAAACATTTTGAGTTGCCCCTCCCTCGTTGCTAGTGTTGTAATGGAGTCACACACGAGAAATAGATCGTTTCAATAAAGCAACATTGCTAATTTTCATTGTCCTATCTTTCAGTGTAAAAAAATATTTAATTGTTGACACACTTCGTTAACATCCTGATATTCGTAGGGGAAGACACTCGCCTAGTAATGATCCCGGTCGCCACATCACCCCTTCCGTTCCTAGCCATGATGGACTTTACCGGAGGTCGTTTTTTAGACTCTCTGAACTTGATAATACAACATTGGTTTGTTCTCTGTCAGGATGCCTCCGATGCAAATGCTTTGGCAGATATTTCCATCCATGAATTTATATAACACAGCATCGCCTTCTAATGGTTTCTTCAACCACGACTACGTATCATAACTTATAACTTCCAGTACCAAACTAACCGATTCGGGGAATCCCGCATCTTCCTCTAACACCGAAGGTTTTTTCACAAAAACTGTAATTTTTTGTTAAAATACGCACTCAAATCATTATTTCACTGAATCTTTTAAACAACAAAAATACTATTCCCAAACCAACAAAACAATGATTATCGAAACACAATTTTCTTCTAAAATCCAACCCGCTAAAATTCTTCTTGATTTACTCAAAAATCTAGAAAGCTATTAATAATTTGCTAACGCTTAATGAAAACATTCCCTATCACTCTCTGCTCTAGTCTGCTTTCGGGAATGAGGTCAATGCGTACATCCTCTATCTCAGCAGCTCCATTACAGTTTTCCACGCAGCCATTCTCATTCTAACAGCGAAACTTTCAGCTAACCCTCGCTCGATGCCAAAACGCCTATCTTGGCGAAGTATGTACGCAGATGGACCGCTAGCTACCCCTCGCCGCGATTACTTTTTTCTATACATCCATAACAGTAGAAAACCTCTTCAGATATTTTCCACAGATCTAAGAATCTCAGGATGCCAGCAACTACGTTCCACTCCCTTTCTGCTTTCCAATTAAGTTACAGATCAAAAGCAGAACTGATCTTTCCAATCTCTTTAACTACTATGGTACAGTTTCGGTTATTTCAGTTTTGTACTTTACACAGCTGTAAATCGAACATTCATTTTACATCATACCTTACTGGTGTACATCAAACATACTTTGATACAATCAACTTCGTACCTAGGTCAGACATACAAGACATAATATGTCTTGTCCGAAAATAATCAACGGCCCTAGACTCCTGAGACAAGCCTGAATTAGTTAAACTGGCCAACCTTTCTCTAAAGCCCCCATATATATATATATATATATATATATATATATATATATATATATATAAACACCTGCATATACTTTTTTTTTTTCAAATAATGCCATATTTTCATGAAAGCATTCTGGCAAAAGATCTGGGAAACGAATTCCGATCATCCATCATATTTTTTTCATTCGATAGAAAATTACCATTTCATATTCCCATGTGTATGTTTTGAGTTTATGTGCATCACCCCCAAAAAAACTCAACTAATCTTATTTATTGAAAAATTTAATATTTCATTAAATCATCTCAAAAAAATTTGAACATTGTACATAAAAAAAAATTTTTATTATTAATTAAAATATACTAAATACCATTTATAATTTGTAATTTTAAATATAAACATTGTAAAAAATAAAAATAAAAAAATTCATTACTAAATTGGCGGAAAGTTTTCTTATTTAATTTACATATTATTTTTAGTAGAAATAAGAAATTGTTTAAATACTAAATGTTGTTATGAAATGATACAAAAAATGATTTTCTAATCAATAAATACTATGTACAAGAATATTTTTAATATATGCCTGCCATTTCGCATTTACTTAATTCTTAACTGTATTTCAAATTCCAGTCGCAATGAGTAGGTCTTTTTTATTTCCTTGTATGAAGTAAAGGAAGTATTGTAATTGCGAAAATTTTCGGTTTTTTAATAGTTTTGGCGTGACATCTGTACGTATTTATCTCGCATAACTCAAAAACGATTAGCCGTTGAAAGTTGAATACACGTAGTTGTGAGCCTTCCCTTTTGATTGAAATCGCTGGGACCAAAAATGTACAAAAAAAAAGCCAAAATTCAAAATATTTGGATGTTGAAATTTTTCTTAACTGCACTAATAACCCTCATTCGGAGTTTTTCAACGATATATCATAACTGGTGCTTATGTTCATGATTTCCAGAGTTATAGCCAAATAAGATTTTATTTAATGAAATATTTGGATCTTGCAAGGGAAGGCACATCTTTTCGAATCAGACAGACTTCATCTCCTTTTTTTACCTTTTTATAAATTTAAATATATTGAGTTATTAATAATAATTATTAATCTCAGATTACAAAAAATCAAAAAATAATTTTAAAAAATCGAAAGTTATTATTGGTAAAGGAAATTTTTTTGTACTTTTCATTTAAAAAAAAATATGTATATGTTATTTCATAGGCGTACAAGGAAGTCATGTGATGTCCACATCAGATTAAATATTTATGAAAAAGATTACAGAAATGATTTCGTTATAGAGGGTCACATTTATATATACCTTATTTTCGATTATGTTATAGATGAAGATAAAAAGAATAGGGTATATGTTATGCTTTTGCACTATTATATTCTCACTAAATTATGAAACCTAAAACTCAACTAAATTCTTTGTTAGATAAACTGTAGAAATTCATATGTGAATGACATAAATTAATTGATATCATTAACAAATAAGTAACAAGATAATTACACAATATTATCTCGACTTTCTTTTATCTTTTTTCCTTTTGTCATTTATTTTTTTTTTTTTTTTTACTAGAAAAACTCTTGATATCTGTACTGAATGTTGACAACAGACAAACAGATTGTATTTAATTTCATTTCAAAGTTTTAACCGTTGATATGATATGTTAATGTAAATATAAAAGAGTATGTACTTTTATACTTCTGAGTATGTACTTTTCGCGCGAAATGGTTGATTTTTAATAAGTCTTGGGAAAAATAAATTGAAAGTGATTTTACTTCATTTCATAATCACTTTTCAAACAATATATGAAATTTGTAATTTCATTAAAATAAACTGTCCTTTTAACACTAAACAATATTTGTAGAGAAATACATGTTCTACTGACTAATGTTTTCAATTACTCAAATCTGTCTAGCTCATTAGAAACGTATGTAAATACATTTTAGTGCCTGTAACCAGAACTTGAGTAATTGTATTAATACTATTTATTATAATTAGCGTACTTTTATTCTCCGTCAAGGAAAAAACATTCTTTATAAATAATTGTAACGTAACTAACTTAGAGGAAGCGGTTGTTATGATCATGAAATAGACGCTAAGGCGAAGTGCCAGACAATGTCTTCCCAATACAAATAATTAAATATTTCTGCTAATAAATGTATGATCATTTTTTTCTAGTTTAAATATTACTTTTCTCTTTGACGTAATATCAACTAAATTATCTTCATTTAATTACATATGTATTTAATAAGCTGTGTACTAAGGCTGAATATTTCTACAGCTGTACTATAGCTGTCTATTTTCAATACAGCTCAATTGATTTTTATAATAATTTCTGACAGAATAAAAATTATTCAAAAAGTGGCTTTTAGAATAAAAACCAGTTTTTGATCCTTCAAAAATGGCCTTTTATTCAAAAAGCCAGTTTGTTCATGGACCTTTTAAAAAGAAACTGCAAAAACTATCGTCTCTAATTATTGTAGATATTACTTTACAGAACCACATCCTTTCCTACTAAAATATCATTTACAGGTTAACGTAAAATAATGTCTGAAAGAGTTGATATAATTTCATCATTTACTTACATTTCATGAAATCTAAATTTTACCAACATAAGCTATATTTATTATTCAGAGTAAAAATATCAATTAAAATAAATACTGTATCTTTTTTTCAGTTTTACCACGCATCGTGGTGTTATCTTTTTTCCAAAATTGTTGATCTACTAGACACGGTAATTATTACTAAATTATTACACAATTATTACTAATATTATTATTTTTTTTAACTGAAATTTTTACGGCATTGACTGCTAGGGTTAGGTCGAGGGATAGCCCTCGTCATATTCTTTAAAAGAAATTACTATCACCATCTGGATCGTCATATGTAAGGGTGTAAAGGGCCCTTACATTTTATTTAAAAACACAAACTTCACAATAAACATTAAGCCATAAAAGACAAGGACAATCACAAACACTTATGGGGTGTAAAGGGCCCCAATATTAAAATTTGAGATAAGGTAATCAAAAGACTATGAAATTAAAAAATTCAACTTATCAATACCATTTCTTTCTTTATATATATATATATATATATATATATATATATATAAAACTACCGCTTAGAGATTCTTTTATCACAGCTTTAAACTTTCATTTTATAGACTTTTAAGAAGTCCACTGGCGTGTAAAAATGCAACTATATTTTCTTCATTTCCATTATCCAGATCAGCACTAATATTATTTATAAGACGGAACCTCTTTCTGAGGTCGTCATATATGGTACACTCTTCTATTAGATGCTTGATTGTCAGTGTTTTATTACAAACACCGCACATTGGTCTCACTTCGCCGGTTAACAAATATAAATTTGTTAATCGCGTGTGACCGATTCTAAGTCTGGTCACCGCTACTTGTTCACGGCGAGTCAACTTAAAATCGCTTTTCCATTAATAAGGAGAAGTTTTCATTGAGTTTAATTTTGTATTTAAACTCCTGCATTCAGCATTCCACTTGTTTTTTACTATGTTTGTTAGACGGTTTTTAACATCTGCCACTCTTACAGGAAATGCATCCAAATCATCGCAGACTGTTGCCTTTCTGGCGGCTTCGTCTGCGATTTCATTACCTGTAATACCAGCATGCCCCGGAGTCCATACAAATACGCATCGCTGTCCTCGTTGTTTTAGTACGTATAAAATGGACAGAATGTTTGCAATTAGGACATCCTTAATGTTCTTGTTCCGAATTGCGACAAGTGCACTTAAAGAATCGGAACATATTAACTAACACTCTCTCTTCGCAATAGTGTTCAGTGTAGCGAGGAGCTTGCTGAATTGCAGTGAGTTCTGCAGTGTAGACACTGGCCACATCTGGCAATTTCCAAAAGTGTGCTTCTCCATTTACATATATTGAGCATCCAACACCATGTTCGGTTTTAGAACCGTCAGTATAAATTCTAATATGTTCCCCGTAACTACTGACGGTTGCCAAAAATTCCTGTTGGATTATCACTGCTGGTTTCGTTTTTATTTCTCCTTGAGAGAGATCCAAACTTGTATTTACCGCTGGCAAGAGCCATGGCGGTATTTCTCTAGTAGAAATTGCCAGTGAATCTGGAAAGGCAATTTCGTATTTACTACTTAATTCGTGGTACCTAATTCCGGCTGGTCTGGAATAGGTTGCACGACGTTCGTATAATGCAGCCATAGGATGGTTATTGAAAAGTTTATTATTTATATGGGCCGGATAAGCCCATATATTTGCTGCGTATCTTAGTAAAAGGGTCTCTCTTCTATAATGTAGTGGCATAATTCCGGCTTCAGACATCAGACTAGCCGCCGGTCTTGTGCGGAAAGCACCAGTTGCATATCTTATTCCGCTATTATGAACTACGTCTAACTTTTTTAAATGCGACTTTCTAGCGGATGAATATACGATACATCCGTAGTCTAGTTTAGATTGAACCAATGCCTTATACAATCTCAGTAATGTCTCTTTGTCTGAGCCCCAATTTAAATTCGATAAACATTTTATAATGTTTAGGGCTCTTTTGCATCTATCACTCAAGTCCTGTATATGTAATCCCCATGTAAGGAATTTATCCAATACTAGTCCTAAATATCTTACATTGTCTTTATATTGTATTGGATTATCGTGAATTGTCAATGCAGGACTTTGATGAGGAATTCTCTTCCTACAAAGCGTTTTTTCTGGTGAGTATTGGAATCCGTTATTCCTTGCAAACTTCATTTAGAGCATTGATCGCTCGTTGCAATTTGTACCTCACCATAGCAGTCTTGCTGCTGACATACACAATTGCCAGATCATCAACATAGACGCTTTAGCTGATTTCTACTGGAATGGCTAATATCAATTTATTAATGGCAATGGTAAACAAGGTACCGCTCAACGGCGAACCTTGTGGTATGCCATTTTTCAAATTTCTTACAGATGAATATTGGCTATTGACTCGTACTTGGAAAGTACGGTCATTCATATAGTTGCTCAGTAAGACTAGCAGGTTGCCACGAATTACCCATTCATGTATCTGGAGCATTATACCATGACGCCAGGTCATATCGAAAGCCTTCTGAAGATCAAAGAAGACTCCGACACAATGTTTCCTTATAATGAAGCTGTTATATATAACGTCCTCTAAGCTGATCATTTGATCAGTGGTAGAATGGTATTGCCGAAAACCTGCTTGATACGGTGATATCAGGTTTTCTTTTTCCAAAACCCGAACAAGTCGATTATTAATCTTTTTTTCAAATATTTTTCCCATAGCGCACGTCAACGAAATAGGACGATAGCTATTGGGGTCTGTTAAATTTTTATTTTTCTTTGGTATTGGAACAACATGAGCTTTTTTCCACTGCTGCGGGTACATTCCATCCCGCCATATTTTATTATAAAGTTCTAATAATCTACGCTTTGCAGTGGTATTTAGCTGCCTGATCATATTATAATGGATTTCATCCGGACCAGCATCTGTGTTACCTGATTTTTCCAACGCTTTCGCGAACTCTTCCATTTTAAATGGTACATTATATGGGTAATTAAACTCAGTTCTGAAGTTTAGTAGACCTTCAAGTTGTTCTTTTTTAGTACGAAAATCTTCTTCGTAGTTGGCCGTTCTGCTGGCCTTTTCGAAGTGATTGGATAACAGCTCTGCAATTATGTGGAGTGTCTTTTATTTCATCTTCATCTTGAAGGCTAGTTATGGGAGCAAAATCATTACGCCCACAAATCGCCTTCACTTTCCTCCAAACATCTGCTGCAGTAGAGGTTTTGTCGATGGATGACACGTATTGCTGCTAGGATCGTTTCTTTGAGTCTATCATAAGACGTTTTGCATACGCCCTGTATTTCTTAAAGGCAACAAGATTTTCTATGCTAGGACGCTTCTTAAAGGCGTTATACGCCCTTTTCTTTCTTTTTATAACTTCACTTATTTCATAGTTCCACCATGGAACGGGTTTCTTCGTAAGTTTCCCAGATGTTTTGGGAATATATCTCGATGCCGACTCAATTATTGCATTTGTTATGGCGTCGACATCGTCCCCGATTACTCCAGTTGTTTCTGGGAGTATCGTTCTAGCTGTGAAGCTCGTCCAGTCTGCCTTATCAAATAACCATCTTTTAGAGATGGGATATATTTTTCTTGTAATATCAGTTACAATTTGCACCGGTAAATGATCGCTTCCATGCAAATCGTCTATGACATGGAAGCTGTACCTTGGTGCTATCGATCCGCTTATAAGTGCAAGATCTGTACAGGACGTCGATCCATCTCTGGCATTGAAAAAGGTTCCTGATCCGTCGTTTAAAATAATAAGTTCTGAATTCATCAGGAACCTTTCCAGTTCTATTCCACGGGGATCTACTCGATCTGATCCCCAAAGAGAATTATGTGCATTAAAGTCACCCACCAGTAAAACAGGTGGGGGAAGCTCGGAAATTAGTCTTGCTACGTCATCCTTATTCCAATCAAAATTCGGCAAGTATATGCTGCAGACAGTGACCTGGAGCGGACGCTTCATTCTAACGGCGACCGCTTGTAGGTTAGTGTTTAGAACAACCACTTCGGTGGTAGCTCCAGTTGATGTTAATATGGCTACTCCACCTCTTATATTACTCCAACTCTTTACTTATATACTTATATACTCCAACTCTTATATTTGGCGGTTGATCTCGCCGGAATATATTGAATCCTCTTAATTTAAAATTTTCATTTCGGCGGAAATGCGTTTCTTGCAGACATATACAAATCGGGTCTACATCATGTACCAAGCGTTGGAGCTCATGGATTGAAAAACATCCATTGATGTTCCATTGTACAATCGACTCGCTAATTTTTAATTAATTATGATCTGTGTTTGCCTTTCGGCCACCCTTTTTTCCTTTTTTTGTCCATTTTTCGAACAGCATCGTGTTCGTGGAGAAGGTCGTCGCCCGTGTAGCTTCCGGTCTCCGAATCGGAGACCACGGAAGCCGCCGACGACGACGGGCATGGATCGGCGCCGGTTTCAGGCGCCGATTTAGTCGTACTGGCCGGTGACCAGTACGACGGTGGTCGTACTGGTCACCGCCTGTGGAAGGGGGTCACTCGTCCCCCCTGTGTGATATTTTGTGGCCTCTGTGGTTTAGAGGCCACCTCAGTTGCAGGAGGCTTTTTGCAGCCTCTATAACACACTCTTTCTTGTCATTAAGAATCTCGCTGAGACGGGCTTGACATTCTGGTTTGGCGTCCGTTTTCTTTTCTGCGGGAGACACTTTCATTTTTACCGATTTATCTTCAGCAGGCTGAACCACTATCTTTGGCTTAACAAATTCTTTATTGCTGAAAGGTTTCATCTTGTTTTCGATGATCCTGTCAATCATGTTAGCCAATGTAGGCGCAATTTTATTTATAATTTGAGTTTTATCTACAGCAATTGGAGTAAGAGCAGGAACAGTAGCCGCAGCCTGAGCATAAGATGTTGTTGCTCTAGGTTTGCGGGCGTTAACAATCTTCCTTGCTTTGATGTAGCTGACTTTCTGCAGGGTTTTAACTTCCTGCACAGCTACTTCTTCTTTGTAGACAGGACAATTCCTGGACCTACATGAATGCTGTCCCTTGCAATTGATGCATGTAGGGGGCTCTTTACACGGCTCTCCCTCATGCACCTCTTCGCCGCACACGCATATTTGCGTTCCCTCACATTTGATAGTGGTGTGGCCAAAACGTTGGCACTTGAAGCATCGCATTGGTTGCGGGATAAATGCCCGCACTATCCCCGCTCTAATCTTCTCCGGCAAGGTAGGCCGGTTAAATGTGAGAACATGAGAGGCTGAAGGTAGGAATTCGCCATTCCTCCTCATGTTCAATCGGCGACACTCTATTACTCCCTGCGATGACAACTCCTCAACAATTTCTTGCTCCGTGCAATTTAGAAGATCCCGACAGACAACCACACCCCTTGAGGTGTTGAGCTTACCGTGGGGATCGACATCTGCAGCCAGTTCTCCAATCTTTTTTAGCCTTAGAATTTTTTCAGACTGGACATCATTTACAGTCTCAACATGAAGTCCCGTGAAGGTCTTCCTTATTTCTTTTACAGGGCCACCAGAGATAACCAAATGCGCTGGTTATCTCCCGAGCGATGAGAAAAGGACTCGAGAAATTTCCATCCTCCTTTGTAATGACCAAATATTTGGGTTTCGGTACATTACTAGTCTTAAAAAAAACTTTTTGTAAGCTTTTCCTAGAGTCAATCTCAATCTTTCTTGACTCTGCACTCTTTCTCCGTTTTTCCTCAGGCAAAACAGCTGGTTCTAGACGAGGGTGTTTACGTGAACCCTCTGTTACGTTTAGTTGTTCATGAACAAATCAATCCCTTCTGTAGTAAGGCTAGCCGCCGGGGTACACCCCCACTCCAGGGCTACCAACCCTGGAGGTCCGTTCCGGTACTCCGGTGGAACCGGCATATGTCCTGGCAGAGAGCGGATGCGCAGTCTCTGCACTGACTCCAGGCCCTTACACACCGAAGCTTTCAGGGCTCCCATGCCCCGAACAACATCGGCACCTTAACAGCAACAGTTTCATATATATTAAAAATACTGATAAAAATACGTATAATATGATAAAGTAACTTAATTTTAGAGTAGACAAAAATTGAAGATCTTAACTATTAATCATCTGAAATTATTGATTAAATTCTAGTATTTTATGTATATCAAACAGGAATTTCAACCGGGTAATGGGCATCATATACTTAAATGATATATAATAGAGGTAAATTTTGTTTCCAAAAAAAAAAAAATTTAAAAGAACATACATAACATCTGAAACATACATACTAAACATCTGAAAACTATTGAATGACCTTTCATAAATAAACCTTAATCATGCTAAATTATTTCATTAATGACTTGTGATTAATTTCCCGAGTAAATATTATTCAAAATGATATTGCATTGTTGTGATAAAAATTTCACAAAGTAATACGAAATGGGACACCGTATTGAAAGGAGTACGTATACAGAAATTCTAACTTTTGTATATTTAAAAAATACATATTAGTAGTACTTCTAGGTTGATAAGATTGCCATAATTGTAGAAAAACGTTTTTAGTTTTTTTTTCTTCAAATTTTCATATCAAAGCTTTTAAAACATACTTCCTAATATTAGTTTTTAAAAATAATTTAATTACATGAAAGGCTTGTATAGAAAGAGATCCTTGACACTTTAAGGTTCATAAGATTCTTGTTTGTTTTTTTTTTTTTAATGATGACGGTTTAAAAAACCTCATATTATATTTCTAACTTCTACATTCAACTAAAAACATTACATAAATTATTCAATTAAAAGTTATGCTTAATTCATAATAGCGTCGTAAATCTGCTAAACAGTACGTAAAATGTATTTAGTAAAATTTAAATAATTGTAATTTACATACGATATTTAAAAATCTCTTTTCAGTATTTCATGAAATAAATAATTTTACACTTTAATGGTAAGTAATACATTATATATTTTATTAACAATTGAGATTTATGAAAAATTTTGAAATAAACTTTATGAAAAGAACTGACTACCGATAATTAGTCAGAAGGGGAATTCTGGAAAATTGAGGGACAGATTACAGAAGAGTACAGATTACAGCCCATACGCCCACCATATCTAAGTGCCTTCCTTCTTACATCGGCACGGTCATTGAACTTTCTATTGTGCAGTACTGTTAATATTTTCGCATAGAATCCTTTTATTAGGATGTTGTATTTTCCGTGTTATTATTTTAGATTTCAAAGGTTGACGAAAACATGGTAAAACTATTTGTAATGCTGAAAGAAATATGGTCCTAAAAATAAGCTGTAAAGAAGCAGCTAAACAAAAATTCTTCGTTTTCTTCTCGGCAATACACCGAACGAAAGTCGAATTACGATAACGATTCGATAATAAAAAAAGGAAATGAATAGGAATGGAACGTTGATGTAATGAAAATAAAATACTGTCGATAACGAGTAGAAAAGAAAACGCTCTGAACATAAGAATTCTGTAATTAATGAATTTGAAAAATGTTTAATGAAAGAAGTAATAGAAGATTTTTATCTGAGTTTACTATTTGTTGCTTCCAGCAAAATTATTTTACTGATACTACAAAATAAAATCCATTTTAAATGGAGATCCGGCACTCACCGAAAAATTTTGAAAAAAATGACCGTTAAGTAGATGGACGTGCAACAAAAAAAAAAATGTTTGATTGATGTTTTAAACATGTTTTGATTGATGTAGTATAAGCATGTTATATTTATTTATAATGTGAGTAGCCACAACATTTTTTTTTAACAATTTATTTTTACAAACGGTCGCCAAAAGGATTGCGATAAAATTGCATTTTTTTATAAGAGTAACGTATCAAAAGGCTATCCAAAGATAGCCAACCTCAAATACAATATTAGTAATATGCATCCCCTCTCATGACACAAATTGGGCAATAAAAACAGATGGCAAATAATAAAGGCAGAAAAAGGAAAACAATAACAAAGTCACAAAACACTGAAGTACACACAAATAATTGAACATCGCCTGATAAAAATATGAGAAATTAAAAATTTTTATGATTTAGTTTAATATTATTGGGAAAAATATGTATTAATAATAATAATAATAATAATAATAATGCATTTTAGGAATCGATTATATAAACTGGGTGAGTGATGCTAAGGATAATGATGAAGGTGATGATGATTTTCTTATAAACTATTTTAATGACGACATTTTTGATGACGATAACTATGAAATGGTCGTTAACCATTTTGATGCCCTGGATTGAGGTCAATGTGTAATTGACCCTCGGACACTTCACATCTGAGAGCAGGTCAATGTTTTTATTAGTGAACGTATTTTGCCAAAGTTCGGTTACCACTCCCCAGTTGAGCTTTAGGGTCTAGACAATCTGGGAGTGGCAACCCCGTGACTTACTATCAGTAGCATAATTTAATCTGATAAATGTATAATAGAAAGTTTATATTAAAAAATAATATGTTATAATTTATTTTCAGTTTTTTATGGTACTAAAAAAGAAAAATTCCCATATAACATTCTTACATTTGTATCATCATACAGCTATGGTAACTGGAACTTGGATCAGCATAAAATATGTCAGAGGTGTGTATTAAACAATTCTGCTCTGATTGTATACATATAAAATGATTGACTAGCACAACAAAACGCTAAAAATTACATCATTTCGCTCAAACATTTCATTCTAAAGTAGTGCTAATTAAGAGGTTGCAATTTTCATTAAAACCACTGAAATTGGAGATGACTGATTTAATAAATTATTACTCCTGTTATGATTGCATTTATTTATCTCTTGTCTCAACAAGAATTAAATGAATAACGTCAGCTCAAGTTAGCTCAAATATAGCTCAAGTTCCATTTTTATTCACTAAAAATAAAAATATTGACCCGATAGCGTTTTGTGCTAAGGTTTTTCATAAAGTTAACAATAGAACAAAAAGTTTCATTAACTTAAAGTATCTTAATTTTCAGCTGAGTTAGGAGTTATACCTGGTGCAATAAACAGTGGTGTCCATGTAATTATGTATACCTATTATTTCCTGGCAGCATTAGGACCTGAAGTACAAAAGTACCTTTGGTGGAAACGTTATTTAACCAAAATACAAATTGTAAGTTTGCTTCAAAAACTATACCTTAATTTAAGTAATAAATATTTAAGTTATTTATAGCAAATTGTAATTATATTACAAATGACAGTCAAATTAAATTACCGTAACATAAAATAAAGATTTAATTACTTTTTTGTTTCAATAATTAAATTAAGAAACTATTTTTTTGATTTTATTTAGTTCATTAGCCTTAATTCAAATAAATAATAATTTATAAGAGTCCGTTATGATAGCATTATTAGAATATAAAAAATTAAATTAAGACAATGGAATAAGTTACAAAAATATTTTCAGAAACTACGAATGAAATCTCAATCAAAAATTATCATTATTAGAAAACAAAAAAAAAGAAGCAACAGCAACATAAAAATAAAAAATAAAAATTGGAATTTTGGATTTTAAAAAAAATGAAATATCGCTATTGAAGTAAATTTTAATTAAAATAAAAATAAAATGGTCTCAGATATTTATTATAAATATGAAAGAAAAGTCTTAAAGTTATGTAAAGTAGATTTTAAGGAACAGATGAAAAGTCCCAAGAAAATAATATTTAAAAACATTATTTTTAGAAAATGTGAAATGCAAACAGTGAAACATTAGGTGTAGACATTTCTCTTATATGTGTTTTACTGATGACGGGTGTGCAAAGTACAGATTTTTCAAATTATTTTAATTTTACGCAGTACAATGTTTCCTATGTCTTTGTGTTGATATATAGCGTTTAGAAATAAATATTACAGGGATTATTAGCACATATTTTAGCGTACTTAACTTATTGGTTTAGTCTACAAATAATAGTTTCTTGGTAAACACATAATAATTTACAAAAGGTGTTGAAAATTATGTCGGTTAACTTCTATGCACTAGCCAACAAGTTTGTCCATGTTTTTGGCTACTCTAGGTCGCTGTTAGCTGTACGGTGTCTGTTTCCTGGATGACAGTGGTAATGTTTAACTCCAATTCCTGTAGGATGTGTGCGTGCATTGTTCTGATAAACAATTTATTATAAGTAACCCCAAAGAACGAAGTCTGGATTAGTCTTATCAGGGGATCTAGGTGACCACAATCCTTTTTAAATCATTTTTGGAACGAAATAATCATGTAGAAACCCCTGGTAGACCTGTATGACAAGTGACGCTGTCCTGTTACAATCAGCAGTCTCGCTCATCCTTTTGCAGAAAAACTATGAACTGGTACGTAATTTCTTGGTAGACGGCAGCATCCACAGTTTTTTCATAAAACAATGGTTCGGTTACTCCGTGTCTTGAATCCGAGTATATTTTATAACCATATGCCAATTTTTTGGGGTAGAGGAGTTTTTTCAAATAAATTTTGTGAGTTTTCATCACCCCTGATCCAGAAGTTCTCTCTAATAACATATCCACCAAGGTGAAACCACGCTTCATCTATGAAAAACACTTCATCTGAAATGCCTGTATTTCCTCTAATGAAGTCTTGTACCAGTGATAGTATTGAATCCTTTTACCATAATCAGAATTAGTTACCTAATGGAAAACCTGTATTCCATTCAGATAACATCTCAGCATTCTTCTCATAGCAGTATGGGCTGAACCTAGTAAAATTTCCTTTTCTCGGGATCGTCTCAGCAAAGATTTATGAAGAGATCTTGTAAGTGCCGCTTTAATGTTTTGTACGAGCTTTGTCGTCAAAACATATTTTTTTCGGACAAATAACCTGTTTCATGAAAATATATAACTAACTGCAGAATAAAACTTTTCACTCCTTTTTCCTTTTAAAGTTTCTCCTGAACTTTCTCCACTACACAACATGAAATCTCATCTCTAAATAAGTTTCCTTCACAAAAACAAATTCTTCAACGGTTAATTGCATTTAAAAAAATAACAACACGCGATTTCGCAACACTGGTCAAAAGCCAATGCTCGACACATGGGAATATTCAAATGTATAAACAAATAGTTCTTCCTACTCCATCTCCAGTCGTACAAACATCTTCCACCTTATTTTACCAATCTCATACCAATATACGAATTTTAACAATAATATGTAACTTAAAACAATAAGTGTAACTCACATTACCTCATTATTACGTCATCATCAGTGCTATTACGTCATCATCTGAAGTGCAACATCAATTGCACTTGTAAAACGAATACGATAGTAAGATATTAAAACGTTGGATATCTTACGAATTTTAAATTCCTAAGCCTTTTTCCATTTTTTTTTTTATCATAGAAGAAGAATTTTTTTAACAAACAATAATATAATTTTCAGTTACTTTATTTTATTATTTTTTGTTTACTATGATATATTTAATATATATATATATATATATATATATATATATATATATATATTTATAATATAATATAATAATAATATATAATATAATATATTATATTTATATATAATATAATAAATAATAAATTTCCCTATAAAGTAAATAACAATAGTTCCTACGATTATGGTCAATATTAAGAATCTATATTTATATATTTTACAATCTTTGTTTGACCTGTTAATTTACGTCCTACCAATAAAATCGTATTATTTTGTTACTGGACGTATATTCTAAATGTGCCTTAGAATATACTTCACATTTGAAAGACATAGAAACAATGTTTTGATGTTGTATAACTAAAATTCATCAAATGACTATGTTTCAGTTTATATTAAAAAATATTTCAGAATTATTATTGTATATTATTTTTAAATCTGTATCTAGACTTATTAAATGTTAAAAAATTTAACGTAATATAAAGAAAAATAAATTGAAGAAAGAGTGAAATTCGTGATATTATAATAAACAAAAAATACATAAATTCTGTTAGCCTAAAGAAAAAGGAAAATGTAATTTTCATGATTATATTTCACAGTTCAATTTATTAATATTTATGTAAGTATTAATCAATTTTTTATTTTTTTTAGGCTCAATTCATTATTATTATCGCGTTCTTAGGATATCTATATCTTAACGACTGTGAAGTATCGCAAGCATGTAATGTTTTATGGATTGCTAACGTTTTTGTCATATTTTGTTTGTTCATGAATTTCTACATTAAAACATATTTACAACGTGACAAGAGTAAAAATTATAAAACATTTAAAAAAGGCTGAGTAAACTTAATTAGAAAAAATATTTTTTCTTTGCCGCTGATTCTACTATTACTTTTATATATCTTATCATGTAAAAAGAGTCAATAATGTGTATTTATAGAAAAAATATATAAAGCACACTAATAATCATGTTCGAACTTGATTGTACATAAAACATTTATATTAAACATTATATTTTTTTTAATATATTATAAATAATATTTTATATTATCATATAAAAATATATGGTTATAAGTGTTTTTAAATTAGATAAGTAATTTTGTTAGTGTTTTTTTCTTCCTTATACGAAGTACAGAAAATATTGTGATCATGAAAAATTTCAGTTTTTCACATTTTACGTAAATATCCACTTTTACCACCCCTGAATCCATTTTCACTAGTTTCAACGAGACGTCTGTACGTATGTATCTCGCATAACTCAAAAACGATTAACCGTAGAATGTTGAAATTTTGTGTTTAGGACTGCTGTAACATCTATTTGTGCATGTCCCCTTTTGATTGCAATCGACTTGACCAAAAATGTCCAGAAGAACACAGCATCCAAACAATTTGGATTTTAATTTTTTTCTTAACTGTAGTAATAAGCCCTCATTGAGAGCTTTTCAACGATATATCGTAAGTGGTACTTATTTTCATTGGTTCCAGAGTTATAGCCAAATAAAAGTTTAATTAATGAAATATTTGGATCATACAAGGTGAAGACACATCTGTTCGAATCCGACTTTTTTTCGTTTTTTTTTACTTTAATTATTATTTTTATTTATTAACCACTGGGTTTAAAAATAAATTGCGATAAATAATATTTCAATAAAAATAAAAAAATGAAGAAAAATCAGAAGTTATTAGTGAATAAACTGTGTATGTGTAATTTAATATACGTACAAGGAAGTAATGGAGCGTCCACATCAGGTTTTTATTAATTGTTTTTATCAGGCGTTAATTGTTAATTCTTTTTATCAGGAGTTATGACACACGTTGCGATAGATCAAGGTATGACGGGAAGTCATCAATTTCAGTAAAAAATCTCAACAGAGCCGACCGGCGGGCCGACCTGCCATGCCGGATATTAAGCCGGTAGACGGGGAGGCCCGTTGGAGTATAACGGACACACCTCTGGGTTGTGAAATACCAATCAGTCGATCTGACCCTTTTGAAGATCGAAATTTTGAAGTTATTAGGGAAAAAACTGTAATTTAAAAGACGTACAAGGAACTAATGGAGTGTCCCCAAGACTACGCATTTACCGGTACATTTTCAATTACACCTACAGACTTGACATCTCTGCAGAGTACTGTTATCATGCCATTGTGCTGTTACTAGTGTAATCTGGTAGTCATTGTAAAAAAAAAACATGGTAATAGTTTTGACGAAATAAAAATTAAAAAATTCTACGAGTTATATGATTTTAATGCATACAAATATTTTAAATATCCAAAAAAACACTTCCAATTTTTTTCCAGGGGGATAACTGTTGCTATGGAAACAGTAATTAATTCATCATATAAGCTGGAGAGGTTAGTTGGGATAGCCATATTTATCCCAGTATTTTTTAGTTTAAATATTGATCCCTCACGACCTAAAGTTATTTTAATACCTTAAGTCCAGGCAAATAAGTTAAGTTCAAGTTCATTTTGAAACGTGATTTGGAAGATGAAGAGGCCATTCTACCAGTAAAAATACTTATAACTAATATGAAAACGTAGGTGACAAGAAAACTACTTTTTTATTGAAATAAGAAAAATAAAGCAGATAAATAATGTAAATAGAGGAACAGTCAGTTAAGTTACTTTCGAAAGAGAAAAAATAATATTTGAGTAAATTTTCTTTTTTGATTTTTCAACTCGATAATGCTAATACATCATAATGATTTCACAATGAAATTAATATACAAAAATCTAAAGTTAATAAAAAAAACCAGTGAATTAAAAAAAACCTCCTTTTAATTAGCAAGCAACTTTCAAACGTAATGATAAATTAATCCTTTTTTTATCACTTTTAGAGTTATTTGTAGTTATTTTCTTATAAATAAATAATTTTCAAATTTTGAAATTTTTTTTTTGCTAATAAAGAGAACATGCAAAACTATTACGTATATGTATTTTCAATTTTTATTTTTGTAGTCATTCAACTTGTTCAACCTTTTCTCCATCCAATTCTACTGTACTATGCTAATTTCATAAATTTCTGTATTTTTACAGAATTTTTTGTTAAATAATTACCTGTGCGTGTATATTTTTTCAAAGAATTATACGTTTACATCAGCCAAGCGGCTTAAAATAAATAACTCCAATAAACCCTTTTGAATTATAGAATTTAATGAATTTGACACACACACATATCCTTATAATTGTTATTTTTTATACTGAATTAAAATTATAATTATTGATGTGTTTTATAGCGGTTTTTTTAATAAATCGACTGATTTTTCTACGTATGTTAACACAAATTAGAATGAATGGAAGAGAGCCATGTTGTTGAGATTTATTTATTAATGTTCTGATAAAATATTTTTCGCTCTTTATTAATAAATTGTTTTAGTTTTATTTGTTGCATTTTTATCTCAATGAATTAATTCATTAATTCACCACTAAGGCTTTAAAATTTTGTACATGGGAATATGGATATTGAAATTTGTGTTGTATGATAAATGCTGCGCCTGACGAATTCGAAACCGAGATCTCCGTATGAAAGGGCTTTCGATCTTTAAACAATACATCTTCAGTTATGGCAAAATATATTTTTCGAATTTTATGTAATTTTGCAGTAAGGTTGTTATGCAGAATATTATTATGCATTATTTTAAGAAACTTATCCATTTCATAATGCCAACTCACAGAGTTAATGGAATTTGCTAGCTGTCAAAGGATTGTCAAAGGATTCACAGTCATCATTTGACCTGTGCTACTTGTATAAGCTATTAAATTTTATTGTATTTATTGAGTAAAATATTTAAAAAAAAATTATAATATATAATATTATATAACATAATATTAAAAAATACAAAAATTACGTGGATATGTTGTAGGATTATTTCCTTGATAATTGTTAGTGATTTATGGTGTTCCAGGAAAAAAGTAGTGATAAAATGACATTACTTTTGGCACTTACTAAACTTTCTATTAGAAATTAAGATTTTTTTTGGAATTTAATTTTTTATTCATTAATTTCATTTCATTGTAGATCTCGAATTTTTTACAAAAAATTGGAAACTGGCAATATCTACTTTTCCCAGAACTTTAATAGTAACGTCCTGAGTAAGACGATAAACTACTCTAAATTTTTGAAGGAGGTAGATCATGTTTCTCATTAAAGATTTTATTTCCTTACCGATGATTCCTTCATCCCTATTAACCGATCTATGGAAGAATAACTGACCTTGATAATGGTAATGCA
This sequence comes from Lycorma delicatula, assembly GCF_047948215.1. NCBI lineage: Eukaryota > Metazoa > Arthropoda > Insecta > Hemiptera > Fulgoridae > Lycorma > Lycorma delicatula. The sequence goes on along the minus strand of NC_134459.1, from coordinate 166,780,158 downwards.
TATTATTACTTAGTATTCTTCTAGGAGGGCATCCTATGGAGGAACCGAAGCGGTTGTAATTTCACTCTTTATTAGCATCTATTTCATTCCTCTTAACTACCTCTGAATTGTGATAGAATTTAAGTAACTTAAACATCCTCTATCATTGGCCTTCCCAAACTCAGCATCAAGCCATTTATGTTTGGGCTGTACTACACGTACTATTCCACCACTGTAGTTCAACTTATTAGATACCGCCCTATAAATACAATCGTTCAAAAGATCAATCGCCGTTAATGGGCCATCCTAACTAAGGATCCACTACCACCAATAAAACTATATTCTTCATTTTTATCACCACCCATATTTCCATTCAACAATATTAAATTTAAAAAAAAAACACATTTCTTTAATTTGAGACCATTTCCATTTACAACTACAGTTTTAGAGCGTCTTGTACGCTCTTTCCCGGCTTCTAAATGTAACTATTCCGGTATGATATGACCAGTAGCATTTCTCGCATTGAAATCGCATACAAGAAGACAACATTTCCCCATGATCTCCCCATCCAGTTTTGTAGTTTATAAAAATGTTTTCCCATTCCACTTCAATATTTTCCGATAAATAAATTGGGAACTACAATTTCCTAAAAATATTGTATAAATTTATATATAATATATATATATATATATATATATATATATATATATATATATATATATATATATAAAATACATATTCATATTTTTGTAGACTACGTCGCTCCCAAAGACGTAAGGATTCCAACTCGGGATCATAAATGTAAATCGGTTCGGCTGATGAGCTGCTAAGACGGAACAAACACACATATATACATACATGCATACATACACTAAAAACATTACACTCCATTTTGGATATTTGTGTAAACAGCCTTAAAATGTCATCATATTTTCCATTTAATCACGCTAATATTCAGAAAATTTCATTTTATAAACGTTGAGATAAAAAAAACAAATTAATGCCTTAAACAAGCCTATGCATCAAGGAGACTTGATTTTATTCATTTTGATTATTACCAGAATTAAACATCACAATTTTCAAATTTGTAATAAAACATTTTTTTTTACATTTTAGCGAGTAGGACTCGCTAACAGGTTCGGCGAGATCTTAATGGGCGTTTGTATACCTGCGCCCTACCAACTAAACCTTCACCTCACCAATTCCCTCCCGGGCCGAACCCGCAAGTAAGCATAACATCGCCAGGCAAAACTACGCTGTCACTGGTCTCCCCACCACGGAAGCCGGAACTCGGTCTTGAATAGAGGCCCCGCGCCTCTATTCAAACCCCAGAGAGGGACCCAACCGGGACTCGGTCTTAACAGTACATCTGGTCAGAGAAGCGGATCGTTTGATATCGTTTGAAAATACAAACGATGAAGAATTGAAGAATACAAACAACAAAGAAGAATTGACCAAGAACGGTTTTTACTATTCCTTCAAAGATTTATGCATAAGATGTTGGCGCAACGTACCGATTAACTCGCATAATATACCACAATGTAGGAATTGTATCAAGCAAAACATACCATTGTCTTTAGAGTCTATGGTACCTCGAAGAGGGCTGTCGCTGTAGAGCTCAGTCTGCTGCAAGATGTTGACGAAACCACATCTTTGGTTAGAGGTCTCAGTCACAGTTGTAGCCTTCCATCTTGGCTTAATGACGGGAATATTATTTATGCATGCTTTGTGGATCACATATAATCATTCGCAAGAAAAAAAGTAAAAACGATATAAAACCCGGTTCGCGTGTTTTACGGTAGGCCTATAGCGGAGAGATTTCACTCATGTAAAAAAAAATCTCAACGCGCCGCGGTGCTAACTCCAGGGTGGTGTGGTAATGCAACTGGTAAATAGGTACAGTTCCTATCTAGCTACTCCAGCACCCGGACGTGGCTCGTTCACCAAGAGGCGACGGGTGTGCCCGTTGATGTAGCGACGCGGGTTGTTGACATGCGAGGTGTGGCGCGCGAATGAATGACAGCTGAAGAATATGGCTTAAGGTTGAGCAATGACAATGAACAATGATCTTGTCCTTGGAACCGTAACCTTGGCCTTGAATTTCGACCTTGAAAAATGACCGTGACCTCGACCTGGGGATCACTGTTATTTTACCCTAACCTTCGACCCTCCCACTCCAGGGTCGTGACCTTGAATTTGCACCAAAATATACACTCAAACACTACTTATTTATTTATATAAATATTTATAACCATAACATTTCCATTTTTATTATACAATTACACATTTTCTAATCTTGTATTTCGATTTTTATTATACAAGATTACAGTAAATATATTTCAAAATAATTCAAAAATTGCATTGAAAAAAGAAAGGAAAAGAAAATTTATGATAATTGGTATATAAATGGAAAAAATGATTTCAGAAACCGGTTTTATGCAATGTTAGTAACATTTAAATAAATTACGTTGTTATGCCGCTAATGATTGTAAATTGAGAATTCCTCTATCAAATTAGTTAATTAATTAATCTTCTACAAAAGTTTAATATATCCATTACAGCCGATATACGCTAAATTATACCATAAGCATATTTTAATAAAATATGCATTCTTCCGAAATAAAAACCGAAAGTGAAAAATATAATTTTTGGCGGGAAGCTTTATTAAAGATGAAAAAATTAAAGTTCCTCTAATCTATTGTCACTTGCAAAAAATAACCCCGATTTAATTATTTTTTTACGAATATTTAATTTTTTTAAAATCAATACCTTTTAATTCGATTTCTAACGGTCTTTCATAATTACATTAAATCATTTCAACTGTTTTTTGTTAAAAATAGGGAAAATTTTGTCAAAAATCGTTATATTTTTGAAATATTAATGTTATTTTTTTTGTTTTCAGTATCATTTATACAAATTTATTTAAACCAGAGTATTGTAATCTATTTATTTAAAACTATCAATTGTTTTTTTTTTTTAGTTTCATAATTGTTTTTAATAAATTTCATATATTTAATATTTACTTTTATCTTTTTAAATACGATTTGAAGTTGATGAGAATCAAACTACCTATTTTGTTTGTTTTCTATTAGGAAATGGTGTCCAATAGTTTTGTATTCTGCCTTATTTAAAATTTATACAGACTTTTCTTTTGCGATTAAAGAGAATCGTTAAATACACATTTCATTAAACTCGTTCTATAATTAAATATTTAAAATACTTTAAAAATGCATCTTATAAATGACCTTGGCGCTTTATATCACAAAAAGTGTACCAAAACAATGAAAGTGTCACACATTACATTATAGTACAGCGATACTGATTTCAATGAAAATGTTATAACAGTAATCGATGGTACACTTTAAAAAATTCTACTGTAATCAAATCCGATTCTTTAAATTATCATATTTGCCTAATTCGAAAACAATAGTACCATAACGAGTGACCAAACAGTTTCCGGAACGTGGGTAACCTATATAATACTGTATGTTAACGCAGCACCGCTCAGTAGTCATGTAAGAAGTCTGGCTTGCAGTCGACGATCTCACCATATCAAAAGTGATCAGCTTCCACAACTGTATCCTTCGCTATTTATCATCAGATCAACAAAATCGGAAGTATCGAAAATCCTGTCAGCGGTGGAACACAAATTCTTAAAGAAACCATCCTGCAGTAACTGTATTGTCTTCGTAATTCCATAAAGTAAGAACATTTTTGTAATTAATTTTTAGTGTTTAATTATAAATAATAACTTACGATAAAGTTAATATTTCTGGAATAAAATAAAATTAATTCTGTTGATAGTTCGTTTTTATTATAAATTTTTAAATTAACATTTATTTATTGTCTTAACGGATAAACTTGATTTTTATGCTGAAGATCTCAGTAACTACTATGGTATTAATGATTCGATTTTATTTAATATACGATTGTTTAACATTAAAATCAATATTACTTAAAATCCAGTTATACAAGAAAACATTTTAAACATAAATTAATAAAAAAGAAAATTGGTTACTATTATTTACAGGTGGTGTTGATGGCTGTGTGTTTCCACAGAACGTTTCCAGAATTCGATTCTTATCTTCATACCTTAGTTAGGGTATGGAAAATGTATTACAAACAATCCCACCGCAATCGATTACGACCATCTTAAATGATTCGAGTTATAAAATTTACATAAAAAAATACATATAATTTTAGAATAAAATAAATTAATTTGGTTCACAGGTTTGGTTCCTGTGGGAACGTTATTCGGATTCGTAACAACGCGAAAAATTAATATATTTTACTTACATCAAAATTATTGGACGATTTTTATAAACAAGAACGAAAAAGCAATTTGTTCCATATTTCAGAAAAATTTGACCTATTATTTCTTCTTCTCTACTTGCTGTTTCAAATATGCATTACAATTTCAAATGTCTATTTTAGGCTGAAATTTTCACGTACATAAAATAAAAACTATTTTTTACCTGTTTTTTGGTAATTAAATTTATTCAGAATGTTTTTTATCTTAGCAGTTGTTACATTAGGTAACAACAAATAATAAAATTTGTCTACAGGTAGGCCTGTAATTAGCTTAAACTTTACCTGTAATAATATAACTTTTTATTTCAAACAGATGTTTATGAAAATTGAGTTTCAATTCCTTTGAGAAATACTGAAAAAAAACTTTGTTTTTACATTATATTCATATGTATAAAAATAAAATATAACAATTCAACCAGATAACATACAATTAAATAAATAATCAACATAACTGATTAACCCTTAACTTAAATTACCTGGCAGAATCCAGCTAACCTTGAGTGACCACAATGTCCGGCTCATTATATAAACTTACTAGTGTCCCCGTCGCAGCTTGGCCCACACTGGCAAATTTTGTCAAAAATTTACAGAAAAGACTCAAGTTACGCCTTCCATCAACTTATCACATGACTTAAATCTCAGATTACGGTCAATCGCTTCAAAATTACGCACAGAATGAACTGACTTATCCATATAATACACGGTGCTACACCCAAACCCAAACTATCTGTCAATCGAACAAATGCGAAAAGTGAATTAATCAAAATGTTTTTTCAAGCGCCTCCCTTTCCATCTAAAAAAAAATACATTTTTCTGTCGCAATAGATATTATGAATGATGAAATCATATGCTTGGCGCTGATCTGTTTATTAAGAGAGATTAATATTTATGTACTCTTGAAGTTAATCGAAGTGAAAAGAATTTTGCAATATTGTATCACAAGGATTTTAATTAACTTATTCATCACGATTTGGTATCAGTAGACGGAAATCACAAATATTTTTCAAAAGGTCTGACCTTGTCTTCAATTTCAATAAGACTTCTATAGAAAATAACTTCATAGAAAAACATCACTGAATCGGTTCGCCACTCGGAATTACATAATGAAACTATAATCAAATAACCGTTATCGGTAGATGTGCATGCGAAAAGTTAGCCTTCAAACTACTAACAAATAATACCCTGTTTGAATTTTGAAAATATTAAAAACCATACTCCATTTAAAGTAATATATAATAATCCAGAAAACGTAATGAGCATCTGTGTGTGAGGATATGTTTTTTTTTCAGGATCATCTACAATAAATATGTTTGACGATAAAAATTTCTACAACCGTTTAAATTTTAATAAAAACGTTGGTTGCTAATTACAATAGCGTCTTAAAACAGCGCTTCTTAGAGGATTTAAAATTATAAACTCCTGGTAAATCCAAAGGAATAGCTATGAAAAGAAAATTTGAAAATAAAAAGTCCGCTAATAAATTTAAATATAACTGAAATATTATAATTTAAATCAAAATTGATTTATCTTATTTAACAAATTATATTTAATAATTATTACAGATGATCATTTTTTATTATCCTACAATGAATTAAAATTACTTTATTTTCTAATAAATTCAGTATTAAAAGAACAGCTGAAAATTTTCATTTTTGTAGTGTTATTTTAAAAATTTAATTTTTTTTATTCTTATAACAATTTGAAAATTCTGTGATAAAAGCAGCAACCATTGAAACAATTTCTCTTAAATTAAGTAAGTTCATCATTTACTATACTATAAATTTAATTAAAAAATTTTTTATATTAAAAATCTACGAGTTTATCTCCATTATAAACTCCTTTAATTTAAACTCCTAAACTCCTTTTTATTTCTTTAAAACTCCTTTAAAATCTACTTCTTTTAATACAGAAAGTATCACAACATTCTCCTTGGACCTACATTACCTATTCTACTTGCAAAGTACTTGTTTGCGAGTTAAGGTAGTCAAGGATTTCGGTCGGAATTAAGCTGCTCCGCTATTATGAGTTTGTACTGAAATTTTTAGGAAGTTAAGGAGCAAAATTGGTAGTTTGTTATGGTTTTTAACTTGAAATATCAATCAAAATTGGTGCCAGAACCGTATCTGCAGTTGTTGGGAAAGTTACAAAAATAAAATTACACTTAGCTCGAATTGAAATGAAATCAGAATTATATAACCATATTCATAAAAACAGAAAAATGTACAAATACATTATTACATATTGTTTTGTTAAGACAAAATCGCACAAGGAGATTTTGTGCGATATTGATATACAACAAAAGTAAAATATTGGTAAACTTGTTACCTTTAATATTCCTTTTACATAAAGTATATAATAACAATACAGAGTATAATAATAATAATATTATCTTATTATTTAACAGAGGATTACATTATTATTTAGTAGAGGATTACTGTTCAATGAAAAACATTAATATCTTGATATTCACTTACGCAGGATGTAATCTGGATTATCATAACAGAGAGTTTAACAGACGATTACTGTAGAATGAAAAACATTGATATCTTGATATTCACGTGCACAAAATATAATCTCAAAATCTTGGATTTTTATATGTCTATATAAATTCCTTTGAGTTTAATGGAACATTCCAAATTACAAGGAAGAAAAATCACAAACATAATATTAAAAAGATTTTTGGCATACAACAGATATTCATACGTATTAAAGGTAAAAGAATATTTGCAGAGTTCAAACAAGAATGATTCTTAAGCATTATAACATAAAAGATAATTTTCAGAGTTAATTTGAAACATTAACAAAACAGCTTAACAACTTGAGAAAGTAATGTATCAGGAGTGTTTTTTACATTGTGTCAAATACAAAAAATTAAAATAATAAGAGATGAACATGTGTAATTATGAAAGAAGAAAGAAAAGAAAACAATACAACAATCTCAAAATGTTTTTTTTTTATTCTTTCTCATAATTAAAAGTTCTTATTATTACTACTCAAGATATAAACACATTAAGTAATACAGAGTTAAATCTTAATAAATAATCAATACTGAAGGCATAAATGAAAAAATCAGCTGAGCATATATATATGTACGTTGAATGGAAAGCATAAATTTCAGTGTACGAAAAATCACTTATTTATAATTGAAATATTCATTACACAGAAATAAAACTGAATTAAAACTGCTTTACGCATTCGCTAAAACATACTTTTGAGGGGAGGGGCGAGCGAGCAACATCAAGTAGAGAAGAACAGGGGGTGAATCACAGGAAGGAAATTTGATACGAAAACCTATGCATGGCTGGGATCCAATGAATGAGTAAATTCCAAGTGTGTAAAAGAAACAGCAGAGAGAGAGAGAGAGAGAGCAAGAGAGAGCGAGAGAGAGAGAGAGCGAAAGAGAGAGAGCGCGAGAGAGAGAGTGCGAGAGAGAGAGAGCGAGTGAGCGAGAGAGCTTGAGAGCGAGAGAGAGAGCGAGAGAGAGAGTGAGCGAGAGAGAGAGAGAGTGAGCGAGAGAGAGAGCGAGAGAGAGTGAGCGAGAGCGAGAGGGAGTGAGTGAGAGTGTGTGAGTGAGTGAGAGAGAGAGCGAGAGAGAGTGTGTGAGTGAGAGAGAGAGAGATAGAGAGAGAGCGAGAGAGAGAGTGTGAGTGAGTGAGAGAGAGAGCGAGAGAGAGTGAGAGAGAGTGAGTGAGAGTGTGTGAGTGAGTGAGAGAGAGAGCGAGAGAGAGTGTGTGAGTGAGAGAGAGAGAGAGATAGAGAAAGAGAGCGAGAGAGAGAGTGTGTGAGTGAGAGAGAGTGTGAGTGAGTGAGATAGAGAGCGAGAGAGAGTGAGAGAGAGTGAGAGAGAGTGAGTGATAGAGTGGAGTCATTTCAAAGAAAGCCCAAAGGAAAATTTTCTAAGAGTGATGGCTGATTGGAATTTTATGAGTTCGTCAATAAGTTGTTTTGCAGTGTCAATATCAGCAGAGCCGGTAACCAAGTCATCAACACAAGTGTGATTCGATAAAGCGTGAGCAGCTAGAGGAAATTTGGAACCCTCATCGGTGACAAGTTGATGTAGTACACGTTGGGCAAGATACGCTGAAGGTTTCAAACCGTAGGTTACGGTGTTTAATTCGAATGAGGACGTCAAAAAATATGTTGGAACTTTCTGTCCTCAGGTCGGACAAGAATTTTTCGGTACATTCAGCAGCAGTCAGCAGTAATGACAATCTTATGAAAATGAAATGAAGTAATGATTAATGTAATGTCGCTTGTAATTTCGGTCCGGAGAGGAGCCGATCATTTGAAGTCAAACCAGTTGAAACCGGTGCGCTGGCGTTAAAAACGACACGAATTTTTCCGCCAGGATCGGTTTTTTTGAATACGCAGTGATGCGGAATAATATATTCCGAACTACTCTTTGATGGAGACATGTGCGCAGACCTGAGGTAATCTTGCACGAATTCGAGATATTTTTCTGACACTTCTAAGTTTTTGGAAATTCTATGTTTCAAGGCCAGGTAGGATCTGTATGATCTGTTACGGTTGTTAGCCACAACCGTAGCATCTGAAGCAAATGGTAGAGCGACAACATATCGTCCTTCAGGAGTTCGGGTGGTTGTAGTGTGAAATAAATTCTCACATTGTTGATCATCAGGATTGGGAGGCTGTGTATACGCAACTTCCTCGGTTTCCCAAAATTTACGAAGAGTGTTGCAAACAGAGTTTTCTTGAGAAAACAAGGTGTTAAAAATGAAGTAGATAATTCAGGCGAATCGAAAAATTCCGAAGGAGTCTTCTAAGGAGACAATGGAGTACCAAGGAGCACAGTAGAAGACTGTTCACAAGCAGAATGACTAGAAAAACACGTTGTGGTAGGATCAGACTGCGGTGATTTTGGAGTAGAGCTGATATGAGTGGAATGTGGTGAAAAGGTAGGGGATGAGGAAATGGTAGGATGGCCTGACGATGTAAAACGTTTCAAAGCGCTATCATTAGAAGTTCCGAAGAAAGCGATGTTACCCTTTTTACACAATAAGGCATGATGCGAAGAATTATTACAGTTTCTGCAGTTAAATTGTGACGTACAAGTTTTCCGCGAATGAGCGCCTAAACAGCGGAAGCAACGATTCTTTTCTCGCAACCAGGCGATTTTTTGTTCATGAGACAAAGTTTGAAATTGTTTACAACCATAAATTCGATGAGAATCCGCACTTACGAGACATCTGTCTGAAGGAATTTGATTTTGAGCAAAAAAGGATTTTATCGGTTTGGAAAGTTTTGATTTTTGAGAGTAAGAATTATTAAGGTACGTAGGATTTTTGGGTGACCTCAAAGGAAATTTCTCAGAAAAGGTGGCATCAGCATCAAGACTTTCAGAAATTTTTTCTTCAACCGTGAGGAATTCAATAAATTCTTCATATGTGGGTACACTTGACGAGGTGATTCGGTTTTCGAAACGCTTTCGAACATTTGAGGGAAGTTTTTCTAAACTGAAATGCAAAAGAAGAAAATTTTCTAAATTTATATTGAGGCCTTTTAACGCATTAATGGAAGAAATGTACGCATTGGTACAAGTAACAGCGTTACTTCAATGGCAAGCCGGTCACATTCAAAGTAAAATTCACAGTACCCGATATATTTAATGTTGCTTACAGAATAGAATAGACACTAATACCGTATTGCGTGTTGCTGATCAACTGCTTCAATTTAATTACCGACTGTGAAATAATAACTTTTAAAATAATATATTTTATGTTTTTCAGTAATAAAAAATTATTATCAAGTCACTTTTATTTTACAATTGTGTAATATTTTAGTTTTTATTATAATGTTGTGACATTAATTTTTAACAGTAAATTTTTTTTTACCAATCCTTCACATCAAAAACGAATATCGTCTTTAGTGAGATTAAATAAGTACTTTTCTGACAATAGTAATGTACTCTTTCTAAATAAAATTCGAATCTTTCTAACCTTTTTTTCTTTTAATCAACTTAGCTCACAGGGTTTTGTACAAAAATAAATTTTTTAAGTTTTACGTGTTTATTATACATTTACCAATCTTATTGTACATCAAATATACTAATCAGGGTTTTTTATCCCAATTTATTGGTTTTTACGTGAGATTTGTTAACTACTATTGCAGATGCGGTTCTGGAGTGAGTTTTATTATATTTTTCAGATAAACTGTAGAATATTTTTAATATTGCTCCTTAATTAACTTTCTAAAAATTTCAGTATAATATTTCACTCGGGTATCTTAAATCCGAGCGAAATCTTTGACAAGCCGTAACTCGCAAACGAAAATTAAAAAATATATGTTTACATGAACATCCCATTTTTTCACGAGCAGAATAAGTTATGAAAGTCCTGGAAAGACTCTTTGTGAAACATTCTGTATTAGGGGGGATGTACGCAAATAAAAGGTAGTTAAATTACCGAAATTCAGTTGAAGTTTAATTTGCAAAACCATTTTTTTTTTAAATGTAACACTAAAAGTTCATAAAATAATTTTTTTGAAAATTATGGTAAAACTTTTTTCAGGATAAATAGTTGATTATGAAACAAAGTTGTCATTTTACTTATAATTATAAAATGAGTTAATAGTAAAATACATTTGCATACATTCATTTTTTATAAATATTTTATTCATTAGGCGAGCAAGCTGGTTGTCTATCTATTTCATAACTAATAACTTGTTGAGAAAAAAATACAATACAATTATTGCCGATAATGAAATCGATCAATAATTAATTAGCAAATTAGTATGGAAATTAAAACATTCTGAATATAAACCAATTTTATCCTGTGTTGGGTTTTTTATTCTCTCGATATTTATAATTTCAATTCTTCTCTGTTAAGCCTTCGGAAACACCGTAAGGTAATTCAGAGGATGATATGTACAAATGAAAATGAATTGCAGTCTGTACTGCAATACGACTCAGGTCGTCCATTCCTGAGATGTGTGAAAACTAAAACCAAACCATCAAAGAGCACCGGTGTATTATTATTAATTACATATACACTTCTTTTTAAAATGAAAAGACATACAATTTTATATTATTTATAATTACTGATATTTTTTCATTTTTTTATTGTTATTATTATTTACCGTTAATTTTTTTACAATCAGAGGTTACTATTACGAATAAATCAATATATTTAAATTAAAAAAAAGAAAGGAGATGAAGTCTGATTTGAATCGATGTGAAATATTTGGATCTTCCCATTGTAAGATCAAAAAATTTCATTAATTAAAATTTCATTTGGCTGTAACTGGATCCAATGAAGATAAGTACCACATATTATACATCGTTGGAAATCTTTGAATGAGGGTTTATTACTGCAGTTAAGAAAAAGTGCTTTTTCGGACACTTTTGGTCCAGTCGATTGCAATCAAAACTAGAGGTGCACAGCTAGAAGTTATAACAGTTCTAAATTCAAAATTTCAAATCTTATGGTAAATCGTTTTTCGGCCATGCGAAGTACAAAGGTACGTACATACAGAAGTCAAGCCGAAAGTAGTCTAAATGGATTCAGGAATGATCAATATGGATATTTCCGTTGAAATCAGATAACCCAATTTTTCGCGATCGCAATAATTTCTTTTTTCCCACAAGGAAATAAAAATTTCTATACAAAATACATAAACAATTGGGGATACACTATATCTAAAAAACAGATGGACTTGACTACCGTTATATTTTTTGACGAGTATATTTGAGCGCGTCATTTAAAAAGGACATACAGAGTTAGTAGAGGAAAAATGGTAAGTTAAGCACAATTTCAAGGTCATTCGATGCTGCCGGGTAAGATGTGGCATGGGTGAACCCCTTGTGCGAGGCTAGATGAGGCAAGGTGGGCACCTAGTGCGAGGTTATAACATCTCGATTCCCCCCCCCCCCCGAGGGGAGAAGATCCCCCCACCTCGTAGCGTGTCCGGTCGCTACACCACCCCCTCCGTTCCTAGCCAGCAGTGGATTTAACGGAGGACTTCTTCTCGCCCTCAAACTGATGCGCACCACAGCTTACAGTTCAGGCCCCGCAGAGATGCCACCGATGCAGATGCCTCAAGGGACATCTACATCGGTAAAAATTCACCCCGAGATAGATTTACATGTTTGTGCCATCAGAATGAAGACAACAGACACCTGCAGCTACCACGTCGCCCTCAAGAACTAAGCTAGAAACCTAACCGCGGAAAGAAGACCCCGCGCCTAGATCCTACTATAAAGAGCCACTATCTGAATGTCTCAGATCCGCACTAACAACCTCAACAACAAACTTCCCACTAAAGTTTGTATATCGAAATTTAGACCTAGTTCCCTTAAGAACCCCGCTTGATACTCTAATGAGCTTCTATCTGACTCCGTTCCGGTCTGCCCAGGAGAGGAGAATTAACGCCTACTCCCGTACAGCGCCATCGCGGAGTCCCGCGTGACATTCACCATCTTCCGCAACTGCCGCCAAGACTCCCCTACGTACCACCTAAACAGCACCCAGAGAAGCCCCGCCGACAGTGACTTTAGCTCAAAATGCCCTCGTCGGAGCGCGACTGCACCCTCCGGGCAAGAATAATCCCGCCCGCCGACAACGGCCGCAACTCCGCCGACAGCCTGATTCAATGCATACCACCAATACATCTAACCGAGGCACGCTGCCTAAGCGCCTACCTACCAGTCAACTGCCCAGGCGGTCCCTAGCCACCCAGGTTCCTATCACCTACTAGATTCCCTCGGCGGTCCTGCTCAGGGCGAGGAAGCGAAGGAAGCCAGCAACTATTTTCCACTCTCTACGAGTCCTCCAGTTGACTCGTAGATCCAAAACAGAGTTTACTCTCTCGAGTTCCCTAGTAACTCTGGTACGTTCAGCTTCGTACTGGGGACATATCTAGAGGACATGGTCCACAGTGTCATCGACCCTACAGTCCGGACAGAAGCCGGAATCAACCAACCTAAACTTAGCCAATTTGTCCCTAAATGCACCATGTCCTGAAAGGAACTGAGTGGTATGCCGATTGGGGGATATCCAGCTAATCGCTCGCAACTCTCTAACATCGGGGAATATACCATGCGTATAACGACCTGTCAAAGAAGTGTTCCACCTATCTTGCCAAGAGTCAAAACCTTGGTCTTCGATCTCACGCATACGCCCAGTAGTAAGAAGGCCAGCCTTCCTAGCAACATACCTCTGGCTAGGTTCCGTAGCCGAAATATCCGCAGGTTTGATGCCTGCGATCACAGTCATTGCCTCTCGCGAGACAGTCCTGTAACCACCGACAACCGCTAACAGAAGAAGACGCTGGGCTCGTAAAATAATGTCCCTATAGCTTTGGTGTTGCCATCAATTGCCTTCTTCGCCACATACTGAAGGTGCTCCTTGAAGAGAAGCCTCTCATCAAGGATAACACCCACATATTTCTGAAGAGTGACACACCTAATAGAACGACCGTCCATTACAAACCGCGAATGGCGAGTTGCAGCTAAACGGCCCTTCAAAAACATCATAGTGGTTTTCTCCGCACTGAAAACCATCTAATGCTGAAGACTCCACAACCGCAAAACCCTACATGCCTGTGCCGCTTTAAGCTCGATCTCAGCACGCGAATTACCCTCAACCAGCAGCAGCCCATCGTCGGCATAAGCCACGACGCGACAGCCACCAGGCAAGCGCAACCGCATGAGAGTCAAACTCGATGGTCCAGACGAGTGGACTTAATACACTGCCCTGCGGACATCCTTTAGACAGGGTCTTTCCTACTTGCGAACTGCCGTCACGAAGGACGACAGTTCTGTCGCTGAAATAACTCGAGAGAGTCCTAATTTCTTCCTGCGTGCAACCACGCTTCTGCAATTGGAACAAGGCAGAGGGCCACAACAAGTTATTAAATGCCCCGGAGCGAGGTTATAACAGCGACTTACTGGGAGGCCCGTGCAAAGTTATAACAGCAACTGAGAGCTCCGTGCGATGTTAACGGCCTCCGTGGCGCTAGCAGTAGCCTCCCGATTTTTCATCCGGAAGGCTCGTGTTGAATACTGGTAAAATAGTAAATTCTCTTAAAACATATATTTAATAAAATCTATAACAGCGAGCGACTTAAAGCTACGATCTTCCGTTCTCCAGTAGGTAAGCAAGTGATAACATTATTTATCGGTTCGGCAATTATACTGTTATCACATCCTGTATTTTTTTTTCGAATCATCGATCACGCGCATTCCGTAAACACTCACACACATATACCGTTTCTAAGAATTAATACAACGTTTCCCCTCCGATAAACCGACAAAGGTTAACTAATATATTTATTTTAAAAGAATACACTGTTAATATTGTGCTTGTATCTTCAAATAGTTGGTAAAAAGTGTAGTTAAATATTTTCTACATGTGACTGATTGCAGCTGGATATTATTAAACATCATCTTAAAAGGTGAGTATTTTATCCAAGTTTTAGTGTTTTAGTCATTATCCAAGATAAACACTAGTGCGACTTATTCCCACGAACACGAATGTAGGAATGAAGAAATGGTTCAAATTGTTAATTGTTTTTATGATTGTTTCATATTTGTTTATAATGATTTTAGGTTTGCGTTGTTATGATTTTTAATGTTCGAATTATAATTGGTTTTTTATGAATGTTTAATTGTCGTTTACGTTGTTTCATGTTCGTTTACAAAGGTTTACAATCTTTACACGTTTGTTTCATGTTCGCTTATGTGGTATCCATGTTATTATGTTAGTTTATGATCCTTTCATGAACTTTGATGTTCGCTTCGTGTCAGTTCAGGTATGGGTTCATGTACGTTTTTGTGTGTATCACATTGGTTTATGTTCGTTTCATGATCTTGTATTTTCGTATCATATTTGTATATACTGATTCAGATGTTTTAACATTTGTGTTGTTATGATATTTAATGTTTATGATTGTTTCATTTGTTTTCATTATTGTTTAATGGTAGTTTACGTTGTTACATGTTCGTTTGTATTGGATTACGATGTTTTTATGTTTGGTTTATGTTCTTTTATGTTGAATTTATGTTCGTTATTTTATGATCCTTTCATGAACTTTTATGTTTCTTTCGTGTCGGTTCAGGTATGGTCCATGTAAGTTTATGTGTGTATCAGATTGGTTTATATTCGTTTCACGATCTTTTATTTTCGTTTCACATTCGTTTTAAGTTCGAATCTTATTCCTTTACATAGCTTTTATGTACGTTTACTTATTTTGTGGTACACCTGAAGCGGCGGGGTAGTCTGTAACGAAGTTTGTATATATTACAAAACAATTTTACATTTCTAAATCATGCTTCGTTTATAATTTGAGCGAAGCATTGGTTTGTTTTACTTTTGCACACGCAACGTAATTATATTTATTTTCCTTATTTATTTATTAATTATATTATTTTTCACCTTTAACGCTTTATGTTTTTTCTACATTTATGTTTTTTTTCAATACATAAATTATTAAAACATTTACCTTATTAAGATGATGATGTTTAATAAAATCCTGTTGCAATCAAATACTTTTAACAATATTTGATAAACTACATTTTTTAACAACTATTTGAAGGTACAAGCAGAATATTAATAACAAAGAATTGTTTTAAAATAAACTTATTAGTTAACCGTTGTCGGTAGCCGCAAGGAACTGCGTACAGTTTTGAAGCTGGAGCATAAATGACATGACTAATAGCCTTTGAATAATGTAAGGGAAAGTAACTGTGGAAGGGGAAACGTTGTATCAATTCTTAGAAACTGTATATGTGTGTGAGTGTTTACGGAATACGCGCGTGTTTTCCGAGTTTTGCATATATAAGTAGTTCTATAGTCAATTCCTTCCTCAGATAGATGTTTTCTTATGCAAGTTTATCAGTATCTTTCATCTGCGTTTGTTGTTCATTACTCATGACATCATGGTTTTGTATAGAAGCATCATGAAGGTGTTTCCATGTTCTACTACTGCTTGACAAAACAAACAAAAAACATTTGAAACCTTCATCCAATTACGCGTAATATTGTATAATAATCATTAACATTACTGGATGAAAGTTCCAAGGCGTGTAATATAATTTGATGACGGTTCCGTTCACGGTCAAATTAAATTACTAATGGTGTTGACAGTGTTTAAAATTATTTGTGTTAGAGTGAATTTTTTTATAGCGTCTGTTCTTGGAATTATTATTAATTTTTTTTTCTTGTTTATAAGGAAAAAAATAATCGGTTAACCGATGCGTGATCGATCGTCTGCTGTCAACGCACACACGAAAACTCACACGCAGACATCGCCTCCCGGTGCTCAAACTTAGTATGACACGAGAAAACCGAAATTAGGTGTGATACAATGTGCGCGTAAATGAGTGTGGCAAATTACACGTATAAATTAACATCGAATAAATACGTTATGACGATATATAGAATACTTTAGGTTTGGATGATGTATTGAATTATAACCGATACGATATAAACGATATGGGTGTGGCATTTTGGGGTTGTAAATCAGTTCATGAAATATCTACATATTACACGTTAGATTTTGATGAATTAAATAGTTATAGGATTAATCTTTCACATATATATCAAAATTTAATTTTAATTATATCTGTGTGATATTACAATAAAAAGAACATTCATTATTAATAGGTCTCTTTTAATTTTTTAAATTTATTATTCTACTATTTTTGGTATTTATCGTTTAAAAGGTTGTACTGTTATTCGTCATCCATACTCTTAAATTTATTAAACACTAGCTTATCTAAGGAAGGTTTTAAATAGCGTTTGAACTACAAGTTAGATGAGAACCCCGTTAAGGCTTTCTACATACCTTATTAAAGACAAAAACACTCACCTTTTTAAGATGATGTTGTTTAATAATTTCCAGCTGCAATCAGTCACATTTAGAAAATATTTAACAACTATTTGAAGATAAAAACACAATATTAACAATGTATTATTTTAAAATAAATATATTAGTTAACCTTTTCGGTATACGCAAGAAACTGCGTATACTTTGACAGCTGAAGCATAAATGACATGACTAGTAGCCTCTGAGTGATGTAAAGGAAAGTAACTGTGGGAGAGGAAACCTTGTATCAATTCTTAGAAACGGTGTATGTGTGAGTGTTTACAGAATGCGCGTGATCGATAATTAAAAAAAAAAACAGGATGTGATAACAGTATAGAGTTAATTGCTGAACCGATAAATAATGTTATCTCTGGCTTGACTAGAACGGAAGATCATAGCTTTCAGTCGCTCGCGCTTATAGATTTTATTATATATATGCTTTAAGAGGATTTACTATTTTATCCTATTTTATCGCACACGGTGCGATAAAAGCTTTGCCTCATCAAGCTTTGCTCAAGGGGTTCACACATACCACACCTCACCCAGCAGCGTCGAACGACCTTGAAATTGTGCTTAACACCCCAGTTTTTCTCTACTAGAGGAAAAAGTTTTCCTCTTCTTAGAGATTTCCATTAAAATCCCTCATATGACTGTATATGCATAGATATAAGATATAAATATCTTGTACAATATACATAGATATATAATTAATATAAATAATAAGATGTGTCCAAAGAACAAATCCTTAACATAAAAAGGAAAAGAAATCACGAAAAAATACGTTTATCAGTTAAACAAAAAATAACTAATGAAACAATAAAACAAAAAGAGTACCCATCTAAGTAAGTGGATAAACGAAAAGAGGAATTTGACTTTGCAAAACACCCTAGTGTAACTGATTTACGTCACATCTCGGAGAATATTTAGTATATGCAGTCGAATTAGGAGTCTAACGTCTTCGCTGTATTTAGAATGTTAACCTTTAATCAGTTCGTATGATAATATTTTGTGTATTGTACCGGATTACAAAATTTTATATTTTGCATCTTCTATCGAACGGTTGGCAATCTCAGAAAAAAAAATACGTATTCCAATATTTTTCGGCGACCACGGCGCTTCTGTTATATTTTTCAATAGTTTGTTGTCGAATACCTGTGCGACTTCAATGTTAGTCTCGCTTGCCTTAGCCCACACTTGGATTCTGTAGGTGCAAATAGGTTTCAGGACCGTTGAGTACAACAACTGCTTGTTAGGTAATGATTGTTGACACCCACTTCTAGCAACCAAGAAACCTCCTTGAACTTAATGTTAAATTGCATCCTTTTCTCCCTGCCATGACTTCACATCAGTGGCGATAATAATTAAGTCTTACGTATCATATGCTGTTAGTATTTCCAATATTAATTAATAATTCCTAAAATATTACGTAATAATTTTGGTAAGATAATATTTTTTTTTTATTTTTTTTTTCAGAAATAAAATATGTCTTTAGAAACTGTTCCTTTGGTGGATATGACAGATATACATGAAAGTAAGTAAGTACTAAAAAGTATTTATGATAGTAGTTACAAAAAGTAAGTAAGTAAGTATTAATGTTACTTTTTTTTTTTTTTAACTGAATTTTTACGGGCATCGACTGCTAAGGTCATTAGCCCTTGTCACATTCTTTAAAAGAAATTACTATCTCCATCAGGATCGTCATATGTGAGGGTGTAAAGGGCCGTTACATTTTATTTAAAAACACAAACTTCACAATAAACATTAAAACATGAAAGACAAGGACAATCACAAACACTTACGGGGTGTAAAGGGCCCCAATATTAAAATTTGAGATAGGTTCTCAAAAGACCATGAACTTAAAATTAAAATTAAACTAATCAATACCATATCTTTCTTTCTTCTACGAAGTCTCATTTATAGTTTGCTTAAGCACCCTCGGGGCGACCAGAACCGCCGTTGAGCAGTATATCAGTCGTGCCAGGGTGCCGTGGCAGTTGAATCCTTCTTATATCAGGCCATAGGCATGCACGGCGTACACCCATAGCCTCGCGCCCTCAATCCACCCTTGAGGGTCCCCCATGCCATCATCGGACACACCCCGACTCACTGCTCTTGAATGCAGCTGAGCCAAAATGGCCTAGGCAAGAGGGCTACCTCCCATCACTATACGTGCCACGCTTCGATACTCCCTTATATGTATATATAGAACTACCGCTTAGAGTATCTCTTACCACAGCTTTAAACTTTCATTTTATAGACTTTTAAGAAGTCCACTGGCGTGTAAAAATGCAACTATATTTTCTTCATTTCCATTATCCAGATCAGCACTAATATCATTTATAAGACGAAACCTCTTTCTGAGGTCGTCATATTGGTACACTCTTCTATTAGATGCTTGATTGTCAGTGTTATATTACAAACACCGCACATTGGTCTCACTTCGCCGGTTAACAAATATAAATTTGTTAATCGCGTGTGACCGATTCTAAGTCTGGTCACCGCTACTTGTTCACGGCGAGTCAACTTATAGTCGCTTTTCCATTTATAAGGAGAAGTTTTAACCGAGTTTAATTTTGTATTTAAACTCCTCCATTCAGCGTTCCACTTGTTTCTTACTATGTTGGTTAGACGGTTTTTAACATCTGCCACTCTTACAGGAAATGCATCCAAGTCATCACAGACTGTTGCCTTTCTGGCAGCTTCGTCTGCGATTTCATTACCTATAATACCAGCATGCCCTGGAGTCCATACAAATACGCATCGCTGTCCTCGTTGTTTTAGTACGTATAAAATGGACAGGATGTTTGCAATTAGGACATCCTTAATGTTCTTGTTCCGAATTGCGACGAGTGCACTTAATGAATCGGAACATGTTAGCACTTTCTCTTCGCAATAGTGTTCAGTGTAGCGAAGAGCATGCTGAATTGCAGTGAGTTCTGCTGTGTAGACACTGGCCACATCTGGCAGTCTCCAAGAGTGGGCTTCTTCATTTACATATATCGAGCATCCAACACCATGTTCGGTTTTAGAACCGTCAGTATAAATTCTAATATGTTCTTCGTAACCACTGACGGTTGCTAAAAATTCCTGCTGGATGATCACTGCTGGTTTCTTTTTTATTTCTCCTTGAGAGAGATCCAACCTTGTATTTACCGCTGGCAAGAGCCATGGCGGTATTTCTCTAGTAGAAATTGCTAGTGTCTCTGGTATAGCAATTTCATATTTTCTTCTTAATTCGTGGTACCTAATTCCGGTTGGTCTGGAATAGGTAGCACGATGTTCATATACTGCAGCCATAGGATGATTCGTAAACAATTTATTATTTATATGAGCAGGGAAAGCCCATACATTTGCTGCATATCTTAACAAAAGGATCTCTCTTCTATAATGTAGTGGCATTATTCCGCCTTCAGACATTAGACTAGCCGCCGGACTTGTGCGGAAAGCGCCTGTTGCATATCTTATTCCGCTATTATGAACTACGTCTAACTTTCTTAAGTGCGACTTTCTAGCGGATGAATATACGTTACATCCGTAGTCTAGTTTAGATTGAACCAATGCTTTATACAATCTCAATAATGTCTCTTTGTCTGAGCCCCAATTTAAATTCGATAAACATTTTATAATGTTTAGGGCTCTTTTGCATCTATCACTCAAGTCCTGTATATGTAATCCCCATGTAAGGGATTTATCCAATACTAGTCCTAAATATCTTACGCTATCTTTATATTGTATTGGATTATCGTCAATTGTCAACGCAGGACTTTGATGAGGAATTCTCTTCCTACAAAAGTGTACACAGCACGTTTTCTCTGGTGAGAATTGGAATCCTGTATTCCTTGCAACTTCATTTAGAGCATTGATCGCTCGTTGCAATTTGTACCTCACCATAGCAGTCTTGTTGCTGGCATACACAATTGCCAGATCATCAACATAGACGCTTTTGCTGATTTCTACTGGAATGGCTTGTATCAATTTATTAATGGCAATGGTAAAAAAGGTACCGCTCAACGGCGAACCCTGCGGTATGCCATTTTCCAAGATTCTTTCACATGAATATTCATTTTTGACGCGTACTTGGAAGGTACGGTCATTCATGTAGTTGCTGAGCAGTATAGGCAGATTGCCACGAATGCCCCATTCATGTATCTGGAGCATTATACCATGACGCCAGGTCATATCGAAAGCCTTCTGAAGATCAAAGAAGACTCCGACACAATGTTTCCTTTTAATAAAGCAGTTATATATAATGTCCTCTAAGCTGATCATTTGATCAGTGGTAGAATGGTATTGCCGAAAACCTGCTTGATACGGTGGTATTCAGCTGCCTGATCATATTATAATGGATTTCATCCGGACCAGCAGCTGTGTTACCTGCTTTTTCCAACGCTTTCGCGAGTTCTTCCATTTGAAATGGTACATTATATGAGTAATTATACTCAGTTCTAAAATTTAGTAGACCTTCGAGTTCTTCTTTTTTGGTTCGAAAACCTTCCTCGTAGTTGGCCGTTCTGCTGGCCTTTTCGAAGTGATTGGATAACAGCTCTGCGATTTCATATGGAGTGTCTTTTATTTCATCTTCATCTTGAAGGCTAGTTATGGGAGCAAAATCATTACGCCCACAAATCGCCTTCACTTTCCTCCAAACATCTGATGCAGTAGTAGTTTTGTCGATGGATGACACGTATTGCTGCCAGGATCGTTCTTTCGAGTCTATCATAAGACGTTTTGCATACGCCCTGTATTTCTTAAAGGCAACAAGATTTTCTATACTAGGACGCTTCTTAATGGCGTTATACGCCCTTTTCTTTGTTTTTATAGCTTCAAATATTTCATCGTTCCACCATGGAACGGGTTTTTTTCGTAAGTTTCCCAGATGTTTTGGGAATATATCTCGATGCCGATTCAATTATTGCATTTGTTATGGCGTCGACATCGTCTCCGATAACTCCAGTTGTTTCTGGGAGTATCGTTCTAGCTGTGAAGCTCGTCCAGTCTGCCTTCTCAAATAACCATCTTTTAGGGATGGGATATATTGTTCTTGTAACATCAGTTACAATTTGCACCGGGAAATGATCGCTTCCATGCAGATCATCTATGACATGGAAGCTGTACTTTGGTGCTATCGATCCGCTTATAAGTGCAAGATCTATACAGGACGTCGATCCATCTCTGGCATTGAAAAAGGTTCCTGATCCGTCGTTTAAAATAATAAGTTCTGAATTCATCAGGAACCCTTCCAGTTCTCTTCCACGGGGATCTACTCGATCTGATCCCCAAAGAGAATTATGAGCATTAAAGTCACCCACCAGTAAAACAGGTGGGGGAAGCTCGGAAATTAGTCTTGCTATGTCATCCTTATTCCAATCAAAATACGGCAAGTATATGCTGCAGACAGTGACCTGGAGCGGACGCTTCATTCTAACGGCGACCGCTTGTAGGTTAGTGTTTAGAACAACCGCTTCGGTGGTAGCTCTAGTCGATGTTAATATAGCTACTCCACCTCTAACTCTTACAATTGGCGGTTGATCTCGCCGAAATATATCGAATCCTTTAATTTAAAATTTTCATTTCGGCGGAAATGCGTTTCTAGCAGACATATACAAATCGGGTCTACGTCATGTACCAAGCGTTGGAGCTCATGGATGTTTGAAAAACATCCATTAATGTTCCATTGTACAATCGACTCGCTAATTTTTAATTAAATTATTGTCTGGGTTTTCCTCTCGGCCATCCCTTTTTCCTTTTCTTCTTCATCCTACGAACAGCATCGTGTTCGCGGAGAAGGTCGTCGCCTGTAAGGCTTCCGGTCTCCGTATCGGAGACCACCGAAGCCGCCGACGACGACGGGCATGGATCGGCGCCGGTTTCAGGCGCCGATTGAGAGGCGGCAAACAGGCCGCTCCCCAACACGGGGGTTGCACCGGTCACCGCCTGTGGGAGGGGGGACACTCGCCCCCCCTGTGTGATTTTTTGTGGCCTCTGAGGCTTAGAGGCCACTTCAGTTACAGGAGGCTTGGGAGCCTCCATAACAGTCTCTGTAGGTATCACCTTTTTCTTTTCATCAAGAATCTCGCTGAGACGGACTTGATATTCTGGTTTGGTGTCCGTTTTTCTTTTCTGGAGGAGCAACTTTCACTTTTATCGACTTATCTTCAGCAGGCTGTACCACTATCTTTGGCTTAACAAATTCTTTATTGCCAAAAGGTTTCATCTTGTTTTCGATGATCCTCTCAATCATGTTAGCCAAAGTAGGCGGAAGTTTATTTATAATTTGAGCCTCATCTACAGCAATCGGAGCAGGAGCAGGAACAGTAGCCGCAGCCTGAGCATAAGATGTTGTTGCTCTAGGTTTGCGGGCGTTAACAATCTTTTTGGCTTCGATGTAGCTGACTTTCTGCAGGGTTTTAATTTCCTGCACATCTACTTCTTCTTTGTAGACATGACAATTCCTGGATCTACATGAATGCTGTCCCTTGCAATTGATGCATGTAGGGGGCTCTTTACACGGCTCTCCCTCATGCACCTCTTCGCCGCACACGCATATTTGATAGCGCTTTACCGCTCTCACATTTGATAGCGGTGTGGCCAAAACGTTGGCACTTGAAGCATCGCATAGGTTGCGGGATAAATGCCCGCACATCCAATCGATGTATCCCCGCTCTAATCTTCTCTGGCAAGGTAGGCCGGTTAAATGTGAGAACATGAGAGGCTGAAGGTAGGACTTCGCCATTCCTCCTCATGTTCAATCGGCGACACTCAATTACTCCCTGTGATGACAACTCGTCAACAGTTTCTTGCTCCGTGCAATTTAGAAGATCCCGACAGACGACCACACCTCTTGAGGTGTTGAGCGTACTGTGGGGATCGACATGTACAACCAGTTCTCCAATCTTTTTAAGCCCCAAAATCTTTTGAGACTGGACTTCATTTACAGTCTCAACATGAAGTCCCATGAAGGTCTTCCTTATTTCTTTTACAGGTCCACCAGCGCATTTGGTTATCTCCCGAGCGATGAGAAAAGGACTCACCCTCGAGAAATTTCCATCCTCCTTTGTAATGACCAAATATTTGGGTTTCGGTACATTATTACTTTTAAAAAAGCTTTTTGTAAGCTTTTTCTAGCCTCAATCTCAATCCTTTTAGTTTCCGCACTTTTTCTCCGTTTTGCTTCAGGCGAAACGGCCGGTTCTAAACGAGGGTGTTTGCGTGAACCCTCTGCCACGTTTAGTTGTTCAGTTTCCATGAACAAATAATCCCTTCTGTAGTAAGGCTAGCCGCCGGGGTACACCCCCACTCCAGGGCTACCAACCCTGGAGGTCCGTTCCGGTACTCCGGTGGAACCGGCATATGTCCTGGCAGAGAGCGGATGCGCAGTCTCTGCACTGACTCCAGGCCCCTACACACCGAAGCTTTCAGGGCTCCCATGCTCCGAACATGGGCACCTTAACTACATGCTTGCCATCGCGGGGGGCATGTGGACGACGAAAGGTCTCCGTTACACCTGCAAATAACTTTGACCGTGGCCGCCACATCGCCAGCTCTAAGTTTGGTATATGTCCACATCCTAATCAACAAATTGTTCATATCCTGCAGGTAGCCGAAAAATCCAATCCATGAGGGAACCTGAAGGTGGAAACAGGTCAAAAGAAAAGCATATCCGAGGAATTTACTCGGAGCCCCGTTAGCCAGCTATATGTATTGTACATAAGTACGGCTGTTACCGCCATGGACGTGGAACGTAGATGTTGTGTTCCGGACGTGGGGATTACCTACCTCAGGGCATTAATGTTACTAATATCATTTATAGAAGTTTTTTCTTAAAAATATTCTATTTAGTTCTAAAACTAAAAAATATTCCGTTGTATTAATATAAAAAGGGAAAGGTGTTTAAAAAAAACAAAATAAAAATATAAGAAAAGATATAAGGGGAACGATATTTCTCATTGAATTCTGTTACCGAGGCCTGTTGTTTGGTTCAAGGAGATGTATCGTGTATACCTGTTTTGTAATTCATATATTAACAGCCGTTACGTATTTGACAAATATACTTATTTACCCACAACAAAGTAACCGGTGAATTTATGGAGTAGGAAAGAATATAAATAGAGTGAATACCTAGGTCTACGTTATGAAGTTAACATAATATTCTCTGAAAATGTCAGCTGATTGAGACAAATCAATGAAGTTGTAAAATCGGATTCAGCCTAGATTCTTTTATATTGAGGACTCAAATCTTCTGAAGTAGACTGTGCGTATTGTTTTTCTGGTGGGCAGAAAGTGTGGATGTCTTCCAGTATCTTTTTGAACAAGTCGTTCTCCAGACGGCGGCATCCCAATTCACGCATATTTTTGTTTTTACCTGCTGCACACATACTCTCTACTGTTTGCGTATGCGTTCCAAAAACAGAGTCAGCAAAAATTTCACTATAGATGCTAGAGTAGTATATTCATATCGGGGTTTGAGTGCGTTCCAAAACCGAATTCGGTCTTGGAAGAAGTATCCTTCGGATATAAGTTTGCTCACGGATGGCAGATCCGTGATCTGCTATAGTTCGATTTCGGTTCGATGCCCCTTGTATGAGACACCCTCTTTGATAATGCTTATGACATAAGTATAAAGTATATTTTTATCGACATCATATTATCGTTATTTGTGTATTTTTTCTTTTGCAGAAACTCAACAGCAGCCGATTTACTGGCTCGTCACGTATTAATTGAAAAAGTGACATTTTCAAAACTGAAAAGAATGAAAATATTAGAAAGTTACCCTCCAACTCACTAACAAAAGGCATAATTTTATTATAACAATAACTTGATGACCGCGACATTTACTCCAATAAGAAATCACGAATACAGCATTGTGGTTATAACAGGAATTCCGCTTTTGTTATCTTAACCTTCTCCCATCAAAATGCTCCGCGCTTCTTAGCGCTCCGCGAAAATCTGTTGGTATCTGATTGCCTCCCTTCGTAGTCTTATGCTACCCTCTTGTGAAAAAAAATTACAGTATATTAACAAGATTTAACAGATTCTGACAAAACAAAAAACGTTACGATTGGTTATTTTTTATGCCTGTAACAACAAAAAAATTGAAACCGTACAAAAATTAAGATAATTAAATTCCAGAATTTTTTTGTGCATTTCTACCGCGTTTTTTATTAGCGAATTTTTTTTTTTAATTGTGTTTATGAAACATGGTTTGGTGATTAAAAAAAAAAAATACTTTCAAGCAAATCGGTTGAATGTTTGGCAAAATATGATTAAAAACCAGTGTCATAAATCACAAATTAATTAGCAAATCAGTTTCAGGAAATTTTTATAGTTATTTATTTTTTCTTAGCGTTACATATAATGTAAAAATTTATTACGTGAAAAATTACGTTTTTTTAAAACAGAGTATTGCTATTACACGCCAGGGGGGGGGGATAAAGTTCATGAAACGCATAAATAATTACCCCAGTAATTAGAAGCTATACGGTACAAACAACAGGTATTTTTTATGTTACTATGTATACAAAATCTTAATATAAAATAAGAAATTACGAGCGTGCACTAGTTTTTACCCCAAAACATAAAAAAATCGTTATATGGGAGATTCCCCCCAAAAAACAAAAGAATGAAATAGATGACAAATAATAAATCACCTAAACAAATAAAATGAAGTAATAAATTTATAAATAAAAAGCACTTACCCCTAGTTTGTGATATTTTGGCGTGTGTCATACACGAGAAAGCATCCATCTATGCAGAGTGGTACCTCACAAGCCACACACCTCCAGACAGATCTTACGCGAATGCCGTTTGCCGAGCACACAACGCATTGTCTAAAACTGTTTGTTCCCTCACGTTTAGGAAAATGTCTTGCTTCACAACTTTCAAGACGTAACAATTCACGATTTCTTACATAAGATCCTCGTGCAGAAAATCCCGTAGAAGAAGATGAAACAAGCTCTTTCAAAACCTCATTTCGAAACCATCTGAAGGATTGGTTCTTCTCAATCTTATTGACTGACTTGTAAGCCATATAAGCATTGACAAGGAGCATATAAAAAATGTGAAAAAAAATTTTTTTCGTCCATTTTGTCATGCGCCTATGTAAGTAATAGCTTGAAGACAGACGATGAGATAGATCAACAGCCCCCTTGTAATTATTGTAGTTTACAATCATTACAGGTCTCACGACATTTTCTGTACCGCGAATTGTTACACTGTATTTATCCTCTTCAGCAGGCCCATGAATAGAAGACAGAAGTGATACCATTCGCTTGTCATTGAATAGAATACAAGATATTCCATCCAGTGTCGTACGACAGGCTAACCGGTGTCTGGTCAAACCTAATTGTTTACGACTGTTTCGTGTGAATTCAGCTGGCATTCCAGCACGATTGGATCGAGCTGTTCCACAAGCTAGAATTCCCACATCCTTCAGTCGTCGATATAATTACAGGGATGAAAAGAATTGTCCATATACAAATGATATCCACAATTTTTATAACCTGCAATTAGATTGATAACTGTACGTTCAGTAATCGTTTCGTTTACAATTAGTTCCTCTCGTTGTCTCCCGAGATATACATTCATATCGAATGTGTACCCAGAATTATCGCAAAGTCTGTAAACCTTTATCCCAAAGCGCTTTCGTTTACTAGGTATATACTGCCGAAGCAATACTCTACCCTTGTAGGCGCATAAAACCTCATCAACTACGATTTGTTGTAGTGGATTACAGAGTTCACGAGATAAAGTGAAATATTTGAAATTGACGTGCAATTTCAAATATTTCGCGTACTCTTCAGAGACGGTCATAGTTACCAGTTTGTATTTCTGATTCTATTGGTGGATCCTGGTTAGTGAAGTGTAAATACTTCAAAATATGAAGAAATACATATCTCGGTAATGTATTCCCTAACCAAGCGATATGGGAAACCTCGTCAATTGACCAGTATTCTTGTAAAGTGTGTCTTACAGTATGACCCATTTCCAAGATGATTGCAAAGAAACGTTTCATCTGACTAACGTCACATTGAATTCTGTCCTTAGGTAATGGTCCATCAGGTATACGGCTTTGAAAATACAAATTTGTTTGTAATGTTACCTTTTCAAAGATAGCCCCAAAAAACAACATAAATACGGCAAACGGCGTCTGCTCATGAATACGGGGATCAGGAATATATTCATGCACATTCTGTAAATTCCTACGACGCTTCTTAGGCCGACCTCTCTTACGAGGAGCGGATTTAGCCAAGAGATCGGGATTCTTTACAAATGCACCTGGTTTCGGAGCCGTAAAAGACAAACGGTTTAGTTTGTCATATTTACACCTACCAGTACAAACTAACCAGGGATTTCCAAGAACCGGCAGACGACCTTCCAACTTGTAACCTTCGTCATCTAACTGTTTCGTCATTGTGGGCCCGGTCAGTTTGATTTTCTTGTAACTCCGCCGTGCCAAGTTCCTCATCTTGGAGAAAAAACTCAACAGCTGGTTGCATTTCAAGATCCAACTGCACTGGAGAACGATAATGGATTTCATGTAATAGATTACAGTTTCCTTCAGCAGGTGGATGTAGAACTAAACCAGCTACATTTATTTTTTGTTCCGTGTCAGTATCACTACACGAATGACCTTGATCATCATCGTTCCGAACAATCGATACCCCTAAAATCAGTATTTTTGATGTCGTCCAAGCCCTCGAGATCGTCACTGTCATTTTCGTCATAATCTGAAAGTCCTTCGTCGAGAGCAAACCTAATCTGTTCGTCATTCATTGTGTCTCGATAAAAAAAAAAAACAAAAAAAAGGCAAATAAAAAAAAATCACAAATTTAAAAAAACGCCCAATATGTGAAAAAAAATCGCACTGAATAAATAAAAAAACCGATGTAATTTTGAAAAAAATAATGAAATAATTATTTTCAATAGCTGAAAACTACAGCTGTTTTTATTTTCCAAGAAAATGTGGCAATAATGGAGGCGCCTTCCTTGGTAAAATATTCCGGAGGTAAAATAGTCCCCCGTTCGGATCTCCGGGTGGGGACTACTAAGGAAGGGGTCACCAGAAAAGTAAAAAAAAACATTCTACGAGTCGGAGCGTG
Source organism: Lycorma delicatula (assembly GCF_047948215.1). Lineage (NCBI taxonomy): Eukaryota > Metazoa > Arthropoda > Insecta > Hemiptera > Fulgoridae > Lycorma > Lycorma delicatula. Next base: position 166,750,948 of record NC_134459.1, on the reverse strand, counting down.
GAATGTTAAAAGCTTAAAAAAAGTTGGTATGGTAGAAAATTTAAAAAGGAAAATGGATAGGGTAAATGTGAATATAGTAGGAATTAGTGAGGTTCGGTGGGAAGTGGAAGGCGACTTTTGGTCAGGTGATTTTAGAGTAATTAACTCAGCGTCAAATAATGGGCAGGCCGTAGTATATATAGAGGTCCTAGCCCCCTTGAGGGTGAAGTGAACATTTCATCTTAGCTGACGACCTAATACGGTAATTGATTTCGTTTTTGGGCATAAAAAATTAGACTATGCATTTTATAAAAAATTCGATTTTCAGCTCTTTACCTTGACCCTTTCCTAAGGTACAGAGTACTGAAGGGTAATGGGAAGGGCAACCAAAAGGGATATGTTTGTTTACAGCAGGAGTATATCAGAGCTTCAACGTTAAGAACGAGGGGAACGCTGGAGAAAGAGGGCTTTTCAGGCTTAATTGTTATTTATTAGCATTATTCTCACAACAATGACGAAAACGAATACAACAGTGGGCCAGAGGAGCGGAGCCCCCTGGCCATCTGCTGTGAGCAAAGCGAGGCCTGACAACGTAGTATGTGTATATATATAAACTTTTAATATTATTTTAAAAAGAAAAACAAATAAAGAATAAAAATTTAATTGAAAAATTAAATATTTTAATTACAAATAACTACTAATAAAATTATCAAACCAAGTGAGAAAGTTTGCGTACAGATTTCTTGTTTCATGTTCCCAAAAAAAATCCCAAAGCTTTCTACAGTGATTTAATAATTTAAAACAAAATTAGTTTAATAAAAATAACAAAAATCTAAAGATAATACCTGCGCATCCTTAATGCACATACAAAAGTAATTATTCCATTTTTATTCACAAGAATATACAATACAGATTTTTATTCATACACACGTATTATAAACAAAACACACTTTTTTATTATATTTTATTTATAACTTAATGATTGATGCAAGAATTAGAATAAATACATTTCCACGTTGGAATGTCAAACACCATCTTTTAAAAAGTAGTGGTTGTAAAAATTCGGGTAGTTCCAGGTTCTACCATCCTAGACATTTAACTGAATAAAGAAAAAATAAAATTCGAAAGGATTTTATTTTTTTTTTTGTGGTTTGGCCAATTGTGAACCACGAACATTGATTTGATTTCATTTGTTCCTTCCTCACCATCAATTACTCATTTATTGTTTACAATTTTCATTTGTATTTAAAAAGTTAAAATTCTGCAGTTTTGAAATCTGCAAACAAATCTGTTTGATTTCATTGGGAATTCAGTTATAACCGAATTTTATTAAAATATCTCAATCAGTTTTCGAGATAAAAACTTCAATATCCAAACACAAAATGGCCGACAGATACACAAGTAGAGTTTCTAAAATTGCAGTTTTAAGGATTGTTTTCCCATACAAGGAAATTCTGTATATGTAAGTATAAAACAATAAACAAAGATTGTTTTCTGGAAATAAAAGAATATTATAAGCGTAAAATTAAAATAATATTTTTCATGTTGTAAACGTAAAAATATTTTAATTGGGCTTTGAAAATAAATTGGTATAAATTCCATATAAATACGCGTAGTAAAAAAAAAAAAATTATGAAAACATTTATTTAACAAGTATATTAGAATAAGTATGAAGCTTTATTTTATATCTGTTGTGTATTAATCGATTATTGTAAAAATCCTAAGCTACGTTAAAGGAATGTTCTATATCAAAAATTATAACGCAGGTAGCATGGATATGCTATGTCCTCTTAGCTGCATTATTTAATAAAAATATAATTTGTTTTTAAATAAATAGTTTTATATATTAATACACATTCACATTTTTAAAAATAATCTTTAATCAAATACGTTTTTAATCATTGAAGTACGTCGACAAATAAATAATTCTTGTACTAGTTAACAATAAAAGGAAATTTATTTACCAATATTACATTAAAAAAAACAAAAAAAAAAAAACGGTTTATGTATATAATCCTTGATTTATTGAATAAAAGACTTGAATTTAATTAGTATCTTCACTTCACAGGTATATAAGTTTAATAAAATAATGTGCAATGTAATACAATAATGCTAATAATATAATACATAAAATAACTAAACTTCAAAAGTAAAGCTAGTTTTGAATTAAAATTAGCTTAGATGTAAAAAGAAAATCTGAGGGTACAAAAACTAATAATTAATGGAAAAAAATATATATAAAAAAAAAACATGTTATTAATTTATTTCCATAGTAGAAATTTCCGTGTTTTTAAATTTTTTTAATGAATTGTTTTAATCTATTAAGTAGATGTTTGATTAAGCCAGAAGGATTTTGGGCAGAGTCTGGAAACTAAAAAAAAATACAGAAATTTCTATGCAGTTCATGCTAAAATATATATGCGTATTATTCTGATTAAAAAAATAATGAAAAAAATATCACATAAACATGATTCCGGAAAAGCTTTGTTTTCCAGTTACAGACAAAAAAAAATTACGCCGAAAGATTTCTGCATTAACGGTAAAATATTAACAGGAATAATATTTTCTCACCTGGATTATGTGTACTAAGCGGGAATCTATTAGATATACAGTCGAATAGGTATCTAAAAATTTACACAAGTGTATTCTTATAATAGAAAAAAGTTCGTAAGAATACAGATTCAAAATTAAAACCAAAATTTTAAAAGATATACATATATATTTTCAGAGCGTTTCAGTTTAATCGTCCCAGGCGATTTTCTCGTAAACTAAAAAAATTATTAAAAAAAAAAAATTAAAAATTTTAATTATTAAAAGATTAATAAAAAATTATTTACACAAAAGTTACTCAAATTAGAAGGGATCATCTCAAGATGACCTCGATGACCAATGAAAGAGAAGAAAATTTTACATTGGAATATGTAGTCACACATATGACGTTGGACCTTTTTTGAAGGTTATAAAAGAAGATAGTGTTATCGAGTTATACGTTTTTGAAGGTCATACAATATTCCTGGTGTATTTTTACTGCAGGCCATTTATTTATCTCGTAAACTACAGAAAAGGGCATAAAAATGACTTTACAATATATATGAAGCTGCTATGACACTAATAGATGAGTAAGTTGTTCTGGTACTGTGAACGTCTACGAAAAATTTTAAGTTTTACATTGTTACAAGAAAGTCCTGAAATCTTAGTCGATAGATAGAAGAGTCGCCACTCATTCGGTTATTTTTTTTTACTTTTGTTTGAAACATAAATTTGATGTATTAGAAGTCAACAAAGAATGGGATCTCATAAATACCTTATCAACAGGTTCCTATAGAATAAATTAACTTTATCAGTTGATCACATCAACACGATATATTTTTCGGTCTGAAGTTACTATTCGTGTTGGTACTGTCATTATTTATCTAGTGTTAGATCCAAAACAAGTGAAATGTTTACTAGGAAGTCTACTTCTAACAACAATCTAGATTACTACCTACACTAAAAATAAATATATGATGTTTCTAGGTAGAAATTAAAATATAAAAAAGAAAGCCCTTTAAAAATGTGTTTAAACGTACTAGGAGGTTTATTTTTTTCACATTATATTTAAAATTTAAACTAATAAGACATTATTTTATTTAAAATATAAACATATTAATAGATATTATTAATATGGCTACTTATCATAAGTAAAGTACAATTATTCATCAAAAATCTACCTCCTTCTGGTTTTTTTGCATTAAAAACAATTTTTTCTTGGATTTTTATAACATTAATTAGGAGTTCAACTTAGACAGATATTTAGTATAGATTTAAGAAAATGAATGAAGGGTTACAAATAAGGATTTTCTTCATAATTTCATTATTTTAGACATAAAATGGAAATAGAATTGACTAACTGAACGCTATTAATGAAATGCATTCACACGCAAACATACTCGTGTATTAGTCACATCAAATGAAAAGTCCAGTCTGGTAAAAATATTGTCATTTTATATTTAATTTAACGACAGAATTATTTTGGATATTTTGTTTAAATCGCAAAATGTATCTTTGTTCATCATTGTATAGGTATAATCTCAAATAATAACTTTCCCATCACGTATCTAAAAAGTGGATGTGTAAATTCAGAAAGCAACTCAGTAACTAAATATTTAAAATATTGAAATACAAAAACTAAAAACATTTTATTATATTTTATAAAGTATATGTCTTTTTTTAAATGAGTAAAAGTTTTTATTTAGATTATTCAATTCTTAAAATACGAATGAATAAAATAAAAGAAAACCATTAAACAGAGAAAGAAGCAAACAGAAATTATAAGGTTTCATAGATTTGTGAATTTGTTAACTACTTCGAATATAAAAAGATTGATAATTATTGAATCTATGTTTTCATCAAACGTTTATTTGTTTATACATACTATATTTAAAACTGCGTTCCTCATTGATCCAATATAAAAACTTTTTATAATCTGATCTATTTAGTTTGAATAGTGTTCCAGAAACAAAGGGCACTGTTCCGACTGATTATAGAGTTGTAAGATTAGAAAGAGAATGTCATATAATCACAGATCCGGAAGTCTATTGTTTTAAGCCTAAAACAAGTAAAATCTTTCGTCCTGATTTTTTCTTTAGGATAATATGAAACTAATAATAATTTATTTTACAAACTTTATACGTAATATTAGAGATTACTTGTAGTTTATTTTTGTAATTATCGTAATTGTATTGAAATAGATTAACAAATCTTTCTTTACGTATAATTAACACTTAAAACAAGAAAAAGCTATTGAACCATGATCTACTAAAGACAAACAAAAAAGAGAGAAACTGTCTGAGCGGGAAGGAAGAGACAAATAGTAAAGGGAATAAATTCATCAAAAATAGTTTGATTTAACTGTTGTGGTTTTATCACATACTTCAATAATAATGAAGTAACCATAATTTCAGTGAAGTAATTTTCCTGCAATAATACTCGGATAAGATACTCCTTTTAATCATGCACATTATCATTAAAAAAAAGAACTAATTTTTAAATAGTTTTCACAATTTTTGTTTGTTCTGTAGCTACACATTTTCCCATGAAATTAAATAAAAGAGGCGGTCTAAATGTATATAATATTTTTATATTAGGTCTCTCTAATTTTATTTTTATTAATACAAACTAAAAAGAGGGAAGAGTTGAATGAAATTGTTTTATCTAAAATCAACTATAATGCAAAAATGTTCGGAACTATAAAAAAAATTACAAAATCGATTGGCTAACGAAATGCCTTCCTTCGCAAATTAGTGGTAGTTTCTTATGCTTTATCTGATAGGTCCTAGATTTGCTATCTCAATTAAGCATGTAGGTTTTCATATATTTTAAAGCTTTCGGACCATATGTTCGCACACAAATTTCTAGCTTACGTAATATATTATTCATCAACTTAAAAAAAAAAAAACTTGTAGGATGATATCCATGACTACTTAAAAAAATAGTTATTCAGGATCGAACTGATAATGCATGAATAATAACTTAAATAACGAATTTAACAGCCTACCTAAACCCTTCAATATCGAATCTGGTGATTTTTCTTTATTTTTTTGTAGCCTCTGGGGCCAACACCGTTAGGTATTGCTTCGAGGATGAGATGAGTGTTTTTGTAGCGTGTAAAAATGGAATTTCTGACCGGTATTCAAACCCGGGACCTCTGGACGAAAGGCCGAGACGTTACTACTCGCGTCACTGAGACGGGCGCTACGAATCTGTTAAACACATTCAAATATATGATAAGAAAAATGATAAAGTTTTCAATATTACATTTTTAATCTTTTTTTTACGTCTCTTTGTTGTCGTTTTTTATATTTAATTTCCTCTTTGTAGATTCCAATTTGAACAAATGGCTTTTAACATCTACGCCAGTTCCAGTCATCGTAATCCTTGGGATATATTTACTTACAGTTTTAAAGATTGGACCAAAATTTATGGAAAAAAGAGAACCTTACAATATTAATGCAATTATGATGGTTTATAATTTATTTCAAATCATATATAATTCGTATTTTGTCGGATTGGTAAGTTTATATTTTTAATTTATTCTTAGAACACCATGTTCAAATTGAATACAAACAATAAATAATACATTATAAATATTACGCGCGTGTGTCTGCATATATTGGTATATAAAGAAACTTACCAAACAAATTTCCAAAAAAAAATAAAGGAATGCTAGATTGTAGAAGAATTAAAAACTGAAATAAAGAATACTTAGTTTCTAGTAAGAATAGTTAGTTTTGCCTAAACACATCTTGAAGCGATAAATTTTGAGTGTATTTTTGCACGAATGAGAAGTAGGAACACTGATAAAATAAGAATATAAAAAGTCCAGAGACGTCTAAAATAATTTTAACAGCTAGAGGGCTAGATGGAAGCATAACGGGTACAGTTAGATTAAAAAATTCGACAGGTTAGATATATCGTGAAGGAGAAAAGCTAATTAAACTGTAATAGAAGGACCAGAAAAAAAAACAAAAATTATAGAGAAGTAGAAGGGAGTAAAAATGAATGAAAATACAAAATGAATATTTTCAATTCAAAAGTCGCCCAAAAAAAAATCTGTTCATAAATTAACATTATTTTGGTCGGCCTCGGAGGTTCTGAGCGCATCAAAGCGACATTTTTATACGTTCAATATCTGGACGTAATCAAGTAGAATCCCACCACCTAAAGTGATGTTAAGGAAGAATAACATCAACGTAGCTGATGATATATTTACTAACGATGTTTAAAAACGATTCGTTAAATAAAGTATTTTAATTAGTTGCTAAAGGGAAGAAAACATAAAGGGCAAAAAAACAAATGATAACAGAGGAACAATTATTTCATAGAATAAACTGAAGGTGTTTGATGTTCAAGTTCCAATTCGTTACATAGAAAATATCAATTGTTTGTAAACAATTTCCATTATTATAAAGGTTTTTGTTTATTTCAAAATATCAACTCCGCGTTAAATGTATACCGTGGAAGAAGAGCCAGTTGAAATAAAGAGTTTTATTGAAGGTCTAAAACCGGCTAAAATTTACTCGCCAATATTAAAACAGTGTAGTAAAAAATATACTAACCGTGCAAATTTTTACAATAGGATCGATAAATCTGAATCGAAGAAAACAAGTGTCACAGAATTTCAACGTAGAAGACCGGGGAAGTTAAGACTAACGCTTTACAAACTCGTATTTATAATTTTATTCGCCATGACATAAACTTAAAGATTAAAAATGATTAACTGTCAAACAGTTAATCATCAATAATCATGCTATAAAATTTAACAAAACTCTCAATACGTACGAAACGTTCTGATTTTCTAAACAAAGAAGTTATTCTTCTGCAAGACAAAGCTCGTTACCACACCACTCGAAATTTACGGGAAATTCTGTAAAAGTCGGGTTAGGCGGTATTGCTTCATTCAACTTAGTCTCGATCCCGCTCGATCAGATTTTTATTTTTGTTTGGCTGTCAAAGAAATTTTTCGTCTCACCGAGTTCTTTACCCACTATCAAGTTAAGAATGCGTTAAAAAATTTGTCATGTTAAAAAAAGAGTATCATCAGTTTTCTAGAAAATTACCTTTTAATTTGATTATAAAAAAGAATCTCTAACCTTAACAGTGTTTCTAAGAAGTCAATTTCGAATATTGTATATATTAAAAATATGAAGGACCTTAGATTTTTGAGCGTTGGTAAAAATGTTTTTTAATGAAAATCTTATAACATTAAATTATTTTCCTTTCTTTTTCAATTTTTATACAATAATGAGAATTTTTTTGCCCTTTTTGAAACACAAATTTTATTTTATTTCTATTTATTAGTTAACTTAATTGATGAAAAAATAATTAATGAAGTAATTTATTTAATATCAACCAAAATATTTGTAATTTTTTGAAAACTTCAACCTCTAGCTAAAATGTTCTTCCGAAATCATCTTATTATTATAAAATATATTATAAAAATAAGATCAAATCACATGATTTTGAATATATTAAAAGCAAATTAAGAAAATAAAAAATTTATTGAGTACTTCAAGGTATAATTAATTAATTTTTTTTTTAACTTTTACTAAGGGTAAATTTATACCCACAGATGCGTTTTGTACTTCATCATTACAAAATTTGTTGTAACTAGACGAAAGGCAAAAAGTCAAAATACAAAGTAATTGTAAATGATTGAAGCAATTTGCTAACCCTGTATTCAAAATTAAGAACTAATGACAAATGTGAAAAAAAATTCATTTGATAAAATTAACAATAAAGTTTCATAACTCTATCATAAATTCTATCATATTTGTGGGAGAAATCTTCTATCAAATCGAAATGATAAAAGTAGAAGGATTGTGAAATATGTTTAAGATAAAGATGTGAGATAAATTTTTTAATATTTATAATGTTTGAGATAATAAATTTCACATATTTTTCAGTATCTTCAGTTAAAAAATACAATTCATTCTTAGTTAATACTTTTATCTTCACTTTTCATGATTTGAAAAACTGAATTTTCACTTTTCACACAAAAAGTGAATTCTATATAAACAAATGTCAAAATTTATATATAGTCAATAGAACTTAATTTTTAGTATAGTTAATCATAAATAATTTAAATACATACCTAATTACACATTTTTAATCAAATTTATTTGTTTTCACTTTGGTACATAATCTAATTTTCAGGTTCTCCTCAACAGGGAAGTACAGAGATATACGATTGAACACTTCTGTAGACCACTGCATTACACGAAGAATCCATTTAATGATGAAGTAAGTATTTCTTCTATTTTGTAAATTAAAAATTATATTACTAATTTCATCGTTTATATAGAAGTTCAGAAATCGGTCAGTAACATCAATTTATGTTAATACATCAAGTAAATATGTTCAACAAATCTAAATATTATACAGTTTTACGTAGATGATTTTCACGTAAATTTGCATTAAAATTTTCTTTTTGCAAAATTATATTTATATTTGTGAAAAGTATAATTAATTTAAAAATTGAAGGAAATTAAGTATTTTACCTATTTGTATATATTGTACTTGCATTTTATCAAGCAGTATTCTTTATTTATTTTAATATGCGAAAATAAATTTACATATTACGATTAAACATAAATTTTGTTAAGCCTATATTTTTTCTTCGTTTAACTATTTTATTTTCGATCGGTATCCCCAATAACAAATGCACAGTGTATGGTGCAAAATAATAATGCTGCAAAACGTGAAAGAGAGAGAAAAACAAATACAATAAAATTCTAAACACAGTATAATAAAATTAAAAGTATAAGATATAACTAACAATATTCACAAAGTCCGTAACAGAGAGCAAAAAAGGATAAATAAGTTAACACAACAATAAAACAAAGGAAAGGACAATATTGACTGCACAACAGCCTCAAGATTCAATTCATGACCAATTTTTCAAACTTTTCAGTCGTCTCACCTCTTGATTTATCAAGTAGGTTAACAGCCAGATTATTTTCATGCATGTTAAGCTTAAGTATATACTTCGAGTGTCGAAAATTCTATTGCTGTAAGATTCTATTTCTGTAAAATTGTGTTGCTGTTATGTTGTATCCCGTAGACCCATACTGAACGTAAAAACGCCATATACAACAATAGTTTGTTAACGACAATGCGGACCTCCTTCCTAGTAACCAGTTCAACTGCTTAAGTTTAATATTTAATTACGTCCTCTTCTCTCTTTCGTGATTTTACCACGGAAGATGGCTGTCCAAATGAAATCCTAAGTATCATAGATTATCCTAATGTAATATAATATCCTAATTACCTTTTTAAAAATTAAAATATATTGAGTTATTAATAATAATTATTAATCTCCGATTACAAAAAATCAAAAAATAATTTTAAAAAATCTAAAGTTATTATTGGTGAAAGAAAATTTTTTTGTACTTTTCACTTGAAAAATAATGTTATTTCATAGGCGTACAAGGAAGTCATGTGGTGTCCACATCAGATATTTCTATTTCGGCAATATTATATTTTAATATAGTAAAATAAGTACTATTACACTCATTAAATATTTATGAAGAAGATTACAGAAATGATTACGTTATAGAGGGTGAAATATATATACCTTATCTTCGATGATGTTATAGATGAAAGAATAGGGTATATGTTATGCTTTTGCACTATTATATTCTCACTAAATTATGAAACCTAAAACTCAAATAAATTCTTTGTTAGATAAACTATAGAAATTCAAATATGTGAATGACATAAATTAATTGATATCATTAATAAATAAGTAACAAGATAATTACACAATATTATCTCGACTTTCTTTTATCTTTTTTCGTTCTCTCTTTTATTTTTTTTTTTTTTTAATAGAAAAACTCTTGATATGTGTACTGAATGTTGACAACAGACAAACAAATTGTATTTAATTTCATTTCAAAGTTTTACCCGTTGATATGATATGTTGATGTAAATATAAAAGAGTATGTACTTTTATACTTCTGAGTATCTACTTTTTTTTTTTTTTTTAACTGAATTTTTACGGGCATCGACTGCTAAGGTCATTAGCCCTCGTCACATTCTTTAAAAGAAATTATTATCTCCATCAGGATCGTCATATGGAAGGGTGTAAAGGGCCCTTACATTTTATTTAAAAACACAAACTTCACAATAAACATTAAAACATGAAAGACAAGGACAATCACAAACACTTACGGGCCCGTAAATTTACGTAAAGGGCCCCAATATTAAAATGTGAGATAGGTTCTCAAAAGACCATGAACTTAAAATTAAAATTAAATTAATCAATACCATATCTTTCTTTCTTCTACGAAGTCTCATTTATAGTTTGCTTAAGCACCCTCGGGGCGACCAGAACCGCCGTTGAGCAGTATATCAGTCGTGCCAGGGTGCCGTGGCAGTTGAATCCTTCTTATATCAGGCCATAGGCATGCACGGCGTACACCCATAGCCTCGCGCCCTCAATCCACCCTTGAGGGTCCCCCATGCCATCATCGGACACACCCCGACTCACTGCTCTTGAATGCAGGTGAGCCAAAATGGTCTAGGCAAGAGGGCTACCTCCCGTCACTATACGTGCCACGCTTCGAGACTCCCTTATATGTATATATAAAACTACCGCTTAGAGTATCTTTTACCACAGCTTTAAACTTCCATTTTATAGACTTTTAAGAAGTCCACTGGCGTGTAAAAATGCAACTATATTTTCTTCATTTCCATTATACAGATCAGCACTAATATTATTTGTAAGACGGAACCTCTTTCTGAGGTCCTCATATATGGTACACTCTTCTATTAGATGCTTGATTGTCAGTGTTATATTACAAACACCGCACATTGGTCTCACTTCGCCGGTTAACAAATATAAATTTGTTAATCGCGTGTGACCGATTCTAAGTCTGGTCACCGCTACTTGTTCACGGCGAGTCAACTTATAGTCGCTTTTCCATTTATAAGGAGAAGTTTTAACCGAGTTTAATTTTGTATTTAAACTCCTCCATTCAGCGTTCCACTTGTTTCTTACTATGTTGGTTAGACGGTTTTTAACATCTGCCACTCTTACAGGAAATGCATCCAAGTCATCACAGACTGTTGCCTTTCTGGCAGCTTCGTCTGCGATTTCATTACCTATAATACCAGCATGCCCTGGAGTCCATACAAATACGCATCGCTGTCCTCGTTGTTTTAGTACGTATAAAATGGACAGGATGTTTGCAATTAGGACATCCTTAATGTTCTTGTTCCGAATTGCGACGAGTGCACTTAATGAATCGGAACATGTTAGCACTTTCTCTTCGCAATAGTGTTCAGTGTAGCGAAGAGCATGCTGAATTGCAGTGAGTTCTGCTGTGTAGACACTGGCCACATCTGGCAGTCTCCAAGAGTGGGCTTCTTCATTTACATATATCGAGCATCCAACACCATGTTCGGTTTTAGAACCGTCAGTATAAATTCTAATATGTTCTTCGTAACCACTGACGGTTGCTAAAAATTCCTGCTGGATGATCACTGCTGGTTTCTTTTTTATTTCTCCTTGAGAGAGATCCAACCTTGTATTTACCGCTGGCAAGAGCCATGGCGGTATTTCTCTAGTAGAAATTGCTAGTGTCTCTGGTATAGCAATTTCATATTTTCTTCTTAATTCGTGGTACCTAATTCCGGTTGGTCTGGAATAGGTAGCACGATGTTCATATACTGCAGCCATAGGATGATTCGTAAACAATTTATTATTTATATGAGCAGGGAAAGCCCATACATTTGCTGCATATCTTAACAAAAGGATCTCTCTTCTATAATGTAGTGGCATTATTCCGCCTTCAGACATTAGACTAGCCGCCGGACTTGTGCGGAAAGCGCCTGTTGCATATCTTATTCCGCTATTATGAACTACGTCTAACTTTCTTAAGTGCGACTTTCTAGCGGATGAATATACGATACATCCGTAGTCTAGTTTAGATTGAACCAATGCTTTATACAATCTCAATAATGTCTCTTTGTCTGAGCCCCAATTTAAATTCGATAAACATTTTATAATGTTTAGGGCTCTTTTGCATCTATCACCTGTATATGTAATCCCCATGTAAGGGATTTATCCAATACTAGTCCTAAATATCTTACGCTATCTTTATATTGTATTGGATTATCGTCAATTGTCAACGCAGGACTTTGATGAGGAATTCTCTTCCTACAAAAGTGTACACAGCACGTTTTCTCTGGTGAGAATTGGAATCCTGTATTCCTTGCAACTTCATTTAGAGCATTGATCGCTCGTTGCAATTTGTACCTCACCATAGCAGTCTTGTTGCTGGCATACACAATTGCCAGATCATCAACATAGACGCTTTTGCTGATTTCTACTGGAATGGCTTGTATCAATTTATTAATGGCAATGGTAAAAAAGGTACCGCTCAACGGCGAACCCTGCGGTATGCCATTTTCCAAGATTCTTTCACATGAATATTCATTTTTGACGCGTACTTGGAAGGTACGGTCATTCATGTAGTTGCTGAGCAGTATAGGCAGATTGCCACGAATGCCCCATTCATGTATCTGGAGCATTATACCATGACGCCAGGTCATATCGAAAGCCTTCTGAAGATCAAAGAAGACTCCGACACAATGTTTCCTTTTAATAAAGCAGTTATATATAATGTCCTCTAAGCTGATCATTTGATCAGTGGTAGAATGGTATTGCCGAAAACCTGCTTGATACGGTGATATCAGGTTTTCTTTTTCCAAAACCCAGACGAGTCGATTATTAATCATTTTTTCCAGTATTTTTCCCATAGCAAACGTCAAAGAAATAGGACGATAGCTACTGGGGTCTGTTAAATTTTTATCTACTTTTCGTGTGAAATGGTTGATTTTTAGTAAGTCTTGGAAAAAAAATGAAAGTGATATTACTTCATTTCCTAATCACGTTTCAAACAATATATGAAATTTGTAAATTCATTAAAATAAACTGTCCTTTTAACACTAAACAAAATTTGTAGAGAAATACATATTCTACTGACTAATGTTTACAATTACTCAAATCTGTCTAGCTCATTAGAAACGCATGAAAATATATTTTAGCGCCTATAACCAGATCTTGGGTAATTTTATTAATACTATTTATTATAATTAACATACTTTTATTCTACGTCAAGGAGAAAACATTCTTTAGAAATAATTGTAACGTCACTAACTTAGAGGGAGTGGCTGTCGTGATCATGAGACGTTAAGGCGAAGTGCTCGATAACGTCTTCCCAATAGAAATTATTAAATATTTCTGCTAATAAATGTATGATCATTTTTTCTAGTTTAAATATCACTTCTCTCTTTGACGTAATACTAACTAAATTATCTTCATTTAATTACATATGTATTTATAACCCTCTGTACTATGGCTGTATATTTCTACAGCTGTACTATAGCTGTCTATTTTCAATACAGCTCAATTGATTTTTATAATAATTTCTGACAGAATAAAAATTATTCATAAAGTGGCTTTTAGAATAAAAAGCCAGTTTTTGATCCTTCAAAAATGGCCTTTTATTCAAAAAGCTAATTGGTTCATGGACCTTTTAAAAAATACTGCAAAAATTATCGTCTCTATTGTAGATATTACTTTACAGAACCACATCCTTTCCTACTAAAAAATCATTTACGGGTTCACGTAAAATAATATCTGAAATAGTTGATATAATTTTATCATTTACTTATTTCATGAAATCCGAATTTCTTTTTATTTAATTTTACCAACATAAGCTGTATTTATTATTCGGAGTAAAAATATAATTTAAAATACTGTATTATTTTCAGTTTTACTACGGATCGTGGTGTTATCTTTTTTCCAAAATTATGGATCTACTAGACACGGTAAGTCACAATTATTATTATTATTCAATAGGTAACAGTTTCATATATATTAAGAATACTGATAAAAATATGTATAATATGATTATAAAATTAAATTTTAGAGAATAATAGTTGTTCTATACGAAAATAGATGATCTTAACATTTAATCTGAAATTATTGATTAAATTCGCTAATTTTATGTAATTTTATATCAAACAGGAATTTCACCCGGCTAATGGGCATCATGTAACAAAATTAAATATAATATATATACAGTATACATACAATTAATATCATATTTCCTTTCCAAAAAAAAAATTTGAAAAAGACCATACATAAATAAAATCATGATAAAGGATTTCATTAATGGCTCGTGATTAATTTCCTAAACATTATTCAAAATGGTATGGCATTGTTCTGATAAAATTTTCACAAATACGAAATGGAACACCGTATTGTAAGGACTACGTATACAGAAATTGTAAGTTTAATACATTTAAAAAATACATATTAGTAATAGTTATATGAAAATGATATGAAAATTTGAAAAAAAACTACATCTTTTCTAATATTAGTTTTTAAAAAAAATTTAATTACATGAAGGGCTTGTTTAGAAAGAGATCACTTTAACACGTTGAATCTTTAAGGTTATAAGATTCTTGTTTTTATTTAATGATGACGCTTTTGAAGAACCTCATATTATACTTCTAACTTCTAGTATTCAAGTAAATACATTACATAAATTATTATTTAATTAAAAGTTATGCGTAATTCATAATAGTGTCGTAAATCTGCTAAACTTTAAACTAAAATAAAGTAAATTTGTATACTAATTTTGGTAACGATATCTGGTTTTATTTACTAACTTTATTGGAATACACATTAAAGATACAACATATTATTAACAGTACGTAGCATGTATTAGTAAAATTTAAATAATTGTAAATTACATACGATATTTAAAAATCTCTTTTCCGTATTCTATGAAATAAATAATTTTACACGTTAATGGAACGTAATACATGATATATTTTATTAACAATTGAGATTTATGAAAAATTTTGAAATAAACTTTATGAAAAGAACTGACTACCGATAATTAGTCAATAAGAAGAAATAATTCGATGTAAAAAGAATTCTGGAAAAGTGAGGTACAGATTACGGAAGAGTATAGATTACAGCGCATGCGCCCACCATATCCAAGTGCCTTCCTTCTTACATCGACACGGTCATTGAACTTTCTATTGTGCAGTACTGTTAATATTTTCGCATAGAATCCTTTTATTAGGATGTTGTATTTTCCGTGTTATTATGTTAGATTTCAAAGGTTGACGAAAACATGGTATAACTATTTGTAATGCTGAAAGAAATATGGTCCTACATATAAGCTGCAAAGAAGCAGCTAAACAAAATTTCTTTCGTTTTCCTCTCGGCAATACACCGAAGCGAAAGTTGAATTACGGTAACGATTCGATATTAAAAAAAGGAAATGAATAGGAATGGAACGTTGATGCAATGAAAATAAAATACTGTCGATAACGAGTAGAAAAGAAAACGCTCTGAACATAAGAATTCTGTAATTAATGACTTTGAACAATGTTTAATGAAAGAAGTAATAGAAGATTTTTATCTGAGTCTACTATTTGTTGCTTCCAGCAAAATTATTTTACTGATAATACAAAATAAAATCTATTTTAAATGGAGATCCGGCACTCTTCGAAAAAACTCTTTGAAAAAAATGACTGAAAAGTAGATGGACGTGCAACTCGTTTCTATTACAAGACAATTGAAAAACCTTCCACTAAATATCTGGTACGAAAGGACTTGAAGAATCACTTACAAATAATTGAACATCGCGTGATAAAAATATTAGAAATTTTTAATTTTTATGATTCAGTTGACATAATAAAATCGAAAGAAAAAAATGTTTGAACCTATAAACCTTTTGCTCATTTCGATAATAAAGTAGACTTTCTTGTAAACTATTTTAATAGCGACATTTTAGACGACAATAACTATGAAATAGTCGTGAACTAGTTTGATGCCCTGGATTGAGGTCAATGTCTAATTGATCCTCGGTCACTTCACCAATGAGAGCAGGTCAATGTTTTTAGTAGTGAACATATTTTGCCAAAGTTCGGTGTGGCAACCCCGTGACTTACTATCAGTAGCATAATTTAATCTGATAAATGTATAATAGAAAGTTAATATTAAAAAATAATATGTTATAATTTTTTTTCAGTTTTTTATGGTACTAAAAAAGAAAAATTCCCATATAACATTCTTACATTTGTATCATCATACAGCTATGGTAACTGGAACTTGGATCAGCATAAAATATGTCAGAGGTGTGTATTAAACAATTCTGCTCTGATTATATACATATAAAATGATTGACTAGCACAACAAAACGCTAAAAATTACATCATTTCGCTCAAACATTTCATTCTAAAGTAGTACTAATTAAGAGGTTGCAATTTTCATTAAAACCACTGAAATTGGAGATGACTGATTTAATAAATTATTACTCTGGTTATGATTGCATTTATTTATCTCTTGTCTCAACAAGAATTAAATGAATAACGCTACCTCAAGTTAGCTCAAATATGGCTCAAGTTCCATTTTTATTCACTTAAAATAAAAATAAAAATATTTACCTAATAGCGTTTTGTGCTAAGGATTTTCATAAAGTTAACAATAGAACAAAAAGTTTCATTAACTTAAAGTATCTTAATTTTCAGGTGAGCAAGGAATTATACCTTGTGCAATAAACAGTGGTGTCCATGTAATTATGTATACCTATTACTTTCTGGCAGCATTAGGACCAGAAATACAAAAATACCTTTGGTGGAAACGTTATTTAACCAAAATACAAATTGTAAGTTTGCTTATAAAATTATACCTTAATTTAAGTAATAAATATTTAAGTTATTTATAGCAAATTGTAATTATATTACTAATGACAGTCACATTAAATTATCGTAATATAAACTAAAGATTTAATTACTTTTTTGTTTCAATAATTAAAGTAAGAAATTAGTTTTATGATTTTATTTGGTTCATTAACCTTAATTCAAAAAAATAACAATTTAGTCCGTTATGATAGAATTATTAGCATATAAAAAATTTAATTAAGTCAATTGAATAAATTACAAAAACATTTTCAGAAACTATGAATGAAATCTCATTCAAAAATTATCATTATTAAAAAAAAAAAAAAAAGGAAGAAACATAAAATATAAAATAAAAAAATAAAAAATGAATTTTGGATTTAAGTAATATTTAAAAATGAAATATAGCTATTGAAGTAAATTTTTATTAACATAAAAAAAATTGGTCTTAAATATTTATTATCAATATGAAAGATAAGTCTAAAATAAGTTATGTAAAGCAGATTTTAAGGAACAGATGATAAGTGCAATGAAAATAATATTTAAAAACATATTTTTAGAAAATTTGAAATGGCAAACAGTGAAACATTAAGTGATATTTGTCTTAAAAGTGTTTTACTGATAACGGGTGTGCAAAGTACAGATTTTTTCAAGTTATCCTAATTTTACGCAGTACAATGTTTTCTATGTCTTTGACTGTGTTGATATCTAGCGTTTAGAAGTAAATATTACAGGGATTATTAGCTCATATTTTAGCGTACTTAACTTATTGGTTTAGTCTATAAATAATAGTTTCTTGGCAAACACATAATAATTCACAAAAGGTGTTAAAACTTATGTCGGTTAACTTCTATGCACTTGTCAACAAGTTTGTCAATGTTTTTGGCTACTCTGGGTAGCTGTTACCTGTACGGTGTCTGTTTCCTGGATATCTTACTAAAACGTTGGATATCTTACGAATTTTAAATTCCTAAGCCTTTTTCCATTATGTTTTTATCATAAAAGAAGAATTTTTTTTAACAATCAATAATATAATTATCAGTAACTTTGTTTTATTTTTTTTTTTACTTTATGATCTCACAAATTTAAGGTGAAGAAAATAGCAATTCGTTACATCTATCAAAACATTTAATAGAATAAATAATAAAATTTCCCTATAAAGTAAATAACAATAGTTCCTACAATTTATATATTTCATATATTTAACTATATTTATATATTTTACAATCTTTGTTTGGCCTGTTAATTTACGTACTACCAATAAAATCGTATTACTTTGTTACTGGACGTATATTCTAAATGTGCCTTAGAATATACTTCACATTTGAAAGACATAGAAAGAATGTTTTGATGTTGTATAACTAAAATTCAACAAATCACTATGTATCAGTTTATATTAAAAAATATTTCAGAATTATTATTGTATATTATTTTTAAATCTGTATCTAGACTTATTAAATGTTAAAAAATTTAACATAATAAAAAGGAAAAGAAATTGAAGAAAGAGTGAAATTCATGATATTATAATAAACAAAAAATACATAAATTCTGTTATCCTAAAGAAAAAGGAAAATGTAATTTTCATGATTATATTTCACAGTTCAATTTATTAATATTTATGTAAGTATTAATTAATTTTTTATTTTTTTTCAGGCTCAATTCATTATTGTTATCGCGTTCTTTGGATATTTATATCTTAAGGACTGTGAAGTATCGCAAGCATATAATGTTTTATGGATTGCTAACGTTTTTCTCATATTTTGTTTGTTCATGAATTTCTACATTAAAACATATTTACAATCTGACACGAGTAAAGATAATAAAATATTTAAAAGAGGGTGACTAAACTTAATTGGAAAAAATATTTTTTTTTTGCTGCTGATTCTACTATTACCTTTAGTATAGTTCTTTTGTATGTAAATAAAACAAATTCACCTTAACGTTCAATTTTTATTGTAATATTTATAACCTTATTTAATAAAAATATATCTTATGTAAAAAGAGTCAATAATGTGTATTTGTAGAAAAAATATATAAAGCACACTATTAATCATATGTTCGAACTTGATTGTACATAAAACATTAAGTTACTATTTACATTATTTTATTAAAAATATATTATATTTTTTTTTTAATATATTATAAAAAATATTTTATATTATCATATAAAAATATATGGTTTTAAGTGTTTTTAAATTAGATAAGTAATTTTGTTAATGATTTTAACTTCCTTATACGAAGAATAGGAAATATTGTGATCACGAAAAATTT
This sequence comes from Lycorma delicatula, assembly GCF_047948215.1. Taxonomy (NCBI): domain Eukaryota; kingdom Metazoa; phylum Arthropoda; class Insecta; order Hemiptera; family Fulgoridae; genus Lycorma; species Lycorma delicatula. The sequence continues at coordinate 166,731,451 of NC_134459.1, read as the reverse complement.
CAGTTTTTCACATTTCCACGTAAATATCCACTTTCACCATCCCTGAATCCATTTTGACTAGTTTCGGCGAGACGTCTGTACGTATGTATCTTGCATAACTCAAAAACGATTATCCGTAAAATGTTGAAATTTTGTAATTAGGGCTGCTGTAACATCTATTTGTGCATGCCCCCTTTTGATTGCAATCGACTTCACCAAAAATGTCCAGAAGAACACAGCATACAAAGAATTTGGATTTTTGATTTTTTCTTAACTGTAGTAATAAGCCCTCATTGAGAGCTTTTCAACGATATATCGTAAGTGGTACTTATTTTCATTGCTTCCAGAGTTATAGCGAAATAAAATTTTAATTAATGAAATATTTGGTCTTACAAGGGCTCTTACACATCTGTTCGAATCCGACTTTATTTATTTTTTTTTTTTTTTACTTTAAATATGTTGATTTATTAATAATTTATTAACCTTTGACTGTAAAAATAAATTACAATAAATAAAAATTCAATAAAAATAAAAAAATTAGAAGTTATTAGTGAAAGAACTGTATATGTGTAATTTAATAGACGTACAAGGAACTAATGGACTGTCCACATCAGGTTTTTAATAACTGTTTTTATCAGGTATGAGAAAGTCATTTAATTTTATCAATTCATAATAATATAAAATATGAATATAGTGTTATATGAATATGTAATATAAATATATTGTTAGTTGTAACCCGCCGGGTTTGTCGGCCTGAATCTGATCAAGGCTACGCATTTACCGGTACATTTTCAATTACATGTCAAACTGCACACAGATGACTTGACACTTCTGCAGAGTACTGTTATCATCATGCCATTGTGCTGTTACTGTGTAATCTGGTAGTAATAAGTAAAGAAAAACATGTTGTAAATAGTTTTGACGAAATAAAAATTAAAAAATTCTACGAGTTATATGATTTTAATGCATGATATGGTAAAATTTTTGCGTTAAATAGTAGAAAATTAGTATTTGGTGACGGACTATTATATAAATATTTTAAATATCCAAAAAAAACTTTATTCAGGGGGACAACTGTTGCTATGGAAACAATAATTAATTCATCATATAAACTGGAGAAGTTAGTTGGGATAGCCATATTTATCCCTACCAGATTTTTAGTTTAAATAGTCAACCTTCACGGGACGTTTACTATACTTAAACCATTATACTAAATATAAACCTAAAGTTATTAATACCTTAAGTCCAGGCAAATAAGTTAAGTTGAAGTTCATTTTGAAGCGTGATTTGAAAGATGAATTTGAATTTGGAAGGCCGTTCTACCAGTAAAAATACTTATAACTAATATGAAAACGTAGGTGAAAAGAAAACTACTTTTTTATTGAAATAAGAAAAATAAAGCAGATAAACAATGTAAATAGAGGAACAGTCAGTTAAGTTACTTTCGAAAGAGAAAAAAATATATGTAATTTTTAAGTTCTGAGTAAATTGTTTTTTTTTTTTACTCGATAATACTAATACATCACAATGATTTCACAATGAAATTACATTCAAAATCTAAAGTTAATAAAAAAAACAGTGAATTAAAAAACCTCCTAAATTTTTTTAGCAAGCAACTTTAAACGTATCGAGAAATTAATCTCCTTTTTTTATCATTTTTGTGAGTTGTTTTAAGTGATTTTCTTAAAAATATATAATTTTAAAGTTTTGAAAAGTTTTTTTTGCTAATATAAGAGAACTTGCAAAACTATTTATCACGTATATGTATTTTTAATTTTTCTTTTTGTAGTCTTTTAACTTGTTCAATCTTTAAGTACCTTTACTTTCTGCAGCTGTTCATTTTACCTTTCAAAAGAACAAAAATTGCTTCTTCAGTGATGCTAAATTTATTTTCCAAAAAACCTTGTTTAAATGAAGAAAAAACAATTTAATTGAAATTATTTAAAATAATTTTCAATAAAATAAAATTATTTAATAATCACTCTGTTTATAAAGTGGAACATAAGATTGCGTTCATTGAGTAAATTTTATTGTAACCTATCTTATTACAAATTTTATATACGAATTATGAAAAAACTTTATACGTACATTTTTAAATTTATTTTAATACCAGTTCAATATTTATTTCAAATTTTTATTAATAATGGGTTATTTTTTTGAAGGAACTATATGCAAATTATACATATTTACTTAAGAAAGGAATTCTCATTGAAATTCCTAAAAAAAAATATACTAACACTTTACGTACATTACTTACATACAGAACATTTGAGGGTAGAATCTAAAACGTACAGGTAGTTTAGAAGAACTAAGGTATCAGTAGTACAGTAGAAAACAATAAAATGGATAACAATCAACAGCTGATTGATGAAACACTTCATAGGTAAAGAAAAACAGTAAAAACAAAGAAAAAAATTAAAAACGTAAGTTGAAACAGAAACCAAGAAGGGAACGACGGATTGATTAATAATTTGTGTTCTGATTAATATATTCATGTTTAAAAGTAGACGAATTGCCAGTCCTAAGCGAGCAGGAGCTGCACGGGTGTTAGGATCTTATTTTGGTGATAAAGCATTAAAAGCTGTCAAAAAGGTGGGGGGTAAAATTGTAAACAAAGAAATCGATTTTTTGCCGGTAGAGTTACATATTGCTGGATAGAATTAAAACGAACCGGGAAAATTATTGCCGGACCGGGAAGAATTAAAACGAAAGAGAAACAATCCCAGTGTAAACAAATTGGACGCAGCTTGTAAAGTACACGATATTGCTTACGCTAGGTACAGAGATAACGAAAACAGAGCGGCTGCAGATCGTAAATTAGCCGAGACCGCTTGGGAAAGAGTTAAAGCTAAGGATTCGAGTATCGCAGAAAAGGCTACTGCATTGGCGGTACTAAATGCGATGAAGTTAAAAGCAAAGTTCGGCGGTGGAAGAGTAAGAAGACGATCAAAAAGGAATAATATAAAACGTCTTGTTGAAATGTTGATGAAAAGAAAAGCCGACACTGCAAGGCAGGGATTATACCTTAAGCCCTATCCTTTGACCGGATTGGGGATGGGTGGTAAAAAAAGTCATCGTCGTCGTCTCCAATAAAGGGAATACCAGGGCGTCCACTATCGAATATAGAATAAGAAAAGTGTACAAGGATGAAACCGATACAATGTAGAGTGGTTTTATTTGCACCATCGCCGGTTAAAATTCCGTTAATATTGTGTATTTCATCAACGGTGGAAGCGTTGCCCATTTTTTACAACACTACAGTATCATCATCATCATCATCATCATCAAAAAATAAGTCTGCTGACACTGTTAGCAACATCAGAGCATCGTTACCTTAAGAAAAAGCAAAGGGTAACCTCGGTAATACGAGTTTATCATTACGGAACGTAACGTTAAATGATGATATTGACAAAACCGAATTGAAGAAAACAGTAGTGAATGTTACATCAACATCATTACCTTCAGCGACAGTTGCAGTGTTACAAATATTAAACGCAACTAATAGCAATATAGCATTACCTAACATAACGTTACATGTACATAATTATGATGGTCTTGTAGAATAAAAAGTGGAGAGGGTTACCCCCACCACGTCTACGGTGATATAATAAAGGGGTTTAAGAAAGTTTTCTTTGACTTCGCATACGCAGTTGAGCAACGGTCATGGAAGGAGTTATAGTGTATTACGGCTTCCTCAGTAACCGAGATGAGTTAATAGTTAAAGAACTCGCTGTTGTCAGTGACAGCGGATGTTACATGATCATACATTTTCCTTTAGCGTACCTGCGCGCTAAATTGAATTCGAAATACAGGTGGATATGGCCGCTTGGTTAGAAAGAAACTTTTACAAAATAGATTGGGAGTACGGTGACGCTGTAAACAGCGAGGATGTTATGAAGAAACTTTAGTCACAGTTCTCTACAATATACACAAAGGGGTTGGAGAACTCTGAATTTTTGCGTCGATATCATAACGATGTTCGAATGAACAAGAGGACGTACCAAAGCCAAATTCGAATTACATCGTAACATGTCCGTACCATAAACTACATCCAAACGGAAAATGTGCGTTACAAACGGATGTTTCTACATGGAGTGGTAGAAATAGTGTAAAAAGCCGTTGGTTCTGGTCAGAAAACCGGATCGTTTGATATCGTATGAAAATACAAACGTAAAGAACAAAGAAGAATTGACCAAGAACGGTTTTTACTATTTCTTCAAAGATTTATGCATAAGATGTTGGCGCAACGAACCGATTAACTCGCATAATTTACCACAATGTAGGAATTGCATCAAGCAAAACATACCATTGTCTTTAGAGTCTATCGTACCTCGAAGAGGACTGTCGCTGTAGAGCTCAGTCTGCTGCAAGATGTTGACGAAACCACATATTTGGTTAGAGGTCTCAATCATAGTTGTAGCCTTCAATCTTGGCTTAATGCCGGGAATATTATTTATGCTTGCTTTGTGGATCACATACAATCATTCGCAAGAAAAAAAGTAAAAACGATATAAAACCCGGTTCGCGTGTTTTATGGTAGGCCTATAGGGGAGAGATTTCATTCATTTAAAAAAAATCTCAACTCGCCGCGGTGCTACTTCCAGGGTGGTGTGGAAATGCAGCTGGTAAATAGGTACAGTTTCTACCTAGCTACTCCAGCTCCCGGACGTGGCTCGTTCACCAAGAGGCGACGGGTGTGCGCGTTGATGTAGCGACGTGGAGTTGTTGACAGTGCGAAATGTAGTGCGCGAATGAATGACAGCAGAAGAACATGGCTTAACGTTGAGCAATGACCTTAAACAATGATCTTGACCTTGCAACCGTAACCTTGGCCTTGAATTTCGACCTTGAACAATGACCGTGACCTCAACTGGGGTTCACTTTTATATTTTACCCTGACCTTTGACCCCCCCACTCATGGGTGGTGACCTTGAATTTGCACCAAAACATACACTTCAGACACTACATATTTATTTATCTAAATATTTATAACCATAACAGCTTTCAAATAATAACTGTCTACATAGAAAATGTGTAATTGTATAATGAAAATCTAAATACAAGATTACAGTAAATATATTTCAAAAAAAATTCAACAATTGTATTGAAAAAAAGGAAAAAAAAAATTTTATAATTGGTATATAAATGGAAAAAAATGATTTCAGAAACCGGTATTTATGCAATGTTAGCATCATTTAAATAAATTACGTTGTTACGCCTCAAATGATTACAAATTGAGAATTGCTCTATAAAATTAGTTAATTAATCTTCTACAAAAGTTTAATATATCCATTACAGCCGATATACGCTAAATTATACCATAAATATATATTTCAATATAATATGCATTCTTCCGAAATAAAAACCGAAAGTGAAAAATATAATTTTTGGCGGGAAACTTTATTGAAGATGAAAAGAATTAAAGTGGCTCTAGCATATTGTCATTGCAAAACATAAAACCGATTTAATTATTTTTTACGAAAATTTAATTTTTTTTAAATCAATACCTTTTAATTCGATTTCTAACGGTCTTTCATATTTATATTAATTCATCTCAACTGTTTTTTTGTTAAAAATAGGGAAAATTTCGTCAAAAAATCGTAATATTATATTTGAAATATTAACTTTTTTTTTTGTTTTTAGTATCAATTATACAAATTGTTTTCTCTAAATAATATTCTTTTATTTAAATTTATTTAAAAGAGTATTGTAATCTATTTATTTAAAACTATCTAATGTTTTTAATAAAACTCATATATTTAATATTTACTTTTATCTTTTTAAATACGATGTGAAGATGAGAATGAAACAACCTATTTTGTTTGTTTTCTATTAAGGAAATGGCGTGCAATAGTTTTGTATTCTGACTTATTTAAAATTTAATACAGACTGTTTTCTTTTGCGATCTAACAGAATCGTTAAATGCATATTTCATTAAACTCGTTCAATAATTCAATATTTAAAATACTTAAATAAATCTTATAAATGACCTTCACCCCGTTATATCACAAATAATGTACCAAAACAATGAAAGTGTCACACATTACATTATAGTACACCGATACTGATTTCAATGAAAATGTTATAACAGTAATCGATGGTATACTTTAACAAATTGTGTATTCAAATCCGATACTTTAAATTATCATATTTGCCTATTTCGAAAACAATAGTACCATAACGAGTGACCAAACAATTTCCTGAACGTGGGAAACATATTACTGTATGTTAACGCAGCACCTCTCAGTCGTCATGTAAGTAGTCAGGCTTGCAGTCGACTATCTCACCATATAAAAAGTGATCTGCTTCCACAACTGTATCCTTCGCTATATATCATCAGATCAACAAAATCGAAGTATCAAAAATCCGGTCAGCGGTGGAACACAAATTCTTAAAGAAACCATCCTGCAGTAACTGTATTGTCTTCGTAATTACATAAAGTAAGAAAACTTATTTTTGTATAAAAACATTTTTTGTAATTACTTTTTAGTATTTAATTATAAATAATAACTTACGATAAAGTTAATATTTCTGGAATATAATAAAATTAATTCTGTTTTATAAACAGGAACGTAAGAGCAATTTGTTCCATATTTCAGAAACATTTGACCTATTATTTCTTCATCGCTACTTGGTGTTTCAAAAGTGTATAACAATTTCAATTGTCTATTTTAGACTGAAATTTTCAGGTAATCATAAAATAGAAACCATTTTGTACCTGTTTTTTGGTAATTAAATTTATTCAAAATCTTTTTATCTTAGCAGTTGTTACATTAGGTAACAAATAATAAAATTTGTCTACAGGTACGCTGTAATTAGCAGAAAATAGCTTAAACTTTACTTGTTATAATTTAACATTTACTTGTAATTGTATTTATTTTCTTATTTCAAAAAGATTTTAATGAAAATTGAGTTTCAATTCCTTTGTTCAACACTTACAAAAAAATTATACAACTTTGTTTTTACATTATATTCATAAGTATAAAAATAAAAGTTAACAATTCAACCAGATAACATACAATTAAAGTTACTGTAAAAACATTTAAGAAGATACCACAGTAATCCAATGTGTGTTAAAATTTAATCAATTGACATAAATGAACATATTTATCTTAAATCGAAGTTCTTTACTGACCGTCTATTGCTAAGTTGCTAATCTTGTTGTAACATCGTTAGAGACCTACTTTATAGAACTGAAGAGTCTAGGTTAATAATTAATTGATTGGTATTACAACCAATTTTTTTTTACTTAATACATAAATATGGTCCACCACGTTGATGTTCTATTCAATCCGAAAATCTGTATATAATGCAATTATAAAATAGTTAATATTTAAATATTAATAATACATATGCTTAATAACATTTATGCTTAAATATTTAATGTGATTTTTAAACGCACATATAAAATTTAAAACATTAAGAAAATATTTTTATAATTTTGAACGTAGTTCCAAAACCTTCCGGTGAAAGATTTGTTTATGATTTACCTAATAAAATGCAGCAAACAAAAATGCCATGATATTTTAATTACAAAGTTTAAATATGAAATAAAATTTATGTAAACCTCTTTTTAAAACTTATTGAACGCTTATAATTTACAGGTAATTGTTATTTTCTATATTTCTTACTTATTTTTTTATAAAATTGAGTTTATAAGAGTCGTTTCATAAAACAAATAAAAATAAAACAAACTACAATTCGAAAGAATGCTGTTACGATATTTTTACATTTTTGGGGGTTTCTAATCTCTTTATTCAACATGGCTGTTTATTTTTTATTTACTGGCTTAAAATGAATTTTTGTGAAAAATATTAAGCGTTTAATCTTTTGAACTAGCCAAAACGTTTATATATTATTGGAGACAGAATTATAATTACTTTCATTCAATGTATTCTTTTAATTTATTATTAAAAAGGGATGCATTTTATTAAGATAATCATTTTTTTAAAAATGAAATTTTTAGGGATTTTTTCAATCTGTCCTCTTCTGTGTAATGAATTACGACTTAAACAAAGGGAAACGGTTAATCGAACTAATATTAAATAAAATACTAATTAAAACTTATTTCGTTTTCATTAAATAAACTATCAGACTCGTTTGATGCGGTAAAAGAAATTAACTTAATAAAAAATAAATAATTTCTACATAAAAAGGGATCCTTAAATATTTTTCCATATCTATTTAAATTATGACTAACAAAATTCAATGTAAAATAAAAAATTAAATATCCAACATAACTGATTAACCCTTAACTTGAATTACCTTGCCGAATCCAGCTAACCTTGAGTGACCACAATGTCCTACTCTTATTATATAAACTTACTAGCGTCCCCGTCGCGGCTTGACCCACAGTAGTGAGAAAATGAGGATTTTCAAGGTCAATTTCAAGGTCATTCGACGCTGCCGGGTGAGGTGGCATGTGTGAACCCCTGGTGCGAGGCTAGATGAGGCGAGGTGAGCATCTTGTGCGAGGCTATAACATCGAGCTACTGACAGCTCCGTGGCGCGAGTGGTAGAGTTTCAGCCTATCATCCGGAGGTCCCGGGTTCGAATCCCGGTAAAATAATAAAACCTTTTAAAATATAAATATACAAATTTAATAAAAACTATAACAATTACGTCAACGAACAAGTAGATATAAATCGTTATTATTTTCCTTATGAAAACCGCACAATCATGTTTAGACCTACTTATCTATTGCACACACATCTGCTCAAGTTTTAACAACTAATTTTTCCTTATAAACAGGAAACGCTTATCAACCGCTTGTTTCGACATCCTTATCACCAATCACATCCGCTCGACTCCGATTAAAACAAAAATTAATCTTTTCCTTATAAAACCGGAAAACAGTCAACCCACCGCATCCTACCAACTGGTATAAATAGCGAAGTTCAAACAGTGCACTACCATTTCAAAAGTGGATTTGACTGCAGACGAAGAGTTTATACTGTACGTTGTTGAAGGTGATATAGTTGAAAATTTTTATCCGAATATTGGTGAAGTATATGTTTATATTGAATCAATTCGGAATATATATTTGAACCAAAGAAGAAGAAGCATCATATTAAATAATCAGGTAAGTGTTTTGATTCTTAATAAGATAAGTTTATGTAGAAAGCCTGAAGCATTAATGGTGTTCTCACCTAACTTTTAGTTCAAACACCATTTAAAAACTTCCTAAGATAAGTCAGTGTCTTAGAAATTAGAAATAATAACAGTAAAATCTCTTAAAATATAAATTTAATAAAAAAGTAGAATAATAAATTTTTAAAATTAAAAGAGAACTATAACAATATCCTCTTTTATGTTATGTCACATAGATATAATTAAAATTAAATTTTACTCGTTTAACTCTGATCCTATTTCAAATGTTATTAGAGTTGTATCATATTAATGGACATATGTTGTATACCTGACTGGATACACATAGACGAGGTAACGCACAGGCTTTTAATAATCGTTTTTTCCTGTTCGAGGTCAAGACGTCGCTATCGATCACGTGGCTTGGGTGTGGTACTTTGTGCGCGTGTGATAATTGCTGTGTTTCTATTGGTCGAGATGACATAATGTTTTTTTCCTGTTCAAACATGTTCGAGCTCACGCGGCTTGGGTGTGGTACTTTGTGCGCGTGTAATAACTGTCGTGTTTCTATTGGTCGAGATGACGGCATTGTGCGAGTGGTGGGAAGAAGAGGTATATAATGCGTTATTATAAATACTGTTTAACTCATTCACTTCTTGTATCTCGTTGTGTTCACTTGTATCTCATGTTTATATTGATTCAATACGGAATATATATTTGAACCAAAGAAGAAGAAGCATCATATTAAATAACAAGGTAAGTGTTTTGATTCTTAATAAGATATGTTTATGTAGAAAGCCTCTAAGCATTAATGGTGTTCTAACCTAATTTTTAGTACAAACACTAATTAAAACCTTCGTAAGATAAGTCAGTGTCTTAGAAATTAGAAATAATAACAGTAAAATCTCTTAAAGTATAAATTTAATAAAATAGAAGAATAATAAATTAAAAAAATTAAAAGAGAACTATTAAAAATGTCCTCTTTTATGTTATGTCACAAAGATATAATTAAAATTAAATTTTGATATATATCTGAAAAATTAAACATATTTATTTAATTAAACAAAATCGAAAATGGTGTTTCCATTATACAAACATCTAATTAAAAAAGTAAATATAATTACATTGTGTGTGTGCATATAATCTTCGCTCAGATTATATAACGAATCATGTTTTTTTTTTAAATTGCAAATTGTATTGTAATCTGTACAACCTAAGTTATAGACTACTCATGCTTCATGTGGCTAACAAAAAAAAAAAAAAAAAAAAAAAAAAAAAAAAATTTGAAAGGTACATAAAAACGATGGATATAAACGAATATAAAATGAACATAAAAGATCATGAAAGGATCATAATCGAACGTGATACACACATAAACGAACATGAACCATACCTGAACAGTATACGAAACGAACATAAATGTTCATGAAACTAACATGATAAAAACATGAATTCAACATAAACGAACATGAAATAACTTAAACAATCATAAAATGAAAATGAAAGTCATAATTCGAATATTAAAGATCATAACACAAACGTAAAAGCATCCTAAATTATTATAAACAAACATGAAATTATCATAAAAACAATGACAACTTTAGACGATTTCTTCATTCTTACATTTGAATTCTTAAGTGTAAATCGTACTAGTGCCTTTATCTTCTGATAACCAGCATTAGAGTTACTTAAACAGTCAAATTTATCTGTAACTCACACGAGTTTGGTTTAATTTACGACTAAGTTAAAACTTAAGTATACAAGTCAACTAAATTAAATTATCAAATGGACTTTACTCGTTTGATTAACTCTGATCTGATTTCAAATGTTATCGATTCGTAAGAACGAATCGATACTGTGTACACACATCCGGTTGAAAATGAAAACTGAAGTAGCTGCTCCCTTTAAAGTCCGCCAACTAGGTACTTAAGCTGTCTCCTCTAGGCGATTTCTTCAGTCCTGCATTGGATTTCGTGAGAGTAAGTCGTACTAGTGCTTATATTCGGATAACCAGCCTTAGATTTACTTAAACAGTCAAATTGTAAGTTGCCCGAGTTTGGTTTGATCTACGCCTACAACATCATAATTGTTAGCTTAATACAGCAATTAGACCGACTACGATAAACCTAATGTAAGTATACAAGACTACATAAATATTATTAAAATTATTCGCATTATTAATTTTCACCCGATATATATAGGCTCATATTCGACCACAATCTAATTCGTGATTGTTGCTGTTTTTGTTGCAGGAACATGTCTGGAGTAAACCGTTACAAGAAGATCAAACACTCTGCGATCGATCAAGTCGGCCGCTTCATCCTTGTTGAAAACGCATTCAATTGCAACCTGGTCACATACAACTACAAGAATGACAATCAAACAAACAAGGACATCGGACCACTTTTAAATTCTATGAAGCTTAAAATCGGAACGTTGCTGACCGAAACGGTTGATCGCTATGGTTCTATAAAATACATCTTAATCGAGCTACCGTACGAAAAACCAATGGTTGATGAGTATAGAGATATATGCTTCAAAACAAAAAACTTTGCGGTCATCAACGTGAACGATATCGAACACTCGATGAAAGCCGCGTTCGAGTCATTGCTTCGCGAAGAGACCAATTTTGAAGGAAAGCAAATCTGAGTATCGATGGGGTCTTAGTTCGCATAAATCGTTACCGTCCACTCAAAGGGTCATCTTTCATTCCTCTACCTAAATCCATCCTACACAGACATTCCGTCGTCAACGTGAAGAATAATGACGATCTTTGTTTCGTATGGTCGATCCTGTGCAAGTACGTGCAAGGTCGTCATCGTAATCGTATAGATAAGAGATACGACGCCCTATTAAACAAGTATAATTTTGGTTCCCTTAACTTTCCAACACCTTTGAGTGATGTCTACAAATTCGAAAAAATGAACGACGGAGTTTCTGTAAACGTTTACTCGGTAGATGAAAACGAAAACATCGTTCCCATCAAGGTTTGTTCTGCTGAAAATCATGACCATTTTGATCTTTTGTTGCTAGTCGAAGGTGATCGTCGTCATTTCTGTTTCATTTCCGATTTCGAAAGGTTGATACGATCCCAGCTGACGAAACACAAGTACGGAATTAAGATTTGTAAGAGGTGTTTCACCTACTACAAAACTGATAAAGATTGTGCGAGAAAGATGGCAGATCATCTCGAAAGATGCAGCAGTAATCCTCCTGCAAGAGTAGTTCTCCCCGAAGTGCAGGAAGACGGCTCTCAACCTGTACTGAAATTCAAGAATTACCATCATATGTTTCCAGTTCCTATAGTATGTTACGCCGATTTTGAATGTATCTTAAAACCGATCGCAAAGTGCTATCCCAACCCCAAAAGTTCATACACCGTTTCTACGGAGCAGCACATCCCCATGAGCTATTGTGTGTATTTTGTAGTTCATCCTTCCACGCCGGAGGCCGTTCGAAACGTGATTCCAACAGACCCTATCCTTTACAGAGGAAAAGAAGCGTCCTGTTCGTTTATGCAACTCCTGTATGACGTAGCTGCCCGTGTTGGTGAAGTCCTAAAAGTGTACAAAGTAATGGAATTTTCTGAAGAAGACAGACATTCCTTCGACTCAGCCACAAAGTGTCAGATGTGTAATGTGAAATTCACCCCTGAGGTCCAACCGGTGAGAGACCACTGTCACATCACAGGAAACTACCGCGCAGCACTATGTTCCATATGCAACCTGAAAAGGGTTAGTCGGACCTTCATCCCCGTTTTCATACATAACAGTTCAAACTATGATTCCCATTTCATCGTCCGAGACCTCTCTTGAAGAGAGGTCTCTTCTAGGGTTTCCCAAGAGGTGGTGTACTCGTATGGGTAGACTCCTCTTTTCTGGTAACAAGGGGCATATCCGATTCGTTGAAAAACCTTTTGGTATGGTTAAATTTATCGGTAGGTATGGTTTTTACAAGGTAATCTAGGCTGGAGGCCATGAATCGGTAGGTGTCGATAAAGCGAACGGAAATACGGTCGTTGATTCTCTTCGAAAAGGAGATGTATTTTTCGGTATAGTTCGGGATCACAGTGATTTGTTTTTCGTCATAGCCTAGTTCTCTGACGATGAAATGGGAATCATAGTTTGAACTGTTATGTATGAAAACGGGGATGAAGGTCCGACTAACCCTTTTCAGGTTGCATATGGAACATAGTGCTGCGCGGTAGTTTCCTGTGATGTGACAGTGGTCTCTCACCGGTTGGACCTCAGGGGTGAATTTCACATTACACATCTGACACTTTGTGGCTGAGTCGAAGGAATGTCTGTCTTCTTCAGAAAATTCCATTACTTTGTACACTTTTAGGACTTCACCAACACGGGCAGCTACGTCATACAGGAGTTGCATAAACGAACAGGACGCTTCTTTTCCTCTGTAAAGGATAGGGTCTGTTGGAATCACGTTTCGAACGGCCTCCGGCGTGGAAGGATGAACTACAAAATACACACAATAGCTCATGGGGATGTGCTGCTCCGTAGAAACGGTGTATGAACTTTTGGGGTTGGGATAGCACTTTGCGATCGGTTTTAAGATACATTCAAAATCGGCGTAACATACTATAGGAACTGGAAACATATGATGGTAATTCTTGAATTTCAGTACAGGTTGAGAGCCGTCTTCCTGCACTTCGGGGAGAACTACTCTTGCAGGAGGATTACTGCTGCATCTTTCGAGATGATCTGCCATCTTTCTCGCACAATCTTTATCAGTTTTGTAGTAGGTGAAACACCTCTTACAAATCTTAATTCCGTACTTGTGTTTCGTCAGCTGGGATCGTATCAACCTTTCGAAATCGGAAATGAAACAGAAATGACGACGATCACCTTCGACTAGCAACAAAAGATCAAAATGGTCATGATTTTCAGCAGAACAAACCTTGATGGGAACGATGTTTTCGTTTTCATCTACCGAGTAAACGTTTACAGAAACTCCGTCGTTCATTTTTTCGAATTTGTAGACATCACTCAAAGGTGTTGGAAAGTTAAGGGAACCAAAATTATACTTGTTTAATAGGGCGTCGTATCTCTTATCTATACGATTACGATGACGACCTTGCACGTACTTGCACAGGATCGACCATACGAAACAAAGATCGTCATTATTCTTCACGTTGACGACGGAATGTCTGTGTAGGATGGATTTAGGTAGAGGAATGAAAGATGACCCTTTGAGTGGACGGTAACGATTTATGCGAACTAAGACCCCATCGATACTCAGATTTGCTTTCCTTCAAAATTGGTCTCTTCGCGAAGCAATGACTCGAACGCGGCTTCCATCGAGTGTTCGATATCGTTCACGTTGATGACCGCAAAGTTTTTTGTTTTGAAGCATATATCTCTATACTCATCAACCATTGGTTTTTCGTACGGTAGCTCGATTAAGATGTATTTTATAGAACCATAGCGATCAACCGTTTCGGTCAGCAACGTTCCGATTTTAAGCTTCATAGAATTTAAAAGTGGTCCGATGTCCTTGTTTGTTTGATTGTCATTCTTGTAGTTGTATGTGACCAGGTTGCAATTGAATGCGTTTTCAACAAGGATGAAGCGGCCGACTTGATCGATCGCAGAGTGTTTGATCTTCTTGTAACGGTTTACTCCAGACATGTTCCTGCAACAAAAACAGCAACAATCACGAATTAGATTGTGGTCGAATATGAGCCTATATATATCGGGTGAAAATTAATAATGCGAATAATTTTAATAATATTTATGTAGTCTTGTATACTTACATTAGGTTTATCGTAGTCGGTCTAATTGCTGTATTAAGCTAACAATTATGATGTTGTAGGCGTAGATCAAACCAAACTCGGGCAACTTACAATTTGACTGTTTAAGTAAATCTAAGGCTGGTTATCCGAATATAAGCACTAGTACGACTTACTCTCACGAAATCCAATGCAGGACTGAAGAAATCGCCTAGAGGAGACAGCTTAAGTACCTAGTTGGCGGACTTTAAAGGGAGCAGCTACTTCAGTTTTCATTTTCAACCGGATGTGTGTACACAGTATCGATTCGTTCTTACGAATCGATAACATTTGAAATCAGATCAGAGTTAATCAAACGAGTAAAGTCCATTTGATAATTTAATTTAGTTGACTTGTATACTTAAGTTTTAACTTAGTCGTAAATTAAACCAAACTCGTGTGAGTTACAGATAAATTTGACTGTTTAAGTAACTCTAATGCTGGTTATCAGAAGATAAAGGCACTAGTACGATTTACACTTAAGAATTCAAATGTAAGAATGAAGAAATCGTCTAAAGTTGTCATTGTTTTTATGATAATTTCATGTTTGTTTATAATAATTTAGGATGCTTTTACGTTTGTGTTATGATCTTTAATATTCGAATTATGACTTTCATTTTCATTTTATGATTGTTTAAGTTATTTCATGTTCGTTTATGTTGAATTCATGTTTTTATCATGTTAGTTTCATGAACATTTATGTTCGTTTCGTATACTGTTCAGGTATGGTTCATGTTCGTTTATGTGTGTATCACGTTCGATTATGATCCTTTCATGATCTTTTATGTTCATTTTATATTCGTTTATATCCATCGTTTTTATGTACCATTCAAATTTTTTTTTTTTTTTTTTTTTTTTTTTTTTTTTGTTAGCCACATGAAGCATGAGTACTCTATAACTTAGGTTGTACAGATTACAATACAATTTGCAATTTAAAAAAAAAAACATGATTCGTTATATAATCTGAGCGAAGATTATATGCACACACACAATGTAATTATATTTACTTTTTTAATTAGATGTTTGTATAATGGAAACACCATTTTCGATTTTGTTTAATTAAATAAATATGTTTAATTTTTCAGATATATATCAAAATTTAATTTTAATTATATCTTTGTGACATAACATAAAAGAGGACATTTTTAATAGTTCTCTTTTAATTTTTTTAATTTATTATTCTTCTATTTTATTAAATTTATACTTTAAGAGATTTTACTGTTATTATTTCTAATTTCTAAGACACTGACTTATCTTACGAAGGTTTTAATTAGTGTTTGTACTAAAAATTAGGTTAGAACACCATTAATGCTTAGAGGCTTTCTACATAAACATATCTTATTAAGAATCAAAACACTTACCTTGTTATTTAATATGATGCTTCTTCTTCTTTGGTTCAAATATATATTCCGTATTGAATCAATATAAACATGAGATACAAGTGAACACAACGAGATACAAGAAGTGAATGAGTTAAACAGTATTTATAATAACGCATTATATACCTCTTCTTCCCACCACTCGCACAATGCCGTCATCTCGACCAATAGAAACACGACAGTTATTACACGCGCACAAAGTACCACACCCAAGCCGCGTGAGCTCGAACATGTTTGAACAGGAAAAAAACATTATGTCATCTCGACCAATAGAAACACAGCAATTATCACACGCGCACAAAGTACCACACCCAAGCCACGTGATCGATAGCGACGTCTTGACCTCGAACAGGAAAAAACGATTATTAAAAGCCTGTGCGTTACCTCGTCTATGTGTATCCAGTCAGGTATACAACATATGTCCATTAATATGATACAACTCTAATAACATTTGAAATAGGATCAGAGTTAAACGAGTAAAATTTAATTTTAATTATATCTATGTGACATAACATAAAAGAGGATATTGTTATAGTTCTCTTTTAATTTTAAAAATTTATTATTCTACTTTTTTATTAAATTTATATTTTAAGAGATTTTACTGTTATTATTTCTAATTTCTAAGACACTGACTTATCTTAGGAAGTTTTTAAATGGTGTTTGAACTAAAAGTTAGGTGAGAACACCATTAATGCTTCAGGCTTTCTACATAAACTTATCTTATTAAGAATCAAAACACTTACCTGATTATTTAATATGATGCTTCTTCTTCTTTGGTTCAAATATATATTCCGAATTGATTCAATATAAACATATACTTCACCAATATTCGGATAAAAATTTTCAACTATATCACCTTCAACAACGTACAGTATAAACTCTTCGTCTGCAGTCAAATCCACTTTTGAAATGGTAGTGCACTGTTTGAACTTCGCTATTTATACCAGTTGGTAGGATGCGGTGGGTTGACTGTTTTCCGGTTTTATAAGGAAAAGATTAATTTTTGTTTTAATCGGAGTCGAGCGGATGTGATTGGTGATAAGAATGTCTAAACAAGCGGTTGATAAGCGTTTCCTGTTTATAAGGAAAAATTAGTTGTTAAAACTTGAGCAGATGTGTGTGCAATAGATAAGTAGGTCTAAACATGATTGTGCGGTTTTCATAAGGAAAATAATAACGATTTATATCTACTTGTTCGTTGACGTAATTGTTATAGTTTTTATTAAATTTGTATATTTATATTTTAAAAGGTTTTATTATTTTACCGGGATTCGAACCCGGGACCTCCGGATGATAGGCTGAAACTCTACCACTCGCGCCACGGAGCTGTCAGTAGCTCGATATTATAGCCTCGCACAAGATGCTCACCTCGCCTCATCTAGCCTCGCACCAGGGGTTCACACATGCCACCTCACCCGGCAGGTCGAATGACCTTGAAATTGGTCTTAACTCCTCATTTTCTCACTACTGCCCACACTGGCAAATGTTGTTAAAAATTTCCAGAAAAGACAAATTTGTGCCTTTCAACAACTTATCACAAAACCTAAAATCTCTGAGATTACGGTCAACCGCTTCAAAATTACGCACAGAATAAACTGACTCTTACTCATATAATACGATGCTACAACCAAACCCAAACTACCTGTCAATCGAACAAATGCGAAAAGTGAATTAATCAAAATGTTTTTCCAAGCGCCTCCCTTTGCATCTAAAAAAAATACATTTTTCTATCGTAATAGATATTATGAGTGATGAAATCATATGCTTGGCGCTGGTCTATTATTAATTTAGAGAGATTAATATTTATGTACTCTTGATGTTCATCGAAGTGAAAAGAATTTTGTAATATTGTATCATAAGGGTTTTAATTAACTTGTTCATCACGATTTGGTATCGGTAGACGGAAATCACATAAATATTTTTCAGAAGGACTGACCTTGTCTTCAATTTCAATAACACTTCTATAAAAAAAAACTTCATAGAAAAACATCACTGAAGCGGTTCACCACTAAGGATTACATAATGAAACTATAATCAAATAACCGTTACCTGGTAGATGTGCATGTGAAAAGCTAGCCTTCAACCTACTAAAAAATAATACAATGTTTGAATTTTGAAAATATTAAAAACCATACTTCATTTAAAGTAAATATAAACAAAAATATATAATAATCCAGAAAAAGTAATGAGCATCTCGATTGTGTTAGGATATGTTTTTGTTTTCGGGATAATCTACAATAAATATCTTTGACGATAAAAATGTCTACACCTGTTTAATAAAAACGATTTGTTATATTACGTTGGTTGATAATTACAATGGCGTCTTAAAACAGATAAGTTTGAATAAACTTTTAATAGTTTATTTAAAATTATAAACTCCTGGTAAATCCAAAGAAATAGCTATGAAAGAAATTTGAAAATAAAAAGTCCGCTAATAAACTGAAATACAATTGTAAAATATAATAAAAAAACCTTAATTAAATAATAGTAAATTAAATTATAATATATATAATTATTATAATTTAAATCAAAATTGATTTATCTTATTTAACAAATAAAAAGGTTTGTATTAAATGTCTGTTAAAATAAAATATTTACTATAAGAAGTAATTTTGACTTAAACAATCTTCATCAGCAGACACTAAAAATAAGATTTAAAAACCAAACACCAAAGAAAACCCGAATTTTTTACGAATTAATGGGCATCAACAATTATGATCATTATAACATATAATACCTATATATTACCGGCAATAATATTTAATTCTGGTGGAAATTCATAGCGTATGAAAAAATACCAAACCTGACCCGGATTCGAAACAGACCTATTAAAAGCCGAATTTACAATATTAATAAATATACCATACAAACACATCGAAATCTGTCCAAATAGATTTATTTTATCAATTATTATTACTATTCATCCTTGTTTAGAATAAACTCCTGATAACTATATATTAATCGATAAGATTATAATATTTCTGTATTTTCAAATTTCGTAAAGAAATATGTTAATCCGTACATTTGTATTTTAATTGATTACAAACTTCTATATTTCCAGCGCTAATTATGTTATCATTAATACTTTTACTTTTAACCGTTTTCAAATGGTTAAATTGAAACCTGAATCTCACCATTACATCTATTTTTTTGATATTAAACTGTTAGTAAATGTAAAAAATTACTTACGAATTATTATTATATTCATTAGAAAAATAACTTAGTTTTAACGGTATTAAATTTCATTTAGTTTGGATGTGTTGGACAAATTTTAAAGTGGAAATTTTGGAAACATTTCATAACTCATAGCCGGAAATGTTTGAACAGAAAAGTGTTGAGTAGTAGCTCGTTTTGAAAAGTTCGTCAAGCTGAACAATATTTGTATTCAATCTCACTTTTCAGTCGCCAACGATTCTCCGATGAAACACAAAATTTATTCCTCATCTCTAATTTTAAAATAGTTAAAATTGAACTATTTTAATTATTACAGATGATCAATTTTTATTATCCTACAATAAATTAAAATTACTTTGTTTTCTAATAAATGCAGTATTAAAAGAACAGCTGAAAATGTTCATTTTCGTGGTGTTATAAGAATCAAAAAAATTAAATTTTTAAAATAATAACACCACGAAAATTTTTTTGATTCTTATAACTATTTGAAACCTCTGTGATAAAAGCAGCAACTATCGAAAGAATTTTTCTTCTACGATTTCATTAGGATAAAAATTCAGTAAGTTCATATACCTGTACTATAAATTTAATTAAAAAATTTTTTTATATTAAAAAATCTACGACTTTACGTCGATTAAAATCTCCTTTAAAACTAGTTAAACTCCTAAGCTCCTTTTTATTCCTTTGAAACTCCTTTAAAATCTACTACTTTTTATATAGAGAGTATCACAAAGTTCTCCTTGCACCTACATTACCTATTCTACTTGCGAAAGTACTTTGTTTGCGAGTTAAGGTAGTCAAGGATTTCGGTCTGAATTGAGCTGCTACGGTGAAATGAGTTAGTACTGAAATTTTTACGAAGTTAAGAAGCAGAATTGATAGTTTGTTATGGTTTTTAACTTGAAATATCAAACAAAATAGGTGCCAGAACCGTATCTGCAGTACCGCGTTACTTCAATGGCAAGTAAAATTCACAGTACCCGATATATTTAATGTTGCTTACAGAATAGAATAGACACTAATACCGTATTGCGTGTTGCTGATCAACTGCTTCAATTTTATTACCGACTGTGAAATAATAACTTTTAAAATTATCTATTTTATGTTTATCATTAATAAAAAAATTAATATCAAGTAATTCTTATTTTACAATTGTGTAATATTTTAGTTTTTTTTTTATAAGGTTTTGAAATTAAATTTTAATAGTAAAATTTTCAAATGAGGCAAGGTTGCCTCAATTGGCTTCGCACATACCACACCTCACCCAGCAGCGTCGAATGACCTTGAAATTGTGTTTAACACCCCATTTTTCCTCTGCTAGATATAGGTTTCCATTAAAATCCCTCATATAACTGTATATGCATGGATATATATAAATATCTTATACAATAAACATAGATATATTATTAATATAAATAATAAGATGAGTTCAAAAACCAAATCCAGAACATAAAAATGAAAAGAAATCACCAAAAAATATGCTTATCAGTTAAGCAAACAATAACTAATGCAAAAATAAAACAAAAAGAGTACCAATAAAAGCAAGTGGAGAAACGAAATTAAGGAATTTGACTTTGCAAAACACGCTAGGGTAACTGATTTACGTCACATCTTGGAGAACATTTAATATATCCAGTCGCATTAGGCGTTTAACGTCTTCGCTGTATTTAGAATGTTAATCCCTAATCAGTTTGTATGTTAATTAATATTTTGTATATTGTACCGAATTACAAAATTTTATATTTTACATCTCCTATCGACCGGTTGGCAATCTCAGATAAACAAAATACGTATTCCAATATTTTTCGCAGATCATGGCGCTTCTATTATATTTTTCAACAGTTTGTTGTCGAATACCTGTGCAACTTCAATTTAGTCTCACTTGCCATAGCCCACAGTTGGATTCTGTAGGAGAAAATCGGTTCCAGGACCGTTGATTACAACAACTGCTTGTTAGGTAATGATTGTTGACACCCACTGCAAGGAACCAACAAATCTCGTTGAACTTAATGTTAAATTGCATCCTTTTCTCCCTGACATGACTTCTCCACATCAGAAGTTTAACTATCACATGCTGATAGCATTTCCAATATTAATTAATAATTCCTAAAATATTACGTAATAATTTTGGTAAGATAATATTTTGTTTTTTTTTTCAGAAATAAAATATGTCTTTAGAAACTGTTCCTTTGGTGGAAATCACAGATATACATGAAAGTAAGTAGTTACTAAAAAGTATTTATGATAGTAGTTACTGAAAGTAAGTAAGTATTAATGTTACTAATTTCATTTTAATGGAGTTTTTCTCAAAACTATTCTATTTAGTTCTAAAACGTAAAATATTCCGTTATATTAAAATAAAAAGGGAAAGGTGTTTTTCTGGTGGCCAGAAAGTGTGGATGTCTTCCAGTATCTTTTTGAACAAGTCGTTCTCCAGAAGGCGGCATTCCAATTCTCGCATATTTTTGTTGTTATCTTCTGCCCACATACTCTCTGCTGTTTGCGTATGCGTTCCGAAAAGAGAGTCAGCAAAAATTTCACTATAGATGCTACAGTAGTTAGTATATATCTCACTCAGAAACTTGAGCGGCATTGAAATAGAGTTTCCAGCAATGTAAAATTATAATTCTTCCTTGTAATATAAATACTACGATGTTTCTGTTGATTCTGTTGTTAATAATAATATTATTAATAAATATTAATATTAAGGTAATAAAAATATTACCCTCTAACTCACTAACGTAAGGGATTATTTTATTATAACAATAACTTGATGACCGTGACATTTACTCCAGTAAAAAATCACGAATACGGCATTATGGTTATACAGGAATTCCGCTTTCGTTATCTTAACGCGACTGTCAACAACAAACTGCAATCAATTGGTATTGTTTTAATAATTTTAATTAGAACGTACAGCAGTACTCTTCAATAATACATTGTCAGAAACAAAAGAATACAAACTGTAGTTTCAACTTGTATATATTTTAATTTTCTGGTAGATGGGGCGTCTAGTGACTAACTAGTAATTAATGTAATTAATAGTAAAATTAAAAGTAATTAATGTAGCAGCATGCCAAGGATTTCTTTTGAGATTATTTTGTTATCTGAAATTTTTACCAGACTAGAAGGTAAAAAAGATTACTAGGAAATGAAATTATGTAGAGATTAATCTCTCTCACAAAATATAAATATTTTATCTTTATTTTTAGATTTATTCAAACGTACCACGCAGTTTAGTATAACTTAACTTTTTTCACTCTATTTTACATTTAGAGAACTTAGTTTACATTTCATGATTAAAAATTATTTTACAGTTAGAATTAAAAATTTAATCCATAATAATGATTAATCTTTGTAGTAAAAAATGTACATTAATATTATTCTTACAAATTATGTGTAAAGCAATTATAAATGTCTTTATAAGTTAAACTGTTATTTAATAAAATATCAAACCTCTCAAATTTTTAATTAATACGTAGCTCATTGTCTAATTAAATTAAAAGTTACATTAATTATACATTTTTTATCGTGTGACTATCATTCAAAAGATATATATGCTAATTTTCTAGTTATACATGTAGTATATTCTAGTAATATACATTCATATAAAAAAAAATATTGTGTTTCATAATGTTAGATTAAATTTAGAAAATACACATAAAAAATATTGTTAATTTTATTATTCGTATATTATATAATTTTTTATTTTATATTTTTGTGGACTCAATTCTGTGTAAACCTTTTATCCTCAGTATAATTACTGCACTCTAAATCTTCAACGATATGTTTTCATAATGCAGTCTCTATTCCTTCTTCAGGAGTTTATATCTTCTGCACAGCCATTTATCAGAAAATTAGCTAAACCTCTACATTCTAATACGTAGCACGCAATTTATGTACATGGTATAAGTAAAACGTGTTTTTTATTTATTCGTGAACACTTAGAAGAAACTATATTAACAGACTGTGTTTATTATATAATTATACAATAACAAGCAAAGAAATAATAAAAAAAACTTTTTATAAAATGTTTTTAACTGTAATTTTAATCAAAAATTTGTTTATCTAAGTAATTTAGAGGACAGAATAAAAAAAAGCATTATAATACTATTAAAATATAAATAATTTAAAATACGACCGAAACTGAACAAAGTAATTCTGTTTAGAATAAACACATTCGCCAGTTATAAATTAAATCAAGCAGAATTTTAAATAAATTTATAGTTAATGCTTTTAAAGTTCAAAACTAAGTCAAGCCCATCTACATATGTAGATGGAACATCAACCGATCATCAAAAGGAAATAGTCCAAAGCCATCGCAGAAGAAAGGACAAGTTGCCGTTCAAAAGAGCTCCGTAAAGAATAAATTTAAGCCTACAATTAGTAGATGTGTGAAGCCAAAAGAAGCAGTAATTGAAAGAAAGACTGAACCAACTATATCTACAGTAAAAGTGCAGGAAGAAACAAAAACAATCCCCATCGAGGATTTAAAAAAAAATATATTCATATTTTTTAAAAATAAATAAACAAAAAAATATTATTATTATTATTATTATAATAAGTTGCAACATTTTGTATTGTCGGCAGTTTATACAAATTCCTTACCAGGTATTTGTTTTCAAAAGGACAGGAAGTGATTTTATTATTAAAGAACTTATATTAAATTGCTGATGTAAAATGTAATTAAAATTTTAATAAAAAAATAAATTAAAGGTAATCTACGAATTATTGAAGTGTTCAGTACATATTTAGTATTATAAACTTCTGCATGGATTTATCTAGAGCTTCCGGTTATCTCAAGATCTTTAAGCTTCAAAAGGTTTCTTCGTTACGATTCCTGTTCTAAATTCTACAATATTGTCATAGATGAAATATTTGACACGCGTTTAACCGCAATAGTCAGTTATCTGTATTTCTCCTTATTTTTTTCGATTGCAACAGATTAATGTTGTTGGGAATGGCGAAATATAAATGATAGGTAAAACCTTTCACTTTTATAATCAACATGATACCTAATCTACTCTGACTATTAGTTTTAGTGTTACTGATCAATTGAAATATAACATAAAGCGATCATTCACCAATGAAGAACATGAGACGTAATTCTAATAAGGCTGGTACAAACAACCTCACATTTTCTGGTTACCTTTTGGTGGATTATATATATATCAATTTCATAGCGCCATCTTAAGTGTTCAGCTTGAACAGAGTCTGCATTCTGGTGTTTGTTGTTATTACTATTATGAAATGTTGAATATTAAGGTTTAAAACATACAAAAAATAGATGTAGATTAACTATTTTATTATGGATTATATTTTTGCTGTGTAAGCATCGTTTAATAATTAATTAGCCGGTAAGGATATAACATTATTTTTAGCTACATGATTTAAAAAAAAAACTATTATTTTTTCTGCATTTACTGAAATATTTTTAATATCGTACAAGATAGATGTCTCGTACAAAATTAATAAGAATATTTTTTTTTTAATCCAAGCATCACCTGAAAATCGTAAATTATTTAGGAATAAAAAAATTAAAAATAGAATAATTTTAAAACTAACTGAAATCTTAGTTTTAAAAAAAATTAAAATCAAGAGAAGCTTTTTTTTTAATCTTGGAATGTTAACATTTTTGAAGGTGGATTCAAATTTTTTTTGTGTTTTACGCTAAGAGGGTGAAGTAAGAATACAATAAAAAATCTATAAGAAATATTTTTACGATTTTTAAGTCGACTATCTTTTTGAAAAAAAAACTATTTAATTTTTATTTTTTTACATAACTGTTACATTCCTAATTTATTTTAATAATTAATTTGTATTATAATTATTAGTTACATGACAAAACGCGATGGGTAATAGGATAAGCTAATTTATTTATTAATGCAATACACATTTCAATTATAACATTGAAAACCTGCTTGCAAATTTCATTTACGAGGATGTAAATTTTAATCCCATCTTTTAATGTAATATTACTAAAACTGACAACTGACAAAACTTTTCAGTACAATAGTGTTTTTAAACATTGAAAACATTTTCGTTTGTTTATTATCGCACAGTACAATAGTTTCATTATATATATTGTTTAAATATAAAACTAGAATAACACAACTAGTCATAAAAAAATTTAATCGTTATTAACATAAATAATACATGCATATACATATATATATATATATATATATATGCAAATGTTTGATTTTTGTGGCGGTTCTGTTCGTTTCCAATAACATCTAACACGGTTATTGATTTCGTGTTTGGGCATAAAAATTAAACTATGCATTTTATAAAAACATTCGATTTTCAGCTCTTTACCTTGACCCTTTCTGGTACAGAGTACTGAAGGGTAATGGGAAGGGCAACCAAGAGGGGTATGTTTGTTTACAGCAGTATATCAGAACTTCTACGTTAAGAACGAGGGCAACGCTGGAGAAAGAGGGCTTTTCAGGCTTAATTGTTATTTATTAGCATTATTCTCACAACAATGACGAAAACGAATACAACAGTTGGCCACAGGAGCGGAGCTCCCTGGCAATCTGCTGTGAGCAAAGCGAGGCCTGACCAAGTAGTATGTGTATATATATCTATATATATATATATATATATAAACTTTTAATGTTATTTTAAAAAGAAAAACAAATAAAGAATAAAAATTTAATTGAAAAAAATAAATATTTTAATTACAAATAACTACTAATAAAATTATCAAAACAGTTAGCTGAGAAAGTTTGCGTACAGATTTCTTGTTTCATGTTCCAATAAAAAATTCCCAAGCTTTCTACCGTGATTTAATAATTAAAAAAAAAATTGTTTTTTTAATAAAAATAACAAAAACCTAAAGATAATGCCTCCGCATCCTTAATACACATACAACTCGTAAAAGTATAACATACCACAGAAAAGTAATTATTCCATTTTTTATTTACAAGTTGTCAAACACCGTTTTTTAAAAAGTAATGATTGTCAAAATTCGGGAAGTTCCAGGTTCTACCATCCTAGACATTTAACTGGATAAAGAAAAAATAAAATTCGAAAGGATTTTATTTAGTTTTTTTGCGGTTAGGCCAATTGTGAACCACGAACATATAATTCCATTACTTCCAATATTGTTTCATTTTTCCGCCTGTTTGGTCTTTCCCTCTTCCGGCCATTTCACTTTGATTTCATTTTTTCCTTCCTCATCATTTAAACCTTAATTATTACTTATTTATTGTTTACAATTTTAATTTGTATTTAAAAAGTTAAAATTCTGCAGTTTTGAAATCTGCAAACAAATCTCTTTGATTTCATTGGGAATTCATATATAACCGAATTTTATTAAAATATTTCAATAAGTTTTCGAGATGAAAACTTCAATAACCAAACACTAACTGGCCGACAGATACACAAGTAGAGTTTCTAAAATTGCAGTTTTAAGGATTGTTTTCTCATACAAGGAAATTCTGTATATATAAGTATAAAACGATAAACAAAGATTGTTTTCTGGAAATAAAATATTAATATAAATGAAAATTTAGAATAATATTTTTCATGTTCTAAACGTAAAAAGAAATTAATTGGGCTTTGAAAATACATTGGTATAAATTCCATATAATATTGCGTAGTATAAAAAAATTATGAAAACATTTATTTAACAAATATATTAGAATAAGAAATAAGCTTTATTTTATATCTGTTGTGTTTTAATCGATTACTGTAAAAATCCTAAGCTACGTTTAGGGAATGTTCAATATCAAAAATTATAACGCAGATAGTATGTATTTGCTCTGTCCTGTTAGCTGCAATATTTAATAAAAATATAATTTGTTTTTAAACAAATAGTTTTATAATTAATACACATTTACATTTTTTAAATAATTTTTAATCAAATACGTTTTTAATCATTGAAGTACATCAGCAAATAAATAAGTCTTGTACTAGGTTAACTAAACGAAAATTTATTTATGAATATTACATTTTAATAAAAAAAAAACCGTTTATGTATATCAAATCCCTGATATATTGAATAAAAGCTTTGAAATTAATTAGTTTCTTTAATTCACAGGAACATAAATTTAATAAAATAATGTGCAATATAATACAATAATGCTTATAAAATAAAATAATGTAACTTCAAAAGTAAAGGTAGGTTTGAATTAAAAGAAAGTTAGATTTTTAAAAAAAATCTGAGTTTATAACAAATAATAATTAATGAAAAAAAAACATGTTATTTATTTAATCCCAAAGTAGAAATTTCCGTGTTTTTAATTTTTTTTAAGGAATTGTTTTAATCTTTTAAGTAGATGTTTTATTAAGCCAGAAGGATTTTTGACAGAGTCTGGAAATTAAAAAAAATACAGAAATTTCTATGCAGTTCATGCTAAAATATATATGCGTATTATTCTGATTAAAAAAATAATGAAAAAAATATCACATAAACATGATTCCGGAAAAGCTTTGTTTTCCAGTTACAGACAACGAAAAATTTCGCCGAAAGATTTCTGCATTAACGGTAAAATATTAACGGGAATAATATTTCCTCACTTGGATTATGTGCATATTAACTAAGCGGGAATCTATTACATATACAGTCGAACAGGTATCTACAAATTTACACAACTGTATTCTTATAATAAAAAAAAATTCGTAAGAATACAGATTCAAAATTAAAACCCAAATTTTAAAAGATATACATATATATTTTCAGAGCGTTTCAGTTTAATGTTCCTACGCGATTTTCTCGTAAACTAAGGAAAATAAAAAAAAATTACTTTCACAAAAATTACTCAGATTTGAGGGGATAATCTCAAGATGACCTTGAAGATGATTTTGAACTTATTTTTTTGATTTGAATCTATTTTTGACCCCACCAATGAAAAGAGAAGAAAATTTTACACTGGAATATACATCAAATGAAAAGAGTCCAGTCTCGTAAAAATATTGTAATTTTATATTTATTTTAATGACAGAATTTTTTTGGATATTTTGTTTAAATCGCAAAATGTATCTTTGTTCATTATTGTATAAGTATATTCTCAAATATTAACTTTCCCATCCCGTATCTAAGAAGTGGATGTGTAAATTCAGAAAGCAACTTAGTAACTAAATATTTAAAATATTGAAATACAAAAACTAAAAATATTTGATTTTATTTTATAAAGTCTGTTTGTACATGAGTTAAAGTTTTTATTTAGATTATTCAATTCTTAAAATATGAATGAATAAAATAAAGGACAACCATTAAACAGAGAAAGAAGGAAACAGAAAACAATTAAGTTCATGAAAATGTTTTTTATTTAATTCTACAGAGATAAGTGAAAAATACGGTATTGAAATACTGGCTTTCAGTACAAAACAGTGAATATCTCGTTTATTATATTCGGAAATGGGGAAAATCTGAATTCATTGTTTAAAATGTTTTTTTTTCCTTTCTTCATTTCTTTAAAGGTCAAATTTCGAATAATTTAGAAACTGGGTATAAAATATTCACATGAAGATTACACATCTTCATCTGTTACCAAGAAATTAAAAAAAAATAAATAAATATATATAAAAAAAAATCTTCAATTAAATAACTTGGTTTTGAATTAAACGAGCAAAAAATAAAAGCATTATTAGATATAATGTATTTAAAAAAATATTTTTAAATAAGAAATAATTAGGCTTTTTTTTCACTGAAAATTGTGAAGAAATTTATTTTTTAGAATATTAAATCTTTGTTAATAAATTAAATTTATTTTAATGGGTTAATCATAGCGCTTTTCGTAGCCCTAATGACGATCACTAGCGTTTGTATTTCACTGTACGACTACTGGATGTTTTTGCTGGTGATTTTAAAAGTTAGAAAGTGAATGATTTAAGACTGGGTCAAAAGATGTATTAGACTTTAACTGCGTCTGTTATTTTAATTTACCGTTAAAAGATTATAAGGTTTCATAGATTTGTGAATTTGGTAACTACTTTTACGAATATAAAATGATTGATAATTATTGAATCTATGTTTTCATCTAACGTTTATTTGTTTATACATACTATATTTAAAACTGCGTTCCTCATTGATCTGAAATAAAAACTTTTATAGTCTGATCTATTTAGTTTGAATAGAGTTCCAGAAACAAAGGGCACTGTTCCGACTGATTATAGAGTTTTAAGATTAGAAAGAGAATGTCATATAATCACAGATCCGGAAGTCTATTGTTTTCAGCCTAAAACAAGTAAAATCTTTCGTCCTGATGTTTTCTTTAGGATAATATGAAACTAATAATAATTTATTTTACAAACTTTATACTTAGTACTACAGATTACTTGTAGTTTTTTTCTGTAATTATCGTAATTGTATTGAAATAGATTAATAAATCGTTCTTTACGTATAATTAACACTTAAAACAATAAAAAGCTATTGAACCATGATCTACTAAAGACAAGCAAGAAAGAGAGAAACTGTCTGAGTGGGAAGGAAGAGACAAATTGTAAACGGAATAAATTCATCAAAAATAGTTTGATTTTAACTGTTGTGGTTTTATCATATATTTCGATAATAATGAAGTAACCATAATTTCAATGGAGTAATTTTCCTGAAATAATACTCGGATAAGATAACATTTTAACTATGCACATTATCATTAAAAAAAAGAACTAATTTTTATATAGTTTTCACAATATCTATTTGTTCTGTAGCAACACATTTTCCCATGAAATTAAATAAAAGAGTCTGTCTAAATGTATATCATCTTTTTACATTAGGTCTCTCTAATTTTATTTTTGTTAATACAAACTAAAAATAGGGAAGAGTTGAAAGAAATTGTTTTATCTAAAATCAACTGTAATGCAAAAATGTTCGGAACTATAAAAAAAATTACAAAATCGATTGGCTAACGAAATGCCTTCCTCCACAAATTAGTGGTAGTTTCTTATGCTTTATCTGATAGTTCCTAGATTTGCTATCTCAATCAAACATGTAGGTTTTCATATATTTTAAAGCTTCCGGACCATATGTTGGCACACAAATTTGGAGCTTACGTAGTATATAATTCAACAACTTAAAAAAAAAAATTATAGCATGATATCTGTGACTACCTAAAAAAAACTTAACTACATATTTATTCAGGTACGAACTGAGATGCATGAAAAATAACGAATTTAACTGCCTACCTAAGCCCTTCATATCGAATCTGGTGGTTTTTCTTTATTTTTTTTTTAGCCTCTGGGACCAACACCGTTAGGTATTGCTTCAGAGGATGAGATGAGTGTTTTTGTAGCGTGACAAAATGCCATGTCTGACCGGGATTCGAACCCGGAACCACTGGACGAAAGGCCGAGAAGGGCTCTACGAATCTGTTAAAACACATTCAAATATAAGATAAGAGAAATGATAAAGTTTTCAATATTACACTTTTATTTATTTTTTTACGTCTCTTTGTTGTTTTTTATATTTAATTTCCTTTTTGTAGATTCCAATTTGAACAAATGGTTTTTAACATCTACGCCAGTTCCAGTCATTGTAATCCTTGTGATATATTTACTTACAGTTTTAAAGATTGGACCAAAATTTATGGAAAAAAGAGAACCTTACAATATTAATGCAATTATGATGGTTTATAATTTATATCAAATCATATATAATTCGTATTTTGTCGGATTGGTAAGTTTATATTTTTAATTTATTCTTAGAACACCATGTTTAAATTGAATACAAACAATAAATTATACATTATAAAAGATATATTAAATATTTCGCGTGTGTGTTTGCGCGAAAGGGCTAGATTGAAGCTTAACGGGTACAGTTAGATTAAAAAATTCGAAAGGTTAGATATATCGTGAAGGAGTAAAGCTAATTACACAGTAATAGAAGGACCAGAAAAAAGAACCAAAAATTATAGAGAAGACAGAGGGGAGTAAAACTGAATGAAAATACAAACTGAATATTTTCAATTCAAAAGTCGCGCAAAAAAAACCTGTTCATAAATTAACACTATTTTGGTCGGGCTCGGAGGTTCTGAGCGCATCGAAGCGACATTTTTATACCTTCAATATCTGGACGTAATCAAGTAGAATCCCACCACCTAAAGTGATGTTAAGGAAGAAAAACAACATAAACGTATCTGATGAAATATTTACTAACGATGTTTAAAAACGATTCGTTAAATAAAGTATTTTAATTAGTTGCTAAAGGAAAGAAAACATAAAAAAAAACAAATGATAACAGAGGAACAATTATTTCATAGAATAAACTGAAGGTGTTTGATGTTCAAGTTCCAATTCGTTACATAGAAAATATCAATTGTTTGTAAACAATTTCCATTATTATAAAGGTTTTTGTTTATTTCAAAATATCAACTCCGCGTTAAATGTATACCGTAGAAGAAGAGCCAGTTGAAATAAAGAGTTTTATTGAAGGTCTAAAATCGGCTAAAATTCACTCGCCAATGTTAAAACAGTGTAGTAAAAAATATACTAACCGTGCAAATTTTTACAATAGGATCGATAAATCTGAATCGAAGAAAACAAGTGTCACAGAATTTCAACGTAGAAGATCGGGGAAGTTAAGACTAACGCTTTACAAACTCGTATTTATAATTTTATTCGCCATGACGTAAACTTAAAGATTTGCAAATTACCTGAATTTTATAATGCCAGTGCCGGCATCGCCTCTTCTGTTTTCCATGATAAACTAAATTACTGCAAAACATTTTAAAGGAGGATTTTGAGACAATCGACTCAAAATCCTAAAGACACCCGAATTCACATATATATGGAATTTAAACAACGGCTTTTCGAGGAAGACGATGATTTCTTTTTTGATCGAATTATATCTTCTGATGAAACTTGGATCCATAATTTTGAACCGGAATCCAAATATCAGAGTATATAATGGAGACACCTTATTTAACACGCTAAGAAAGACTAAAAATCTGCGCGTCAGCCGATAGATGAATGCTAATATGTTTTTGGACTATAAAGGCAAAATATACTGACACTATGTGAAAGAAAAACGTATAATCAACATTGATTTAACTTCTTGTGATCTGTTAAACAGTTAATTATCAATAACCATGCTATAAAATTAATAAAACAATACGTACGAAACGTTCTGATTTTCTCACAAAAGAAGTAATTCTTCTGCAAGACAAAGCTCGTTACCATACCAATCGAAATTTACGGGAAATTATGTAAAAGTCGGGTTAGGCGGTATTGCCTCATTCAACTTAGTCTCGATCCCGCTCGATCAGATTTTTATTTTTGTTTAGCCCTGTCAAAGAAATTTTTTCTCACTGAGTTCTTTACCCGCTATCAAGTCAAGAATCCGTTAAAAAATTTGTCTGACACCAAGGCGAACAATTCTTAACCAGTGAAATAAGAAATCTTATAGAATGGTTGGACAAGTTCCTAAATATAACGGCGGATTATCACGTACATTATCACTTACATTAATTGTTCTACAAAAAATAATAACTTTTTAACAATCAGTAGTCTCTTTAATTATTGAACGACCATCGTAATAAATAATAAGTTTTAAACAGTTCGATAAAATTATCTGTAATGCATTTTATTTTTCATTAATTAAGAGGAAAATCTAAAAGTAAATTAGTTTATAAATTTAATAATTTAAATAAATGAAATACATGGAGATTTAGATAAATAAGGGTATTCTTATAAAAAGAGTATCATCACTTTTCTAGAAAATGATCTTTTAATTTTATTGTAAAAAATAATCTCTAATCTTAACAGTGTTTCTAACAAGTGAATTTTGAATATTGTAAGTATTAAAAATACGACATTTTTGAGGGTTGGTATAAATGTTTTTCAATGAAAATCTTATAAGATTAAAATATTTTCCATTCTTTGCCAATATTAATAAAATAAAGAGATTTTTTTGCCCTCATATAAACACATGTCTTATTTTATTTCTATTTTTTATATAATTTAATTGATGAAAAAATAATTAATGATGAAGTAATTTATTTAATAACCACTAAAATATTTTTAATTTTTTTTAAAACTTCAACCTTTAGGTAAAATATACTTCCGAAATCATCTTACTATGATGAAATATATTTTAAAAATCAGATGAAATCACAGGATTTTTGGATATATTAAAAACAAATTAACAAAATAAAAAATTTATTGAGTACTTCAAGGTATAATTAATTATTTTTTTTTAACTTTTACTGAGGGTAAATTTATACCCACAGATGCGTTAAATTTTGTTCTTCATCACTACAAAATTTGTTGTAACTAGACGAAAGGCAAAAAGGAAAAATACAAAGTAATTGTAATTGACTGACGCAATTTGGTAACCCTGTATTCCAAATTAAGAACTAATGACAAACGTGAAAAAAATTCATCTGATAAAATTAACAATAAAGTTTACAGATACAATTCATAACTCTTCAAACGGAACGAACGATCCTATGAAAGGACATTTTTTTACACTAAATTCTCTTATATTTGTGGGAGAAATCTTTCATCAAATCGAAATTATAAAAGTAGAAGGATTATGAAATATGTTTAAGATAAAGATGTGAGGTGAATTTTTTAATATTTATAATGTTTGAGATAATAAATTTCACATATTTTTCAGTATCTTTAGTTAAAAAATACTATTCATTCTTAGTTAATACTTTTATCTTCACTTTTCATGATTTGAAAAACTGAATTTTCACTTTTCACAGAAAAAGTGAATTCTATAAAAAATGTCAAAATTTTAATATAGTCAATAGAACTATATTTCATTTTTATAGTATAGTTAATCATAAATAATTTAAATACATACCTAATTACACATTTTTAATCAAATTTATTTGTTTTCACTTTGGTACATAATCTAATTTTCAGGTTCTCCTCAACAGGGAAGTACAGAGATATGTGATTGAACACTTCTGTAGACCATTGCATTACACGAAGAATCCATTCAATGATGAAGTAAGTATTTCTATTTTGTAAATTAAAAATTAAATTGCTAATTTCATCGTTTATATAGAAATTCAGAAATCGGTCAAAATGAAAAAAATACCATCAATTTATGTTAATACATCAAGTAAATATGTTCAACAAATCTAAATATTATACAATTTTAGGTAGATGATTTTCACGTAAATTTGCATAAACATTTTCTTTTTGCAAAATTATATTTATATTTGTAAAAACTATGATTAAATTAAAAATTGAAGGAAATCAAGTTTTTTTTACCTATTTTTATATTTTGTATTTGCATTTTATCAAGCAGTATTGTATCTAAGTATATTATAAAAATAAAAAAAAATATATAGCGTTTTGTTTGTAAAGTGGGCCTAATTTTATTTCATTTAATATGCATAAATAAATTTACATATTACGATTAAACATTAATTTAGGAAATAAACATAAATTTTTTCTTCGTTGAACTGTTTTATTTTCGATCAGTTTCCCAAATAACAAAAGTAAAGTTTATGGTGCAAAACAATAACGTCAAAGAGAGAGAAAAACAAACACAATAAAATTCTAAACACAGTATAATAAAATTAAAAGTATAAGATATAACTAACAATATTCACAAAGTCCGTAACAGAGAGCAAAAAAGGATAAATAAGTTAACACAACAATAAAACAAAGGAAAGGACAATATTGACCGCACAACAGCCTCAAGATTCAATTCACAACCAATTTTTCAAACTTTTCAGTCGTCTCACCTCTTGACTGTAATCGAGTAGGTTAACAGCCAGATTATTTTCATGCATGTTAAGCTTAAGTATATACTTTGAGCTTAACTGGTGAATTTATTCACGAATAGACGGCATCCCTAAGTAATGTTGGATCTTTTTACAAATCATGGCGTCTCCGATATGCTCTACAGCATTTTGTTGTGGAAGGTGCTGGTGTCGAACATTCTATTTCTGTAAGATTCTATTCCTATAAAATTCTATTGCTGTTAAGTTGTATCCCGTAGACCCATACCGGATTTAAAAACGCCTTATACAACAATAGTTTGTTACTTAACGACAATGCGGACCTCCTTCCTAGTAACTAGTTCAACTGCTTAAGCTTAATATTTAATTACGTCCTCTTCTCTCTTTCGTGATTTTAACACGGAAGGTGGCGGTCCAAATGAAATCCTAAGTATCAGATTATCCGAATGAGGGATGTGAACTCCAACTAGGCAGACTCTTGGGCAGAAATTATTAAATAAATTTATTTAATTCTATAAATTAATCTTCAATGTAAATTTTCTACTAGAGTAGAAGGTGCTAACCATCCTGTATTAATATAAAACATGATGGAATAATATCTTATGTCAAACCGTAAATAATTTTTCAACAATTAAACACGTAAAATTTATCAAATGATCTTATCTAGAAATGATATATTTTTGGGTATGAGATTACCACATCAAAGGTCCAACCATGTTGAGCTTATCAATCAACGAACAATGGAAAACTAAGTAAAAGGAATGAGATTGGAATATATAGTTTTAAAGGACAAAAAACCAAAAATTTTGACGTACACTACAATGGGCATATACAACTCTTACCAAAAGTGATGGTCGTTAATATTTTTCAAAAGTTTCATATCTGGGCTCCAGTAAACTACAAATAATTGTTTCACAGCAAGATATACATCGTTTTGAGGAACATGTATCTACTAAATTTTATTTATTTTTTATTTTTTTTTTTGTTTTTCGCTGCTGAACCGTTACTTAAGAGGTAATATAGAATAATTTTAAAGCTACTTCCAAAAAAATGTAAATAGCCGCAGTTTCGTTTGGGTTTTTTCACTGCAAAATCTTCTTTAAATAGTGTGCCATAACCATAGCCTTTCCATCAAAACTTTTTGAGTTGCCCCTCCCTCGTTGCTAGTGTTGTAATGGAGTCACACACGAGAAATAGATCGTTTCAATAAAGCAACATTGCTAATTTTCATTGTCCTATCTTTTAGTGTAAAAAAATATTTAATTGTTAACACACTTCGTTAACATCCTCATATCCGTAGGGGAAGACACTCGCCTAGTAATGATCCCGGTCGCCACATCACCCCTTCCGTTCCTAGCCATGATGGACTTTACCGGAGGTCGTTTCTTAGACTCTCTAAACTTGATAATACAACATTGGTTTCTTCTCTATCAGGATGCCACCGACGCACATGCTTTGGTAGATATTTCCATCCATGAATTTACACAACACAGCATCGCCTTCTTATGGTTTCTTCAACCACGACTACGTATCATAACTTATAACTTCCAGTACCAAACTAACCGATTCGGGGAATCCCGCATCTTCCTCTAACACCGAAGTTTTTTTCAGAAAAACTGTAAAATATTATTAAAATACGCACTCAAATCATTATTTCACTGAATATTTTAAGCACCAAAAATACTATTCCCATACCAACAAAATAATGATTATCGAAACAAACTACAATTTTCTTCTAAAATCCAACCCGCTAAAATTCTTCTTGATTTACTCAAAAATCAAGAAAGTTATTCATAAATTTGTTTAAGTTTAATGAAAACATTCCCTATCACTCTCTGCTCTGGTCTGCTTTCGGGAATGAGGTCAATGCCTACATCCACCATCACAGCAGCTCCATTACAGTTTTCCACGCAGCCATTCTCATTCTAACAGCGAAAATTTCAGCTAACCCTCGCTCGATGCCAAAACGACTATCTTGGTGAAGTATGCACCAAGATGGACCGCTAGCTACTCCTGCGCCGATTACTTTTTTCTATACATCCGTAACAGTAGAAAACTTCTTCAGATATTCTCCCACAGATCTAAGAATCTCAGGATGCCAGCAATACGTTCCACTCCCTGTTTGCTTTCCAATTAAATTGCAGATCAAAACCAGAACTGATCCTTGCAATCTCTTTAGCTAATATGGTACAGTTTCGGTTATTTCAGTTTTGTACTTTACACAGCTGTAAATTGAACATTCATTTTACATCATACTTAATGGTGTACATCAAACATGTACACCAACTTCTGTTGAACATCAACTTCGTATCTAGGGCAGACATACAAGACATGGCGAAAATAATCAACGGCCCTGCACTCCTGAGACAATCCTGAATTAGTTAAACTGGCCAACCTTTCTCTAAAGCCCCCATATATATATAAAACACCTGTATATAATTTTTTTTTTTTCAAATAATGTCATATTTTCATGAAAGCATTCTTGCGAAAGAACTGGGATACGAATTCCGATCATCCATGAAATTTTACCATTATATAGAAAATTACCGTTTCATATTCACATGTGTATGTTTTGTGTTTATGTGCATCACCCCCAAAAAAACTCAACCAATCTTATTTATTGAAAAATTTAATATTTAATTTAAACATCTCAAAAAAAATTGAATAACATTGTACATAATAAAATTATTTTTATTATTAATTAAAATATACTAAATACAATTTATAATTTGTAATTTTCAATATAAAAATTGTAAAAAATAATAATAAAATAATTCATTACTAAATTAGTGGAAAGTTTTCTTATTTAATTTTAATATTATTTTTAGTAGAAAAAAGAAATTATTTAAATACTTTATTTGTTATGAAATGATACAAAAATGATTTGCTAATAAATAAATACTATGTACAAGTATATTTTTAATATATGCCTGCCATTTCGCATTTACTTATTTCTTAACTGTATTTCAAATTCCAGTCGCATTGAGTAGGTCTTTTTTATTTCCTTGTATGAAGTAAAGGAAGTATTCTAATTACAAAAAGTTTCGGTTTTTGACTAGTTTTGGCGTGACATCTGTACGTATTTATCTCGCATAACTCAAAAACGATTAGCCGTTGAAACTTGAATTCTTGGATTTAGAACTGTTGTAACACCTAGCAGCTTCCCTTTTGATTGCAATCGATGGGTCCAAAAATGTCCAAAAAATCCCGAAATCCAAAATATTTGAATGTTGAACTTTTTCTTAACTGCAGTAATAACCCTCATTGAGAGCTTTTCAACGATATATCATAACTGGTACTTATTTTCATTATTTCCAGAGTTATAACCAAATAAGATTTTATTTAATGAAATATTTGGATCTTGCAATGGGAAGGCACATCTTTTCGAATCAGACTTCATCTCCTTTTTTTAACTTTTATAAATTTAAATATATTGATTTATTAATAATAATTATTAATCTCCGATTACAAAAAAATAAAAAATAAAAAAAAATAAAAAATTGGAAGTTATTATTAGTGAAAGATATTTTTTTGTACTTTTCATTAAAAAAAAAATGTGTATATGATATGTAATAGGCGTACAAGGAAGTCATGTGGTGTCCACATCAGATTTTTCTATTTTAACAATATTATACATTAATATACTAAAATAAGTACTATTACACTAATGATGTTATAGATGAAGATAAAAACGAATAGGTTATGTGATATGCTTTTGCACTATTATATTCTAACTAAATTATGAAACCTAAAACTCAACTAAATTCTTTATTAGATAAACTATAGAAATTCAAATATGTGAATGACATAAATTAATTGATATCATTAATAAATAAGTAACAAGATAATTACACAATATTATCTCGACTTTCTTTTTATCTTTTTTCCTTCTCTCTTTTATTTTTTTTTTACTAGAAAAGCTCTTGATATGTGTACTGAATGTTGACAAAAGACAAACAAATTGTATTTAATTTCATTTCACAGTTTTACCCGTTGATATGATATGCTGATGTAAATATAAAAGTTACGTACTTTTATAATTCTGATTATGTACTTTTGCGCGAAATGGTTGATTTTTAGTAAGTCTTGGGAAAAAAAATTGAAAGTGATTTTACTTCATTTCCTAATTATTTTCAAACAATATATATTTATTTCTAATTTCATTAAAATAAATTGTCCTTCAAACACTAAACAAAATTTTTAGAGAAATACATATTCTATTGACTAATGTTTACAATTACTCAAATCTGTCTAGCTCATTAGAAACGCATGGAAATATATTTTAATGCCTGTAACCAGATCATGAGTAATTTTATTAATACTATTTATTATAATTAGCTTAATTTTATTCTCCGTCAAGGAGAAAACATTCTTTAGAAATAATTGTAACGTAACTAACTTAGAGGGAGCGGCTGTCATGATGAATAAATAGACGCTAAGGCGAAGTGCCAGATAATGTCTTCCCAATACAAATAATTAAATATTTCTGCTAATAAATGTATGATCATTTTTTTCTAGTTTAAATATCACTTCTCTCTTTGACGTAATACCAACTAAATTATCTTCATTTAATTACATATGTATTTAATAAGCTGTGTACTAAGGCTGTATATTTCTACAGCTGTACTATAGCTGTCTATTTTCAATACAGCTCAATTGATTTTTATAATAATTTCTGACACAATAAAAATTATTCAAAAAGTGGCTTTTAGAATAAAAAGCCATTTTTTATCCTTCAAAGATGGGCTTTTATTCAAAAAGCCAGCTTGTTCATGGACCTTTATAAAAACAAACTACAAAAATTATGGTCTCTCTTTATCGTAGATATTACTACTTTACAGTAATCATTTCCTAGTAAAAAATAATTTACAGGTTCACGTAAAATAATGTCTGAAAGAGTTGATAAAATATTATCATTTACTTATATTTCATGAAATCCATATTTCTTTTTATTTAATTTTACCAATATAAGGTGTATTTATTATACAGAGTAAAAATAGCATTTAAAAAAAATACTGTATTATTTTCAGTTTTACTACGGATCGTGGTGTTTTCTTTTTTCCAAAATTGTTGATCTACTAGACACGGTAAGTCTCAATTATTATTATTCAATAGGTAACAGTTTCATATATATTAAAAATACTGATAAAAATATGTATAATATGATATATAATTTAATTTTAGAGAGTAATAGTTGTTCTATACGGAAATAGATGATCTTAACATTTAATCTGAAATTGATTAAATTCGCTAATTTTATGTATATCAAACAGGAATTTCACCCGGCTAATGGGCATCACGTAACAAAATTAAATATAATATATATACAATATACATACAATTTATATAATATCTAGTTTCAAAAAAAAAATCTAAAAGACCATTTATGTCAACCGAAAAATACATACAAAATATCTGAAAATTATTGAATTACCTGTGATTATTAATTATTATTTAATTAATAGTTATGCGTAATTCATAATAGTGTCGTAAATCTGCTAAACTTTAAACGAAAAGTAAGTAAATTTGTATACTATTTTTGGTAACGGTATCTGGTTTTATTTACTAACTTTACTGTAATACACATTAAAGATACAACGTATTATTAACAGTACGTAACATGTATTTAGTAAAATTTAAATAATTGTAAATTACATACGATATTTAAAAATCTCTTTTCCGTTTTCTATGAAATAAATAATTTTACACGTTAATGGAATGTAATACATTATATATTTTATTAACAATTGAGATTTATGAAAAATTTTGAAATAAACTTTATGAAAAGAACTGACTATCGATAATTAGTCAGAAGAAGAATTCTGGAAAAGTGAGGTACAAATTACAGAAGAGTATAGATTACAGCGCATGCGCCCACCATATCTAAGTGCTTTCCTTCATACATCGGCACGGTCATTGAACTTTCTATTGTGCAGTACTGTTAATATTTTCGCATAGAATCCTTTTATTAGGATGTTGTATTTTCCGTGTTATTATTTTAGATTTCAAAGGTTGACGAAAACATGGTAAAACTATTTGTAATGCTTGAAGAAATATGGTCTTACATATAAGCTGCAAAGAAGCAGTTAAACAAAAATTCTTTCGTTTTCCTCTCGGCAGTACACCGAAGCAAAAGTCGAATTACGATAACGATTCGATATTAAAAAAAAGGAAATGAATAGGAATGGAACGTTGATGCAATGAAAATAAAATTCTGTCGATAACGAGTAGAAAAGAAAACGCTGTGAACAAACAT
Source organism: Lycorma delicatula (assembly GCF_047948215.1). Taxonomy (NCBI): domain Eukaryota; kingdom Metazoa; phylum Arthropoda; class Insecta; order Hemiptera; family Fulgoridae; genus Lycorma; species Lycorma delicatula. Next base: position 166,690,144 of record NC_134459.1, on the reverse strand, counting down.
AAGAATTCTTTAATTAATGACTTTGAAAAATGTTTAATGAAAGAAGTAATAGAAGATTTTTATCTGAGTCTAATACTTGTTCCTTCTAGCAAAATTATTTTACTGATATTACAAAATAAAATCTATTTTAAATGGAGATCCGGCACTCTTCGAAAAATTTTGAAAAAAATGACCGTTAAGTAGATGGACGTGCAACAAAAAAAAAAAAAAAAAAAAATGTTTGATTGATGTTGTGAAAGTCTTCAGATTAATTTACTTTAAAAACAGATTATATCAGAATGTAGTATAAGCATGTTATATTTCGATGTAATGTGAGTAGCTACAACATTTTTTTTTTTAACAATTTATTTTTACAAACAGTCGTCAAACGGATTGCGATCGTATTGAATTTTTTTAACGTATTAAAAGGCTAAACAAAGATAGCCAACCTCAAATACAATATTAGTAATATGCATCCCCTCTCATGACACAAATTGGTCAATAAAAACACATAGCAAATAATAAACACAGAAAAAGGAAGACGATAACAAAGTCACAAAAACATTAAAGGTATTTAAACAAAGTCACAAATGACAAAATAAGAGTATTATGGTAATTTCAAGTGTTTCAAATTTACTGATCACGCTCATATCAGAGGACAAGAAAGATTCATAATTGGGATCGAGTTAATATTTAAAGCATGATGACTTAAATTGAAGATTAAATGAATTAGCAATTGTTGAAAGATGATTTACGAAAGTAATACAAATTTATTAATACTGTCAGTGATAAAGACGGACAATAATCGTTTCTATTACAAGACAATGGAAAAACCTTCCACTAAATATATGGTACGAAAGGACTTGAAAATTACAAATAATTGAACATCGCCTGATAAAAATATGAGAAATTTTAAATGTTTATGATTTAGTTTAATGTTATTGGGAAAAAGATGTATTAATAATAATAATAATAATGCATTTTAGGAATCGATTAACCAAACTGGGAGAGTGATGCTAAGGATAATGTTGAAGGTGATGATGACTTTCTGGTAAACTATTTTAATGGCGACATTTTAGACGGCAATAACTATGAAATGGTCGTGTACAAGTTTGATGCCCTGGATTGAGGTCAATGTCTAATTGACCCTCGGTCACTTCACCAATGAGAGCAGGTCAATGTTTTTAGCAGTGAACGTATTTTGCCAAAGTTCGGTTACCACTCCCGAGTTGAGCTTTAGGGTCTACAAAAACTGGGGAGTGGCAACCTCGTGACTTACTATCAGTAGCATAATTTAATATGATAAATGTATAATAGAAAGTTTATATTAAAAAAAGAATATGTTATAATTTATTTTCAGTTTTTTATGGTACTAAAAAAGAAAAATTCCCATATAACATTCTTACATTTGTATCATCATACAACTATGGTATCCGGAAGTTGGATCAGCATAAAATATATGAGAGGTATGTAATAAACAGTTCTGCTCTGATTGTATACATATAAATTGCTTGACTAGCACAAAAAAACTCTAAAAATGATATCATTTCTCTCAAACAACATTCTAAAGTAGTGCTAATTAAGAGGTTGCAATTTTCATTAAAACCACTGAAATTGGAGATGACAGATTTAATAAATTATTACTCCTGTTATGATTACATTTGTTTATCTCTTGTCTCAACAAGAATTAAATGAATAACGCTAGCTCAAGTTAGCTCAAATATAGCTCAAGTTCCATTTTTATTCACTTAAAATAAAAATAAAAATATTGACCCAATAGCGTTTTGTGCTAAGGTTTTTCATAAAGTTAACTATAGAACAAAAAGTAACATTAACTTAAAGTATCTTAATTTTCAGGTGAGCAAGGAATTATACCTTGTGCAATAAACTGTGGCGTCCATGTAATTATGTATACCTATTACTTCCTGGCAGCATTAGGACCTGAAGTACAAAAATACCTTTGGTGGAAACGTTATTTAACCAAAATACAAATTGTAAGTTTGGTTATATAATTATACCTTAATTTAAGTAACAAATATTTAAGTTAGTTATAGCAAATTGAAATTATATTACTAATGACAGTCAAATTAAATTATCGTAATATAAACTAAAGATTTAATTACTATTTGTTTCAATAATTAAAGTAAGAAATTAGTTTTATGATTTTATTTGGTTCATTAGCCTTAATTCAAATAAATAACAATTAAAGTGTCCGTTATGATAGAATTATTAGAATATAAAAAATTAAATTAAGTTACAAAAACATTTTCAGAAACTATGAATGAAATCTTCATCAAAAATTATCATTATTAGAAAACAAAAACAAAGGAAGCAATATAAAATATAAAAATAAAAATACGAATTTTGGATTTATGTAATATTTAAAAATTAAATATAACTATTGAAGAAAATTTTAATAAAATATAAAAAAATCGTCTTAAATATTTATTATTAACATGAAAGAAAAGTCTAAAATAAGTTAAGTAAAGTAGATTTTAAAGAACAGATGAAAAGTCCCAAGAAAATGATATTTAAAAACATTATTTTTAGAAAATGTGAAATGCAATCAGTGAAACATTAAGTATTGATATTTCTCTTAATATGTTTTACTGATGACGGGTGTGCAAAGCACAGATTTTTTCAAGTTATCCTAATTTTACGCAGTACAATGTTTCCTATGTCTTTGACTGTGTTGATATCTAGCGTTTAGAAGTAAATATTACAGGGATTAGTAGCACATATTTTAGCGTACTTAACTTATTGGTTTAGTCTATAAATATTAGTTTCTTGGTAAACACATAATAATTTACAAAAGGTGTTGAAAGTTATGTCGGTTAACTTCTACGCACTTGTCAACAAGTTTGTCAATGTTTCTGGCTACTCTTGTTTGCAGTTAGCTGTACGGTGTCTGTCGCCTGGATGACAGTGGTAATGTTCGATTCCAATTCCTGCAGGATTTGTGCGTGCATTGTTCTGATAAACAATTTCTTTTAAGTAACCCCACAGAAAGAAGTCTGGATTAGGTATATCACGGGATCTTTGTGACAACAAACCTTTGTTAAATCATTTTTGGAGCGAAAAAATCATGTAGAAACACCTAGTAGATCTGTATGACAAGTGACGCTATGCTGTTACAATCAGCAGTCTCGTTCATCCTTTTGGAGAAAAACTATGAACTATGAACTACCAATTTCTTGGTAGACGGCAGCATCCGCAGTTTTTCATAAAACAATGGTTCTGTTACTCCTTGTCTTGAATCCGACTATATTTTATAGCCATATGCCAATTTTTTGGGGTATAGAGGAGTTTTTTCAAATAAATTTTGTGAGTTTTCATCACCGCTGATCCAGAAGTTCTCTCTATTAACATATCCACCAAGGTGAAACCACTTTTCATCTATGAAAAACACTTGATCTGAAATGCCTATATTTCCTCTATATAATGCCTATATTAAGTTCTTGTACCAGTGATAATAGTGAATCCTTTTACCATAATCAGAATTAGTTACCTAATGGAAAACCTGTATTCCATTCAGATCTCAGCATTCACCTCATAGAAGTGTGGGCTGAACCTATTAAAATTTCATTTTCTTGGGTTCGTCTCAGCAAAGATTTATGAAGAGATCTTGTAAGTGCCGCTTTAATGTTTTGTACGAGCTTTGTCCTTAAAACATATTTTTGTCGAACAGCTAACCTGTTTCATGAAAATATATAACTAATGCAGAATAACACTTTTCACTGGTTTTTCATTTTAAAGTTTCTCCTGAACTTTCTCCGCTACACAACATGAAATTTCATGTCTAAATAAGTTTCCATCACAAAAACAAATTCTTCTTTCGCAACAGTGGTCAAAAGCCAATGCTCGACACAGACTGGGTATACTCAAATGTATACACAATAAATAGTTCTTCCTACTCCATCTCCAGTCGTACCAACATCTTCCACATTATTTTACCAATCTCATACCAATATACGAATATTAACAAAAATATGTATTTAGTATAAACGAGTGATGGGGCCTCTTTTACACCAAACACTCTGTAGCTAGAAAAAAAATTAGAATTTACTTTTATTTCCCCTATACTTAAAACAATAAGTGTAACTCACCTTACCTCATCATTACGTTATCAGTTGCACTTGTATAACGAATACGATAGTACGATATTAAAACGTTTGATATCTTACGAATTTTAAATTCCTAAGCCCTTTTCCATTATTTTTTTATCATAGAAGAAGAATTTTCTTTAACAAACAATAATATAATTTTCAGTTACTTTGTTTTATTATTTTTTTTTTACTTTATGATCTCATAAATTTAAGGTGAAGAAAATAGAATTTGTTACATCTATCAAAACATTTAATAGAATAAATAATAAATTTTCCTATAAAGTAAATAATAATAGTTCCTACGATTATGGTCAATATTAAGAAACTATATTTATATATTTTACAATCTTTGTTAGGCCTGTTAATTTACGTACTACCAATAAAATCGTATTACTTTGTTACTGGACGTATATTCTAAATGTACCTTAGAATATACTTCACATTTAAAAGACATAGAAACAATGTTTTGATGTTGTATAACTAAAATTCAACAAATTACTATGTATCAGTTTATATTAAAAATATTTCAGAATTATTATTCTATAATATTTTTAAATTTGTATCTAGACTTATTAAATGTTAAAAAATTTAACGTAATAAAAAGAAAAATAAATTGAAGAAAGAATGAAATTCGTGATATTATAATAAACAAAAAATACATAAATTCTGTTAGCCTAAAGAAAAAGGAAAATGTAATTTTCATGATTATATTTCATAGTTCAATTTATTAATTTTTATGTAAGTATTAATTAATTTTATTTTTTTTTGCAGGCTCAATTCATTATTGTTATCGCGTTCTTTGGATATTTATATCTTAAGGACTGTGAAGTGTCGCAAGCATATAATGTTTTATGGGTTACTAATGTTATTGTTATATTTTGTTTGTTCATGAATTTCTACATTAAAACATATTTACTATCTGACAAGAGTAAATATTTAAAAAAGGCTGAGTAAACTTAATTAGAAAAAATATATTTTTCTTTGCAGCTGATTCTACTATTACCTTTATTATAGTTCTTTTGAATGTAAATAAAACAAATTCACCTTAATGTTCAATTTTTATTGAAATATTTGTAACCTTATTTAATAGTAATATATCTATAGTAATATAAAGCACACAAATAATCATGTTCGAACTTCATTGTACATAAAATATTAAGTTACAATTTACGTTATTTTATTAAAAATATATTATATTTTTTTAATATATTATAAAAAATATTTTATATTATCATATAAAAATATATGGTTATAAGTGTTTTTAAATTAGATAAGTAATTTTGTTAGTGTTTTTTTCATCCTTATACGAAGTACAGAAAATATTGTGATCATGAAAAATTTCAGTTTTTCACATTTTTACGTAAATATCCACTTTCACCATCCCTGAATCCATTTTGACTAGTTTCAACAAGACGTCTGTTAGTATGTATCTCGCATAACTCAAAAACGATTATCCGTAGAATGTTTAAAGTTTTTTATTTAGGACTGCTGTAACATCTAGTTGTGCATGTCCCCTTTTGATTGCAATCGACTTGACCAAAAATGTCCAGATGAACACAGCATCCAAAGAATTTGGATTTTTGATTTTTCTTAACTGTAGTAATAAGCCCTCATTGAAAGCTTTTCAACGATATATCGTAAGTCTTACTCATTTTCATTGGTTCCAGAGTTATAGCCAAATAAAAGTTTAATTAATGAAATATTTGGTTCTTACAAGGGGAAGATACATCTGTTCGAATCCGACTTTATTTCCTTTTTTTACATTAAATGTGTTGATTTATTAATAATTTATTAACCACTGGCTTTAAAAATAAATTACGATAAATAATAATTCAATAAAAAAAAAAATGAAGAAAAATCAGAAGTTATTAGTGAAAAACTGTATATGTGTAATTTAATAGACGTACAAGGAAATAATGGAGTGTCCACATCAGGTTTTTTATTATTTGTTTTTATCAGGTGTAAGAAAGTCCGTTAATTTTATCAATTCATAATAATATAAAATAAGAATATAATGTTACATGAATATGTAATATACATATATTGTTAATTGTAACCCGCCGGGTTAGTCTTGTGGTTAAACTCGTCATTGCAAAATCAGCTAAGTCCTTGTAAAGGCAGTTGCTTTTATGTGAATTCGAATGCCAATCTGTTGATAGGTAAATTTTCAATTACATGTCAGACTGTACACAGATGACTTGACACTTCTGCAGAGTACTGTTATCATCATGCCATTGTGCTGTTACTGTGTAATCTGGTAGTCATAAGTAAAAAAAAACATGTTGTAAATAGTTTTGACGAAATAAAAATTAAAAAATTCTACGAGTTATATGATTTTAATGCATGATAAAGGTACAATTTTTGAGTTAAATAGTAAAAAATTAGTATTTGGTGACGGACTATTATGCAAATATTGTAAATATCCAAATAAAACTTCAATTTTTTCCAGGGGGATAACTGTTGCTATGGAAACAGTAATTAATTCATCAAATAAGCTGGAGAGGTTAGTTGGGATAGTTGGGATTAGTTGGCATATTTATCCCTACCAGATTTTTTTAGTTTAAATATTCATCCTTCACGGGACGATTACTATACTTAAACTATTATACTAAATATAAACCTTAATTTATTTTAATACCTAAAGTCCAGGCAAATAAGTTAAGTTGAAGTTCATTTTGAAATGTGATTTGGAAGATGAAGAGGCCATTCTACCAGCAAAATTACGTATAACTAATATGATAACGTAGGTGACAAGAAAACTACTTTTTTATTGAAATAAGAAATAAAAGCAGATAAATAATCTAAATAGAGGAACAGTCAGTTAAGTTACTTTCGAAAGAGAAAAAAATATATGTAATTTTTCTGAGTAAATTGTTTTTTTTTTTTTTTTTTCACTCGATAATACTAATACATCACAATGATTTCACAATGAAATTAATATACAAAATCTAAAGTTAATAAAAAACAACAGTGAATTAAAAAAACTCCTTCTTTTAGATTTGTTTAGCAAGCATCTTCAAACGTAACGAGAAATTAATCTCCTTTTTTTATCATTTTTGTGAGTTGTTTTTAGTGATTTTTCTTAAAAATAAATAATTTTAAAGTTTTGAAAAGTTTTTTTGCTAATATAAAAGAACATGGAAAACTATTTATCACGTATATGTATTTTTAATTTTTATTTTTGTAGTCATTTAATTTGTTCAATCTTTTCTCCATCCAATTCTACTGTTTTATGCTAATTTTATAATTTTCTGTATTTTTACAGAATTTTTTGTTAAATAATTACGTATTCGTGCATATTTTTTCAACGAATTATACGTTTATTTAAACCAAGTGTTTTAAAATAAATAACTCCAATTAACCCTTTGCAATTAATGCATTTCATGAATTTGACACACACACACACAAATATCCTTATAATTTTTCATAATAAAAATAATTTTATATTGAATTAAAATAATAATTTTTGATTTGTTCTATAACTATTTGTTTTCAATAAATCGACTGTATATTCTCTACATATGTTAACACAGAAATTAGAATGTATCTAGGAGTTCGATATTGTTTGAGATATATTTATTAATGTTTTGATAAAAATATTCTCTTTTTCGTTCTTTATTAATTGTTTTAGTTTTATTTTTTTGCATTTTTTTCTTGATAAATTAATTCATTAATTCACCATTGAAGCTTTAAAAAATTGTACTTTGGAATATGGATATTGAATTTTGTGTGGTATGAAAAATGCTATGCCTGACCGGGATTCGAAACCGAGATCTCCGTATGAAAGGTCGAGATACTACGACTCTGTAAAGGAAATCGGTGGAATGGTTCAAAAATGTAAAATCTTCAATTTTCAGTTCAAGGTTTCACTATGTTACTTTTTCTTTAAAATTACATTAAAGTTTATTATTAATATTGTCATTTCGTTCCCTCATAACTTGACGTATGTTAACTTTTATAACAATTTCACTTTTCAAGAAATTCGTAACCTTTATTTATTTCTGTTTAAATAAAAAGTAAACTTTTGGCTCTGTTCTGTTTGGTCAAGGATCTCGAAAACCTTTTTTCTAGAATAATTCTTTTTTTGGCTTTAAGAAGAAATTTCAGCTACTGTTATTCTTAAGTCGTAAATTGAAAAAAATTTGGAAATTCAATACAAAGAATGAAGAAAATATAATTTCAACAAAACTGTTTGCATGACAAAAAACAAATTCTGCTTGATATTTTGAAATTATTTTTTTTTATTATTTATTTCAAACAATACGTATTTATCCAAGTTAGTAATTAAATATTTATCCTGTTATTTAATGTTAAAAATGTTTAAATTACCTGTAAAAGTTATCTATTTCTAAATATAATAATCTTTTTTTAATTAAATTATTTATTTTTAAAAATCAAAAATCTTTCTTCATCATGTATTCTATTTCAGATATCATTTATTTCAACAATATGATTTCTTGTAACTTACATATCTGATAAAATGCTATATATTCAAACATTTTATAGCTTGAAAGGTTTAACAACATTTACGGTAAAAATAAAGATTCATTTAAATTTAAGTTAGACACAATAAAAATACTTTCAAGTTTCCATTAATGCCAGGGTTCTATGCATTTTTTTGTGTAGAATTAAAATACATTTTGCATCTAGAAAAAACTCTGAAAACAAAAATCAACTATTTCATTGATTAAAGAAAACAACTGAAGAAACATTAAAAACGGAACCTGCAGTTCAATTAAAAATAATAAAAAAAAAAAGGAAACAATGAATTATTATTATAATTTAATTAATTTCTTTCTCTAAGGACCTCATAAAGTCAGATAATGACGATTTTTTTTATAATTCCGTTTACTTCTGAACTCTTTATATAGTAAACTTGAAACCTTGCTCATTTACATAAAATAAATTCAGAAGTATTTTTACAAAGGCCAGTATTTTATTTGAAAATTTAAAATCCAAATATATATTTTTGAGAAAATTAAATTTTTGCTTCTTTGGAAAAAAAAATTTCAAACTGTTTTTACATTTTATTACAACTTAAAAATACTCAAGTAAATATGTAGTAACGAATAAGTTAAAAAAATAAATCTTTTTTGTATATGTTTTTATGAATTTGCATTACTGAGGTTCTTGTACATAATTCAGTAAAATTAAACGACCCGGTGAAGTGAGTTGAAAACTATGAAGCCCCCATTTTAAATTGATCTTTAAACAATACATCTTCAGTTATGGCAAAATGTATTTTTCGAATTTTATGTAATTTTGCAGTAAGGTTGTTATGCAGAATATTATTATGCATTAGTTGAAGAAACTTATCCATTTCATAATGGCAACTCACAGAGTTAATGGAATTTGCTAGCTGTTAGTAAGGATTCAGAGTCATCATTTGACCTGTGCTGTTTGCATAAGCTATTAAATCTTTATTGTATTTATTGCGTAAATTATTTTAAAAAAATTACAATACATAAAACATTAAAAAATACAAAAATTACGTGGAAATGTTGTAGGATTATTTCCTTGATAATTGTTAGTGATTTATGGTGTTCCGGGAAAAAATTAGTGATAAATTGAGATTACTTTTGGCACTTACTAAACTTTCTATTAACAATTCAGATTTTTTTGGAATTGAATTTTTTATTTATTGATTTCATTTCATTGTAGATCTCGATTTTTTTATAAAAAATCGAAAACGAGCGATATCTACTTTTCCCAGATCTTTAATAGTAACGTCCTGGATAAGATGATAAACTACTCTAAATTTTTGAAGGAGGTAGATCATGTTTCTCATTAAAGATTTTATTTCCTTACCGATGATTCTTTCATCCCTATTAACCGATCTATGGAAGAATAACTGATCTTGATAGATTCTCCACAATGGTGATGCCGTGATCTTAATGATAAGAACTAATGCATATTATTACTTAGTATTCTTCTAGGAGGGCATCCTATGGAGGAACCGAAGCGGTTGTAATTTCACTCTTTATTAGCATCTATTTCATTCCTCTTAACTACCTATGAATTGTGATAAAATTTAAGTACCTTAAACATCCCTCTATCATTGGCCTTCCAAAACTCAGCATCAAGTCATTTATGTTTGGGCTGTACTACACGTACTATTCCACCACTGTAGTTCAACTTATTAGATACCGCCCTATAAATACAATCCTTCAAAAGATCAATCGCCGGTAATGGCCCTACTGCTATTATAAGCGGTATGGAGAAGGGGGGAGCCAGGGATGGAAGTTTAGTCGGTAATGCGCAGGTATACATACGCCCTTAGTTATGACAGGCGGAACCTATTAGAGAGTCCTACACTGTTTAGGCACCCGTAAATGGGGTTCCTCCACCTAACTAAAATAAAAATTAAAAAAAAAGCTGTTTGTGTAAAACAGATCATCATTTCTAGACCAACGTTTTGGGAGCAAGAGCAGAACTTCTGACTCTATAATTTCATCGTAAATTTAAATTTGTATTGGCATATAATCGGAGAATGCATCTGGAACGATCGCTAAATCCTAAATTATATCTTATCTATCAAACGAGACACGCCAAATTTGTAACTAAGGATCCACTACCACCAATAAAACTATATTCTCCATTTCTATCACCACCCATATTTCCAGACAACAATATTAAATTAAAAAACTCACACATTTCTATTAATTTTACACCATTTCCATTTACAACTACATTTATAGAGCGTATTGTGCGCTCTATCCCGGCACCTAAATGTAACAATTCCGGTATGATATGACCAGTAGCAGTTGTCGCATTGAAATCGCATACAAGAAGACAACATTTCCCCATGATCCCCCCATCCAGTTTTGTAGTTCATAAAAATGTTTTCCCATTATACTTCAATATTTTCCGATAAATAAATTGGGAACAACAAAATTTCTTAAAAATATTCTATAAATTTATATATATATATAAAATATATATTCATGTTTTTATAGCCTACGTCGCTCCCGAAGACGTAAGAATTCCAACGCGGGGTCATATATGTAAATCGGTTTGGCTGATGAGCTGCTAAGGGAGAACAAACACACATATATACATACATGCATACATACACTGAAAACATTACACTCTTTTTTGCTGATTCGTGTGAACAGCCTTAAAATGCCATTATATGTTGTAGCAAAATTTTTACGGATTACGCTAATATCCAGAAAATTTCATTTTATAAACGTTTAGGTAAAAAAAAAAAAAATAATAATTGCCTTAAACAAGCTTATATATCAAGGGGATTGTTTTATTCATTTTCATTATTACCAGAATAAGATTTAAGCATCGCAATTTTCAAATTTTAATAAAACATTTTTTTTACATTTTAACGAGTAGGACTCGCTAACAGGTTCAGCGAGAACTTAATGGACGTTTGTATACCTGCGCCCTACCAACTAAACCTTCAACTCACCAATTCCCTCCCGGGCCGAACCCGCAAGTAAGCATAACATCGCCAGCCAAAACTACGCTGGTATTGGTCTCTCCAACACGGAAGCCGGTACTCGGTCTTAACGCCCCGCCTCTATTCAAGCCCCCAGAGACGGACCCAACCGGGAATCGGTCTTAACAGTACTGCAGGAGGAAGACAGATTCCCCTTGCCTCATAATTGTCGACTATTCAGGGAAGCCTAGACGTACATAGGCTCCGTAGGAGGCTGCCTGTCACCCACTCGCCGCCCGACCATCTGTCTCTGGACTGTGGTTGCGAACCTCGAGACTGCAGTAAAGCTGTAGGTGTTTTCTAATGTTTAAAATATTGATAAATAAAATTACAACTTTTATGATAGTAATGAAAAAACTTAATTTTTATTTTGGGTTCAGGGTATATATTTTAGCAGCCAAAACTAATGGAGGTCCTATGTTAGAATTACTTTTCACTGCCTAAGTACCTTTACTTTCCGTAGCTGTTCATTTAACCTTTCAAATGAACAAAAATTGCTTCTTCAGTGTTCCTAAATTTATTTTCCAAAAAACTTTAATAATTTTTTAAATGAAGAAAAAATAAATTTAATTGAAATTATATAAAATGATTTTCAAAAAAATAAATTTATTTAATAATTACTCTGTTTATAAGGTGGAACACATTTAGTTCATTTAGTAAATTTTATTGCAACCTATCTTATTACAAATTTTATATACAAATTATGAAAAAAAATTTATACGTACTTTTTTAAATTTATTTGTTTATCCGTTCAATATTTATTTCAAATTTTTATTAATAATCGGTTATTTTTTTGAAGGAACCATAAGCAAATTATAAATATTTACTTTAGAAAGGAATTCTCATTGAAATTCCTAAAAAATAACATACTAACACTTTACGTACATTACTTACATACAGAACATTTGAGAGTAGAATCTAAAACGTACAGGTAGTTTAGAAGAACTAAGGTATCAGTAGTACAGTAGAAAACAATAAAATGGATAACGATCAACCGTTGATTGATGAAACAATTCATAGGTAAAGAAAAGAAGACTAAAACAAAGAAAAAAATTAAAAATGTAAGTTGAAACAGAAACAGTGTAGGGAACGACAGATTGATTGATGCGCAACTCTCGGCGTATATATGAAATGCATTATATGAAATATATTCATGTTTAAAAGTAAACGATATGGAGTTCTAAGCGAGGCGATGGACTGTTAACAACTGTAACAGCAGGAGCTGCACGGTTGTTAGGATCTTATATTGGTGATAAAGCATTAAAAGCTGTCAAAAAGGTGGTGGGTAAAATTGTAAGCAAAGGAATCGATTTATTGTATCGCAGAAAAGGCTACTGCATTGGCGGTAACAAACGCGATGAAGTTAAAATCAAAGTTTGGCGGTGGAAGAGTAAGAAGAAGACGATCAAAAAGGAATAATATAAAACGTCTTGTTGAATTGTTGATGAAAAGAAAAGCCGACACTAGAAGGCAGGGATTATACCTTAAGCCCTATCCTTTGACCGGATTGGGGATGGGTGGTAAAAAAAGTCATCGTCGTCGTCTCCAATAAAGGGAATACCAGGGCGTCCACTATCGAATATAGAATAAGAAAAGTGTACAAGGATGAAACCGATACAATGTAGAGTGGTTTTATTTGCACCATCGCCGGTTAAAATTCCGTTAATATTGTGTATTTCATCAACGGTGGAAGCGTTGATGAAATATACCATATATATTGTAAAAAATACACCATATGTTGTAAAAAATACACCATGGTGTATTTTTTACAACACTACCGTATCATCATCATCATCAAAAAATAAGTCTGCTGACACTGTTAGCAACATCACAGCATCGTTACCTTAAGAAAAAGCAATGGGTAACCTCGGCAATACGAGTTTATCATTACCGACTGTAACGTTAAATGATAATATTGAAGAAAACCGTTGTGAATGTTACATCATTACTATGTTAACATAACGTCACATAAAGATGATGACTAATGTTACTATGTTAACATATACATGATAATGATGACTGATGTTACTATGTTAACACAACGTTAACGTAACCGTAACGTTACATGTACATAGTGATGATGGATTTGTAGAAGAAATAGTGGAGGCGGTTACCTCCACCACGTCTACTGTGATATAAGAAAAGGGACTCAGGAAGTTATCTTTGACCACGTATTCGCAGTTGAGCAACAATCATGGAAGAACTTGTCGACATCCTCATATAAAAAAAGCTCTGCTGACAATGTTATCAACATCACAGCATCGTTAACTTCAGAAAAAGCAATGGTTTTGGTCTGTAAAACAAAAGATCCGAGACCGGGGAGGCCAACCTGCCGTGCCGGACGTATAGCCGGCGGGTTGGGGTCGCCTCCTTTGAGAATAAAAGGACACTCTCCCCGACTGAGTATACTTAATTGGATATCCGGTCGGGGAGAGTAGGAGAAAAAAAATGGTTTTGGTCGCTAATACGAATTTATCATTACTTAACCTAACGTTAAATGATGATATTGAAAAAAACCGCATTGAAGAAAACAGTAGTGAATGTTACATCAACATCATTACCTTCAGCGACAGTTGCAGTGTTACAAATATTAAACGCTACTAATACCAATATCGCATAACGTTACATGTTGTCAGTGACAGTGGATGTTACATGATCATACATTTTCCTTCACCGTACCTGCGCGCTAAATTGAATTCGAAATACAGGTGGATATGGCCGCTTGGTTCGAAAGAAACTTTTACGAAATAGATTGGGAGTACGGTGACGCTGTAAACAGCGAGGATGTTATGAAGAAACTTTGGTCACAGTTCTCTACAATATACACAAAGGGGTTGGAGAAATCTGAATTTTTGCGTCGATATCATAACGATGTTCGAATGAACAAGAGGACGCACCAAAGCCAAATTCGAATTACATCGTAACATGTCCGTACCATGAACTACATCCAAGCGGAAAATGTGCGTTACAAACCGGATGATTCTAAATGGAGTGGAAGAAATTGTGTAAAAAGCCGTTGGATCTGGTCAGAGAAGCGGATCGTTTGATATCGTTTGAAAATACAAACGTAAACAACAAAGAAGAATTGACCAAGAACGGGTTTTACTATTCCTTCAACGATTTGTGCATATGATGTTGGTGCAACGAACCGATTAACTCGTAGAATTTACCACAATGTAGGAATTGCATCAAGCAAAACATACCACTATCTTTAAAGTCTATCGTACCTCGAAGAGAGGTGTCGCAGTAGAGCTCAGTCTGCTGCAAGATGTTGACGAAACCACATCTTTGGTTAGAGGTCTCAATTATAGTTGTAGCCTTCCATCTTGGCTTAATGCCGGGAATATTATTTATGCTTGCTTTGTGGATCACATACAATCATTCGCAAGAAAAAAGTAAAAACGATATAAAAACCGGTTCGCGTGTTTTATGGTAGGCCTATAGGGGTGAGATTTCACTCATGTAAAAAAAAATCTCAAAGCGCCGCGGTGCTACCTCCAGGGTGGTGTGGTAATTCAACTGGTAAATAGGTACAGTTTCTACCTAGCTACTCCAGCACCCGGACGTGGCTCGTTCACCAAGAGGCGACGGGTGTGCGCGTTGACGTAGCGACGCGGAGTTGTTGACAGTGCGAGGTGTGGCGCGCGAATGAATGACAGCTGAAGAACATGGCTTAAGGTTGAACAATGACCTTAAACAATGATCATGACCTTGGAACCGTAACCTTGGCCTTGAATTTCAACCTTGAACAATGACCGTGGATCACGGTCGACCCGGGGATCACTTTGATATTTTATCCTGACCTTCGATGCCCCACTCTGGGGTGGTGAACTTGAATTTGCACCAGAACCTACACTTCAAACACTACTTATTTATTTATCTAAATATTTATAACCATAACAGCTTTCAAATAATAAATGTCTAGATAAAAAATGTGTAATTGTATAATAAAAATCTAAATACAGGATTACAGTAAATATATTTCAAAATAATTCAAAAATTGTATTAATAAAAGATAGGAAATGAAAATTTATGAAAATTGGTATATAAATTGAAAAAAATGATTTCAGAAACCGGTTTTTATGCAATGTTAGCAACATTTAAATAAATTAAGTTGTTACGCTTCAAATTATTATAAATTGCGAATTCCTCTATCAAGTTAGTT
The DNA here is from genome assembly GCF_047948215.1 of Lycorma delicatula. Lineage (NCBI taxonomy): Eukaryota > Metazoa > Arthropoda > Insecta > Hemiptera > Fulgoridae > Lycorma > Lycorma delicatula. The sequence continues at coordinate 166,674,444 of NC_134459.1, read as the reverse complement.
AATTAATCTTCTACAAAATTTTAATATATCCATTACAGCCAATAAATGCTAAATTACACCATAAACATATATTATAATAAACTATGCAAAATTCCGAAATAAAAATCGTAAGTGAAAAATATAATTTTTGGCAGGAAACTTTATTAAAAATGAAAAAAATTAAACTGGCCATAACGTAGTGTCACTTTCAAAACATAAACCCAATTTAATTATTTTTTACGAAAATTTAATTTTTTTTAAATAAATACTTTTAATTCGATTTCTAACGGTCTTTCATATTTATATAAATTCACCTCACTGTTTTTTTTTGTTAAAAATAGGGAAAATTTCGTCAAAAATCGTAATATTATGTTTTAAATATTAATTTTTTTTTGGTTTTTGTATCATTTATACAAATTGATTTCTCTAAATAATATTCTTTTATTTAAAACAGTCTATTGTAATCTATTTGTTTAAAACTCTCAATTGTACGATTTGAAGTTGATGAGAATCAAACTACCTATTTTGTTTGTTTTCTATTAGGAAATGGTCTCCAATAGTTTTGTATTCTGCCTTATTTAAAATTTATTACTGACTGTTTTCTTTTGCGATCTAAGAGAATCGTTAAATGCATATTTCATTAAACTTGTTCCATAATTAAATATTTAAAATACTTCAAAAATACATCTTATAAATGACCTTGGCCCCGTTATATCACAAAAAAATGAACCAAAACAATGAAAGTGTCACACATTACATTATAGTACAGCGATACTGATTTCAATGAAAATGTTATAACTAATCGATGGTACACTTAACAAATTCTACCGTAATCAAATCCGATTCTTTAAATTATCATATTTGCCTAATTCGAAAACAATAGTACCATAACGAGTGACCAAAACAGTTTCCGGAAAGTGGGAAACATTTTACTGTATGTTAACGCAGCACCTCTCAGTAGTCATGTAAGAAGTCAGGCTAGCAGTCGACGATCTCACCATATCAAAAGTGATCTGCTTCCACAACTGTATCCTTCGCTATTTATCATCGGATCAACAAAATCGAAGTATCGAAAATCCGGTCAGCGGTGGAACACAAATTCTTAAAGAAACCATCCTGCAGTAACTGTATTGTCTTCATAATTCCATAAAGTAAGAACATTTTTGTAATTACTTTTTAGTGTTTAATTATAAATAATAACTTATGATAAAGTTAATATTTCTGGAATAAAATAAAATTAATTCTGTTGATAGTTCGTTTTTATTATAAATTTTTAAAATTATTAACATTTATTTATTGTCTTAACGGATAAACTAGATTTATATGCTCAAGATCTCAGTAACTACTATGGTATTAATGATTCGATTTTATTTAATATACGATTGTTTAACATGAAAATCAATATTACTTAAAAGCTAGTTATACAAGAAAACATTTTAAACATAAATTAATAAAAAAGAAAATTGGTTACTATTATTTATAGGTGGTGGTGATAGCTGTGTGTTTCCAGAATTACGATCATCTTAAATGATTCGAGTTATAAAATTGACATAAAAACATAATATAATTTTAGAATAAAATACATTAATTTGGTTCATACGTTTAAGATATTGGGAACGTTATTCGAATTCGTAACAACGTGATAAAATAAGAATATATTTTACTTATATCAAAATTATTGGACGATTTATATAAACACGAACGAAAAAGCAATTTGTTCCTTATTTCAGTAAAATTTGACCTATTATTTCTTCATCGCTACTTGATGGTTCAAATGTGTATAACTATTTCAAATGTCTATTTTAGACTGAAATTTTCAGGTAATCATAAAATAGAAACCATTTTTGTACCTGTTTTTGGTAAAAAATTTATTCAGAATCTTTAACTTAGCAGTTGTTACATTAGGTAACAAATAATAAAATTTGTCTACAGGTAGGCCTGTAATTAGCAGAAAATAGCTTTAACTTTACTTGTAATAATTTAACTTTTACTTGTAATTGTATTTATTTACTTATTTCAAAAAGATGTTAATGAAAATTGAGTTTCAATTCCTTTGTGAAACACTTACAAAAAACTTATACAACTTTGTTTTTACATTATATTTATTAGTATAAAAATAAATGATAACAATTCAACCAGATAACATGCAATTAAAGTTACTGTAAAAACCTTTACGAAGATACCACAGTAATCCAATGAGGGTTAAAATTTAATCAATTGAAATAAATGAACATATTTATGTTAAATCGAAGTTCTTTATTGAACGTCTATTACTAAATTGCTACTTTTATTGAAATATCTTTAATGATCTACTTGATAGAACTGATGAGTCTAGGTAAATAATTAATCGATTGGGATTACAACCAATTTTTATTTTCTTAAAACATAAATATCGTACACCACGTTGATGTTCTATTCGATCCGAAAATCTGTATATAATACAATTATAAAATAGTTTGTTTTTTTGTCTTCAGTCATTTGACTGGTTTGATGCAGCTCTCCAAGATTCCCTATCTAGTGCTAGTCATTTCATTTGAGTATACCCTCTACATCCTACATCCCTAACCATTTGTTTTACATATTCCAAACGTGGCCTGCATACACAATTTTTCCCTTCTACCTGTCCTTCCAATATTAAAGCGACTATTCCAGGATGCCTTAATGTGTGGCCTATAAGTCTGTTTCTTCTTTTAACTATATTTTTTCAAATGCTTCTTTCTTCATCTATTTGCCGCAATACCTCTTCATTTGTCACTTTATCCACCCATCTGATTTTTAACATTCTCCTATAGCACCGGACTTCAAAAGCTTCTAATCTTTTCTTCTCAGGTACTCCGATCGTCCAAGTTTAACTTCCATATAAAGCGACACTCCAAACATACACTTTCAAAAATCTTTTCCTGACATTTAAATTAATTTTTGATGTAAACAAATTATTTTTCTTACTGAAGGCTCGTTTAGCTTGTGCTATTCGGCATTTTATATCGCTCCTGCTTCGTCCATCATTAGTAATTCTACCTCCCAAATAACAAAATTCTTCTACCTCCACAATCTTTTCTCCTCCTATTTTCACTTTCAGTGGTCCATCTTTGTTATTTCTACTACATTTCATTACTTTTGTTTTGTTCTTGTTTACTTTCATGCGATAGTTCTTGCGTAGGACTTCATCTATGCCGATCATTATTTCTTCTAAATCCTTTTTACTCTCGGCTAGAATTACTATATCATCAGCAAATCGTAGCATCTTTATCTTTTCACCTTGTACTGTTACTCCGAATCTAAATTGTTCTTTAACAACATTAACTGCTAGTTTCATGCAAAGATTAAAAAGTAACGGAGATAGGAAACATCCTTGTCGGACTCCCTTTCTTATTAGGGCTTCTTTCTTATGTTCTTCAATTGTTACTGTTGCTGTTTGGTTCCTGTACGCGTTAGCAATTGTTCTTCTATCTCTGTATTTGAACCCTAATTTTTTTAAAATGCTGAACATTTTATTCCAGTCTACGTTATCGAATGCCTTTTCTAGGTCTATAAACGCCAAGTATGTTGGTTTGTTTTTCTTTAATCTTCCTTCTACTAATAATCTGAGGCCTAAAATTGCTTCCCTTGTCCCTATACTTTTTCTGAAACCAAATTGGTCTTCTCCTAACACTTCCTATACTCTCCTCTCAATTCTTCTGTATAGAATTCTAGTTAAGATTTTTGATCCATGACTAGTTAAACTAATTGTTCTGTATTCTTCACTTTTATCTGCCCCTGATTTCTTTAGTATCATTACTATAACACTTTTTTTAAAGTCTGACGGAAATTCCCCTTTTTCATAAATATTACACACCAGTTTGTATAATCTATCAATCGCTTCCTCACCTGCACTGCGCAGTAATTCTACAGGTATTCCGGCTATTCCAGGAGCCTTTCTGCCATTTAAATATTTTAATGCTCTCTTAAATTCAGATCTCAGTATTGTTTTTCCCATTTCATCCTCCTAAACTTCCTCTTCTTCTATAACACCATTTTGTAATTCATTTCCTCCGTATAACTCTTCAATATATTCCACCCATCTATCCACTTTACCTTTCGTATTATATATTGGTGTACCATCTTTGTTTAACACATTATTAGATTTTAATTTATGTACTCCAAAACTTTTCCTTAACTTTCCTGTATGCTCCGTCTATTTTACCAATGTTCATTTCTCTTTCCACTTCTGAACACTTTTCTTTAATCCACTCTTCTTTCGCCAGTTTGCACTTCCTGTTTATAGCATTTCTTAATTGCCGATAGTTCCTTTTACTTTCTTCATCACTAGCATTCTTATATTTTCTACGTTCATCCATCAGCTGCAATATATCGTCTGAAACCCAAGGTTTTCTACCAGTTCTCTTTATTCCGCCTAAGTTTGGTTCTGCTGATTTAAGAATTTCCTTTTTAACATTCTCCTATTCTTCTTCTACATTTCTACCTTATCTTTTTTACTCAGACCTCTTGCGATGTCCTCCTCAAAAATCTTCTTTACCTCCTCTTCCACAAGCTTCTCTAAATTCCACCGATTCATCCTTTTCTTCAGGTTTTTAAACCCCAATCTACATTTCATTATCACCAAATTATGGCCGCTATCAATGCCTGCTTCAGGGTAAGTTTTGTAGTCAACGAGTTGATTTCTAAATCTTTGCTTAACCATGATATAATCTATCTGATACCTTGCAGTATCGCCTGGCTTTTTCCAAGTGTATATTCGTCTATTATGATTTTTAAATCGGGTGTTGGCAATTACTAAATTATACTTCGTGCAAAACTCTATAAGTCGGTCCCCTCTTTCATTCCTTTTGCCCAGCCCGTATTCACCCACTATATTTCCTTCCTTGCCTTTTCCAATGCTTGCATTCCAATCTCCAACTATTATTAAATTTTCATCTCCTTTTACGTGTTTAATTGCTTCATCAATCTCTTCGTATACACACTCTACCTCATCATCATCATGGGCGCTTGTAGGCATTTAGACGTTAACAATCGTTGCCGGTTTAGGTTTTGATTTTATCCTTATAACAATGATTCTATCGCTATGCGTCTTGAAATACTCCACTCTCCTCCCTATCTTATTGTTCATCACGAAACCTACTTCTGCCTGCCCATTACTTGAAGCTGAGTTAATTACTCTAAAATTACCTACCCAAAAGTCGCCTTCCTCTTCCCACCGAACCTCACTAATTCCTACTATATCCACCTTCATCCTACCCATTTAAAATAGTTAATATTTAAATATTTATAATACATATGCTTAATAACATTTATGCTTAAATATTTAATGTGATATTTAAACGCACATATAAAATTTAAAACATTTTAAGAAAATATTTTTATAATTTTGAACGTAGTTCCAAAACCTTCCGGTGAAAGATTTTTTTATGATTTACTTAATAAAATGCAGCAAACAAAAATGCCGTGATATTTTAATTTCAAAGTTTAAATATCAAATAAAATTTATGTGAACCTCTTTTAAAACCTTATTGCACGCTTATAATTTACAGGTAATTGTTATTTTTTATATTTCTTACTTGTTTTTTTTTTATAAAATTGAGTTTATTAGAATCGTTTAGTAAAACAAAGAAAAATAAAACAAACTACCGTTCGAAAGAACGCTGTTATGATCTTTTTACATTTTTGGGGGTTTCTCATCATTTTATTCAACATGGCTGTTTATTTTTTATTTACTGGCTTAAAATGAATTTTAGTGAAAAATATTAAGCGTTTAATCTTTTGAACTAGCCAAAACGTTTATATATTATAGGAGACAATTATAATGACTTTCATTCAATGTTTTTTTTAAATTTATTATTAAAAAGGGATGCAATTTATTAAGATAATCATTTTAAAGAAAATAAAATTTTTACGGATTTTCTCAATCTGTCCTCTTGTGTGTTATGAATTACAACTTAAACAAAGGGAAACGGTTAATCGAACTAATATTAAATAAAATACTAATTTGAACTTACTTCGTTTTCATTAAATAAACTATCAGACTCGTTTGATGCGGTAAAAGAATAAACTTAATAAAAAATAAATAATTTCTACTTCAAAAGGGATCCTTAAAATTTTTCCATATCTATTTAAATTATTTTCAAAAGTCAGTGTAAAATAAAAAAATTAAATAAATAAACAACATAACTGATTAACCCTTAACTTGAATTACCTTGCAGAAGCCACCTAACTTTGAGTGACCACAAGGTCCGACTCTCATTATATAAACTTACTAGCGTCCCCGTCGTGGCTTGGCCCACACTGGCAAATTTTGTCAAAAATTTCCAGCAAAGACAAAAGTTATGCCTTCCGTCAACTTATCACATGACATAAAATCTCTGAGATTACGGTCAATCGTTTCAACATTACGCACAAAATAAACTGACTCTTATCCATATTATCGATTCTACACCCAAACCCAAACTACCTGTCAATCGAACAAATGTGAAAAGTGAATTAATCAAGATGTTTTTCCAAGTGCCTCCCTTTGCATTTAAAAAAAATACATTTTTCTCTCGCAATAGATATTTTGAGTGATGAAATCATATGCTTGGCGCCGATCTGTTATTAATTTAAAGAGATAAGTATTCCTGTACTCTTGAAGTTCTTGAGTATTAAAAGAATTTTGTAATATTGTATCATAAGGGTTTTAATTAACTTGTTCATCACGATATGGTATCGGTAGACGAAAATCACATAAATGTTTTTCAGTAGGACTGACCTTGTCTTCAATTTCAATAAGACCTTCTATAGAAAAGGCTTCTATAGAAAATAACTTCATAGAAAAACATCACTGAAGCGGTTCGCCATAAGAAAGAAGCATGAAAATTTAGCGGCTCGTCATCTACTAAATGAGAATCGCAACACTGGACGAATTATTTATTACTTAAACGTTTTAGTACATAATGTTTCATCTTAATATAGCCTATCACACTCAGGATTACATAATGAAACTATAATCAAATAACCGTTATCTGGAAGATGTGCATGCAAAAGGTTAGCCTTCAACCTACTAAAAAATAATACCCTGTTTGAATTTTGAAAATATTAAAAACCATACTCCATTTAAAGTAAATATAAACAAGAATATAAAATAATTCAGAAAAAGTAATGAGCATCTCGATTGTGTGAAAACGTTTCCTTATATTACGTTGGTTGATAATTACAATAGCGTCTTAAAACAGCTTTTCTTAGAGGATTTAAAATTATAAACTGGTAAATCCAAAGAAATAGCTATCAAAAGTTAATCTGAAAATAAAAGATCCGCTAATAAACTGTTAAATATAATTGTGAAATATAATAAAATAACCTTAATTAAATAATAATAAATTAAATTAGACACTAATGCAGTATTGCATGTTGTTGATCAACTGTTGTAATTTTATTGCCGACTGTGAAATAATAATTTTAAAATAATCTATTTTATGTTGTCATTAATAAAAAAATTATTATCAAGTAATTTTTATTTTACAATTGTATAATATTTTAGTTTTTTTTTTATAATGTTTTGACATTAATTTTTAATAGTAAATTTTTCTTTTACCAATCCTTCACATCATCAAAACGAATATCGTCTTTAGTTAGATTAAATAAGTACTTTTATGACAAATGTGGTTATGTACTCTTTCTAAATAAAATTCGAATCTATCTAACCTTTTTTCTTTTAATCAACTTAGCTCACAGCGTTTTGTTCAATTTTTTTTGTTTTTACACTTTTTATTTAAACGTTTTACGTGTTTATTATCTATTTAACAATGTTATTTTACCTCAAATATACAAAACCGGGTTTTACTCCCAATTTATTGGTTTTTTCGTGAGATTTTTCAACAACTATTGCAGAAACGGTTCTGGCGTGTGTTTTATTCAATTTTTCATTTCAAAAACCATAGAATATCTTTAATATTGCTCCTTAATTAACATCCTAAAAATGTCAGTATAATATTTCGCTCGGGTATCTTAAATTCGAGCGAAATCCTTGACAAGCCGTAACTCGCAAACGGAGCATTTTGAAATATATGTTTACATGACATCACATTTTTTTTACTAGTAGAATGAGTTCTGAAAGTCGTGGAAAGACTTCGTGAAACATTCTGTATTAGAGGGGATGTAGACAAATAAAAGGTAGTTAAATTATCCAAATTCAGTTAATGTTTAACTGTGCAAAACCATTTCTTAAAAAAAAATGTAACACTAAATGTGTATAAATTATAATTTTTGAAAATTATGGTAAAACTTTTTCAGGTTAAATAGTTGATTATAAAACAAAGTTGTCATTTTATTTGTAATTATAAAATGAGTTTATAGTAAAATACATTTGCGTACATTCATTTTTTATAAATATTTTATTCATTAGGCGACCAAGCCGGTTGTCTACCTATTTCGTAACTAATAACGTGTTGAGAAAAAAATACAATACAATTATTACCATTATAATGAAATCATTCAATAATTAATTAGCTAATCAGTATGGAAATTAAAACATATATTCTTAATATAAACCAGTTTTATCCTGTGTGTTTTTTTTTTTTTTTACTGTTACTGTCAGTTATGTCTTATTTTTATAAGCATTTTTTTTTTTTTTTACTTTTTCGACATTTATGATTTCACCTCTTTTCTGTTTAGCCTCCAGAAACACCGAAAGGTACTTCAGAGGATGACATGTACGAATGAAAATGAATTGTAGTCTGTACAGACTGAGGTCGTCCGTTCCTGAGATATGTGAAACCATCAAGATCACCGGTATCCACGATCTAGTATTCATGTCCGTATAAAATTTACTGCCTTTACTAGGGTTTGAACCTTAGAACTTTCCACTTAGAAATCATCTGATTTGTGATGACGAGTACTCACCTCAGGAAATCTGTTATGCGGGGTACATTCGTACGTACATACAAATTTCACGCTGAAAGTAGTCAGATAAACGAAAGTTTTCGCGATCGCAATACTTGCTTTATTTCGTACAAGGAAGTAAAAATATCTATTCAAAATAGATAATCATTGGGGATATACTATATCTCAAAATCAGATGAACATGACCACCGTTATATTTTTTGACGAGTATGTTTTGACTGTATGTCATTTTTAAATGACATACAGATATTAAATGACATACAGGTTTCCATTAAAATCCCTCATATAACTGTATATGCATGGATATATATAAAAATCTTATACAATATACATAGATATATAATTAATACAAATAAATTTTCGTTTCCAAGGAACGTTGATCAAATCCAGAATATAAAATGCAAAGAGAACACCAAAATATACGCTTATGAATTACACAAACAATAACTAATAAAACAATAAAACAAAAAGTGAACCAATAAAACTAAGTGGAGAAACGAAATGAAGGATTTTGACGTTGCAAAACACCCTATGGTAACTGATTTACGTCACGTCTCGTAGAAAATCTAATATATGCAGTCGTATTAGGTGTCTAACGTCCTCGCTGTATTTAGATGGTTAACCGCGAATCAGTTTGTATGCTAAATTGTTATTTAATGTATTGTACCGAATTACAATATTGTATATTTTGCATCTCCTACCGAACGGTTGGCAATCTCAGATACGTAAACACGTACTCCAAAGTTTTTTTGCAAAACACGGAGCTTTTATTATATTTCTCAATAGTTTGTTGTCGAATACCTGTGCGACTTCAATATTAATCTCGCTTGCCGTAGCCCACAGTTGGATTCTGTAGGTGCAAATCAGTTTCAGGACCGCAGAGTACAGCAATTGCTTGTTAGGTAATGATTGTTGACACCTACTGCTAGCAACCAACAAATCTCCTTGAACTTAATTTTAAACTGCGACCTTTTCTCCCTGACATGACTTCTCAGTGGTGATGATAATGCAATCTTAAGTATCACACGCTGTTAGAATTTCCAATATTAATGAATAATTTCTTACATATTAAGTAATAATTTCGTACGATAATTTTGTTTTTTTTTTCAGAAATAAAATATGACTTTAGAAATTGGTCCTTTGGCGGAAATCACAGATATATCTGAAAGTAAGTAGTTGTACTAATGTTACTAATTTCATTTTAATGAAGTTTTTTCTTAAAAATATTCTATTTAGTTCTAAAACTTAAAATATTCCGTTATATTAAAATAAAAAAAGAATGTGTTAAAAAAAAAATAAAAATACGAGAGAAAATATAAGGGGAACGCTGTTTCTCCTTGAGTTCTGTTACCGAGGCCGGTTGGTTGGTTCAGGGAGATGTATAGCACCTTTGTCATTCATATATTAACAGCGGTTATGTATTTGTCAAATATACTCATTTACTCACAACAAAGTAACCGTTGATTTATGGAGTAGGAAAGAATATATATAGAGTGATTACCTAGGGCTACGTTATGACGTTAACATAATTTTCTCTGAAAAGGTCAGCTGATGGAGATAAATCAATGAAAATGTAAAATCGGATTCATCCTAGATTCTTTTATACTGAGGACTCGAATCTTCTGAAGTAGATGCCCCCATTTCTAAAAACAATCGTATCCAAATCGAATCTTAAACTGTGCATATTGTTTTTTTGCGTTGGCCAGAAAGTGTGGACGTCTTGCAGTATCTTTTTGAACAAGTCGTTCTCCAGATAGCGGCTTCTCCCAAGGAAATCAGAGAGGTGCGAGTCGAGGAGATACATGTGCGTCTCAATTCACGCTGAGTTTTTTTTTATCTGCTGCCCACATACTCTCTACTGTTTGCGTATTCGTTCCGAAAACAATCAAAAAAATGTTCACAATAGATGCTAGAGTAGTTAGTATATATCTCACTCAGAAACTGGGGCGACATTGAAGTACAGTTTCCAGCAATCTGACATTATTATTCTTCCTTGTAATACAGAGTTATCATAAAAGAATGGTGCGGTTTTGAACATGGTTTAAATTAAAACAGTATTACTTAAAGTTTATGTTTTTTATTTTTTAAATTTGTCGTCTCAAACATTTTTTTTACATAATTAATAAAATGTGCGCCCTTAGTCGCTCGACAAATGTCCAAACGATACTCAACTTCTCTCCAAACATTGGTTAACATTTCTTCGTTAATGGTTGTCATTGCTTCGTTAATCCTGTTTTTTAAGTGGTTTAGGTCGCGAATATTTTGTGTATAAACAACGCTTTTGATGTACCCCCACAAGAAAAAGATGCAAGGTGTCAGGTCTGGACTTTCTGGAGGCGAAAGTATGGGTCCTTGCCGGCCTATCCATCGATCTCCAAATTTTTCGTTCAAAGCATCCGTGATCAATGCATTGAAGTGCGGGGGAGCACCATCTTGTTGGAAATGAAGTTGATGAATGTTTTCGAGTTCATCCAGCTGAGGAAAGCAATAATTGGTTAACATGTGAAGATACACAACTCCATTAATTGTTTTTTCAGCAAAGAAGAAAGGCCCTATTACACGATTTTTCAGACCACCATACCAAACATTAACTTTAGGCGAATCGCGTTGTTTCTCAATAATTGCGTGTGGGTTTTCACAGCCCCATATTCGTGAATTGTGTCTGTTAACACATCCATTCACATGGAATGTAGCTTTGTCTGTAGAAATTATATCATCTAAAAATGATTCGTTTTCACTTATTCTGTACAACATTTCAACAGCTAAATTGTAACGTTTTACACCATCGGTGTCAATTCCTGCAGTATCTGGATTTTATAATTTTATAATTTCAGTTTTTTTTGTAAAACTTTGTGAACTGTTGATTTTGGCATACCTAATTCGACGCTTCGACGGGAGATGGACTTCCCAGGACTTCTAATTGCCGATTGTCTAATTAGTTCTACCGTTTCGTCTGGTACACTTTTTTTTTTTTTTTTGTCCCTACTCTCCCCGACCGGATATCCATTTAAGTATACTCAGTCGGGGAGAGTGTCCTTCTACTCAAAGGGCACGGCAGTCTGCCCCCCCCCCGGTCTTGGCTCTTTTGTTTTATTTTTTGCCTGCCTCTAATTCCCCGCGTTAGGGCTAAGGTCCGGTGATGCCATCCCCCAGCCCCTCCGCAGGGAACCGGGTCTCGGTCTTTACGCCTATGCCTCTAACCGACGGTACCCACCCCACAAAGCGCCTAGACGCCCGCAGGGAGAAACACCGCCGGCCGGGACTCGGTCTTTTCTTATATTCCCATCTCCCCTGGAGTTCTCCCCCTTCGCAGGAACCCGCATACCAGGGCATACGGGCCCTCCACGGAGAGACTGTCCACCCTTCCCTACTTAACTTAATCACAGTCTACCGCCCTCTTCTTCCTTAGTTCTCAGGATCTCTCCAGCAAACCTTCTGAACCAGTCCCAGTTCTCTTGATTTTGTACCATCCAATTAATTAGATTATCCGGTGTTAATCGATTTTTTATAATTACCCTCCTGTTTTCAGCCCATCTAGGACATACAAATATAGTGTGCTCCGCATTATCTGTTTCCTCACAATAAACACATTGTGGTGTGTCCCTTTTTCCAATTCTGGCTAGGTACTGCCCGAAAGATCCATGCCCCGATAATAACTGTGTCATATAAAAGTCAACGTTTCCGCTTCTACTTCCATACCACCTACCCATATCAGGGATTAGTCTTCTAGTCCAATCCCCGACTCATGAGCGTGACCATTCCAACTGCCATTCTTGCTCCAATTGAGCGGCTATCTCGTCTTGTGGTAGTCCCTCATATCTAAGCATCCTGCTTTTAATCTACAGGTCTATTGGTAGAACCTCTGTTATTACGCAAAGCGCGTCATAGGACACCGTTCTGTAACTAGCGGCCACCCTCAACAGTGCAAGTCTATGCGCGCTTCTCAATTTTCCTTTATTCCGTTTAATACTAATTGTATGTCCCCAAACCGGGGCCGCGTATAATATCATTGATGTTGTTGCAGCAGTTATTAATTTCCTTGTTTCTATTTTTGGTGTTCCATGGTTGTGGAAGAGTCCTCTCAGAGCTTTGACCATTGGAGTGACCCTACTACATATCATATCGATGTGTCTGCTAAATCTCAAATTTTTATCGAGTATGACTCCCAGATATTTTGCCTCATTGACTTGCATAATTGGCTCTCCTCTGATATTCAAATTTATACCTCTAATAGGTCTTCTGCCGGAAAGGGCAATACAACTGGACTTCCCTAGGGCTATCTGTAGTTGGCTTCTTTGTAACCATTCATCTATAATTCCTAATGCCAGATTGGCTTTGCGTTCTAAGTTATCTACATCCCTATCCTCAACGAGAATTGCTATATCATCAACATAGCCAATTGCAGTAACTCCTTCAGGATAATTCAGTCTGAAGACTGCGTCATAAAAAATGTTCCACAAGGTTGGGCCCAGCACAGAACCTTAAGGAACGCCACCAAACATCTGGAAAACTGCCTTACCTTCCAAAGTTTTGATCTCAAGAAACCTTTGATGTAGATAGTGATTAACTTGATTTATTAGATATTCGCTTATTCGCATCTCATGCAATACATCAATTATAGATGACCAGGGGACTGATCCGAACGCGTTCCTAATGTCCAGCATTATCAGTAGGGGGATTTTCCTGGTCCTCCAGGCATTTATGCCTCTAAGGCATTTATGGTAGATCGGCCTTTTCTGAATCCATATTGTTGTGGATGTAAACAGCCCTTTTCCTCAAGCTCTGCTCTAAGCCTGCCTTCTATCAGCCTCTCAACCACCTTTCCCATATTATTAATAAGAGTAATCGGCCTATATCCATTATTTACCCCCGCCTTGGGTATAAAAACCGTCCTGGCTGCTTTCCAGCAGCCAGGAAAATTACAGTTTTGTAGACCATAACTAGCCAGATCCACAATTTCCCAGGGTATTATTCCTGCTATAGTCTTGATGATGGCCGCAGGTATGCCATCCGGCCCTGGACTTTTCCGGGTTTTCAACTTTTTAATGGTCTCCATTACCTCTTGTTCTGTGAATCTGCCACCTTCACAAACAATTGTTTCCCTATTCAGATTTTCAGGTCTAGGGAAAAGAATCCTAACTTGACGTTCCGCTTCCTCCTTACTCAACGTTGGCATCTGTCTACTTAGCCTTTTGGTATTTATCTTAAAAGCTTTCCCCCAAGGGTCAGTGTCAAGTTCGTTACAGAGCTCTTGCCATTTATTCCTCTTAGATTGCTTAATGAGAAAGTTAAGCTTTTTCCTGGCCTGTCTATAGTCTTGGGCAGCACGTCGACTTTCTTCATCGATACTATTCCTTGCTCGCAACCTCTGAGCAGTTCTTTTGTGACGCTGCATGATTTTCCTTTGGTCTTCGATTTCTCTGGTCCACCAGTACACCGGATGATATCTATTACCGGACTGCGGTATGTTAGCAATTTCCTCTTTGATTACTTCTTGAAATTTCTCCGGTTCTATGTTCTCACAGTTCCTAATCCTATTTGCCGCATTATTTGACACCCGGTGTATCTGGAAATCCGTTAATCTAGAGATAATATTATCCTGCCTTACCCGCCTTGGACAATCTCTGATGTTAACCAATACGGCCTTGTGATCACTACCAGTTTCTTCGGTAAGGACAGCAAACTCGACGGTATCTGCTCTAAACCTACTATCCACAATTATCAGGTCTATTGCTGATTGGTGACCTCTTGCGCTGTATGTAGGAGCCCCATCATTTATACAAGCACGCATCCGTAATCTCCAACAAGTCCTCGAGAATTCCTACCTCTAGCAGTTGTAGAATTTTTTTGTGGATTCAATTCTGTGAAAATCTTTTATCCTCAGTATTATTACTGCACATTATATCCTCAACCATATGTTTTCATAATGCAATCTGTATTCCTTCTTCAACAGTTTATACCTTCTGCATCTTCCTTTATCAGAAAATTTGCTAAATCTATACATTCGAATACGTAGCACGCAATCATATACATGGTATATGTAAAACGTGTTTTTTTATTTTTTCGTGAAGAATTTGTGTTATATAAATGAAACTATATAACGTTATATGCACCTTTATTTATTATAAAATAATACGATAACAAGCAAACAAATAATAAAAAACTTTTTATAAAATGTTGTTAGCTCTAATTCTAATCAAAAATTGATTTATCTAAGTAATATAGAGGACAAAATAAAAAAATAATTATACTATTAACGTATAAATAATTTAAGATACGACCAAAACTGAACAAAGTAATTTTGTTTAGAATAAACACATTCGACAGTTATAAATTAAATCAAGCAGATTTTTAAATAAATTTATAGTTAAAGTGTTCATACTTCAAAACTAAGTCAAGACCATCTACATATGTAGATGGATCATCAAGCAATCATCAACAGGAAATAGTCCAAAGTCATCGCAGAAGAAAGCAGAGGTTGCCGTTGATAACAGCTCTGCAAAGAATAAATTTGAGCCTATAATCAGTACATGTGTCAAGCGAAAATAAGGAATAACTGAGTGATTGACTGAGCCAACTAGTTCTAAAGCAAAAGTGCAGCAAGAAAAAATCTCTATCGAGGGATCTGTGAAACCAGATACGATAATACTGGAAAAGGAAGACATTAAACAATCAACAATGGAGCTTCCGAAACCACGAAGACATTTAGCCGAGACGGTGAGAACTTCGGACAACCCAACATGTTCTAGCGGTGATTACATCCAGTCTCGACTGTGATGTACTTCTGACCACGCCAGCGGACCCGGTGTCATCCGGTGCCAGCAGTCGGAGATCCTCCGCGACTTACGGCGGCGGATCTGAAGACTCCATCTCCGACGACTAACATACCTTTGATTTCGACACCAAGGTCTTTAAGAAGATGGAAAAAAGAAGCAAAAAATGATAACCTAAAGGGAAATCTTCAATGAGGAATTTCTTTTAATAAAGAATGTTTTTTTATTTCTGAATAACATGAGAGTTTGAACATACGTCTTTTGATGTTCTTTGAACATCTCTTTATAATTGATGTGTGCTGTTAAGTTAAAAAAGTCCATTACGTCTTTACCATTTTTTTTGTTTTTTGAATGTTTTTTTTTTTTTTTTAATATTTTGTAATGTGATTGGAATAGTGTTTACTTGATATGAATTTGATTGTTTAACAACATTTCGTATGAAATGGTTTTTGTTTTTAGTGGTAAGGACCATTTACACCCTTGTCATTTTGTGTTTCTTTTGCGGTTTAATCCTGTTTATTAGATTATATCCATTGACAAGACAGTCAACTGATTATGTCGCTCGTATTTTTAACCAGAAAAGAGAAGTATATTTTTTCCTCTTTTTGATGTGGAAGGGGCTAATGACCCTACAAAATTCCCCCCCAAAAAAATTGTGTGTTTATTTCTAAAAAAGTACATTCAATTTAAAAAAGAAGCACAACATAATAAATGTATATACTCGTTACTAATATAACAATAAACAAACTGAAAATACTTTCTTCGTTGCCGGTTGGCAACGAAATTAGTTATTACTAAATTACTCATTATTAAATTCATTATACTTCATATGTTTTTACAACAAAACAAAATAAAAGGTCCCTCCATTTCCCCTTCATCTATCATTTTATACAATATTCATAATAAGGTCATGCAGTGGTAATAAAGACGAAAACAAAATATTTATAATGATTTTACAAAAATTAGCTAAAAGTTGATCTCCGTTATTATACTTTACCTATACGCTGATGCCCTGTTCAAATATTTCACTAGAATTATCCAGTCACTTCCATTCAACATCCCAACTACATCTTCCTTTATTAGATTCCCTTTCCCTAGCCCCGACTTTCCTACCTCCGATAAAACAAGACACATAAACAAACCTCACAGGCATATCCTTTCATTCAATTCCCTTCTGGAATTAGAATTGATAGGAAGCATGCCTCTTCTTGCTTTAAAAAAGTACTCTTTAAAAATAAAACGTCTAATGTTTCTGTCGTTAATATAATTATGCATTCCCAGATCATGATCCAATTGAAAGAATAGACCATGAAATTTGTCCTATGCGCTCCCACCACCCACGCCTGTTTAGCCTGCACCCGCATGCTCCCGAATATCAGAGAAAAACATATAACCCAGCTCTCTTTGTTATCCACATTGAACTCCGCCCCTAAAATAAAATTCTCTAGTATACTAAGCCACGTTCAAAACCACCCTAAAGTTGTCCCTGTCATTAGCTAAGCCAATTTTTTGGGAAGCCTGAATTCTGGCATGTTCAACACTTTAACTACAAAATTGAAATGGATTTCTCAAGCCTACACTGTCATTAAATCTGCGTCTGCTTCCAAGTACAAAGCATAGTTTCACCTGTTCACAGGAAGCCCAAATATTCTTTTTAAATAAAACGTATTAAAATTTTTGGAGTTCCCGACCTGTATCCCCAGACCTTCGCACCATACATCATAACCCTTTTACAGGCGGCTTCAAAAATCCTGAACTTTGCTGATAATTATGTATTATATAAATAAAAAATTCTTTCACAAACTGTTCCTCACAGACTTCGCTACGGTGATTTTTTCTTTGAAATGCTGGATTATTGATAGCTTGAGAAGTAAACATCACTTAAATATTTTAAGGTACTTACTACATCATTGGGACTGCCTCAAAATATTCATCTATCATAGCAGTTAATATTCCTTCCCGTCTAAAAATAACAATTTTTCACTTATTTAAATTAATATTTAATTTCCACCTGCTGCAATAATCATGGTTCAGACCATGATCAACAGTGTTTTCGGCACAAAAACAAAACTAGGTAGTAGGCATAGAGTAACACTCTGATATTTAGTTTACGGAGCCATATCCCTTCACCTACTTCCTCTTGCAAATCATTTACAAACAGAGCAAATAATGGCGGGGAGAGCAAGCAACCCTCTCTGACACCGCATGAAGTACAAAACAAATGGGTTACTCAATTTTTTTTACCAAACATGAGATTTTGTGTCTTCGTACGATATCCGCATCAAGTTTAAAAATTTAGCAGACAATCGTAGGGACGAGTGTTTGTAAAAGAGTTCATGCCAGTCTACATTATCAAAGACGAACATTAGATTTATAAAAAAAAAGACAATAACGTTTCTTTACGCCTTTGCAAACCTTATAGCTAATTATAATGTAAAGATTAAAAACATTATCCGTTGCAGAGTAACCTCTGCGAAGACCTGCCTGATATTTATTTAAAACCCCATTCCTGGATACGCACTCTTTTAGTCTGCGCAATAAGATACCTGTAAATAGTTTCGACAAAGAGCTCAGAAATCTCTGAAGTTATTAAATTCCTGCAACGACCATTTTCTGTGAAGAGGGAAGATTATTTAGTTCTTAATTGTGTCCGGAATGCCACAAACAAATTAAAAACAATATTGAATAAATTCAGCACTAGGGATAATAATTCACCGGAGCCTATTTGCGAAATTCTAATGGAATTCTATCGATACCTGGGGCCTTATAGTTTTTAACTTTCTTAATTATTATAACCAATTCTTCTTTTAGGATCGGTTGGTCCAACCGACTTCTGCATTCGGGCATGCATAAATTGTATCGAAACTTGGATCATTAGGAGAACTTGGATCATCAAGGCTGAGAAATGAGCATTCCAAATCTGCGAACTGATTTTGCCTGTACTCCTATACGGCTTAATCTTCAAAGACTTAGCCAATTCTCAAAACCCTTTACCGTCCCTCACGTTACTAAATTAACCAGATATTTCAGATATATGGTTGCTGCACACCCTTTTACACTCTTTATTAGCATCCATTTAATCCCTCTAAACTACCTCCGAATTGTTAATTCGATACAATTTAAGTAACTTGAACACCCACTATCACTGGCCTTCCCAAACTCAGCATCAAACAATTTTTGTTTGGGCTGTACTACATGTACTATTCCACCACTGTAATTCAACTTATTAGATGCCGTCCTATAAATACAATCGTTCAAAAGATCAAACTCCGTGTTTGAGTTCGCAGGTAATGGGCCTAATGCTATAATTATTGGAACCTGTTTCGCAAACTTGTTTCGCCCTGAAGATACCCTACGAATCCTGTTACAAGTTGAGGCACAGCGGAAACGGTAGAAAGATTCGTGAAGACGGTCATGAGTAAGCTGCATTTATATGAGGAGTTCCGCAGAGGAGAATGGCCGGGGACATTCTGCTTGTGCGCCTGATGGTGGCCATTGATAAGTGGTGTGACTATTTTAGATTTTTGTCTTAACTGATGTGTGAGTGTTGTGGATGGTAGAAACTTTTGCCTGTTTTCTGCATGGTTCTTGTGCGATGTTGTTGTCGGTGTTTTTATTTGACGTGCGTGTTGATTCCTGTGATGTTTTTTGTATGTATATGACATTCGGTTGTTTTTTTATGACTGTGTGTGCGGCTGATTCTCCCTTCTTGTGATGAAATGCTTTTACAAGCAGTAACAGGAAGGAGGGAAGCCAGGGGTGGAGGTTTAGTCTGTAGTGCGCAGGTATACATACGCCCTTGGTTATAACTGGCGGAACCTACTATCGAGTCTTAGGGGGTTCCTCAACGTCACTAAAAAAATGAAAAAAAAACGTGTTTGAGGGAAATAGATCATCATTTTTAGACCAATGTTTTGGGAGCAAGAGCAGAACTTCTGACTCCATAATTTCATCGTAAATTTAAATTTGTATTGGCATGTGATCGGAGTATGCATTTGGAACGATCACTAGAGCCTTAATTATATCTAATCTATCAAACGAGACGCTGGCAAAATCTGTAACTAAGGATCTACTATTACCAATAATACTATATTCTCCATTTTTATCACCACCCATATTTCAATTCAACATTATTAAATTATAAAACTCACATATTTCTATTAATTTTAGACCATTTCTACTTACAGCTAGATTTAATTGTAGAGCTTCTTGTGCGCTCTATCTCGGCACCTAAATGTAACTATTCAGGTATGATCTGACCAGTAGCAGTTCTCGCATTGAAATCGCCTATAAGAAGAAAACATTTCTTCATGATCCCCATCCAGTTTTGTGGTATATAAAAAATTTTCCCATTCTACTTCAATATTTTCCGATAAATAATTTGGGAACAACAAAATTTCCTTCTGTGGATGCACAGAAAGAAATATATAAAATATATTTACATATTTTCATAGCCTACGTCACTCCCGAAAACGTAAGGATTCCAACGCGGATTCATACATGTAAATCGATTCGGCTGATGAGCTGATACGGTGGAACTAACACAATTATATACATACACTGAAATCATTACACTCCCTTTTTGGTCATTCATTTTTAGATTTTAGAGGATTTCTTACTCTGTGGGGAAGATTTAGGACAAGTATATTTATAAAGCAGTATTCCCTGAGAAAAAAAAAATTTAACAGAGAACTGTTTATAAATATTGAAAAAAGTTTGACTTTTATGATAGTAATGATAAAAACTGCTTCTGATATCAGATCATGAGCAACAATTGGTTATAGAGCTTAAAATTACTTAAAATTTTAATTATACTTGAAGTGCCAGAAAAAAGTAAAAAAACAAAAATTGTTTAATATTAACAATTAAAAGAGTTAAGAGCGAAAAAAAAAAAATATGTTTTTTAGCGGTGGGAAATAAATCTTTAAAAAAATATTCTAAAAATATTCATATATTAGCTTAACAAATTTGCTAATGTAAAGTTTTTTCTAAATCTAACATTCCTCCAATAAAGGATAAGACAAGAAAGTAAAAATTCTCAAAAAGTGTTTTCTGCATTCAAGGTCTAGGTATATAATTTCAATCCTGAGATATAACGCTAAAAGCAGTGTGATACACGTATGTACATATCTACGCGTGTTTGCAGCTAGTACATAAATAGATTTTTTTTCGTCTAGTTGAACTATTGGACGCTGAAAAGCAAAGATTTGCAAAATCCTGATACCTTATTTTTGATATGCTGTTCTTTCCCACTACTTTCTCCATTAATGTAGTATCTGTTCTAGCTATGTTCACCGGGAAAATAAAAGTAAACTGGAAAGAGTAAAGTTCTGGCGTTATTTACAGTGTAAAAAACAAAAAAAAAAAGGTGACAACCATACAGGGACAACTTAACAAAAATGGCGGCCATATAATTTTTTTTCAATTTCTAGTTTTAAAAATGACTTTCATTGCATCCCAAATAGCGTCTCATACAAAAAGAATTGGTCGTTACGAGATAGGAGCAAGCATTTACTAAGTTTTACAGTAGTGTTTTAGAAATTACTTACGAATTTCTGTGAAAAATGTTGGAACTAGCCGTAAAATAAATTGAATAATATTCGATGTTTTTTTGTGTCAAATTTGTTATTTCTGAAAGCCATTTAAATTGACCTTTCATAAGTAAATACCACTAGAAGTGTGGTGTAAAAATTGGTAGTTTTGAGGCAGAGAATTAAAATTCTTCCATTTTCAAATATTGAATAATTACTTAATAGTTCCCATACTTCATACACACACACACACACACACACACATCTCTATAAGTACATATATATATATATATATATATATATATATATATATATATGTAAAATCAATTTGCTCGGGATTAAATGCTATACATGTTTTATTATCAGTTACTTCAATTTATTAATGTAATTCTTCCACAATAAAAAGGTGAATGTTTAAAAGTTATAATTAGGTTTTATACAAAAAAGCATTACATTAATACTTTGCGATTCAGATTTTTAAATCTTTCAAGTTGTATTTCACTTAAAGAGAAGTCATTCCCTTTAATTGAGTTGAAAAGCAATATTGTATTAATTTAAATTTATAGCTTAAATATGAAATAAATCCGACCATCATTATAAAATAAATTTGAAACTTCTTTATGCAATATTTTTCTTTTTCTTATGTTTTATATGTTCTTGGAATACATCTGAATTCTCGTGGTATAACAAGTACAATGTAAATTACATAATTTCCAGTAAAGCTTATAACATCATAATTATATATTTCTGGTAATTTACGTTTAATAACAGAATAGAAAATGTATATTAAGAGAAAAAAACAACATAATAGGTAGAAATGAATGAACTTAATTAACTGTAAGTAATAAATACACTTAAAAACACGAATAACTAATATATGTTATAAGGGAACTTTAAAAGTATCTCAATTCAAAAATATTATTTATATTTTCTAATTGATCGAACAGTAATGAAATGAAAATCGTTTTATCCTATAAGAGTCAATTAAAATTATTTCCTTTATATTAATATTAATATCTTTTTTAATGTTTATAAATACAGCCCTAAATTTCTCTGATATTATAATCTCAATACTGTTTACTCATACAAAATATTAACAAAAATACCGTAT
Organism: Lycorma delicatula; assembly: GCF_047948215.1. Lineage (NCBI taxonomy): Eukaryota > Metazoa > Arthropoda > Insecta > Hemiptera > Fulgoridae > Lycorma > Lycorma delicatula. The sequence goes on along the minus strand of NC_134459.1, from coordinate 166,652,182 downwards.
TTATATTTTATAATTTTATAACGAAAAAAGTATCTCAATAAAATAAAAACAAAATTAATATTCATGGATATATTTTTTTTTTGTCTGCGGCAGATTCATCATATACGCTAGAGCTTCGTTTATGGAAATATAGAAGGAAATAGCTTATAAAAAAAAATGCCACACCACATGGGATTTTGATTCCGAAACCTGCGAAGAAAAGGCTGAGACTGCTCTGACAATCACTTAACCAAGAGTAATCTGGAATGTTTTCTATTTTAATTAATAAATATACTATATTATATATATAGTATATAATATATACAAATTTGTATATATTAATAATATATACAAATTATGAACTTTTATTTTTTAACAGTGTACATAAACTGTTGTTAAAATATTTTGTAAAACTATTTGAATATAAAATATTATATTATTATTTACCGATCTCCATGGTAACATGGTAGCGACTCGTCTTTCATCTGGGGATCCCGGGTACGAATCCTGTTCAGGCATGGTAATTTTCGCACGTTGCAAATTCATTGTCATCAACCTAGAACTGTAAGTGGGAATAAGTCTGCTGATACGGTATACGCAAATACTAAATATATATGTATATATATATATATATATAAATTACTGTACACGTAAATAAATTTTAAAATAATAAATAAAATTATAATAAAAAAAATTAATTGAGTGACTTTCCTCGCCATCCGATCTTTCTATCTCAGGACTGAGGTTATGAAACCCAAGACTGCAGTAAAGCTATAGATGTTTGTAGGTGTTTTTTAATGTTTAAAATATTGAAAAATTAAATACAAATTTTATGATAGTAATGAAAAAATTATTTTTATTTTGGGTACGTAGTATACATTTTACGAGCCAAAACTTATAGAGGTTCTATGATGGAATTTCTTTTCATTTTTAAGTACCATTCCTTTCTACAGCAGTTCATTTAACCTTTGAAATAAACAAAAATTACTGCTTCTTTAGAGTTGCTAAATTACTTTATTTTCCAAGATAATTTTAATAACTTTTTTAAAATAAGAATAAATCTTTTAATTGAAATTACTTAAAATGATTTTCAAAAAATAAAAAATATTTTTAATTACTTGGTTTATAAACGGGAAAACAAGAGTGCGTTCATTTAATAAACTTTATTGTACCCTACCTACCTTATAAATTTTATATAAAAATTTTCAAAACAATTTTAAGCGTATTTTTTTAATTTATCATAATATCCGTTCAATTTTTTTTTCAAATTCTTATTAAAAATCTGTTACTTTTTGAAGGAACCATAAGTAAATTATATCATATATATTTACTTTAAAAAGAATTCTCATTGAAATTCCTAAAAAATAACATACTTACACTTTACATACAATTCTTACTTACAGAACTTTTGAGGGTAGAATCTAAAACGTACATAAGGTAGTTTAGAAGAACTGCGGTATCAGTATTACAGTATAAAACAATAAAATGTTAAACAAACATAACAGCTGATTGATGAAACACTTCATAGGTAAAGAAAAAAATAAAACCCAAAGAAAAAAATTATAAATGAAAGTGAAAACAGAAACAGAGAAGAAGCGAAGGAGGATTGATTATTGCGCAACACTCGGCGGATAAAATTACACAATAGTGATACTAAGGTCCAGAACGTGCAGCCCATTGTCTCCTAACATCCTCACCGATGTCAAGAAGGTTAATAGCCAAGTGATTGATGTTGTCATTTTGCCGAAATTCATATTTCAACTGAAACATTGTATTTATTCCTTGACTTGAACACCCAAATATTCATGGATTTCACTGTTTTTGGTAAACTACAACGCCTCAGTTAAACACCTAGCTAGTTTTTTTTCTGAAACCGCTGTATGATTCAACATTTGTCTTGCTTGTCGTGCCTCATAGTTGAACTCCATACTGGTTCCAAAATTGCTAACTATGAAGTAGCTTTTTACATAAGGCAACTCCGACTTCCTGCCCGGCAACCAATACAATTCCTTGAAGTTCATGTTAAGGTGCTTTATTTTCTCCCTCACATTAACCTTCCACGTCAAACCACGAACCAAATGAAGACCCAGCTACCTTGCATTTTTAGTATGCGGGATTAAGTATCAGCAAAGTGGATTCGTGGGCAGTCTCCTCTCCTCATTGCGAATATCTCACGGCTCCACTTAGGTTAATTAACCCTTATCTTTCATGTACCCAGCTACTTGCTAATTAAATTCAATTCAAAATTGTAGATGAATTGAGGCCACAGTTGGGTTGTCATAAATGGCCAAAACGGACAGCTCTGCTATCCGTTTTTTAATAGCAAAAATTTTTATTAGAATACTGAATTTAGAAAAAAAATATTAATATTAAAATGTAGGAAAAGAGTTCCAAAATCAATTTATTTTTTTCATTTTTCAAAATCTAAATTAAAAAAAGTTTGTAGATTAATCACGTTTGAAAAACATTTTAAAGTTATGGGAAAAAAGTAGAAAATTTTACTTATGATTAATACATTAGCTTTTTCTTTACAATTAAAATATATTCATGTTTATAGGTAATCACCTCTGTTCAACTACTGTTTCTTCTTGTTAACATCAAAAATTTTATAAAAAATAATTTTGATATACTTAAAATCTACTTAAGCATTATTAGTAGAAACCTATTTCAAAGTTTATTTAAAAATCTAATATTTACAGTTTGAACGGGTAAAATGGTGTAAAGTAATGGAGTCGAGCAATTGCATAAGTTTTTTTATATGTATATACATCACACGTATTGACTTAAATCAGTGTTTAATAAAATTAAACAAATTACGAAATTAATATTCATTATATCTAATCAAAATATTATGTGCTTTAATACAAGTACAGATATGTACGCTGACCTAGAGGAAAATATTATATTTAGAGGTCATTAGAAAGTTTAGTAATAGGAGGCATGTTGACATACTTCACGTTGTGTATATTGAAGGAACGACAATAAATTATTTTATAACTCCTTAGAAAACGTTAAGATTTTATACACGAGTTTAAATCTGTAAGAAAGGTTAATAAATCCCTAAGAAATAGAAATTTCATCAGAGCAGCTCATACAAAAGGAAAAAACTACTGAAATGATTTCTAAGTTGTAATAATATCGTGAAAAATATTTTTAAGTTTTTTCAGAATTTTCTATTCAAATTCAATTTCACCGTTCGTAGTGGATTAAATTAAAAACAATTTTATTCTTATTTAACCTTGTTTACTTGTAATTTATATAGAGTGCATCACGAAGTTCTCCTGGACTTTCGTAACCCATTAATTCTACTCGTGAAAATAATGGAAAAAGTTCATATAAATATAAATATTTATGTTCATATAAATATTTTAGGATATACGTTCTAAAATGCTTCGTTGCGAGTTACAGCTAGAGAAAGATTTCGCTCGGATTTTAGATAACCCGGTGAAATGTACCCCGGTCGTATTGAAACTTTTAGGACGTTAGATAAGTAGCAAAATTAAGAATTTTTTATGCTTTTTGATCTGAAAAATGGAATAAAATAGGTCTCAAAACCGTATCTGCAGTAGCTTTTGAGATATACGGGATGAAACCAATAAATTGGGATAAAGAACCCTGGTTTTTATGTTTGACGAACAATAAATTTGTTAAATTAGTTATAAACACTAAAACATTTTAATAAAACGTGTATATAATTTTACGATGGAGAGAGATAAGTTGAATTAAACCTTGGAAAGTAAATTCTAATTTAATTTAGAAACAAGAAATTACTACATTTTTCAGAAAAATCTTTATTTAATACAAACAAAAAACAACTGCCTTAGGCGTGTGAAAATTTTGTAAAAACAAAATTACTGTTAAAAATTGCTATTAAAAAATTTAAAACAGTTGGAAATTACACAAAAATTGTGGAATAAATTTAAAAAAACTGTGCTGTCATTAGCAAAGTTTTTCTGTGAATTTTAGTTTGAATGTGATCGGTTTGCCGTTAAAGTAATACGGTACTTTTTACAAAAGAGGAATACGCTGATATGGTACTAATTTTGGTGCGTGTAATGGGTAATGCTACAACTTCTGTAGTAGAATAAGAAATACATCTTCCGAATCGCAGAATTCCAGATCCGAAAACAATTAGCATGATTTTTCGCAATCTTCGTGAACAGATTGACAGCCCAGTACTCGTACCACCTACTCACCTTCTGCTCAACACGTTATTAATGAAATTATTAATATCGATGCAGTTCAGCGTTGTTCTAGTGGTGAACTCGTCATCAAAAATCGGCTGATTTCGAAGTCGAGAGTTCTACGGCTCAAATCCCAGTAAAGGCAGTTACTATTATTCGGATTTGAATACTGTATCGTGTTTACCGGTGTTCTTTAATGGTTGGGTTCCAGCTAACTACAATTCTCAGGAACGGTCGAGCTGAGACCATTCTCATTAAGACTACACTTCATTTACATTCAAACACATTATCTTATTATCATAATACATGGGGCCTTCTTCACAAACATCTGTTTGGACCGTTCATATTACCTCGCTGCTTAAATGCTGAGGTCTACTTGCACTTTCTTTAAAAAGAATTTCGGCAGCTGCTTGAAGATAGTCCTCTAGCTTTAAGACGCAAAGTATACGTCCAGCACGATGTTTAAATATATCTATATATTTGTCTAAATATTTAAAACTAAAACACCTTTCAAATAATAAATGTCTAGATAGAAAAAGTGTTATTGTATTGAAAAAAGATAGGAAAAGAAAATTTATGATAATTGGTATATAACAGGAAAAAATGATTTTCAGAAACCGGTTTTTTCTATGTTGGCAACATTTCAATAAATTGCGTTGTTACGGCTCAAATCATTATTAATTGAGAATTCTTCTATCAAGTTAGTTAATTAATCTTCTACATAAACTTAATAAATCAATAAGAAAAACTAACCGACACCAATCGATTTAGTGTTTTGTTTTTCTTTTGAATACAATCCTTCTAGTTTATGTTATAGCATGTAAGCAGTAGTTCTATTATGCTATTAGACTATATTCTATGACGGTTATATTATGCTTTTTACTATAGTATCTGTTCACGCCTTTCTTGTAACCAGACGAATGCAAATCACCTTATGAAAAAGAGATTCATATTAGACTTGCTTTTACTGCTTGTAATGATGTTCCAAAACATAAACAGTTCCAAGGTAAATAACGAAGATATTGATTATACAGTTCATCAGCAGTTAGCGGGTTTAGCAATATGATACGCAGCGGTATATTTGAGTTAGTGAAAATGGTAACGGGAACTCACTTCTCTCAACACTTTTAATAGAAATCCCGGCACTGAAAATTTGTTTTTCTTAAATAAAGCGTTGTCATTTTAGAAGTGAATTGTAATTCGTATCAAATCGTATAACAACCGCTGTTACTGTAATATATTTTGATAAAGGAATTTTGTATTACAAGATATCATAATTATTTTAGTATTAAAATTCGATTTTTTAATGATTTTTTTATAATCTTTAAACTCACGTAAATTTGATTAAAATCGTAAAATAGATGACGTCATCCATTTTTCTTCACTTCGTACACCGTTTGCAATATGATTTCATATCTCATAATTTCGCAAAAATTATGATGAACAATATTTGTGCAGATTTTAATTTGGTAAACAACATAGTTTTTAATGATAATGGCACATTTTTTTTTTTTTAATGGCAATTTAAATCGTCGTAATTGTCGATAATGGACTGATAAAAATCCACACTGTAATCGTGAGGCGCATACACAGTATCCACTTAAACTAAATCCATGAGCAAGTATTATTAGAGGACTATTTTTAGAGCTTATATTTAGTGATGGAAATTTGAACGCAGAGATATAAGAGGGTTTGTTTCTCGAATGCATCATTCCAAATAATCAAAAATTAGTTAGTTCCCCAACCACCAAAACATTTGTTTTCAACAAAATGGTGTCTCCCTCATTTCGGTCCTTAGATATGAGAAATTAAAATATTAATTTTTTCCTAGAAGATGGATTGGCCGCAGAGATCAAATAGAGTAGCTAGCGAGATCATCCGACCGGTCACTATTGCATTACTTAGTGCGGGACCACTTAACGTTATTGTTATCATAATAAGAAATCGATGATCTACAAAATAGAATTTGAGAATCAGCATAAAATATTCCTAGGGAATCATTGAATAATGAATTATCATCCTGTTTACAACCGAATGACACGCTGTAAAATAAATATAAGTAAACAAGCAAACGGTATGGTTTATAAATATTTTTTTTTAAATAAATTTATTCGGTAATATCCATTTAATCAAATTTTTACAGATTTATTTATTTGCGAATACAGTTCGTTATCAATGTAATTTTTTTTTTAAATCCGATATATATTCCACATCCATTTTGGGTACAGAGAACTTAAAAATATGACATAAATAGACCTTTATAAATGACATAAAGAATGTTACCATATAAAATAACTGAGTTACAACCCTTGGGCCACCTCCAAAATGGTTGAAAGGTTATTTCTCATTAAAAGGTAAAGTAGCTGACCGATACCTTATCTTGAAAGTTACAATATTCTAGCTGTAACAGTTTTAAAGTTGTTAAGAGGTTTTCATACTTTTGACAACTGACTCTGTATATTGTATCATAATGTACTTCACGCGTCATCATCATGATGCTTCTCGTATTAGAATACAATTAATTAATTAACTAATTATTTTTATTAAGATTACTCCATACCAATGAATTAATTTCGCTGAATACATTTGAATATATTCGCTGAATATATTTATAAAGCTACAATTATTTATATATATATAACAAAATTAAAACATCAGAAACTTTTTGTATTTTAATTTTCCCTTGGATTGCTACTCGTTCTTATTCCTTTATTGTTTCAAATTTTATACATTTTCATTCCTTTAACAGCTTATTTTTTTAACAGGTGTCAACGTAAAATTTGAAAATAAAAGTCTATAAGCAACTAAGCAACAATTTTTTGTAATCCTTTTTTTCTTAAAAGTTACATTCAATTATTTATGTGTGATACTTAAACAGGTTTTAGAAGATTACACAACTATAAGTTTATTTTTAATATGAAGAGCAATAACTACAATTCATGTACTTATTTCAAATTAGTTTTAAATTACCAATTAATAATAAATTAAAGGAGTATGAACTAAAAAGCTAATTTAAGTTTGAAATTTTAACATTAAAATTTTATTTTGTTCTAGCTTATTTAAGTGTCGTATAATGAAGAAAAAAATTATCTATCTTATTATAATATCAAACGTAGACTTATATTTCTAGGTACCAGACGTATGAAATCAGATATGCAGTCATGATTCAAAATAATTTAGGAGTTTATGCTTCCAGGTTAAACCGTATATAAATTTGTATTTTTTTCAGTTTTATCTACGTATTTCTGTAGATTGCTTATAATTTTTCTTAAGAAAAAAATATTAAAACACACATAAAGATAAAGCAGAATTAATTAATAGAAATTAAACGTGTTTTACTTGTACATAACTTGGCTTCCAGGTTAATAAATTTACAATCATATATTATATACTGACAATGTATAAACATAAAATAGGACTTAATCAGCAGGTGGTTAAGTACGTGAAGAATATGCGTTAACGAAGCAGACCAAACCGTGTGACATTAACTATGAGAAGTGACCATCCAGGAAATTGAGAGACCGTAAATTGATAGTGTGAGGCTCCAAGGTCTACATCTCGACCGTCAACTAAAAAGAAGGCAATCTGAACTAACATTTAAGGAAATGTCTTGTTATTGGGCAGAGGTTTGTTAATTATATTTATCTTATAAGCTTCTGGTATACTCAACAATTCTAAAACCGATCTGTACCTGTGGAATCTAACTGGGGTACTGCGAGCAAGTCAAATATCGAAATCTTACAGCGGTTTCAAAATAAAGGAGTAAGATGTATACAGAGACTTCATTTACACTCTCACATATCATTCTCATTCATCCTCTGAAGTAATACCTGAACGGTAATTCCCGGATGCTAAACAGGAAAAGAAAGAAGAACCAATAGTAAATAAATTTAAAAAATGATGCTGTTATCTGTAATTTGGTTTGGGTAAATTGATTCTCTCACTGTAATATATTTTAATTAACCAAATATATATATATTTATAATTAATATTCGTTGCACAGATATAAAGTAATTTCAAAATATTTATTATAGTGATAAATAAATTATATTACTTTTTTTTTAAAACAGTAGTAAGACTAATTTATATTAAATACCATAAACATAGTAATTGAAAGCAACCTAATATTAGTCACAATTCCTTCCAAAATATAATCACATTCAAGAAAAAGAGATCTTTTCTCAGCTTACAAGAGAAAGCAGTTTCGCCATCGTCTTCTTTACTGAGCGAAATAAATAGTAACATTTCCAAATACCAAATCCAATGAACCCAGAGAATTTTCAGTAAGTAACATGTTTATTTTTTTTTACAGTAGGGACAGGATTCATAATGAAGACATCATTACTCATAGATAATTCAACACTGTTAGGTGTCTTTTGAACCATCTATGGTAGATGGTTCAAAGACAGAAAGAGTGGGATAGTTAAAAAAAAAAAAAATAAAGTAGAAAATTATAAACCATTTGTCTGTTGTAAAATAATTCGTTTTCATATTATTCGATTCACCAGAGGAGCAGTGAACTAAACTACAAAAATTTATTTAGATATGTTAAAAATATAAAAATAATTACATATTTAAAATAAGTCCATTTTCCTTTAATAGACAGTTACTAGTCAAGGTTAACGCCATAATTAAAAAAGTAAATTACAGCGGTAATGATTTATTACTACTTACACAATCTACTAGACAATTTACTTATGATTATAATGTACAAATAAAACCTGATTTAAAGTTATAGGTAAAATTTGTTTTAAAATATAATATATATTTTTTTTTATACGTTATAAATTAAACATTAAAAACAGAGAAAATCAATATTGAAAATTAATTCAGTATAATATGAGAGCAGTATATTGATTAAAACAGTAATAAAAGGATCAGTAAAAAGTGCAAAAAAAAAAGAAATGCCTGAAAGGATTATAACTGATAGACAATCAAAAATTAAATGAGATCTATCAATATCTTAAAGGCTTAGCTGTGAATAGAAATATGTAGCCATACACAATTAAAGGAACTTTACATAGAATAGATAACGACATGATAATTAAGAGAATAAAATAACACAAAAGTTAATTCCACACCCAGACTATAATCTTTCACAATGACCATCAAGCTAAATTAAAAAAAGAAGGTTTTGTAAACTTATTTAAATTTTTTTTCAGTCGCCTTGTTATATTCTAAATACTATAGTGTAAATTTGACCGGATTATAAATGCATGTCTTCCTAAAAAACTTAGCAACAGCGATATTATCCGTCATGCCAGTTTGAAGAAAAACACTCATCACGTAACCTGGCCTCAAAGAAAACTGAAATCGTTTTGGAGTAAGTTGTTAAAAACTTTTATTTTTTTTTTACAAAATTCTGTCCAGTATTCCTTGCAAAATTTTTAATTTTAATTAAACCTAATATTTAAATAAAATAAAATTTAAAAAAAGAAAAAATAATTTCATAAATAGGTTTAATAAATGTACGTTTTTGTTTCTGAAAAAAAGAAACTTAAATAAATATTAGGATTACAAAAGTGACAAGGATAGAAAAAGTAAGAAGTCATGAATATTAGTATAAAAGAAGGAAGAGAATCGAATAAGTAAAACGATACAGATTCTTAGATGCCATATTAAAAACAAAAGTTATAAAAGCGAATTTCAAATAAAATTAAAATTGGAAATGCCTAAGAAATATTTAATAGAAATAATTAGTTATTTCTTATTAACATGGAGTTAGAAGTGAAAACTGGAACTACTAAAAAAATCACGGTATTGACAACTACGACATCTGAAAAAGAAGATTAAAAAAAATTACACACTCACCCACACGCGTGCGCGCACGCGAACCAATTGGACATTATAAAAATGATCTAATTAATAATTTCATTTTTAACCTTGAAATTTTTCAAATGTAATTAAACGGTCCTTGTAAGTCTGTGTGTTTTTGCATGATTTTTACAAACTTAGATAGACACAAAAAGAAAATTCCAAACGGATGCAGATTTATATATATTAATAACTATTAACTATAAACTATTAATAAGTCATGCAGCGAATCAAAACCTACCGACAAATAAAAACCCAGAAAATAATTTTTAAGGGATTTGAAGGTCATGAAGGTCAAATTTAGAGATTAAAAATACAATTACTATTATTGTTATTAATATAAAAATTGTAGCAACTGAGTTGAGGAAACCTAATACATATTTTTTTATATTACAAGAATTATCAAATATTTTGTTTAAATAATTAATTAATCTAAGTAAGACAATATGGAAATGCAATAAACCACTTTTTAAATGAGCAAATAAATGAAAAAACAAACATGATTTAAATACGTAATACTTTTAAGTGGCATTTTTTTATATTAAAAAAAAAAAAACTGTAAAATCTCTTATTTTTTCCCTACATGAACAATAGCTGAAATACACGTACGTCTGCCTACAAGTTTTTAACATAAATGAAGAATCTTTTATGCTTTTACTGGTTAAAGGTATAACCATCCATAATCAATGCCCAACATTTATAAATATTTATATGTTTTTCTAATAAAAACTGGTTCTCCGACTTAAACGGTTTAAAATCCTTCTCAGTTATGCCAAGAAATATGGGTAAAAATTTGGTTGCGATTGATCGAGTAGTTGTTTTATTTATCCCGAATAAACAAAACCCTTCTTCTTTATAAAATCGTAAAGATGATAATAGATTTATATGTTTTTGCTTATTTAAAACTTTTTATTATTTGCGTAATAAATTTATTTTGTATTTTTAGTACATAACATGGGTCTGAGATTGTCCCACATCAGGAAGACACCTTGGGTTGGCCGCCACTGAATATCAACTTACGCTTGTATCTCATCATCATTCGACGGTGCTTGAGTACTGATCTGCGATTTAGAATTACAAGAGAAATGACACCAGTGATAAAATCAATCCAGAGAAGATGTTTTCCAACATGCATTGTTGTAGCCTTAATAAACAGCTTCCATCCTACGAGGATGGTTTCAGTAGGTGGACAATCATTACTCTTAAGGCAAGAAGTGAGTTTCAGGATGTTGGGGACGTACACGGATGTACTGAAATAAATAACTCAAGCGTTGTATCTTACGGTAGTAGGTATCTTATGTGGCTAATAAAAGAATCAATTTATTCCTTTTTACTTGGCATAGTCGGCTAGAACTTTTAACCAGATGTTTAGAATCACTTAAAAAATTGTGAAAGGAAATTTACTGCTTTTGTAAGAGCGTAGATGTCTTCAAAAAGAAGGTAGAATATCTGCTCACTGACCCGACTAATAATTTGGATGATCAGTTATATTGAATAGACGATTTATAAAGCTATTTCTTTTTATTTTTAGAATATTTTTGGTGATATAAAATCACTTTTTTTCATATTTTATATAAATCGATATAATTTTGTGAAGAACTGTTGAAATATATTAAAGCGTTGATGTTTTCTATGTTACAACAGTATATTAAGGTATTTTTTCAAATGTTTAATTGTTCAAAAATAAATGAAATAAATAGATTATTATTATAATTTCGAGTATAAGTTTGTATTAGAAAAGACTTCAGAAAAATGATCTCAGTTTTTTGGTTTTGAAACCAAATAAAATTTTATTTACCAAATTCTCCTCTAGAAGATGGACAGATTGGTAACTTAGTCTAATAGTAAAATGAAACAAAACAACTTGACATTAATTTTACTTAATGTAAAATCATTAACAAATTTAAGTCAAACCACCTTTCGTACTAAACAAAAATGATGACAGTAAATTATCATATATAATGTTAAATATTAAGAAATTAAAAAAATCTATTTCTTTCTGCCGTTAAGTTTGAAATAATTATAATTCTAAGATTCAAAGATAGATTTCTTTTATTCCCTAATGCCTTCTATACAAATTTATTTCTTTACTGAAATCTTTCTTCAGAAGTACTGCTGAAAAATTACAGAATAGTACCATTTTTTGGACATCTTAACTTAACTTGATTTCTTACCTGTGTGAAATGCCTAATAATTACCTAAATATTACATATTAATAATAACTAATCTTTTCTCATTATTCTCAACCAATTTTGCTGTTTTTGAATTAATAATTTTCCGTTCTTGAATAATTATCAAGTAAAAACTATTTTACGATAATTAAAATTCTAATTGTTAGTGGTAATTAAATTTAAAACAACGTAGTTTCCGTTAAAAACCTGTAAGTTAATAATTTAAAAAAATATTTTTATTTTATTTTATTTTTTTATTATTACCTGAATATATTTCAAAAATCATATTTTGTAATTTCATTCAAAACTTTTACGATAATTTTAGTGATATAAATATTAAATTATGTTATTAGGAACATCGATGTATTGCCTCTGATTAAAGTAGATGTTCATTATATGCTTTACTTATAATACAAGTAAAGAATAAAAAAAATCGTGCAATCCAGGTATAATATTAATTAAATTCATCAAATAATAATTATTTAAAGAATCTCTAAACTTTACAGTAAGGGGTGACGCCCACGCTGGGGACAATTCCAGCCGATTTCAAACAATCTTTATTCTCTCTGGGAAGAATGCTATTCATGTTTATTCATAAAGTGTGAGGAGGTTTATTAAAATAATCTTTAAAATTTCTGACTATTCTTGCATAAAGTGAGGAAATGAAAGGTTTAGGATTATAAAACTCAAGGAATCGCAAGAAAATTACTCGGCTCCAAAAAACAACCGTGGTTAATATTTATATTGCTTACATTTCTGCACGGACTTTTGTTTCATTTTTAGCATCCGATAACAATGTGAATTAGGCATTACACTAACTATAAATCTCACAGTAACTTTCTTTACGAGCTCAAAAATTAATATCTGATGAAAATCCTTCAATTAATCAGAATATTTTAAAGCTGGAAAGAATATAATGTTGGTAAAACATTTTTTCTACAGGTAACAAAATATCAAACGTTAAATGATGGATTTTTTGACACAAGCATCTGAGTAAACCGAAGAAAAGTTCTACATTTTTCGGTCACAAGTTTTTTAAAACCTCATCGTAAAGATATGTTAGTTGTTTATAAAAGTTGTTAATCTATTTATTAAACGCCTAATCTAACGTTACCTACTATAGCTATTAACAACTTACGTTTTCCGTCATTATTACCAAAATCGCTATACTTTTACATTAAATATTTTGATTGACAATAATAATTTAGGCGTTATCTAACAATTTTTCCGTTCTTGTCTACAGTTTTACTGCTGAGGCAGTACGCTAGGTATAAAGGAAAATTATAGGGAATGGTCAAAATTTTGATTTTCGGGGTTTTAGTAAACGTTGATTATAGCAAGACCTTCTTAGTCTATAAATTACAAATATAAATTAGTACTTATGTACGTGCATTGGCCTGATTTTTCCTTAATATTTCCAATATAGCTCAACATAAATTCATAAAAAGTAGTATGAGCCATTTTTGGAATTATATTTTTGAAAAAAAAATTAAAAAGAGGAGCGAATAATTTCATTTTTTTAATTTTTCACAGTAATAATAGAAAATTTAGGTTTAGTTAGATGAAATTACAAGTAAAATAATTCCAAAATAGTATGGCAATCGAATTAAGGAATGAAGAGATATTCAAGGTTATTTCAAAAATATTTTTGCCTTCGAAACCGTTTATCAAAAAAATTGAAATTTGGTATGAATATGTTGATTTTATATATTTATATAATGTTTCATTAAGATTTGACCTGATTTTCGATACCATCAGACAAGGGAGCAATAGACATTCCAGTTTTTTTATAAACTATTATTTTTTTAACTCTTTTAAATAACAACGAATCAAATTGCGCCGACTTATTTAATTTAGCTTATTTAACTGAAGAATAACTTTTACTTCTGGGAAATTTTTAACACAAATAGATCCATGGGATCCAACTTAAGAATTTTAACAATTATTTTTGTAATTTTTAGTTTTTTTGTTGTAATTTTTAATTTTTTTGTTTTTAAATTATAACTTATTCAAAAATTTTTTAAATTCTTACATTAAATTGACCTAATTTTTATCTGTGTGTTTTTAGCGGTAGTTGTTATTAAAGTGTTATATAAGGTATCTCCCGAGCAACAGAGCCAAACGGAAAAGAAATTATTTTACAAAAAATACATACTATACTTACACTTTATATTATACTTTAATTACTGCATAATTTTTAACGTAAAAATGTAATCTAATCTAATCAAGAGTGTGAAATCTGATCTAACTTCTTTTATTGATTTTTTCAATTTTTTTCGCAATGATATTTTAAATATGACATAAATAAGTAATTAATGTTCAAAAATCGTACGGTATATTTGAATTAATAATTATCAGTGAGAAAGTAATCTTTGCCGGCTTTAAAAAGGATAATGATATTTACACTCAAAAGTTTACACACAATACGATAATAATGATATTAATTTATTCTTGCGATTTTGAAAAATTTTAAAAGTTAATTATGCGCCAAAACAAAGAAATTGGTCAGACCAGTTTTATAATTCTATTATAATATTACTGAAATAAATAATATGGTAATTATAAAATGCCCGAATGTGAGCTACATTACTAATTAGAATAAGTTCTAATAAGGTTTACTAGAATGAAACACATTAAAGGTAACCTTTTTTAAAAAAAAATTATTTATAGTCGCATCAACAATTAAAGTCATTAGTAACTTATCACTGTAATGTAATTGTATAGTACAATTGTAGTCTTGAACAAACTCAGTCGACTACTCCTGAGACGTTTGGTTAATTGAAACCCAACCACCAAAGAACACCGGTGTTCACGATCTGCTATTCAAATCCAAATAAAAGTTAACTACCTGTATTAGGTTTTGAAGCTGAGAACTTGGACTTCGAAATCAGCTGATTTACTTACTTACTTAAAGGTAACTTAATTTTAAGGAAAAATTACTTCAGAATAAAATTTTAATAAATTAAACACAAATCATAATGCAATCGCATGCCTTCAGTTGCAATCAATCGATTGCAATAATGTTAAGCAATCATAATGTTATAATTTTGTAAAAAAATACATAAAAATTTATTTTACTATCTTTTTTTTCAGCGAGCCTTCTGGACAAATGGATTTTAACCTCTTCGCCAATTCCTGTCATCTCAATCCTTTGTTTATACGTACTTATCGTTTTAAAGATAGGTCCAAAATTTATGAAAAAGAGAGAACCTTACAATATAAAAAGAATTATGATGGTTTATAATTTTTATCAAATCATATTTAATGGATATTTAGTCAGTTTGGTAAGTTTATAAATTCAATACTTAATTATCAAGGCGATAATTAAATACAAAATAACATTATGATATTTCATTTTTATTAATTTTTTTTTGTAGTAAATTATTAAATTATTTTCATTAATCATTTAACAGATTTGATTTATCTCTCGTTACTATTTTATTCTCCTCTACCTAATATTTTAATTTCAACATTACTCTTATAATTGAAATTAGTAGTTACTTGATTTTTACAGATTTTATCTTCTACTACAGATTTTAGAACATATCCTTCCATTAATCGGGATAAATCAACTAATCATGAATACTTCAAAGTAATAATATGTTGAAATCACATCAAAATGTTTCGTAAAGTTAAGTATTTAAATTTTTTCTATGATACAGAATCGATTATTTTTTAAAAGGTTTCGGTAAAATTAAAATTGAAAAACTCCACATAAATTAATGTATTACTTTAAAATTAATTATCGACTTTAAAGTTTTACTCGATTTATGAAGATTTTTAATATTCGGCTAATAATTTCCTATAAATAATGAACGTAATATCAGAGGTAAAAAAGAAAGGGAAAAAGTAAAATCCTAGTTAGACCTTGGTTTTAAAAACTAAAACACTACTTTTCTTCCCGGCTACTGAATTATTATCTTAATTTTCTTAAAAAGAGAAATTAGTATCCAAGAGGAATCGATTTAATTGGTATTGTAGAAAAAAAGCGACTCTACAACCTTACTTAGTTAGTACAGTAGGTGTCTGTTTTATTAAATATACTAGAATATTCTCTGAAAGACTATTAAACCTATTTTATTCTATTGTACCTTTCGGTAGTTGTCGAATAGTTTTTTTTTAACTATGTGAAAGTTTTATCAGTTAAATGCAAAACTATAAGTTCTATATAAGAGAACGCAGGTGAGATTGAAAGTATTATTTTTATCAAAAGATTACTTTTATGCTTATTTTACAAACGGGTAAAATATTGTAATTAAACGTTACAATTTGTGTTTTTAATCCTATAACTAAATAAAGTATGTATATTATTAACTATTTTAATAATTTATTTACTACTATTATTAATATATATTAATATTGAATTTTGCCTCCCTTTTTACTGTAGGCTAATATGACCTGCTGCATTACAGATTTGTAACTTTGTATTTGTTTTTTTTTTCTATTTTTTATAATTCCTTAATTTTTTTTAATCCAGAAATGAAGTTGTATAACCATATTGTAAACAGGTTTGGTTAAAAAGAATAATTGACTGAAGACTAGGTAGGGCTTTCGCCTGTTTGCCTTCACTAAATGTTTCATTAAAAAAAAAAAAAAAACATTACAACTGAGTAATTTAATATATATAGATAAATACAAACATGCTTCAGAAAACAATCATGTAGACAAATTCCCTCTCTCGCTTCTCTTTCCTTTGTCTGACATTTTGTTTTGCTTTTTCTTCAATAAATTTTTTATATGAAGTACACATCGAGATATTTTAATGAAATGTAGTGATGATATACAACATATTCTAAAAAATAAATAAAATTAAAAATTTACTACTGAAAATTTCAAAATGGAGCTCATTTAATTCATTATTATTATTTCTGTAAATGTTATTTTTATTGAATTATGTTTTATTGGTTAAAATGTTATGCCTTTATTGTAAAGGAAATAATACCCGATTTGCTCAAATTAATTAATGAACAGCTGAGATTCCATAGAAATTGATATAGTAAACCGCAAAAAAATTATGTATTTGACAATTTTGTGCTTGTTTTAACTAAATGAATGATAAATATTTAATAATAATAATTATAATTAATAAATAATAGAACAGGTACAAAATTTTCGGACCGTACAATGTTCCCGATCATTTTTAATAATTTATGCCATAAATTCGTTTTTTATCAACCGATTTGAACAAATTTTTTAATTATACACGTATACTAATAGTAGTAATTAAGGTATTCAGAATTTATAGAAACCTAAAAAATAAACTAAATTAGCGTCTGCTAGACACGCTGGGAGAAGTTAGTTCCTATAATAAAACAATTCTAATAGGTTAAAAACTTTTTACAGGGAATTGAATAACTTTCTCGGTCAAGTCGAGAAAGTTACAAAGTCTAGTAATCTAGGGCTTCGCCCTCGACATACTGCTGTTTAGAGGAAAATTATTAATAAACCCTTACTTCTAATAACTTAGTGGATTTGATACGGCATAGTTTCTGATAGACTAATTTTAATCTTGTTTATTGAATTCCATGGATTACTGATTTTTTTTACACAGAATTAAAATTCAAGTTGGTTGCTTCATATAAGTTTTACTTGGTTTTTAACGGAACCATAAATTTTTCTTAGAATTAAGATCCGGGCTTTGTGGTAGCAAATGTAAATCGTTAAACGTTTTACGTTTTGCGCCAATTAAAATTTGATTTTGCTGTATCTACGGATCACAATCGTATTGAAAAACGACATCAATTTTCTCCAATGGTACATTATTATTTATTTATAATAGTTTCTATTTTTAAATATCTAAATACACATTTTGAATCATAATTGCATTAATAAAGTGATTACCTTCTTATTGTTTTTATTTTTACCATCTACTGACTGTTTATTTATTTATTTTAAACTTTATTCGTTTTTGTAGCCGCTGACGCATCGTTTGATTTTTATAAGCAATAGAACAAGTTAATCTAGTCTCAAGATATAAACTAAATGACAAACACCTGAAAAAGGAGAAAAAATAAGGCTAACTATCCGCAACCCTGAATAAAACTGTCAGAATACATAATGAAAAAAAACATAGTAATACAATGAAATCATCTGATTAATACGTGATTTTGATTTCTGAATCCAGAAACAACAGAAAAGAAAATAATCTTCTTGTTCTTCCCAGTTTCTGGCGATTTTAATAAGACCGAGCCCATCCCAACCCCGTAGGGGAAGACACCCGCTTAATGACGTTCCGGTCACCACACCCCTCTTCCATGCCCTGTCGGGCTTTAATGGGAGTCGTTTATCGCCCTCTGGCTTTTTACATCTCATAGTAATAAGCCTGGCCTCGTTGGGATTCCACCGATGGAAATGTCTCGGCAGACATTTGCATCGGTGATTAAATAATTCAGCTTATTGCCTTCGCCGTTGGCATCGTCCGGACGTCGTGAATGTCCTACATCGTCACCCTCTAAACTGGCTAACCGACCTCGCGGAAGCGCGAATTCCGCGCTTAGTTCTACTTGTTATGAGCCAATTTCGTGAATGTCTCGTAATTCGAGGCAAAATAACACAACATACCACCAAACATGTTGATCGCAACAACGAAATTTGGTCCTAGTTTCCTTATTGAACTCATCATAAGCTAAAAGATCGAGCATAGTCAGAAAGCATTTTAATAGCGAAAGAACATTAAAATTATGTAAAAAATGTACCTTCCTTTTGAGTAAAATTATAAGATTCAGGACCCACAAATTCCATTATCCCAGTACCCTTGTCCAGTTTTAACCAAAATTAAATTACATCAATATCACATTTAAAAAAATTATCGTGCCAAATTTCGTCCCAATCAATTTATCCAGTCTGAAGGTACGAGTACGTACATACATCCTTCCGGAATTTTTCACTGAGTAATTTGACTTTTTTTCTTAGAGGTGGTCATAAAATGTCGAAATTTATAATAATTCCGATGCGTAAAATTTATATGGTATACTGCTATAAATTGTACGATGTGAACGGCTACTTATAGCCGGGAAACTAATAAATTACATTATTTCCAACGTTAAAGAAATTATTATTTCAATCTCAAAAATCTTAGTTATGTCTATGCTCAAATACAGAACAAATAAAAGCAAAATTGATTATCAATATAAAGTATTTTGCTTTTCTATCATTACGAATAACTGAAAATAATAATAAATCTTAATGTAATAGACTTATCGAAAATATAAAAATATATTTAGTAACAAATTTTGAAAACAAAGGTTTTTGTACCAGATGGTGAAACTTATCGAATATTTAGTGAAAGCTATCGAATGAGAAGTAAAAAATGGGTGTCTCTTCTGTTTTCTCCTCTCCACACGAATTCAACAAATAACGGTAGAGATTAACAAACAAAATATTCTGTTTTCATTCATATGGATCTTATCGGGATCGGGATACATCTTTCACATTTGATAGAAAATTAATAATAATATGATCACGTAATAATACTACAAAACTTTCTTCATCTTATGACTGGGTGGAGAAATTATGTTTCATTTATCTTCTGTTTTCTCAAATCACTTTTCAAAAATTTCATTAAGAGACCAGTAGAATCTTGACCGACGTAAGATAAAAGCGCTTTTATTTTATTCAGAAATATTTATTTTAATTTACTAAAATTATTGTTTTCTAATTTTCAGCTTTTAATGAATAGAGAAGGACAAAAGTATATAATCGATCATTACTGTAGCCCAATAGATCAAAATTAAATCCACTGTTAAATGAAGTAAGTATTTTATTTTATTTTTTATTATTTAACTGAAATTTCTAATTAAATAACTGAAATTTTTGTACGTGATGTTTATTATATGCGTTAAATTTAGAAATTAACGAGTTCTAACTATACTGTAATAAGATTTTTTTTAAAAGTATGGAAATAAAATTTAATTAGGTAAGAATTTGATGTATAATACTCTAGATAATTTAAATAAAAGATTATTAGAAGCTTTAAAATTTTCTTATCCACTCATATGTCCAATAAACATTTTTAGTTACAGGTAACTTTTACCCGCTACAAGTTTTTCTATAACTAAATTCAGTAAACTTGGGTTATTTAATGATATATCAACCTAGTTCTTCCGATTAGAAAATAATATTTTATTTTAGGACAGAACTAAGCTCAGCTCCACAGCTCTGAACAAAGCATCAATTTCAACCCTATGATGACAAACTATGCAAGGGTAACTTACTATCTACTTTTTTAATCCAAAACTTTTTTCAAACATACTAATTTATAAGGTATTAGCCAGTACAATTTGTAATTTAAAAGAAAAAAATTATGTAATGTCATACTGGTGTAAGAATTTCTTTTTTTAAGATCGGTAAGTATTTAAAGATTGGTCTGAAAAAAGCTATTATCTTTATTATTACATTTTAAACTTCAATTGAAAATTGCATCGGTATAACGTATTAAAAAAAAAATAAATTGAAACAGCGGTTTTTGAACATTGATAAAAATCAAATATTAATATTAATTAAATACAGGCAAGAAGAAGAATATATACATTTATTGACAGATAAATTGCGTGTTCCGAATGAACTTCAAACAGGAAATAAAAAAATCTGATGTGGGCACCACATAACTTCCTTGTACACCTATTTATAACTTTCTTCTAAAATCTAAAACTATTAAGAAACAAAGACATGCAGAATTACTGTTCTTTTTATAGCAAATCATCAAAATTTACTTAAAGAAATATATGAACTTGCCCGGTAATGAGCTATTGACTTATAAAAAAATAACATTTTTGATGAAAAATTAAACCTCAGAATATTAAAAAAAAAATCTGATATGAGCACGTAATGATTTCCTTATACGCCTACTGAATTACATTTATATATTTTTTTTAAATGAAAAATACATAAAATTTTATTTCATTAAAAACTTTTGATATTTTTTTTTTATTATTGGATCGTAATTTTTTTTTACAATGAGAGGTTAGTAATTCGATATATTAAAATAATAAAAAAAAAAAGTTAAAAAAAAGGAGATGAAGTCTGATTGGAACCGATGTGCCTTCTTCCCCTTGTTGCAAATATTTCAGTGATTTAAACTTTATTTGGCTATAAATCTAGGACCGATGAAAATAAGTACCACTTATGAGACATCGTTGAAAAGCTCTCAGTAAGGGCTTAGGCTTAGTACTGCAGTTAAGAAAAACTCCAAAATTCAAATTCGTTTGAATTATTGGGCTTTTTTAGACACTTTTGTTCAATCAATTGCAATCAAAAGTGGTGGTGCAGAAGTAGATGTTACAACAGTCCTAAATCAAAAAGTTCAACATTCTACCGCTAATCGTTTTTGAGTTATGCGAGATACATACGTACATACGTACGTACAGGCATCGCGCCGAAACTAGTCAAAATGGATTCAGGGATGGTTAAAAGAGATATTTCCGTTGAAATCTACAAAACCGAATTTTTCGCGATCACATCATTACTTCGTACAAGGAAGTAAAAATAATTTTTATAACTTAGATATGATCATGTCCACCCGTGTTTTTATCGAAGAACAACAGTTCCTTAAAGAATTTTTATTATTGAAAAATTTAATTACAGCCTTGTAAAAGGCTCTAAAATGTTATTACAATATTTAATTTTTAAACTACATCGTATAGATTTTGTATTATTAGGTAAAACATTACAAAAATAAAGAAAATTGGATAAAATCTGCGAAGAATGAGATACAAAGATTAAAATCAGTGACAATTATAAATTTATAAAAAATTTATTGTTAACCTATTTATTTTCAACAAATATTTTCAATTATTTTATTTTTAATGAGAACTCGATTCGATAATCAAAAATAAAATACATAAATTTCATGTAATTTTAAACGTCGTAATAATACTAAAATGAATAACAATTAATTATAGGCTACGTATGCTAATTTAAAATTTATCTAGACAAAAAATATAGTAGGTTACTAAATGCACTTGTACATTTTAGGATGACTGGAATATATAAAATTTAAATATATTTTTGCTTATTACAACCATAGCGTCTAATGTAAAAAAGCTGGTAAATGGATGTATAAATTTCCCGTTTTATATGTCATGTATGTTTTGGAATATATTGCCGGTTATTGGTAAGGTCTTTGAAAAGTATTTGCCCCTGCGTATAAATAAAATACTGACCTCGCAGGGCTTATTGATGGAGAATCAGTACGGGTTCCGTCCCGGAAAGGGTACTGGGGATGCCATATGATGAGTGTGGTTAGAACCAGCGAGGTGGAATATGTCGTGGGAACTTTCCTGTCATTAAAAATAAAATAACTGAAAGTATTTGTTGAAAATAAATAGCTTAATAATTAATTTTTTCTAAATATATAATTGGACTGATTATAATATATGTTTCTAATATAAAGCAGATTTTACCTATATTTATTTTTTTAAATTTTTTGTAATGTTTTATCTAGTAAATGAAAATCTATATGATGTAGTTTAAAAATTAAAAACCTTCCGTATATATTGTATTTAAAAACTATGTAGTTTAGTATCACACAACAAAACTTTAAGCGGGAAAACCCAAGCAGAACCCTAAACCCCAACATTTGTTTAACGTAAGAGGCCTGTACGACGAACTAATAGAGGGATCCTTTCCGCTATCTTTAAACAACAATTTTACAATCTGTTTCTTCCAATACAAGAGAAATATCCTCCAAACAATAATTTATTAAATACATGGGTGACAACCCTCACACTCATTCCAACCGAGCGAACCAGTAGCTCCGTCGTTATTCCATCAAAGCGTGGCGTGGGGCCTTACCTCTACCTAAACTGCAGAAATCTTGACGCACTACGCGTTCAGTAATCTCCAAGGATATTGCACCCAGAAACTGAGCGACCTCCCTCCACACCCGCAGATGGGATGTGGTCTATCCAGTTTCATTATCATCAGACAGTAAATCGTTTAGCAATCTGTGCAAAATTTCAGACGTGTCTGAAATTACACCAAGCCGGATTGAGAGAGAGGATAGAAGAACATCCTTTCATAGTTTACGTCCCATGATGCTATATACCACATCCTTGTTCCCATGATCGTGCACAAATGAACGCCAGAAATCCCTCTTCGCTGTCCGGACTTTATGTAAATAATGAGATCTCCAATCTCTATATTCAGCAACAAGGACTGCCCACTGTTCCGGATCACCCTCGCGCTGAGACGCCATCCGTAAACGACAGACAGGACTTTTTAAGGCCGACAATTTTTTATTCCACTACGATACAGCCTCTCTCGACCGGAACTACGGTTAACTGAACACTTGACAGCATCAATGAAAGCTGCCGACAAACCCTGTGCCACATCCTCCAAATCCAAGACATTTAAACTCATATCCAAAACACAAATTTTAACCAACAGAAAGTCAACAAATCTCCTCCAGTCGCATCCCTGTACAGTTATCTACCCCGTGGAACTGGAACGTTACATCAGTAGCGTTCACTCGAATTACTAAAAATCTCAGAAATAATCAATCGATGATCGCCCTAGCAATCGTCCACCATTCTCCAATCAAAAACATTGGCAGGAATAAACCTACCGATGGTAACATCGATGTCGTTTCATCAAACAGTGACTTAGCGTTGACATCCGCACAAATAAGGACTGGGACTAGTGCTAGAGAATCGTACTATTTTATCCCAGACCTCAAGATGACGATCAGCAGGATCTCTGTACTGAAAATATGAACTTGCAACATACAGATGCAAGTTTTTGAACATCCACACGGACAACATGATGATTATTTCTAAGCCGGCGAATAAAGACACAATCAATTTCCCTTCTGAATATAATAGCGAACATACTTTCAGAGCCACAATAGAACATCATCCGATGAGAAAAACCTGGCAGATCACTAGACACAATATATAGATGCTGCAGCAAAACAATATCCAACCCTCTACGTAAGGCAATCTCACCTAGCTTAATTTGGACAATATAAGCATCCTGTGCATTTAACTGACAAAATTTAACTATCTAACGACAGTGAATTGAAATGCATTGTTAGAGCTCGAAGATAACAACCACAATCCCAACCAGAGTGCTTGTGATCCTTCCCGAGGATACGTTTGGTGAACATCACCCACGACACTACAACGTTTGTTGCAGGGATGAAAAATATGGGTACGTAATGCTTCCTTATTCTGTTGGTTGAAACCAGTTTGGCCTGGTTGAAACCAGCCCAAACCCAAATATTGTAATACGTATAACTAAAAATTCTTTTTAACTTTTCTTGATCAACATCCGAGATATGAGGCAAAAACTGTTTCGGAATAATGTTGAATATCCCTAAACTACTAAATACGATCGACTCAAAATTTGAAAATTTTAAATCACTTTAGCCTTTCATGGTACTAAAGTTCAAATTCCTACGATCACTGCACGAAAAATAAAAAATTTAAAATGATGAAAACTACCCGTCTACTTTTCTTGATTTGGTTTAAATTTTAATTTCATCAATGCCTCATATATTGAAGTTTTTTGATTTATTTTCAAATAATTTATTAGAGCCATACGTAGGAAAGATGCGTATCAATTAAAATACAGGCCAACACAAGAACATATGTACTTCTGAAAATTTCTGTTTTGTTTTTTTTTTGGAGGGATTCAGGGAGTCGTGAAACGTTGAAATTTGCAAAAAACGCCACATCCAATTTCTGGACGATCTATTATACAGTTTTTATTTATAACTGCTATATAGCAGCAAGAGACCTGTAGCCGGGGAGCACAAATATTTTTCATACTACGAGTATTTATTAATTTTATCCTGATATTTAGGTAGAAAAAAAACAATTTTTTTGCATATGATATTTGTTGTAAAAGCTTTCGATAAAATCTCATTAGCTACAGGCCTATTTTATAGTTTCTAAATGATATATAAAACACCAATTATAACCTTCTATTATTATTATTTTTGTTACATCAATATTTTTGGTTTATTTGCACGAATATGCTGAATGTAAAAGCTGGTGGAATTTATTTACGGTGACTAAAATGTGTATTATTGAGATGTCCAATGAAGAATGTAATTTCAATGAAATTTTGTGGTCTGCGTTTCAAATGTAACAGTACATAGAATGTGATACGGTGTGTTGCAAACAACGCAATAGTTATTCGCTTGCAAACCAAACAAACTCTTGTAATCTGTATAGAGTATACAACGTACGAATTGAGTAAACGACGACGCATTCACTGTGTCAACCCCTCTACAATGTTGATTTGCAAACATTCAGAAATCATCGTAGTTAAATATATTGGCTTATCGCAACACTACCAAATACGTAAAAGTAGGATTTGGATGGAAAAAAAATCGTTAAAAATTCTGAAATAATTTTATCTCTTGCAACTGGATACCGTTCATAAAGGAAATACAAATAGAATTCATTATTTAAAGATGACAAAAACAAAATAACGATTTTAAAATAAAGTAAATTTCAATTGTCACTTTGTGAAATTCAAAACTTTTTGAAATTTATTCTTTTAATAAATATTTATATTCGTTACCTGTTTAACATATTAAAAACGTTATTATTATTTTGTATGAATACCCAAAAGTCTCCAGATGCCTCATGCAGCTTTCTGGATTCGGGGCCCTACGCAGCCGGGTCCCTTGATATGTGAGTGAGATATAATCTTGTACAGACTCAGGCCAATCAGATATAAGACATATACCAAAAAACATCAAAAACGTTTATATATTTATTTTAATTGGAAACGCTCAGAATGAATTCTATTACATATTGACATTACACTAGGATTTTATGGTTCATTGCTCTTAAATTACATTTACACATGTACTGATAAAGTTATTCTTAATGAAGAAAGAGAAAAATATAATATCAGAAGTTATAACCTATACAAAAAATTATTGGCAACACATTTTGATACCCAAGTTTATTCATAGAGTATCAATGTCACTAATATCGCTGATTATAAAAGATGGTACTTAGGTTTGACTTTTTTTCTTTTTTTTGAGACGACGGGTATCGACTGCTTTGGTCGTTTCGCCCTATGAGAACGCGAATTTTTAGCGTATGAAAGATGCCATACCTGACCGGGATTCAAACCCAGGACCCCGGATAAAAGGTTGATACGCTACCACTCCACCACGGAGATCGGCGGTTTGAAAGTGAAAACTTTTGTCAGGACTCGTTTAAGCAGCAAAAAAGCATCATATACAAGTCTCTATGGTTGGTTGAAATACAACTTAGGACGCACAAAAACAAATTTTTATGAATCTTTTTGATGATATATAATCTTTTTGTATGTAATCTTTTTTGTATATGTATATGTTATATACATATAAAATTTCGGAAAGTTATTAATATAAATTTTGGAAATTTATATTATAAACAAAACAATTTCGAAGTCTTCGTACTATTCTCACTGATGTTTTTCCTTCGTCCCATTTCGCATCCAATATCTAATCTTTCAGAAACAATTTTATTTGTTTGTTATTAACACATTTGTAAATTGCGTTAATAAATTAAAAACAAAGTTTACTATCATAAAAATATTCCGAAGAAATAAGAATAACAAATGATAAAAATGTTTTATCATTTAAATTCTTACCAACTTTTTGTTATTATTGACCAAAATTTCACTTCCTTTATGTTTAAAATAATATGATTAATTGATCATGCCTACTTTTTTTAGTATTATTACTCTATTTCTGAACACAATATTTTCAATATATAATTATTGGTTGTGGGTATAATAATACAATTTTCTGTACATTGGTGCTGGGATAAATACTGAAACGACCTTCAAGTGTACGAAGTTAAACATAAAATTCCATATTTAAAATGTGTTAATTATACATTTCCTAATTTTTTTATGATTATATCTAAATAACATTAATTTAAAAAAACATCCTAAATTAGGTTTAATACATATTATTTAAATATATATATCATATATATATTTTGAAAAACCTTTCTGAAATTTAGGCAGTTATATGTCACGAGAAATTTCATTATTTGCAATCTATTTTTTATTTTCATACGTTCTGAATAAACAATACCTTCCTAAGTTTATGGTATATATTTACATATAATTTTTAAAATCTGGCCTCTAATTTTAAAGTAGTCGATATACATCTCAAATAACTAATTAAAATTGTTAAAATATTTAATATTTAAAATAAAAAAATATTTAATTTTGTAAATGCTTCTCCCTTGAAACGATTTATTTTTCGGTATGAGATCATTGAAAGTCGCTGTCGGAGAGGAAATTAATTCCAAGGGTGGAATTAATTGTGAGATATAATTTTGAAGGACATTAAAAGAACAAAACTTTTGCCTAAAAATGACAGATAAAACTCTGATTTTAAATAATTTTTTTTTTTTTTTTTTTTTACATACAGCGTATAATATAGAGATTTTTCCTCTTCCATCAACAAATTGCCTATTGGCATATCTCAGACATCACTGAAACCTCTAGTTATTTTTTTCCCAAGCCAGCTCTTTCTCTGTAACTTCCATTCTTGATAACATCTCTCATCTTTATTTTTTTCCTCTTCTCTTTTCCCCATTCAGAGTTCCCTCAATCACGATTTTGTTAATTAATATACCTATTCCTCTTAATATATGACGAATCCAAATGTAACATATGAAGAGGGATAAAGTTATTATAAGTAAAGTAAGGCAGATATTTTAAATAGAAAGGGTAGTGTTGTGACACATCAATTAAAAAAAAAAAAAAAAAAAAATTGTTGTAAAATCCAACGGGTTATGACAATCGAAATGGTGACAATTAGATATTTTTTCCAGTTTTTCGACCAAAACTACACGCTAGGTACTGTCTCGTACCGTAAATAGGACTTTTTTCGGAAGAGGCCTTTGATTTTAAATATAATACTTCAAAATTATTAGTTTTATTCCTCTTCGGAGATTCAATGGATGTTGGAGGTGTGGTTTCCATACTAAATGAACATTCTATTATGTTGTATAATAATATTAATACCCAAATAAGTTACTTTAGTATTACAATTTATTATATATTCGTATTAATTACGAATTTATAATACTATATATTTAAAACCTATATATATATAGGTATAAAGGTAGTATATAGGTATATAGGTATTTAAAACCTACTATATATAGTTTATATATATTTATTAAGTTATATTTTCGTATAAATTACAGTTTTCATTTCATAATCTCCCGCTTAACTGTAGTTAACTTTTTAGCAAGTAAATAATATCCAAATCACACTAGAATTTGAACCCAAAATCTCAAACGGATAGAAACATTTCCACCCCGCCACTGTGATTGGTGGCCATCCATCGCCTTCCATGGCCACAACAATGGAAGTATCATTATATTTGAATAAATTACCCGATGAAAACAATGTACTCGCGTTGTACATATTGAAAGTAGATAAAACTGATTTTGCAGCCAGATATAATTAATTTTATCGTAATTTAGGAGAGCTTATTTATATCATCTTTTTAAATTTTTATTTGCACTGTTAATTTAACTTTTCAAATAATTTTATTATTATTATTTCTATAAGGTAGAATAATAATCTTTTTATTATGGTATTTAAAAATTAAAACGTTCCAGATAGTAAAAACAATTATAATAATATTTTACAATAAAATTATTTATATTGGGGAAACTGGTTTAAACTTCTGTAAGAAAATATCTAGTAATATAAAGCAGACAATTTATTACTAGAAGAATACGTTCAACTAATTTCCATAATAATTTCTTTAGAATTTCTTTTATTTAGCTCCGTTTTCTTCCTCTGTAACTCTAAAACTAAACTATCCCTTCCCTTTAGTCTAAAATAAAATTTATCCAGATTAGTATGCAAAGGAGTTGTTGAACTTTTGAAAGCATTACGAATAATAGAATGATGATACTTTCATCTCCTTAAGTTTCCTGTACAATGCAATAGAACTTTTTTCATTTCCTCTACGATTGATGAATTAATATAACGGTTTTAAAGTTTACAAGAAGCGATTATTATTTAATTTCAGTAAACATATTTATTTGTGTTTGTGAAATTTATAATTTATGTAATTTTATATAAAAAATGTTGTATTTACTTAATTATTAACCTTAAGACCAAATTTAAACAAACAACTTGATACAAAAAAATACTATAAAACTACAAAGGAAAAATATTATATATAAAACCGGTATATATAAAGCCAAATTAAATTATTAACTGTATTACAAATAAAAATTAATTAAAAAAATAATGATTTATTGTTTTTATTATTATTTTATTGTACAGTTTATCGTTTTTATAACTATTATCATTATTATTTATTGTTTGTTATTTTATTGTACAGTATCAGCAACAGTAACTAGCAACATTCAAAGTGAACTCCCGTTAAAAATATTTAGGCTTTGGGAACAAAAACTAAGAAAAAAGTAAAGATGAGAGGGCCCATGGAGAAACCGCAATTCTTGTTCGGAGTTCTCTGCGGCATCACCAACTTCAAGGCTTCTTCACTGATTAGATTCAGGCAACCCCGGTTGAAATTACAGACTGGTTGGGGCCTATTAGGCTGTCCGCGGTGTACTGCCCTACGCTCCATACTGTAACTGACGAGTTGTTTTCCGATTACTTCGCAACTTTGGGTTCTAGATTTATTGCCGGAGGAGACTGGAACGCGAAGGACATTGTGCGGTTTTCAGTTGACAACGAGCAGGGGTAGAATGTTGTGGAGGTGTGTCCAAAATCTGTGCCTGGACGTGATTCCGGGATTCCAGCCAACATACTGGCCTACGGACCTGACGAAGATCCCGGATTAGCTTAACTTTTTTTTTCACCACGGGTAAATCATCTTTTATTTTGGTTTGTTTTACCTCCGCGGTCAACCAATTCATTCCGCAGAGGAAGAGATGAATATTTTGTAGCGTGCGTGAAAAATGCCATGCCTGACCTGGATTCGAACGCAGGACCTCCGGGTGAAAGCCAAGACGCTACCAGTCACGCCACGCAGGCCGGCACGGATATATAATCTGCATAGACTGATGGAAAACAACTATGTTTCATCGTCGGACCACTCGACCGTTCCACTTACATTGAGCACAACGGTGCTGA
This sequence comes from Lycorma delicatula, assembly GCF_047948215.1. NCBI lineage: Eukaryota > Metazoa > Arthropoda > Insecta > Hemiptera > Fulgoridae > Lycorma > Lycorma delicatula. Next base: position 166,621,947 of record NC_134459.1, on the reverse strand, counting down.
TGAGTAAAGGGAGGTATATTCTTCATACGAATACAACGGATTGAGTTTCTTACCAGAACTGGATTGAGGAAAACTGATTGACCCATTCCCATTCGATACCGCCTGGGATATTGATTACGCGTCGTATCTTTTGACGTCGATCATGCAGGAGGGTGAATAGCCGTTTTCACCTGAAGATTTGCACTCAGCTAGAGACAATATCTATCCGAGGGAAGTGACAGAAATAATTCTCCCAAAGCGGTGTATTCGGCAGAATTGGCAGTGTTTCAGAAATCCAGAAGACAGGACTCTTCTTAGGAGGACGGTGACGAGGCTGAGGAGGTAGTTGAGGACCATCAGGAAGGAATAAGACATTCAAGCAGTACATAGGAAATCTTTCTCACCTGAATGGAGACGGATGCTCTTTATGGAGGGCTGCGAAGGGATGATCAACGATCCTCAGGAACACTGCCCGCCCTACAGAGGCGTACTGGATCGTGGGCGAGGACTAACAAGAAGAAAGTCAATCTGTCTGCTTCTCACCTAGAAGCAACGTTCCGGCCCCACAGTGAATAGAGCCACGGTGATGCGGATGTTAACGACTTCCTTGAGAGCCCAATACTAATCAGCTTTCCTTGGTTGACTGAAGGTAGCCAACCATGGAAGGCTAGTAAGGAAGGCCCTGGACTTTGACTTAATGATGACAAAATACTTATGCTACTCCTTAAAGGCATCGAGTGTATTAGGAATCTGTTTAACGCTGTTCTGTGGACGTCTTTCTTCCCAGCGGAATGGAAGGCGTCGCAGGTCGTGATGATCTTGAAACCTGGGAAGCCTACACAGGAAGTTTCATTTTACAGACCAGTTAGCCTATTAACGGTCATATCTAAATTGTTTGAGAAGCTACTACTGCACAGGCTTCGGCCAGTGTTGCGGAGTGAGGGGATAATCCCGGACCAGCAGTTTGGGTTCAGGTGTGGCCATTCCACAATCGAACAATCCCATAGAACCATTAGAATCATCAGCGTGTCTGGAGGAAAGTATATTCTGCTCGGCGGCGTTCTTAGACATCCAGCAGGTCTTTGATGAGGTATCGATTCCTAGCTTGCTCTACAAGTTAAAGCTATAACTTCCTCAACCCTCTTTCCTAGTTTTGGGAAAATATCTTGATGGGCGTTTCACTCAGGTGAAATTTAATGACGAGTTTTCAAGATTCTTTGACATTAGTTCGATGTTTCTCAGAGCTCTGTGTTGTACTCCATATTATCTGCAGAAGTTTTGGCCCTGGATGATTGCCTCGTCGCCACATTCGCCGATAACACTACTATCCTTACCGTTACCGAAGATCCTGGCCTAGCCTTACAGGACCTTCAAATGGCGCTAGACCGTGCCTGTGGGTGGCAGAAGAAGTAGACAGTGTAGGTTAATGAAGGTAAATAGAGGCGCACCACGTTCGCCAATCGAAGGGGTGACTGTCCCGGTATGTACTTCCATGGTGTCTTGATCTCGCAAACAGAGACTGTGCGGTAACTGGGACTTCACCATCATCGGCGTTTCACCTGGAAATGTTACGCTAGGAAGAAGAGGGAACAGTTAAACGTAAGGTACAGGGAACTTCAATGGTACGAAGGAACTCAGGCCTCACGTTATCCAACAAGATCTTAATTTATAAGGATATCCTGCGCCCAATATGGACATACAGTGTAGAATTGTGGGGAACAGCTATTACTAGTAATGTGGAAAATATACAACGATTCCAGAACAAAGTAGCGAGGGTGATTGATGAAGCGCCATAGTTCACGCAGACTGCTGAGATTCACGATTATCTGGAGCTCCCGTCGGTTGATGAGATTGAACAGCAGCGCAGTGTCCAAATACCTGCAGAGACTTGAGAATCATGTAAACCACTTTGCAATTAATCTACTCGATAACAGCAGGGACGTCCGACGGTTAAGACGTATTCATGTACTCCACTTATGATCTGTGTAACAGTTTGCAATCTAGGACTGTAAAGTTTAGTGGTGTTTACTTCTACTATTTGTTTGTTATTTCTCTTTTTTTTATTCTCGTTTTTCTTTTTATTCTTTGTTATTAGTGTTTGTTCATGTGGATTATATGGTGCTGAAATTAATATTTTGTGATTTATGACTCGGCTTGAAATTTCATATTGGACTTTAAGTTTACTTGCGACTATATATTGTGTATTACTTATTTTGGGAGTTCCTAAGTACATCCTTATCACACGTTCTTTTGTCAGGAACCTTACTTAGATTGTAATTATAATTTTTATTGAGCAAAAAAAAAAAATGTTTACTATTCGTCAATTAATATCGATTTAAAAAATCGTCTTCTATTTATATTTCGTAATTGATTTGATTAATTTTAAATAATAGAAACAAAAAAGTTAATAATATAATATTTAAAAACATATGTTTATTTGAAACAACTGTTTATTTGAAATAAAAATCTAGCATCGGCTAACTTGGAAAGTTATGTGACCCTTCGTTGGAATATATTTTTAATATTATAACCTTGACCGTGCATTGCTATTAACCTCTTAAAATTAATAAATGAATAGACTATCCCATTAAAATCATCCATTTTAATTAATATTGTTCAATTATTATATTTAATAAATGATGTTTATTATTATAATAATTGCTTATTATAATCAAAACACAGTCCCACCTCGAACAAAACTAAACAGACAACATCAATATTTAACTGGCATAAAGTCAGTCAATTTCTAATCGTATATCATGTGCTGAAACATAATGAAGTTAAATTATCTTATTAATTTAAATACATAATAAATAAATAAATAATAGTATATTATTTTTTTTTAGTTCTACTTCGGATTGTGTGCTTATCTTTTAGCCAAGATTGTTGATCTACTGGACACAGTAAGATAATACAGGTATTAAATAACTTTATAAATACATTAGAGTGATATTAATTTATTTTATTTATTTCGTAAAATAATGCTTCTCATATCCATAAAATGTATAATTATTATTAGAAAAAAGGCGGGTCTATGTTCCACCGCGAAAATTTTATCTGGCTTGTGTTTCACATGATCATGTGTGAAACATGTAGTTTATGAATCACGTTACACATGATATTGTTAAATGTGTTTGCCAATCTTAACTGAATAACATTCATGAATTTAACGTGCTAACAGCAATTAAAAATTCACAACGAAAATTTTCAAAATCCTAAAAATTTTTAGCGTTTCTTGAATTGTGATTTTTTTTTTAACGTAGATTTAACCCCTTTGGTTTTTCATTTTTATCCTCAAAACACAAATATAATTATAGGTAAATATTTATAAGCATGAAGATTACAGTTTCAATAATTTTAAAATAAATTTCAACAGAAATGAAAAAATAATAAAAAGAATTGCAATAAAGTTGTTTTATTTTTTTCAACACAAAAAAAGGAAATTTAAAAATAAAAAAAAAGATAGTATATTATTGTAATATTATTCATCCGATTGATTCAAATCGTTCACAGAGAAATAGAGGTCGCAGCTCACAGTTCATTAATTGAATTCGTTAAAGTTTGTGCTTCAATTCAAAATAAAAATGTGAGCACTTACAGCAAACAAACCGATGCATTGTGCTTCTTAATCAAACTAAAATAAACTGGTATTAAACATTTTACAATTATATTTTTCGGATTATTCAGTATAAATTTAAATGATATAAATAATTTTAACGAAAAATACATTTTCTTCTATTTACGTTAACTCACTCCAAATGTATCAACCGACTTGTAAAGTATAAACAAAACTTAGTTTTTATCTGAAAAATTTGTATTTCAGATTCCGATCAGGCTAGATATTTTTTTACAAAATACTACCATTATTCACCTGTAATTAGACGAATTTTAATTGAGGGCAAATTATGACGTGTGGAGAAAACTAATAAATAAATAAATTTTTATTTTCTGATTTACTTCTTTATTCGCTATAGTAAATAAATAGCATTTTTTCTATTGAAATATTAAAACAGCAAACTTGTCTTAACATTTACATTTCTTAGAATTTTACAATTATTTATTATTAAAAAGCGGTTTTTATTGCCGTATGAAATAATAAAGGATTTTACGAATAAATATTCAATATTTTACTGTTATTTGTCATAACAAAACTTAATAAAAAATTCTTATAATAGAACTTTTTATTACAATTTTGACTCTCAATTTTGGCAAAGTTATTAAGTCAAAACTTTGGCTAAGTTTTGACTTAATAACTTTGCCAAAATCATTAAACTTTACTAAAATAGTTAATTTTTATAAAATTTATTATGTTAAAAGTTAAACTTAATATATTTTTTTATTTTTTGTTTATCTACTTAATGTGTTTTATGGTACTCAGAAAAAAAAATTCCCGCATAACATTCTTACATTTGTACCACCATATTTGTATGGTAGGTTTTACTTGGATCACCGTAAAATATATCAATGGTATGTATTAATAACTCATTAAAGACGTAATAAGTATAATATATTTAAATGTAATTTACATATAAATGCAACATTTATCTTATAACCTTTAATTTACATATATATGAAATTTTCGAATATTTTTTTTTTAAATTGTACCGGTTATAAATTTAAAAATGCCTAAAATCTTACTTCTTAAAACTAGTTTTTTCGTCAGGTCTTGAAAACAATAATCGCAATTTTAATCACCAATTTACATAGAGAAGACTATAAAAAAAAATTACCACATATAATATACGAGTTTTTGGCGTAATCAAATATTTACATGAAAACCCAAGGGCGATTGAATAAACAAGGAGACGAAAGGCAACAGTGAGAAACTGTTAAACAGAATAAATTGAAACTGTTTTACGTTGAAGTTGGCACCCCTGAAACATAAAATATAAACTGTTTGAAAAAAATCTCCTACACGATAATCTTTCTTGTTTATTTCAAGACGTCGCCTTCGATTGAAACGCGTGCAATAGAACAGGGAGCTATAAAAATTTCTTTATTTTGTAAACATGTAAAATCAGACCAACTTTACTGACGAATATTAAAACAGTGTTGTGTTGCAAATTTTGATAAGTGTATCGAACAGTTTAAATTCAGTAGAATAATTGTCATCGATTTCCATCCCATAGGAAGCCCGGAGGAAGTTTCGAATGACGCTTTGGAAAATCTGGTAATGATATTATTATTCGTAAAAACAGAAGCATAAAAATTTGGAAAATTACTAAACGTTTTAGTGTAAGTATCGGTAATGTCAATTATACAATCCACGATAAGGTAATTACCGCAAATCGTGTTCAAAATGGATTCCTAGGATATACTCCAAATCACAAAAACACCCAAATTCACGTTTATACGGAACTTAACGATTTTAATGGATGTTAGAGCTATTCAGATCGCATAATAACTCGTGATGAAGCTTGGATTCATAAGTTTTAACTGGAATCCAAACTTCATGGTACGGAATAAAATTATACTCGTAGATCGCCATCTGTAATATTCGAGATAAACATTAAAAGCATAGACGTCAGCAGGTAAAATATTGCTAACCGTCTTTTGGTATTATGAATGCTCAATTTATTGTGACTATTTAGAAGAAACCTTTTTGCAATTATTTGGACAAATAAAAACAAGTATTACTATGCTAGAAAATAGAGTCGAATGCTGTTTGGTTAGAAAGCGAAGCCTACGCTTACTACACCAAATTTATAAGCGATAGTTACGTTAAACTTTATTATCGAATAGAAGTTCGTAATATTTGAACTCTTCATAACATTTTTTTTAAAAATATGATTGAGAAAAAAACATATTTGAAAGTTAAAATTAGTTTGATTTAAGATTAGAATAGAACGTAGTACCACCGTAAAAAATTATTTATCTCGAAATACAAGAAAGAAGACTTATAAGTTTCCAAGACTAAATGAGAAAAAAATAATTTTTTCTTCAATATAAATCCACTAGTCATGAAAAATTAGTTCAATAGTTGTACTAAAATCAGGAAATAATTCCGAAAATAAGCAATGATGGAACTAAGCAATTTGAATTACTCATATTTTCCTGGGCGCACAACGAGATGTCGTTATCATCGCCCGAAAGCAAAATTAGAAAAGTAAATAATTAAAAATTAATTATACCTTAAAAATATTAGACTGATTGACGTACACTAAATGCGAAATAAAACCAAAATAAAGACAATGTTAAAACGCACATAAACAGTATACATGGGCGAAACATACAAAAATAAACAAATATGTGTGTATAGATGGACGACCTTAAGCATATATACGGATGATAGCCCCTAATTTAAATTTTCGACGAAATGCCGCATAACAGATCCACAAGTAGTGGTGCATCGTCAGATGGCTGTCGCAGCCAACAAAACAGATACATCGGACCGAATCATGAGATGTCCATAAATGAGTCTAGTATGCCCTATGCAAACGGCAAATAATAACTTCCTATATACTGCAGCTCCTGGATGAAGAGTCACACTGTGACACAAATAGACGAAGTTTATTGTCGATGATGGACATTCCATTTACTTTGCCGCTCAACCTCTTCAGAAATCAGACAAGATCGTCTGAAACAAAGCAATTAGTGAAAGGAGGTTGGAAACAAGCCTCTTTTGCCGCACTAACAGCGCGCTCATTGCCTGAAATTCCAATATGGCTGGGGATCCAGCGAAAGCTTACACTTTTATTACACCGAGTCATTTCAGAGATTACAGTGCGTATTTCACGGAAAACAGGGTGTCTGGAGTGTATGTTACTTATGGCCTGCAAAGCACTCATGGAATCAGAACAGACAAGTACGTGTCAGAATATTAAGCTGAGTATATTCAAGGCCTTGTTAATGGAATACAGCTCTGAAACGAAATCAATAGCGATGGTGGAAAGGCCAAACATGTATGTTCTATTGGCGACCATAAAAGCACAACCAACAGAATTATAGTTTCTAGAGCCGTCTATATAAATTATAGCATTGGGATATTTATACAATATTATAAGATTATAAGATATTATACAATATTATAAGATTTTTCTCGTATCGTAACTGGATTTGTATCCTTTTTTTGATATTGATTGAATAATTAAGAATAGTAAAATAAGAGTATTGCCTTATTCAGAACATTTTTTGTGTAGACAGTTCATGATAAACATAGAAGAAGATACAGAAAAAAGAAGAATAAATTTTGTAAGTTTCATACATGACAAGGGTTTTATAGAAGAAGAAGTGCAGAATTCTTAACACATGATTTCAAAATTATCATATACAATGACAGAATATTGGGAAGAAAATGAATGTCAGGAAAACTAAACTAAAGTAATGAGAAAAGAAGACAATTCCGTCTACACAGAAGAAGGAAGAATTGAATACGTGAGACAGTGCACATAGTCAGGTACAATGTTAGCAGAATCAATGTTAGCAGCTCGATCTTCCAGCTGTGGTCGTGAATTACCACGAACTAAAAGGAGACTGTCATAGACGAATGTCTGGGCCGTGACCCCTTCTGGAATAACTACTGGTATAATATTAATCTTAATATGCTCAATTTTTAAACATGTCATACATACAATCAATTTTGTGTTAGGTTTAACTTCATTTAAACCTAACACATACTCCAATAACTAATTTGACTTTTTTAAAGACCTCGAGATAAAATATTCTTTGAAAATTACCACAGGTATAAAAAAGAAGTTTTTCACCCTATTCAGTCTCGATAAAGAAGCAGTTCCTTTGTCGACAACAAGAAAATGCTAGCTTTATGCTAGAAATAAAATTAAGCTGTTAACTCACTCATTTCCATTTACCTAAAGAAGAATAGTAATTAAATGGTGAGGTAAGATACTGGAGTTGATTCTAAGCTCGCAGAAAGCCTACCTATAACAAATTATAATGGGATAGTCGGGTGAATTATCATATTCATCTGACATTTATTCCCTTACAGTAAAAAAATGAGATGTTTAATAAAAGAAAACTCCAATTATTCTGGGTATTGTGTGATTAATCTAAACTACTTAAATGAATATGAAAATGTAAACGACAATTTAATAATCGACAAAATCACATTTATGTATTCAGGTCCAGTTCAACAATTTCAATACATGGACTCTTTTTTCCAAGTGATTAAATAAAGAAATATTTGAAATAAAATACTTAACTACAATAATTAATAAAGTGTATATTATAATTGCGCGTCAGAATAGGGAAAGACCTTAAAATCCTCCCTTGTTTTCCTGACCAGGATTCGAACCCGACACCTCCGGATGTAAGGCCGAGACGCTACCACTCGCACCACCGAGCCCGGTAAAAATATATTGATTTATATTAGTAATTATTAACCTCTGATTGTAAAAATAAAACACGATAAATAATAATTCAATAACAATAATTTTTAAAAAAATATGAAAACGTATCAGAGGTTATTAGTGAAATAAAATTATATGTACTTTCATTTTTTTAAAAATGTGTAAGTTAATAAACGTACAAAGAAGTCATGTGGCGTCCGCAACAGATGTTTTTCTTTTTTTGATTGGAGAGGGATATCTAATTTATCGGAAGTGATTGTTTTATCCGTATGAATGTCGACATCCTAGTACTGTTTGTATTTAATATTTTCCAGTATGAATGTTGGTGTGTATTTTTTAGTCGGGATCTGTCTTTTCGGTGAGTTTGTAAGATGTGGCTAGCACTTGATGTAATAATTTAGCTACTGCGTCTTGTATGACCGGTAGAAAACTCTCTGTTTCGGGGAAGATTTGATCGTCCTGTAACCAGTTGTATAATTACGTAAGTCAATTAAAGAAGAAATAAAATAGTTTAAACTTCGAGGTCCCGTATTAATTTACATACCATTCCTTCTCCGATAAAAAGGGAAAATTTTAATTCACCTAAAAATTGTAAGAATTTAAAAATTTTTGTAATATTTTTATATGTATTCTGTTTATTTATAAACAGACAATTAATTGAATCTAACAATTATTTAAAACCAGGAAAAGTTAGAAATATTTTTTTTAATGAAACTGTAATACGAACATCTGTATTCTCATGTAATGCTCAAAAAAAAAAAAACTGGCACCTAAAATATACGTTACATAATTATTTATATCATTCATTTCAATTTTGTATTTCATAATCGTAAATCAATAAGTTAAACAAATAATGAAGTGTTTTCAAATCGACAACACTATTCACAGATTACATTAAACCATAGAAACGACTTGGTATTTCCAAACTGAGGGATACAAGAAGGTAGAAACAAGTGCCTATCTACATAGAATGTTTTACAGAAGAAAAACCTTTCAGGAGATATTCTACTCAAAAAATAAAGAAGAAATTTCATAGAAACGCTTCGGAAACGTGTCATTAGCAATTGCCGGATGGTGTAAAATTTCGCCCTGATGTCTGCACCTTTGGTAAAATAAAGCCTGCAATTCTTGGGACCCAAATTAAAGGGTAAACTTGATGGTTTTATATGAAATCTGAAACTTGGAAGATTAAAAAAAAATAGATCCTACAACTTTATTTATAGTAGTTTTCGAGAAATCTACGGCAAAAGGCAAAAGAGTGGGTTGCATAAATAAATCAAAAAAGAACACTATGAGAAATTGAATAATATAACAGGTAAATAATCTAATGTATCAAAACTGGAAGAAATTTGATATTTAGTTATAAGATTGAAAATGATGGTTTAAATAAGATTGAAATCAAATAGCATACTCTAGAAAAACAAGGAGAAATTTCATGAAAAAAAGTAATTTCCAGTATCAATTCTAATTCTAAGAATTAAAAATATAATCTTTTTTTTTAAAGTACAAGTGTAAATTTTAGTGTTTCATTTATTAAAACATGGACAATATCAGAAGCAGAAAGGAAAACAGCAGAAAGGTGTTAATAATTAAATCGGTTGAAAAAATTCAGATTGAGGAGGTCCAAAGTTAAAAAATAAATATGTTGTAAAATGTACCAGAGACAAACTAAGCTGGATGGCTTGGTAATTTATTTGGATATTAAATTAAAAAAGGTCGTGTTTATAGAAGATAAAAACTATAAACGGAGAAAAGACAGAAATATAGGAAAGAGGTAATTTAGTATGTCATAACAAGTAAATGTGTTTAAGTTAAAAAGGTTAGGAAATAACAGAAAAGAATGGAGAAAAGCACCACATTTATCCAGCTAACTGATGACACCAAATAGATAAAGCTTAGTAACTGAATATCATCACAAGATATTGATAAAAATACCGAAGTACTGATAAAACGTACTATGCGGTCAATGGTAAATCGATAATAAAGGTATTGATATTTCATCTGGAAATAAAAATGAGTTAAACGGAAATATTCATAGCACGGGTGTTCATTACTTAAAGGGATTTTCATGCAATCATTAAGACCAACTTACTGAAATTGGAATAAAAGGAGTATAATGATGTGTTGCAACTAAAACGATGGACAAACTGAATATAGTATTCATCTATACCTGGCTAAGTATCAGAAAAAAATCTTTAAATGCAAAAGAATTACTTTTAATCGAACACAATCAAATTTAGAAATTAGAGATACGTTGAAAATCGATATATATTTTTTTTAAATCTATATTTGTTCTGTACAAATACACATGCCAGAAAATTAGAAAAATAAATAGGAACTTTTAAAACATGATTTATAGCATAATGGTGAAAAAGTTGGTTGATAAAAAACGAAATCTAAAATTTTTGTTTTTAAAAAAGAAAACGTTTTAAAAATGAAGTAAATTGTTTTTTAAAACATTTCTTTTTAAAAATAACTTTTATATGGTTTTGTTTTTTTTTTTTAATTTATATTTATAGAGACCAGCTAAAAAGTCCTACACTAGTAAGTTTATTGATTGATCTAATAGAAGTTACTTCTAAAGACAAAGTTCTACAAACATAAAGTGCAAAGTATTTCATCACGGGATCTTGCGTGGTGTTCAAAGAGGTACAAATTGATGTTCCTGCAAGTAACCCGTGGTACTATATCTTGTATTTGTAAACTATACACTTACCATTCCTTTCTGTCTCTTCCCCTGTTTGTTTAACAGATTCTGCTTTTCAGAGAATCAAGTAAGTATGAATACTATCTAGAAGCTATTTAATGTTAAAGCATTAACTGGTCAGAAGGAATTTGAAGCAGAAATAACATTCGTAATAGAATCAAATATTATATTAATTTATATTTATTTACAAACCACGCAAAATGTTATTTATCAATGAATGTTATATCTAAAAATGGAAACTTTACGAATAAGAAATAATCTTCAAACATGAGTTTCCGATTTAATAAAGAGAAACAGGTTATGTAGGAACATTAACATGCATAAAACAATGTTATTTTATGTAACATAAAAGGCGGGTGGTTAAATAAGACAAAATGGTCAACACATCCCAACTTTCAAGAACCTTTTTTTATCTTATCGATACATCGTAGAAAAACGTTTCTAGGAAAATATTCCGGGGAATATTTATAACAATTTTTAAAACGATAAAAAACCCGTTTTTTAGATCCTAAAGACTTTTTTTAATATAATTTTGGTAATTTAAAGACGAAAGTATTCTTCTTGACGTTTTTTGTTTTACTGTAAAATACAATTAAACATTTAAAAATTGTAAAGAATGACATTTTCGGCATTTTTTTACTTTAATCATTTATATGAAGAAGATGACATTTCAATATTCAGCAAGTGGCTTTTGAAAAGTAGAAATTTTACTTTGAAAAACTACAATTATTTTTCCACATTATATTATTCTTTTTATTACAGCAATATCTATGTTTTAAAAGAAAAACCAGATATAAAAAATTTTAAATAATCTGCGAAAAAATCTTTTTATTCCAATATTCATCTTTCTAAGTTAGGACATCTATTTCTGTCAGACGGACGGTTGTGGGTATGTATATACATGTACGTATGTTGATCGAAAATCGGTCAACGGACCGATTCTCTTGAAACTTCGAAGAGAAAGAGTGTATAAAAACTTCGAAGAGAAAGCGTGTATAAAATATTCTCAAAAATTGGAAAAACGGATGAGGGTGTTTTTTCCGAAATATTATTTCAAATCTTTACCGGGATACTTTAGCAAAAAATGTTTCTTATACAACTGAAAAAATTTTATCGACATCACAAAATACCAATTCATTTTTTTTAATATTCATCCTTTTCCTCAGAAAAAGACTATATATATATATATATATATATTTTTTTTTTCTTTTTTAGCTATATCGTGCATCAGAATGGGAGTTTATTGCATTTATATTTTCAACATTAATAGGCCGTCAAACTGCTATAAAGATCTTTTTCCCACTTCACTCCAGTGGTCACATGAAGTTCAAATAGTTTAAAATTTAAATCCACTTTATAAGTTAACCTTAGCATTTTTAATGTAAAAATCTTAACTTTTTGGTAGCTCTTACTCTTAAGTATTTCTTGAAAAAAACATTGCCAGAAGTTTGTAACCCTTCTTAGGAAAGTACAACTTTGCTTATTTAGAATAATGACTGATAGACTGGATCTTTGTATTTAAAAAAATAAATCATATTTTTTTTTTAATCTATTATCACAACGGGATTATTTTAATAAAAATTAAGTTTATCTGAATGCTTTCCTTTGAGCATTGGAACCCTCAAAATTATTTATTTATTTTTTCATTTTTCAAGAACACAAAACACCGTTCAATTTTCATTAAATTCACCAGAAGTGCAGAAATAATCAGTTTTTGTATTTATTAACTATGCGTTAATTAACTTTTATTTTAATTTTATTTATTTATTATTTTTTTTAATGAATTATTTTATCATAAATATACAAATAGAGCTGAAGATGACCGCATTGAAATTTTTTTTCAAAAATGAATTCTATAACTTGACCGTTTTATCCTGGAAAAATTATCATTATTTAATCTCGGACAACAGAGTAACAGCGGGAAAGAACGGTTTTTGCGGTACAGTTAAATTTACCAAGGCGCAGATCTACTTGTGAATAAGTCATTTACAAAATCAGAAACTGATATTATTATATTTACTCTCTATAGAACCGAAGACCAATAATATTTATTAACTTATCGATTACGACTATTAAGCACAAATTATTCAAATAAATTGATAGTTTAATGTCATAAGATAAAATGATTTTGATAGCAAAGGAAGAATTTAGCTGTTGAAATCCAATAGTGATCAGCCTATGTTTGTTTCATAATATAAATTATAATAAAACGTATCGTTTAATTCTTAAAATTCGTTGGGGGACCACGTTGTTAAACTTTTATTTGAAGAACGAACACTGATGTAATATTTTTTCTTTGTGTTCTGTAAAGTTCATGCTCCTTAGTATTTGTTTTTTTCAGAATATCATGGAAATATTTTGTTACCGCATTTCTTTTTAATTTTTCTTTTTGATTTTACTTTCCCGGCGAGTATAGCTAGGATATTTGGATTAAAGGAGAAAGTATGGTAACAATTTAAAAAAGGGGTATCGAATTTTTTATAGTTATTTGATTGCAAAAAAACATACATATGATTAAACAAATTAGTTCATCCTGTAAAATCCGATTTCGATTTTCTTCAAAGGTACTTCAGAGAAAACTTTATTAAAGAAAATTTGTTACCTACAATGCGTATATAAATAATAATCGATAAAGATTTTTTTTCCAAAAATCAACTCCCACTTACTAAAATTGAAATGTATGGTTTTGCTCTATATCTCGTCGGTGTTAATATTTTTCAAAACTGTTTGAAAGTTTATACTTAATATATAGAGCTATTAAGTAATGTTAACATTTTTCTAATATACAAAATTCGGACCTAAAATACAGAAAGATTTTTTAATTTTAGCCTTTATTGAAGCCTGTGTTAGATTTAGAGAAAAATTTGTTTAAGGAAATTTATTAAGCTTCACTTTTTTATGAATATCTTTAACACTTAAAATTAGCAAAAAAATTATTCCTTCACCTCTAATAATTTATTCCCCATCTCTAAACAATATATATATTCGGTCTTTTATTTCTTGCTCTCCTTTACTTTTTGCTATTTCTAGGCATCAGATGCTATAAGTTTAGTTGTATACAAACCGATAATCTTTACTTAGTTAAATTAATATTAGAAAATGAAAAAAAAAATCTCTTTCGGCACGCCGAAAGGCAGAGATAGATTTTAGCGGTCCTAAGTAGGGTATAAAAAAGATTTCCATCTTAAAGTTAAGAAAAACTTCAGATTTACTCGATACGATAACGGTTACATGTAAAAAAAGTTTCACGTGTTTAGCATACGACAATCCCAATCATCGGGTAGCTCCGACTCCACATGCAAGAGTGGGGGGATTGGAGTAACCGATGATGGTATGGGGGACCCTCAAGGCATGAGAGAGGACGGGTCGCATGGGGTAAACATCAGATGTGCGAAACTCACACCTGGTACTTCGTAAATTAGGGACGGAAGGACAGCTCTCCAGCTGAGGGATAGGGACAGCCAGCCCTGTCCAGAAGAAGAAGTCTGTTGATGCAAGGGGGATCTCAGTGGGATAGCTTTAGTGCTAGACAGGGAGGGCAGGCTGCTGCCACGACCTCTCAGATGACCAAGTAGTGGTTTATTGCCGGATCGGTCGCCTTAGGATTTAAATCAGAAAAAATCCACATCTTAAAATTCCCGCAACATTTTGTTCATCCCTTACCGTAAGGGTTGGTAATATCAAAATTTCTTTCAGACAAAACTTTCAGGTAAAGTTTAGAGGACTAACGACCACTTTAAACCGATTCGATTCTCGCCTATTAAGAGAGGTATGATTATTATTTTGTCTTCAAAACCCCATTTCCCCCCCACCCCCCACCCGGTGGACAAAAGCTTGGTGATATAAAAAAAAACTTTAGATACGTTTTAGACCTTTATGTAAAGAATAGTAAAAAGATTTAAACGGGTTCGATATTTTACTTAATAAGAAAGTATACCGATATTTTGTTTTATCAAAAAGCCCCTCCATTTCCACCCACATGGTCCGATTTTGCCCATTGACAAACTGGAATGAGATTTTTGGTTGTTATATTTTATTCGTCAATTTGAAAGGAATTGGCGCAAAATTACGGCAGATATCGTGTTTACCACAAAGTGAAATATATATATTTAGTAGTAGTAGTAAAAACCTAAAAACCGCATCTCAAATAAATTATTTGATGAATAATTTGTGTATATTATTAATTTACATACGAACAATAAACTTTTCCAAGTATTTTTCATAAAATCCGACAACAGATTATATTTTGATCGGTAAATAGATTTACCGAATGGATTCAGAAAAGAGGAAAACCTCTATAAACAGAAAACAGTAAATTAAATGCCCAAAATAATAGCATCGCTTTTCAGTTAAGCAAAAAATCTATTAAAAAAATAAATAAAATGGAAAATGAGAACTTTATTAAGAAATATAAGTAAAGGTTACATTTTATTTAATATCGCTTGAACTAATATGAATATAAATAAATAAAATTGTTTTTTCTTTTCAGAGTCAGTTTATCATCATCATATGTTTTCTTAGTTATTTATATTTAAATGATTGTGAAGTGTCGCAAGCATATAATGTTATTTGGATTACGAATGCTTTTATATTTTTTTGCTTATTTTTAAACTTTTACATCAAAACTTATATTAAACAAACCAGGAAATGAAAAGAAAGCAACAAACTGATGAAGACTAAATAAATATTTATATATATATATATATACATATATATATATATAATTAGCTTTTTATTATATATATAATAAAAAGCTAATGAAACTCATTGCAATAAAGATATTATTTATTTGAATACCAAAGGAAAGATTTCTCATAAAGTTTATTTATTACTTTGATGGCATCTTTATTACTTTTATGGCATCAAAGCCATTTTTCACTTTATGTATATTAATTACTCATGTACAGTCTATGTAATTAAACTTATAAATGACCTTGCATTTATTTATTGTGAACAATATTTTAGGTTTATATGTTATTTCATTAAATAGAAATAAATGAAATAGTAATTTTTTTATGTAATCCTTATTATACAATATACGATACTTTAATAAAATATATAGCACATGTATATTTCAAAGTTTGAAATTTATTAAAATAGACGGGAAATAGTGGATATGAATAAAAACGTTTTTACACAGTTGCAATATATTATTTGCAATAAATGTCACAAATTTGAAAAACATTTGAATATGGTATTTGCTTAAATTGTTATTCTAAAACTTATTGGATAGGTTTTTTTTTTAATTTCGAACCCCATCTAAGTTTAGCGAATAACTTTACAACCAGTAATTTATCTACATTCATGGACGTAAATGTCTATTAATTCTACGTATTTTGAAACTCATATTAATAAAGGTTATTTAATATTTAAACTGCAAGATTCTTACTTTGTTTTTACTAATCACCTCTGTAATCTTATCTAAACAATGAAATTAATCTTTATCTTTTATTAAATTGTATTACTTCCACCCTCCTGAATACAGCTAGATTATCTATATTAAAGGCGGAATTAAGGTGATCATGTCAAAAACGGGGTATCGGGTTTTTTCTGCAAAATTTTACGTTTTAGGGTCCAACTAATTCATTTAGAAAAAAAAAAATATTTACAGTCGTAAAAATGTACGACTGTAGGTTGTGGTGTGTTTTTAACCTTATATCTCAGGATTGACCAACCGATTTTCTTAAAATTTATCTCAAATTTCTTTATATTTAATCATATTAATTTCTTTTCAAAATCCGTTAAGCTGGAGGGTTGATATCGTGGAAAACCCAATTTAGATCTTTTTCAGAGGCACATTAGAAAGAATTTATTAGGATAATCTTTACGTACATTGCATATTTAAATAATCAATTGTTTTTTTTAAATTATTTAATTCCTACCACTTAAATTTTAAATCCATATATATATATATTTTTTTCTTTATCTACCTTCGGTTTTAATATTTAAAAAAAATTCGTATTTTATACATCATAATATAGACAATTTTTTTTCAAAAAATTCCTACAATTTCCTAAAGTTATAAACCCCGGACCTTAAACACAGTAAGTTATTTGAAAATTTTTAAGATCTTGTTTTGAATTTTATTGGAGGAGTGTTAAATTTAGAAAAAACTCTACTCAAGCAAATTTAAGCTAATATATGAATATTATTAGAAACGATTATAAACCTTTAAAAAAAAGTTATTTCCTTTTTTCCTCATTTTTAATTTTTAATATTAATTTTTTTTTTTTAATTTTTACTTTTCCACTTTAAGGGAAATTAAAAAGTGAAGTAATTTTATTCATATGTATAAAAATTATTTTATAACATAAAATAATTTAGTAAAACTAAAGAAGTTATTTTTCTTAAGTTCAAAAGTTAAATGAACTGCTACAGAAAGCAAACGTACTTAAAAAGCGAAAATAAGTTCTATTATAGAACCTCTATTAGTTTTGGCCACTATAATATACACTGTACCCAAAAATAGAAGAATAATTAACTTTTCATTATTCATAAAAGTTTCATTTTTTCATTATTTTTAAACAATTATTTTTTATTTATTTTTTTGTTAACGATCACTTCTTAATAGAAAAATATTTACTAAATTGTCCCCTCAGAGTAAGGTAGTCCTGAAAATGAAAAATGTTTCTTTTGAAATTTGAAAATTTTGATTTAAATGTTATTTATGTAATTATTATATTCAATAAAAAAAATCTCCATTGATGGGGCCTCAAAACTGAAAAAATTTTCAAATTTTGGTCATTGTTATTTATATTAAACTTTATTACTAAAATAAAAAAGATAAGACTGAATTAAATCTGAAATAATGGATGAATTGCAAAGACCTCCTGGCTTACCATGCCATGAAAAAGCTGTTCAAGCTATAGCACGACTTCATCGGCGTGGTAGGGAAACTCATGTAATACGTTGCCAATTTTTTCTTTATTACGCGTAAATTATTCATTATAAGTCAATTTTTACTTGAAAACTCAGTGAAATGTCGCCCCTAAAAATAAAATGTACAAACCAATCTATAAAAATATTTTTAAAAATCATAAAAAAATGCACGTGGAAAATTTATTTACTAATAGTACACGAACCTTCACAATAATAATAAAAACTATTAACCTTTTGACTAGCATAAAATGATTGTGATTGGATCCGGCTCAGGTGAGGTTTACGTACAAACTTAAAAAAAAAAATATTTTTTTTTAACTTCTAGCAATTTACCGAAGTCGTCGCCGTAGCTCCCCATTTCAATAAAAACTTTCCAACTTTTCAGCTCTGTAAAGTAAGCCTATTTATTTTGTTTTATTTAGTGAAGTATTATTTTCCTGCATCATTAAAGCTGTAATTAGTGGAAAATTACTCCTAAGAAAATAAATATTAAAGAAACAACTTCAGATTTTAAAACATTTTTTGTTGTCAATTCACCACTCAGAATTCTTTGTTCTATGCATATTTTTTTAATAAATATGCAGTAGAATGAGTACATCCATTCATTTACAGAATCGATCTGGATTTAAATAAATATATTAAACACTACGTTATTTAAGTTTCATTTAATTTATTTTTAAAACGACAGACGATAAAAAAACCTTTAGAGTAAATTAACATTTACTGGGAAATAAATTTACACAATAAAACAATTCTTTAATAAATATAAAAATGACTATAAATACAAATAATACAGTAAATAAGAAAAGTACAACAGTAATTGTATATACAAAAATAAATGTACACAGACAAAATAAATGTAAAACATATATTGGACAAACGGGAAGAAAATTAAAATTAAGATGTAACAAACACATTATCTTTCAAAAATCAAAAAAAAAAATTGATTCTGATTATGCAACGCGTTTAATAAAATACAATACTCCGATGAAGATGGAAGAATCAACGTAATTGATCCATAAAATGTTGTCTCATTCCAGTCTGGTGCTCTCGTTCCTTTTTCTCCAGTGTAAATTTTATTACAAAAAGAAAGCTGACTCTTTGACTTGGTTAATTATCTCAATTTGGAATTCATTGATTGGAATCTGATTAATAGTCCGGCTATGCAGTCTCAACTCGATCTAGTTTTACATAACTTTCTTGTTGATGTTTCGCGCTCTGATGGCGTGGTTTAGTTAGGCGGGACAAATCCTATCCTCAAATCACCGTGTTTTTTAGGGATTTTAAGTACATCATTTTGAATGTCTTTTTACTTTTAACTACTAAACCCAAGTTGATTTTTCTTCTTTGTATCATTTCAAAACTACCGATAAGTCTAATGTTATTCTGCTGAATAGCCTAAATGATTCTGTGACGGCTTTTCAGCGATCATAATGAATGCCGTAGAGGGGAATGTGCTGTTCTCTAGACGTAAATCTTCAACATTTGCATTTTGGTTTTCCCGGCATTTCGTTGAATTCATTATTATGAATAAGTACGCATCGTAGTTTTAAACAGTCTGGATTGTCTACTTATAATGAGATATTTATACAGTTCAAATGCCAGGCCAAGAACAATCTAAGAAGTGATAAATTAATATATGCTAGCAGGATGTTATTATATGAGCAGGATGTTTCATGTAAATTATCCCAGTTTTGTAATTATATTTGCAGGCATAGGGCTGACGGTCTCATAACCATTGCTCCTTTATATTATGGCAATTATATCACAGATTAGATAATTTTTGTCGTTTCGGTACTCAGTTTCAGTCGGTGTATCAGGTTTTGAGGAGGATTTCCACCCCCTGGCTTTACTATGGGATGACTTAAACCGCACTGAAGTCGATCTTCTCAATATGGATGTAGAGATGGTTCTTGACGTGATAAGATCCTTGAATCCTAGGTCTGCTATTGATCCTGATGATATTCCACCTTTTGTCATCAAGGGCATCGCTGATGTTGTAGCACCTATTCTAACATTTTTGGCATTTGTAACATAATTGTGGAGTCTTGGGACAGGCGTATTCCCTGATCTTTTAAAGAAGGCTGCTGCAATTTGCTGGTTATTTGATTCTGGAAAATTAGGGACCGGTCAATGTGGTTTTCTTTGACTTTCAAAAACCATTTGATAAGATACCTCATCACTTGCTTGTTTGTACGATGCAGAATTTTGGCTTCAATTATTGTCTCATAAGGTGATTTCTTCTAATCTTCGCAATAGATGTTTTGTTGTTCGCTTTGCTGGTACTACTTCTAACCAGTGAATTTCTTGCAATATATGGAGTTCCATAAGGATCAAATCTTAGCTCTTTGCTCTTCCTTTTATTCATAAAGGATGTTGCTGATGTTATTTTTGTTGATTTTGCTATGTAGGTGGAGAAGTTAAGGATCTCTGCGAATATATCTTCTCTCTACCGCTGACCATCACCTGATAATAATTATAAACGCTATTCTCAAATGGACTCAACCGAATTTTATGTTCTTGAATTTTCACGACGTTAAATTCGTTTCTTTTTCAAGAAAGAAACATTTATTTTTGAATACTTTCTGGTTTAACACATTATACGGATTGAATAGGCTATACTGGATTTGAGTGTCTTGTTGGACTCCAAACTCTATTTATTTTATCGTGTTCATCAAATTGTTGGTAGATATAATCTTGGCCTTATCAAATGTTTAGCGAGAACTTTTCGTTTTCCTCGTGCATGATTGATTTTTAGCTTTATGCGAAGCTTTTTTGAATAAAACTAAAACTGAAGGGATTCAGAATAATCTTTTCTCCTGGTTGCGGTTTAAATTCAATCTTTTCGATCTTAGTGTTACAGAACATTGTTATCTGTTCACTTTTCCAACGTTAACGGCTAGAAGGGACTTTTTAATCTCATTTCCTTTTTTATCTTCATAGACAATTTTCTTCATTGCGTGTACCTCGTTCAAATTCTCGTAAAGTTGTCTTTACATCTTGTATAATCTCATAGTAAATGTGTCAATATTGTACTTGTAATAACAAGTACATGTAAAATGCACTTAGGTGGTAACTATATATAATAAAACAGATGGGCGGCTGGATCTGCTATATAGGTTTATTGGACGTTACAGAATTATTATGCGTTCCAAGAAATTGTACGTTAGGATTTTTTATCATTTTGTGATACATGCGTGGTCAACTCTTGGTTGTTGTAAAAGAGAGTGCATGAGCTTAAACCAACAATTCCACGGAATTAAGCCACCCTGAATTCAGAATTGAACTGGGGGAAACACTTCGCAAGATAGGAAATTACTGTACATAAAAACGGGAAGACCATATTTAGTGTACCATTGTAAAAAAAAAATAAAATTGCTTGCATATCGATCTCCAAGTGATGTATGAAAGAACCATACTGGCCGCAGCATTCTTAACCCAAACTTCGGTACAAGAATCAAAATGGCTAAAGCTACTCTACAGTAAACTTTGGAAAATGCAATTTCTATTTATGTTTCAATAAAAATAAAAATTGTTTTTTTTTTGTTTTTAATTTTAATTTTATCAATAATATTATCTATAGAGATCTGTGTAATTATTTTTTTGTTTTAACATTATGACTTTTTATTTCTGTTGTTTTTTAAATGATTTTATGTTTTTTTCTTTATAAATAAACTCCACATGTGTAATTTAGTAAAAATATCTGGCGAAGGAATTTGTTATAATAGGTGAATATCTTCTAAAGAATTATCTTTTTTCAGTTTTAAGTTTGTGTATTTTAAAAAAATAGGTTTATTGAATTTTGATAATCAAATATGAGATTTTTATTTACTTTTATGCAAAATTTCATAATATTACCTACAAAAAAAAAAAGAATAAATTCATTAATTGTAATGTATCAATGCATTTTGTATCGAATAATGTTTGACTGGTAACGCATGATGACTCCATTTGGAATAATGTCAAAAAAAAGAAAATTAATAAGTAGTTTCACTCAAATTTAAAAAAATTATTTTTACATTAAATCTTACCAAACTTTGTTAAATTTAAAAACTCATACGTTGTAGGGTTAAGATCTCGAACTTTTTGAGAGTGTTAAAATGTACTTTGTTGCCAAAGTGATATAACTTACCAAAAACTAATAATTCGAAAACTGCAGAAAATATCTGATTACAAAGGATGCTTGCGCGTAAAACAGGTGACTTGCATGTACAGCAAGATTTGTACCAAAAATTATTTATGAAGATGATGTAAGTTACTATCAGAAGTTACACTTCTAATGTAATTATATTTACATTTAAATGTAATGTAATTACATTTAAATAAATATTTGCGAGTGTTTGATTCGGATAAATTCTGTGTGAAAGGTGAATAGTTGGTGGCCTAGTAAACCAGTTGAAGGGTGCAGAGGAAAAATTCACATTTTGTCAAGATTTACAGGGTAGCTTTTTTTCTTATAAAAGCTGAAGTGTTCGTGAATTTTTTTCAAACTTACTGAATATAATTTGTTAATAAATAATGACTTCTAAAAAACAGCATTCCTAAAGAAACGGTAAATCAAACATAGAAAAGTATAAAAACATTTTTGTTACCTTGATACAAAGTTTACACTGAAAAAAGTGGTTAAATTATTAATTTAACACCATTTTCTGTTAAAATAAAAAAATTAAACAAAAGATTAGTTATGAAATGAAAAAAAATTTTAACAGCATTGTAAATGAAATTATTAATAATATATTTTTTAACATATTAAAACTTAAAACGGAAGTTGCAAATTTGAAAAATAATATTCTATAAATATTTAATAAATTATAGTATTTAATTTGATTATTAAAAGACTCAATATGATTTTATTTTAGTAGAAATATTGTAATTATTTAGTAAGTTTTACTTATATTTGTGTTAAAGTTGGTCTTTAGGAAATTTACCAAAAAATATAATCTATTTACGTATTCGATTCAAATTTTTCCGGCTTATTTCATCGATACAAATAAATGCTTTGTAAATTTCAACCTCTAACTATTTTGTCAGTGTCAATTCTTAATTTATAACGAAAAATTTGTAACTCTAAAATCTGTATCATTTTCACGCTGCTAGTTACATTTTTGCTGGACAATAACGGCACTTATTACCCTACCTAAGTAACAATTCTGTTTAGCATTACTAAACATATATCTTATTAAAACACTTAAGAATCTGTTTTAAATTTTCATCTGGAACAGACTTAAAACATTCAATTCGTTTACATCTGTAATCATCGCCAAACTCGTGACTCGATAATTTAATATTTTTGTTAGTTAAATTATATAATTTTTTACGATTCTTAAATTTAGTATTTCTGTCGTTTCCTTCAATCTCACCTATACTCATTTTACCGATAATATAAAATAACTTAATAAAAATAAAGCTAAAAACGAAATTAAATACAAAAATATCTCGCCGTCATAGTAGTACAGCAACTAGACTAATAATGAACCAGGTTGTCAAGTGAGGCTGACTGTAGAATGAAAATTCAAAGCACAGTGGACGTAGGTCCTTTGCACGTTCAGTGGATTAATTTCTTTTTTTTTCCTTCTGTGAAATTTTGCGTCTGATTACTTGCAATAGAGCTCATTTTTCACTAAAATAAATGTAAAAGACGATTTTGCCGGTAATCTAAGATTTTTCATGATGAAATAAAACAAATATCACAAAAGGTGGATTAAAACCCTTATCTCCCTTGCACCATTCAGTTATATTTTAACACCAATAGCTTTTGAATATCATCCTTTACTACGTTATTCATCCTTTGCTCCTATGTTGTTACAAACAAACATGTTCTAATTAACATAACATCGTGATACAACACATAGATACAAGGTGCAGGTACACTGATTGTACGCGAAAAAGGGGTGCTGATTCCTTCGGGTTTCAAATCAAAAATTATACTTTAGAAATTTTGAGACTTCGGAGTAACATATGAATCAATCAACCTACATAAATTTGACATGCTCGCGAGCGAGCGTTGGTACACGCTGATCTCGCAATACGTAGAATGGGTGATTCCCACCCAAAACAGAAAGTTTTTGAGCGAGGGGGTGAGGGACAGCCTTCTGCAGAGTCGTCGTTCGTCTGGGCTTGCTCGGATGGACGGCAGTAAGGAAGCAAGGGGATTCCTGATCCCCCAAGCTAAAAATATCGAGTCCCGCTGGGGTGCCTCCCTGGAGGAGTCCTGTTAGAGGCCAGACATTAAAGGACCCGAGTCACAGCCGGCCTGGCGCTGCTCCTTTCCTGTAGTTAGAGGCGATGCACCTTCCAGGGCCGTCTTTATCCATAAATGCGGATCCGGCCCTGGGAGGCAGGGGAAACCTATATAAATTTTGCTGAATAATAACAAAGTAATTTAAATAAATTTATTTAAAAATTAGAGCGATTTAAAAAGAAAACATAAAAATCAAAACAAAAAAAAATCATAATTATTAATTTGATATTTTTAAGTCGCCACCAAATTAAAACAAACTGTAAATAAATCATATCAACATTCTATTCAGCACTGAAATCAATTGAAACTTAAGTTAGTATTGATTAAGATTTTTTTTGAGAACGATGTTTTAAACTTAGTAATTTTTGGAAGCCTTTTTAATTAAAGTAATTAAATTTTATTTATTTAAATTATTAATAGATCTAAATGTAAAAAAAATAGCCTACAAGAAAAATGTAGCGAACGTAAGCTAAGCATTTGTAGAATGCATGAAATAAGTATTCTTTTTTACCGTAAATTTTATAAATCAATTTTGCTTTTTGTGGAAAAATAATTTTAATCACAGATTCATGTCGTTAAATTATAACAAATCTAATACTATCTAATTACTACGATTAACAAATATATATTCAACTCGTCTATTTAGGCAATATTTCATTTCTTTGAACGTTTTTTTCATTTTTTGAAAAAAATGTTTAATATGACCAACGGTGGAACTTACCTCATAAAATTAAAAAAAAAAAAAACACTGAAGCCCATTTAAAAAAAAAAAAATAAGTATTATAGATAAATAAAAATGTAATACATACGGGATAGATTGAGAATCGTTTATTTTATAGGTTAAAAAATAATTCGGAAAGAAAAAAGTGAGTTTACTGGCTTTGAATATTAGGTTACACATTCCTTCACCTGGTTTATAGAGGTTAGTAGAATTCTATTTTGCAAAAAAACAAAAATTAAAAAAAAATATATTGTATGTGA
This sequence comes from Lycorma delicatula, assembly GCF_047948215.1. Classification (NCBI taxonomy): domain Eukaryota; kingdom Metazoa; phylum Arthropoda; class Insecta; order Hemiptera; family Fulgoridae; genus Lycorma; species Lycorma delicatula. Next base: position 166,596,854 of record NC_134459.1, on the reverse strand, counting down.
GGAATCGAATACTTGTGTGCATGTAAGCAAACACATATTATCACGAAATATGAATAGTGTGTTAGGTTAAATGACAATCTTTCTTGATGTGATCAATGCAGAAGAAGAAAATAGAAATGAAATACTACAAAATGAAATGGTCGGTGTCGCATATCTGCTACTCGCAAAATTTTATTACATCTTTGCACGTCATCCTATATGCCATTATACATTAATATGATATGACATACAACGGTGTTTTGATTCAGTTTAACAGTATGATATATCACACTTCATTTTTAAATTTATGTTGATTTTATTCTGCATGCAATCTCTTAAAATAGATAAATAAATTGTATATCGCAACGATTCTTAAAAATTTAAATAATTATTATATTTATTTCTTTTAGATTTTACAATAGCATTTAATATTAATTATGTATGTTACATTTATTTTATTTATTAAATTTTATACTTTGCTTCTTGTCCAAACAAAAGTAATTTATTGAAAATATTTAATTCTTTTAAAAATTGTTTCAATATAAACATTTCAAAAAAATATTGCAATACTTTTAAAATAATGAAATTATAATTACAAATACTTATACATGTTTTTGTTCTAATTATTCGTTGATGGTAATCAGCAGTAAGTTAATTTTTACAGTATCTAAGAAAATTATTTTCTTAAATCCAGAAATTTTGCTAAAAACTAACTTTTATTGTTCGTAGGACATGGAGAAAGTTTAAAGATTACTCGAGAGACTGTTATTTTTGTACCACCAAAATAAAGTCATCACAAGTAAATTCAAGAAATCTGTTACATGTTCTAATTAGTGTTATCTATTCTAGTTTTCTCAGAAACATAGAATTAAAAGGAAAATTCAGGAGATGAAGAAGGCTATAATGATTTAAAACGTAATGAAGAAAAAGAGATTCTAGAATTCCACCATCTGTTCTCCTTACAAGAAAATACAGGTTACTGATGATGGTATAATATGAAAAGTATTCTTGAAACTTGGATATACTAATTACTGCAACTGTTAATACTAATTATTGTGAAACAGGAAAAGCCAATACATTAAAAAAGACTGGATGAAGAGAGAATCACTCATCGCAGGGCAGAAAAATGTTATTTATGAAATTCTTACGAAGCTAAAGAATGTGTAAATTCCTCTAACCCACATAAAACTTTAATGAAGATTTTGCCAAATTATTGGATAACAATGACAAGGGCTACTTACATCTCAAAAGTTAGTTCCCAAGGATCGAAGGAAGAATCAAAGAAGGGATATTTGTTGGGCCACAAATATGTAAGCTAATAAAGGATTCCTATGTTGAGAAGAGTTTCAATGACTCTGAAAAAGCAGAAAAACATTTTTTTAAAGTTATCTACAATACAAAAATTTTTAAAAAATATAGTCATTTCTGAGAGAAAAAAAAAGACTAAGAACTGTATAGAATTGGTCAGTGATTTTATTGAAGATTATAAAAAAAATGAGATAAAATATCACTAAAAATTCAAATATTGCATTCACATTTTTCCTCCTGATCTTGGCAATATACTCGTAAATAGTGAGCAAGTGAATGGTTTCACCAGGATACATTAATGATGGAAACACGTTACCTGGGTAAATGAAACCCAAATATGCTTGCCGATTAATGCTAGAAACTAAAAATACACTTCAGAGACTGAAAACCGGAAAGAAAACAAAACATAAAATATTAGTTAATATCATATTATAAGCTACATAACTTCATAAAAAATCAGGTTTTGTTTAAAAACGTGTTATTATTAAACCATTCTCTTCATCCCATTTTGGTTTGTAGATATATAATCAACGCAATGAATAGTATAATTGACATTTTACTGAACGCATATGCCAGAAAAAAATGTTTTTTTTTTCGTTTTTTTTAATTTCCTTGTACGAAGTATTGTATTCTCGAAAAAATTCGGTTTTCAGATTTTAACGTAAATAACCATTTTGATCATCCCTGAATTCATTTTGATTAAATTCGGCACGACGTCTGTACGTACGTACTTCTGCCGTAGAAAGTTGAAATTTTGTATTTAGGACTGTTGTAACATCTAGTTGTTCACCTCCCCTTTTTATTGCAATCGACTGGGCCAAAAATGTGTATACAGTCAAGACCTCAAAATAAAGCGTGGTTTCAATTTTGAAACGTTTAGATTTTGTATTTCTTCTTAATTGCAGTAATAAATCCAGTTTGAGAGCTTTTCAACGATATGTATCATAAGTAGTACTTAATTTTATTGGTTCCAGAGTTATAGCAAAATAAAATTTTAATTATTGAAATATTTGGATCTTAACACAGGAAAGGCACATCGGTTCGAATCCGACTTCATATACATACTCGTATATATATATATTTTTTTATTTATTTTTTATTTTTATTTAAATATATTGATTTATTATTAATTATTAATCTCCGATTGTAAAAAAATATTAACGATAAATAATAATCCAATAATAAAGATTAAAAAAAAACAAAAAAATAATTCTTAAGTTATTAGTTAAATGTACTTTTCATTTTAATTCAAAACTTTTTACTATCAGATGTTAATAATTATTAATAAATTAATATTATTAAATTTTAAAAAAAAGAAGGTAAAAATATTAATGTATATGAAGTCGGGATTCGAATCGACGTGTGCATGGTTACTGTTCCGACTCGTTTTCACATGCACCACAAATCTACTTGAGCGATGAGAAACCAAATTAATATATAAAGTAATATAAAATGCTAAGGAGATTTTTAGGTCCATTTTTCTGTAGTATAATTGAATATTGCGTGTTAGTATTTTATGATGAAGGCACGTAAACAGTGTACTATTCACACACGCAATGTGGTTCAAATCGGTGTCCCGTTGCTTGTGCCCTTCTCATTGTTAGCTACAGTAATCTGAGGTGCCTTATATTAATGTAAATGTTTATAAAAAAGGGTCACTATAGTTATTTTCTTTCAGAATTAGAAATAATTTGCTTACGAAAAACAATTTTTTTTTAAACATTAAGCATGATTTTAGTATAGTAGATTTACATTTATTAAAAGAGTAAGAAAGGAACTTTTGTTCTATCCCAATATTTCAGGTAAGATTGTAGAATTAATAATTGTATAATTATTTGATGTTAAAAAAAAACTAATATTTTAGCAACTTTGTAACTGTCCGCTTTATTAAAGAACTGGAGGATCGTATCTTACTTTCAAATGAAATACGTTTAAATGAAGTGCAGCAAAAAAATGTGTATATCTAATTTAATAGGCGTAAAAGGATCTCGCGTAATGTCCACATCAGATTTTTTGTTTCAAAAACCAGTATTATCATCATTTATTTAGTTACCTGACATTAGGCGATTTCTTTATACCATGTCCGTTTCCATTCTGCTAAATTCCAAGCTAAAGTTTTACACCAAAAATGTTATTACTATATCGTATAACAGATTATTAATATACACAGATAATATTGCAATATGTGACTTTACAATATTTTATACAAAACTGCTAACATATCCAATCAAAACTACATTTTTATAAACTTAGAAGGATAATATTAATAAAATCAGTTCTTGAAATAATTTTTTTTTCCTGGTTCCGTACCCTTAAAAAAATAAAAGTACTCCGTAATTAGAATTATTAGCAGAATCATTATAAAAATAAGAATTCTGTTTTAAAATTCACGCAGATATTTTTTGTAAAGCTAACAACCTTTATATGTTCGGATACGAGCTAGTAAGAAATTAATAACACGTACAGTACGTACGATAAAAATAAAAGCTTGCTTGCAAGAGACAGGCAGTCGCTGTATAGGGCATTACATTACTCTTTTCTTTTAACATTAGGCTCATTCAGAAACCAAGTGTTCTGCAATACAGTGTGTTTTAATTATTTTCATAAACAGCAAAAATTCTTTCCAAAATTATCATTTTGCTTAATTTCGGACAATAATTTCTTTAGAAATATTTAGCGTTCTAATAAATATTTCTTACTGTATACAGTACAAAAACTAATATAGTTTATACTTGTGTCAACAGATTATTATTACACTGCCTCCATCAAGTCAGGCAAAAAATGAATGATGACTTTATACGAATAACAGTGTTCAAAATATTTCATTTAAGTTATATTCATATGCACTTGCTGTAATGGGTATAGTATTGTTGAAGATTTTTATACTAATAAGTATCATCATTAAGTTAGAAATGTTATAAGCTATAATAAATGAAAATAGAATCTTATAGAGTTTAAAAATTCATTATTTAAAGACAAATAGTATCATCTTTCTTCTTACCACAGTCAGATTATAATTGTGGAATATGAAAAAATACCTTTCTTAAGTTTTCTTGTAATAGCTGTTAGCTGTTTTTATATTGTACATCAATCAGCAATCATTATTTCACATAAATAAAGACCCACAATCTGCGACTTTAATGACCGTCATCAGTGAAGGTACCACATTTTTAAAAACACCTAATCAATACATCGCATACCTGGTAACAGTTTTTTGTCATTTTTTCTTCACGGTGGCCAATAAAATGCGACTCAAACTATAAGAAAAACAAATTACTATTGTTGTTTTCTATCAAAATAAAGGAAATTAATGTTTCTTTTTGTCTTGTCTATTTAATAAGATTCTACTTAAATGAGTACAATAAAAAATTTACAAATCACAATAAAGGAAAACAAAAGTTAATCAGTTATAGATTTGGTTAGGGTAATTATTAACTTTCTGTAAATATACGATGAATTCAACAATTCATGATGGGTCTAAAAACGCATATAGTTTACTCTCATCTCAAATGTTGCCAAGTTTTTGAATATAAAGATTAGATATAAATTTTGGGTTAACTTTGTATATTACCTTTCTGATTACGTATGACAACAATTATATAATAATAGGGAAAATAAAGATTAAATTTTCATATCAGGAAATCTCATTTTCGAAAGGATTCTGCTCAGATTTGATTGCTCAAGAGTACTGGTTATGTAAAAGAAATACAGAACATTTTGTCAGAAGTGCTCAAGGAGTTGAAACACCACAGGTGAAGAAAATGTGCAATAACTCAGTAAAGATCATGTGACAGTATTTCACAAATACAAAATTTTAAAATTTTAATTTTTGAAAAACGTTAACCAAATTTTATTCTATTGATCTAAAAATTGAATATTATTTTAATTTGTATTCAGATGCAATATCGATTAAGAAGATTCAAGTGCCGACTAGATCTGTATCAGCATGTGATAATAATTATTATAAGAGATTATAATAAATTTCAGTTTTGCTGAGGACTTCAACTATTTAATAAATAATGAATTAAAATTAATTTTAATTGTAATGTATTGCACGGCAGCTTTTTGTTAGTTATTTTAGTCAAATATAAAATCTGAAAATATAGAAAACTGTGCTTATACAGGAAAATATACATAATCGTAGAATGCGTTCATTCTCATTTTACTAGAAAGAAACATAATTATTTTAGGTAACAATAATATTAACGATGAATATATCAGTTATTAATCAAACTTCCATTTAATGTGCTTGGTGCAAAAATATCAATGTTTCATTTGTTTTTTTGTTTTTTTTTTTTATAATTATCATCTAGTGAAGTGTAGTAGGGAAGTTAAAAATAAAAATATATTTATTCGTTTTTTTTTTTAAGTTTTATAAAACAAAATCTATTTGTTGCTGTTTTTAATTCTTCAATTTCCACGTGACTCCTAACCTCATAAGATTTTTAGGTTAATAATTGTCACATTCAAATAAAATAATGATCAGCAAATAGGAAACTCATATATCTTTTTTCTAAATTATTTTACTAAATAATTACGGCATTTCTACATCCTTATCTGAATATTCAAATTGCTAGAACACTAAAAATTCATTGCGTGCAAAACAAAACTTAAGTTTTGTTTAATTTTTACAATTAATTGTCATCGACAAAGAAATTACACATTTCAATATAAGTGTAGTATTAATTTCTGAATAACAGTGAGGCATTACTCTTTTCCAATATCCTGTTTTGTTTTTTCTTCTAAATATTATTATTATAAATACTATATTACAAGAAAACATCTGTAATAGTGTTAATGTAAGATAAAAATAAAAGTTAAAAAAAATTGTCACAGAAACTTTTCAATTACGAGACTGGAACGTTCACCACTTAGATGCTACCACTGCTGTGACTGCAGGTAGCACAAATAAACCTACTTAAACCGCTTGAAAATTTGTAAATGGAATTTGCTCGTTAATGGACCAAAGCTAGAAGCATCATTCTGTATTTAAAAAAAGGATCCTCATCCTACAACCCTGCAAAACAGCATCAGAAAATTCCGTTGTAATCTGACCAAATCCCTTCGTTTAGTTCAAAAAACATAAGAAGCAATTTGTGAACTATTCAATGAAATTCAGCTACTAAGAATTATACGTTTTAACAGAGGTGAAAGATTTAATTTGAAGTAATTAAATACATACACATAATGAAAATTTCTAAGTATTATTCTATATACGAGTATTTTTAATAAATATTTTCAGTTCATTTTTGTTTTCTCGGTAGAATTTCAGTCAGTTCTCTTTTATTTATTCTTTTAAATTTTCAAAAATTCTGTTATTTATTTACTGGTTTTAGCGGGTTGGTGGTGGTCGGTTAGTGGGGTTAGTGAAGTGGTCGGTAAGCGGGTGGATAATGGATGGATGGTGGGCGGATTTTGGTTAAATTGTGTGAATCCTTAAACTTTTCTATGCACATTTATCTCATGGTCATTTACAGGCACTTTGACATGGATTACGGGTACAGGAATGTCAGGAGGCCTATCTCCACTTAAAATCGATTCGTCAATTTCAACATCTTCTTCGAGTAGAAGCACGTAAGAAAAACGTTCTTCGTTTAAAATTTTATATTCAATTTCAACAACTTTGGAATCCGGCATGTCTTCATCTACATTCACGTCTTCATCGTCACTCGACTCAGAAGATGCTGCGTGCTCTGCTACATACAAATCTGGATCAACAAATTCACTAATAGTAACAAAAATGCTTAATTTGCTGTGACTACTTTCCAATAACCTACGTCGAATTTCCTCAAAATTCATTTAAAATCACCATTTGGAAAGTAAGATATAGTGCTTCTTCCCAAATCTTTCTGATTAGAAAGTCGAGAGTTCCAGCGTTCAAATCCTAGTAAAGTCAGTCATTTTTAACGGATTTGAAAACTAGATCGTGGGAACCCCTGTTCTTTGGTGGTTGGGTTTCAATGAACCACACATCTCAGGAATGGTCGAACTGAGGCTGTACAAGACCACACTTCATTTACACTCACACATATCATCCTCTGAAGTATTATCTGAAAGGTAATTACCAGAGGCTAAACAGGGAAAAAAAGAAAGAGCATATAGTGCGCTCGCAGTGTTCAATGTTGTAACCCAAGGATGAATAAACTGTATCAAAACCCGATATAAAAAGAAATAGCACTCAAATAGACGGTACTCTGTGTATATTAATGCTACACATCACCTCAAAACATTGTATTACATGATAGTCAATTTGATACACACGGTAACCAAGAAGTTCATTGTATATTATATTAATACACACGGGCTTAGATGAAAATACAAGAGAATTGCAGTTATATATATATATATGTATATATATATATATAAGTGATATTACAGTCTGCTGTGCTACAAATTAACATCCGTTATAAACCAATCAGACCTATTTTTAACAAAGACTGCTGAATCACCAGTCCAGATTACATTTATTGATGAACTACGAGTGACTTGTCCTAAAGCTACATTATGCACTTTTATTATTCTGCATTTCAATAACGTAAAATTATAATATGAGTGTTTTATTTGTAAATTTTTACATTCTTAGAAAAAACATAAGTATTCAATTCAAATTCAAATTAAAAACATTCAAATTAACCAAAAACATAAGTATTCAATTCAAATTAAATTAAAGAATCTATGAACTAGAAATATAAAATGAGTGGGTACGGCTGATGGAGGGGAGTGAGAGAGAAAGAGTGAGAGAGAGAAAGAGAGAGAGAGAGAGCGAGAGAGAGAGAGTGATATTGAGAAATATGATTAGGACTACATCACTATCTCTCAGGAACTCATCATAATATTTGATATGTGAGTCCATTAAGTTTTGGTGATGAAGTAAGGTTAACGGTCTGGCTTAAAGTTTACTGTTCAAACGGATATTTTTGCATGGAGACAATTCCACGAACGCGTCCAATTACTTCAAGATGTAGTAAACATCCTCGTTATAAAATGAAATAGAAGTTTGTTAAACGCAAATGAAATTGCCAAACCACAACAAAAAAATAACGCTTCAAGGTCATAACGGTGAGGATTAGATCGAGGCCTATTCATCTCTTAAACCTTAACTGCTACACGTGCGTTATATAACCCATTATTCTCTGCGGGTGTAAGTTTCACAGAATCATTAAATAGCTTTACCACATAATACTGAAAATATTCTTGCATATTTTTGAGCATCCCTTTATGAAATTTATAAGCGTTTCAAATGACGATAGCTATGTTTATTTATAAAGCAAAAAAACATCTGTTTTATTTATTGCATTAGAGGAAATAAAAATTAAATCAGCTTGAGAGGGTATTTCAATTAAAATGAAACCAAAACTGCATTAAAAATCCATTTTATAGTCAATCGGTTTTGAAATTTACATAGAAAAAGATGTGTTAGTCTAGCAAGTCTGTAAACGGAATAAAATGATTAAAAAACGAAGCGAAGCTTTTGATATTTAAATCATCAGTAACAGTAGCTCGAAGAAAATTCTTTTTAGGTTAGATGATATTTAGAGTAAAAGCAATTTTTGTCACAACATATACGATTATTTGATGATTGAACATATACGATAGTTCATGCTTATCCGCGGTTCAGTACCAACTCTCCGTAAATATGAACCGAAATTCCGAGGGATTGTAAATGGAATTCCTTCTACCCTAACCGGGTTTTGAATTTTCTGCGGGTGAGATTGTTTGTCTCATAATGTGATTCTTCCAAGAGCATATCAAACCTTTTCTCGATACCCAAATTCTTTTCTTACGGTAAATCCCTTCATTTTTTTATCATCAGTACATTAGAGGTTGTTCTTACCAAATTAGACCCTTCTTGTTGAAAATGTTGGTACCTGGACAGTCACTTCATTCTTGGTATGATTTGGTTGACGAGCTGACTAAAAAGCTAAACTAGAGGATTATGCTTTTTTTTTGTAAGCTAGCTGTAGATAATTAAGAAGACTGTGGGGTAAAATGATAATCGCCCTTAAAATATTGGAAACAGATTTAGATCCTTCAGGTCTACACTCGTATTCATATAAAATCATAATTATGATTATTAAAACCTTGTTGAAAATAATGATGCCGATTACTTTTATACACGTATAATTTAAATTAATTAAATAGGATTGATGTGACTTCTTAATATTATATCATATGAAAATTATCAACATAAGCATACTACGTTTTTAATTATTGAAAATTGCATTCCTGACCGACTTACCTATTAACAGGAAAATGATCTATTACTGGGTAACTGTAAATCGATAACACGTACAGGTTGGGTGAGGTCAGTTAAAAACGTAATGCATTAAGCAGATAATGGGGAATGTTTTTAGATTTTTATTTGCGTCTCAAAAAGACATAAATTTTTCAGAAAACTTGAATTTTCCTTACGTTTTTAAACAATCTATTAAAGTAAAATTTCATTAAATAAATAGAATTCCATAATTTAACAAAATAAAAAAATATGTTTCAAGTTAGCAGCAAAAATAAACTTAAAGTTAACGGTTATTTTAAATCGATTTATATAAATCTTAAAACTAATTACAAAACTTCGAAATGATGCTGCAAGTACGTTTTGTATATTTCAAGTTGAATTATTAGATTTTTTACTTCCTTGTACGAGGTAAAGGAAGTATTGTGATTGCGAAAACTTTTGGTTTTCGTGCCCTGCGGAAGACCAGTGCGCTATGATAAGACGTTTATTTTCTGAAGATGTAAAACAGGAAAAAATTCACTCGCTGATGTATAGTTTGGTAAAAAGAGTATTAACCTTGGAATTTTTTATAAGTGATCGAACAGTTTTTAAATCTTGAAAAACCAGTGTCAGCAATTTTCATCGTAATGGAAGATCGGTGGAAGTTTCAGCAGATGTTTTGCCAAATTGATTTTATTTTCAAAGACAGATGCGTAAAAGTTTTAATTTAAATTCTACTTTAAGCGGAAGATAATATTTTTTTATACAGCATAATTACTTTTGATAAGTGGATTCAACATTTTAAGCCAAAACCCAAACGTCAAAATAAGGAATGAAGACATTTTCCTAGTTTGCCTGCCAGGAAAAATTCAAAACCTACCTGTCATTCGGTAAATTTGTTCTATCGATATTTTATGAATTATAAAGGCTAAATATATGGCATTTATTACCATACACAGAAAATATTTGTGAAAGTTCACAAAAAGATGAGATTAGTTCCTAAATTTAGCCGGGGGTTATGTTGAAAAATAGCATTCGTTTCACTGTAACTGGGTAAAAAACTATTTCTCTTTAGACATTTGTCTCCTTAATTATTCATCCACCCTAACAGTTCTATTATTGAAAAGATGAAACATATTACTAATTATTATACATATTATTTCGCTAAAAATTATTTAAAATCGAAGTATAAGACTAAGAGAAAAAATCAATTCAGTATAAACAAATTATCTTTCTTTCACTAATGCAAAAAAAATAGCAAAAGACCTTCTCATTATTTGTGAGAAATCCGTGGGACGAAACATCCAAATGAAATGAAATAAAATAGTAATACACTAATAAAGTAGCTAAAGGAAACAAAAGTCAACTCCTAAAGTCCTTTTAAAATTTTTTAAATAAGTCAGCGTCAGTAAAATACTATTATATAACATAGTGTTAGTCTTAAAATATATATAATGCACAGAGAAATAAACTGCATAATTCAGTACAATGTTCTATCATAAAATAAACCACACGGTGTAGGGTTAGTTTATTGTGATATTAATCTGAATTCTTATTTATCCGTTTTCATCGTCTTCACTAAAAATGTTACTTGTCACACGTTTAAGATAGATTCCAGCACTTCATCTCGGTTCAAGTAAGTTAATTATAAATGATAGTTAAATCAGTTAGTCAATCAGAAATTATGAAATAATTTCTATGATATACATATTTAAGAAATGTTCTTACTTCCTTGTACGAAGTAAAGGAAGTATTGTGATCGCCAAAAATTTCAGTTTTCAGATTTCAACGAAAATATCCATTTTGACCATCCCGGAATCCATTTTTACTAGTTTCGGCATAACTATGTATGTGCGTACGTTTGTAGGTATGTATCTCGCATAACTCAAAAACGATTAACCGTAGTTAATTGAAATTGTAGATTTAGGACTGTCGTAACATCTGGTTGTGCACCTCCCCTTTTGATTGCAATCGACTGAAACAAAAAAGCCCAAAATTCAAATAATTTTTATTTTGGAATTTTTGTAACTGCAGTAATAAGCCCTTACTGAGACCATTTCAACAATATACCATAAGTGGTACATATTTTTATAATTTCCAGAGTTATAGCCAAATAAAATTCAATTAAGTAATTACTTGAATCAATAAGGGGAAGGCACATCGTTCAAATCAAACTTCATCTCCTTTTTTTTACATTTTTTTTTGAAATTAAATATATTTTTATTAATAATTATTAACCAGTAATTGTAAAAATATATTTTCAATAAATAATTATTTAATGATAACATTAAAAAAAATTGAAAAAATCGGAAGTTATTAGTGAAATAATATTTTATGTAATTTTAAACATGTATATATGTAATTTAATTGGCATTACATACGTGTATATGTAATAGATTTGGTGAAACATCTCATTATGTATATTAATTAAATATAATTTAGAATCGTATTATTTTTGGATTTTCTAGTTTAATTTTATTTAATTATTTTGAGATTTCTGTTTAATTTTATCTATATAGAGTAAACTATGTTAACTACGGAATGACTGAAAAATAGACCCTCACAAGAACAAAATAAACACTGAGGCATACATCCCCGATCTTTGATAAACTGCAAAAAAATTCTTATCTTTTAGTTCATACTCATCTGATATTGTCGGACAACATTCTTCCTAAGTCGGAGTTGATCATTAATTCGTTTATTTTTTTTTGTTGCCAATCATTTAATCGCACTTGGTTTGATGTAATTCTTCTGATCTTAATATGTGTACGCGTTCTCCAGTATTAAAATTTTCTCTCTTTTTATATTCATCATCCTCTCTTGAATCTTTTCTTGTCGAGTAAAGTTCTACTGCAGTACTCGTTCGATGCACTTTATTTTCCTACTGATCATTAACATCTACGCAAACTGATGTTAAAAGTTAATTATTTACAGCTAATGTATACCAACTATAATAATGTTAATTGTATCAATAAAGTTCATATTTGATTGGTTATTAATTATTAACCTCTGACTGTAAAAAAAAAAACTTTTACGATAAATTAAAATTCAATAAGTTATAAATGAAATAAAATTTTACGTACTTTTCATTTTTTTTAAAAACGTGTATATGTAATTTAATAGTCGTATAAGGAAGTAATGTGGTGTCCATATCAGATTTTTAATTTATATAATAATTTTTATAAAACGAACAGTAATTTAAGTCTAATTTGGAAAATAAGAGTTTAATCAATATTTAGTTAAACCATAGTTAATTTCAGTTGTTTAGTTATGTCCAGTACGAGTTCGAAAATGTTATAAAAATTAGATGTTTTTTGAAGATGCTTTTATGAACAATTTCATTTAAAACTAATTGTATTTTTTAATTTTTGTGTTACGTTACACCATAAAATTGTATGAGACAATCATAAAACTTTTACCCATTGATTTATTAATTATATTTATGTATATACTAGCCGGTCCGTCCTCTGTTGCCTTGCCCTTCTCCTCTTGACGAGAACTGGCTGTTGACAATCCAACTGTGGCCTCAACTAATCTTCAATCCATATTAAATAAAATCAAAAGGTGTTTGGGTACGTGGAAGATAAGGGTAAATCAAACCAAGTCGAATCGTGTGCCGTTCACAATGAGGAGAGGAGACTGCCCATCGGTCCACCTTGATCCCGCATTCTGAAAGTGTAAGATACCTGTATGTTCCCTTACATCGTCCTTTGACGTGGAAGTTTCATTTGAAGGAGAAGAGAAAACATTTTAAAATAAAGTTCAAGGAAATTACTGGTTGCTCGGTAGGAGAACCGAGTTTTTATTGTCTAATAAACTACTTTTGTACTCAGCTCTTTTGAAACCAATATGGACATATAGCGTCCGGCTACAGGACACGGTAAGCAGATCAAATGTTGTAATAATACAGCGGTTTCATAACTTAGCGCTGTGTATAGCTGAAGCGGCGTGATTTGCTAAAAAAAGTGAAACCCGCAATTATTTGGGTCTACGGTACGAGGAAATACAGCGTTTCAGTTTGAAATATGTACTTCGGTTAAATGACGACGTAAACCGCTTGGCAGTAAACCTTCTGGTCAACAGTGAGGATGTTAGAAGACTTAAGCGGCTACACGATCTGGACCTAAGTACCTCTATAATGTAATTACATCCGCTGAATGTTGTGCTTTATTTAATTAATCCTTTATTCCCTTCCTCTCTGTTTCTGGTTTCAATTAATTTATTTATTATTTTTTCTGGTTAATTTTTACTTTTCTAAGTGTTTCATCGATTAGCAATTTTTGTGATTCTCGTTATTGTTACTGTTTTCTACTATACTTCTAAAAGTACAGTTTTTCAAAAATGCCTTGTGTAATCTCTAATTTGTAATAAAAAATGTAATCACTTGCATTTATTTTTTTTAGGAATCTCAATGGGAATTCCTTTTTAATGTGAATATAATTTAATGTGTTATAGTTTACTGAAAATTTCAACAAAGATGTAGCCGATTGTAGATAAAAATTTTAAACAAGAAAGAATTAATCAGCCGAGGCTGTTAAAGTGTGTAAAAACAATATCTAATGCGGGAATTCTATTAATGAAAATTACTTTAGCTACGAAACGCAGTCTACAGAACTGTTCTCAAGTTAAAGCTAAAAAATATTTTAGAAAGGAACTTATTATCTTTCCATGACCGTTTTTAGTAAATTACGGAATCATTAAAAAAAATCTTCCTACCAATCTTTTTAAAATAAGATAAACGATAATTATTTTACGAAAAAATTATACTCGGTCGACAAATGTTCAAATAATTATCTAATTAAAACATTTTTAAGAACGCTGCATTTTCTGCATCCCTTTCAATTTGGTACGTACGTGAGTGAATATGTGCTCAAATAATTTTCATTAAATTTTAAATTATTGTGAATTATTTTGCGTTTAATTCGTATATTTAGCATCTTAATGAATTTGCGTTAACCGTTATCTAATATGTTTATATTTCTTTCTTTCTTTTTCCTGTTTAGCCTCCGGTAATTACCTTTCAAATAATACTTCAGAGGATGAATGAGGATGATATCTATAAGTGTAAATGAAGTGTAGTCTTGTATACTGTCAGTTCGACCGTTCCTGAGATGTGTGGTTAATTGAAACCCAACCACCAAAGAACACCGGTATCCACGATCTAGTATTCAAAAATATGTTTATATTTAAAATAATTTATATGAACTATATTCAAATATATATATTATTTTATTTTTAATCCTATATTTGCAGTTGCTGCTCTGATCATTGTTTTACCACAGTTTCCCTTGACCGATCCAGGTAAATGTTAGAGCAGTTTATTTTTATCCATATATTACCAAATCTCCCAATTACTAACATTTTGTGCATAATGTAAATTAAATAGATCATGTAAATTATACAGCTAAATAGATACTATATACACACACATATATATATATATATATATATATATATATATATATGCATAAAATTTTCATTATTGAGATTTCCAACTTTGGGAACTCGAAAGACGTTAAAATGCTGAGAAACATAAAAATCTATAAATTAAATAGTAATAGAAATAATCATTTTTTTATCCCGTAAAAATGTAAAACTGCTAAGAATGTAAAATTTAACTAAATTCTATAAATCCTACATAAATTTCTAAAATCCTATAAATTTATTAATAATTAATAGTTACCTTAAAACATGAATAGATATTTTCTAAACTTTAAAAAAATTATTTCTTTAAACTGTCATAGAAAAAATATCTCATATTCGTATCGTAAGGTCTGCTAATTTATTCATATCAAATGGCGTTTGTGGAAATATTTGCTTCGAGAAACAATGTTTAACATACAAAAAGCAATAACTAAAGAACTAAATTACGACAGTACTACAAAGACGTTGAAATATTTGAAATTAAAAAGAATAGATCTGTAAATCAGAAAGTTTCAAGAGAACAAGGAGAATATTCAAAAATTCTGGTATCCATATTCAATAAAATACCATATAAATCCCACGTAAAACAAATACTCATGAATATTATTTTAATTATTATAATTATATAATGTTTAAAGAATAAAAATTACATAAAACGATACATTTAATAAAATTTAATAACAATGAAATTTATATTTTATCCTTTTAGTCTATTCATAAATTATTGCATCATTACTCATGTATGAAATAATGTTATGATGAATAATTAAGGTAATGCTTTTAAAGTAAGTAACCGGGAAAAAAGTGTGAACATGCAGAAGCAATAATACAAAAAGTTATATAAATTAATGAAAAATAATTAGTATGCATGATAAAAACTATACAATAATATATAATTCTCACCAAATAATCTTTTCAAAATAATTTTTTTTTCTTTTCTAAAATAATAAAATTCACTCTTCCTGTCCCTCTCTCACTCTCTCTCTCTCTAGCTCTCTCCACACATATATAAACACACACACACACACACACAAACACACAAACATAGGAGATGATAACCTAGATAAATAAATAACTTTCAAATTTAAACATGGGAAAACAAAATTTAGCAAATACCTTCACTTTGACCGTTGTTTTTAGGTATAATACCAGCATATCTGAAGCATCAGGGGAGCAACGAAGGAAGAATTTCAATGGATGAGTAATTCAACATTTTTAAATGGAAATGTTGATTTATAAAGCGCGCCGCAAGAAGTGGTCTTACACTGAAATATAATAAATTCAATTTTTTTTTGTAGTTTTTCATTATTAAACAGTTATTTAAGAGGTACTGTATGGCCATTTGATTAGGGCATCGTAGCCCAATCTTTTTTTACGTCAAAAAGTTTTCTTATTAATCTTATTTAAAATGATTTATAACAATCTTACAATTTCTATTCAAATTTGAATTTTCTTCATGGCGCTAACCTGGGATTGGGGTGTTGTGGTCTCAACGTATAAAATAGATCGTTTTCAATTAGGACCATTTCCTATTTAATGATCGTCATATTTTATGAACTGTTTTTATGTACGCATTTTCTTGTGCGTATATTACTCGTGTATATATATATACTAGCCGATTAGTGTGGCTAGAACCTGGATCCTCGAGGCTCACGTCATCAGAGGAGAATTCCTGAGTCAACTTAGATGCTGGTGCTCCTCAGGGCCAAGAGGCCTACCCAGAAGCCGCTGAGCCTGCTTCGCTCACCATTCCCAGTTTGCCAAGGGGACCGGCACCCTGGACATCTGCGGAGCTTGCTTTGGACGCCATTGTCATTTAGCCAGAGGGCTCCACCCCATGTACCCCCGCACCCTACATTATCCTCATGGTTGTGAGAATAATACTGACAAATAATAATTATAGTACTCAGGCTTTATAGAAAACCTAAAAATTTAATTAAATTCCAAAAGATAGAATAACTATGGTAACTAACGTATACACACCTTTGACGACGAAAGATTTATTACTTATTTCTTTGTCATGGTGGCAGATATGCGACAAGGAAGTAAAGGGATTAATTTATTTTTTCCTTACTGAATATCTTTAATTCACAACCCCACTCCCCCTTGGGGGCAAAAAAATAATGAATTTTTGAACTTCTTCATCTTTAAGGGAGCTTCAAGGGGGTTGTGCTTCAACCGGTAGATCTCCATTACTACATTATACACACGAGCATATATACACGTTTCCGAATAACAGTGATTTATTAGATCGAGAGTGTACCTGATGCATGCAAGTGTTAGCCTTCAACCTGCCAAAAAATACCCAGTTTGAATTTTGAAAATAGGATGATTATTTGCAGATATTCTAAGAGCATCCCATTGCACCTCCTAAAACAGCCTCCCAGGGCACCCCGTTTGTTACCAGTTGATGGTGATTATTAGTCAAGCCTCTCATAATTCTCGCATACCGCACCACTCTAGTCTCACACAAATTCCCCACGGGAAGCCCATTGCTTTTAAACAGAACTTTTTTTTTGTTTATTTAATATTCTTTTAATTAACGTAAATCTAATAGTATTATCTTTTTTAATATTGTTTATTCGATTGATACGAATCGTATAATCAAATCCAGCTCACACAATGATAGAGACTCACAGTTCATGAGTTCAATAATTAAATCCATCGTTTTATTCAATTCAAAGTCCGTGCTTCAACCGAAACATCTTTACTACTACATTATATATAAATATATATATATAAACATTTTTTTCTAGATGAAGTATACTACCTAAAAACCTTCTCAGTTATGAGAATAAACATGGGTAAAAATTTGGTTGCGATTAATGGAGTAGTTTTTTTTGTTTAACCCGAACAAACAAAAAACCTCTTCCTTTTTATATAATAGTATTAATAAATATATAAATTAGTACAGATATATGCATCTGTTTTTCATATTTAAAGTGCTTAACAAAAAATAAACAATAATAATAATTTTTAATGGTTAGTCTAAAATATTTAGTAATGAAACGCCTGCAACACGCAAATAATTCTTCACTGTTTTTGTCTATGACTGCCAGCAATGACATAGATGTCATTAACTTAAAACTTAAATCGGTTAAAAAAGCGGGTTTTTCTTTTAGTTTTTTCCAATCGCAAAGAAGTAAAAAAGTTTAAATTTTAATTGAAAAGTTACAATAATCAATTTGTAACTATTTTTTTAATGTGGACATTAGCTTTATGCGAATAAATTGAATAAAATTAACGTCTTCGATTATTGCTTTCCTTGAATTTCTCTATTTTAATCTGTATTATTTAAGAGTTAAATAATACTAAAACTAAACATTTTTGTCATAAAAATAAGTTAAGATCACCTCTTTTTATGAATGCAGAATATAACCAATAACTTAAAAGAAAAAAGGATTTTAGCTGTCACCCATTGACAAGATCACATGTAATTGCAATGAGTATCAGATGTGCGCATATCAGTATTTACCTCATTAAAAATCTCAACGAAAAAATTCATCCATTTATCTCGTAAATTACTTTTTTTTTCCTAAATTTAAGGATTTTTAAATTTCTGCATTTTTACACCTGAAGATGGGAGAATTTTACTGAACACTTTAAAATAGTTTATTACGTGATGTGAAGGATTCAGACGATTAAAGAGAAAAAAACTCCGTTTATAAGCAAAATCTTAAAAAGGCTTTTGTCGATCAACCATAAAAATAGCTCTTTTACGTTAATTTTTGCAGCACCTACAGTTTATCGCTTAGTAGGTTCCATAGCATTATATCAACCCATTCACTTCAAAGAAACCCCAATTTACCATTCATTCTTTAATGAATGGTAATGGAATCTTTGAGTCGGAGAAACCCCATTTACGGGCGAAGTGTCAGACTCGCTAACAGGTTCCGCAAGATCTTATTAAAAATGCGTATGTGTGCCTGCGCTCTACCGACTAAACCTCCTATCTCACCAACTCCCCTCCCGAGGCCGGACCCGCAATTAAGATTTGCGAGAGGTTCCTTTGAGTTCGGAGGATTCAGAGCCCCGTGTATCATCACCGTCGCCCATCCACGCAGGAGTTGACGCACGACAGCTCTATAGGGGGCTGTCCATCCCCCCCCCCTTGCTCAGCGGCCCTTTTCTTCGCCTGCTCACACGACTTTCCAGCAGCCTTCTTAATAATTCACTTTCATCTTCTTTCTTATTACTTTATTCCTTCCTCCGTCCTTTCGTTAAGTCACTACCAATGCCAAAATGCCATTTTCTGAGCTATCAATTTTCTACACATTCTTTTACCCAAGACCCATTCGAAGGATTTAATTTTTAACTATAAATTATTGTCCCAAAAATTCTCCTTGTTGTATCACTTATCAAGGTCTAATCCATAGTACCGAAATGAACATCCAAATTACCTTCTTCATTATTCCCTATTTTCAGTTATTATTGACCTCCTTATCTGTACCAAGCTCCCATAATCACCTGTAATGTACTTAATCTTTTCGGTGTTCATTTATAAACTGTTTACTATCGTATTACACAATGTTGTGTTTCAAAATATACTGTGTCTTGTACGATTATTTTAAAAACCTAATTTATTTTTCCAGCATAGACTTGCCATGCAAAAGGTAAAGTCTCTTTCACAAATAAAATTCTGGATAAATTAGTAAGCAGCACCTGGGAACCACAAGAGAATAAATTAAGAAAATAGGCGCAAGGTTTATGTATTTCAATTGAAGAATAGTTTCACCCGTTTTTAAAGCCTCAACACATGCAAAATAAGCAAACATCATTGAAAATAAAACGGCACATACTACATTAGGATATCTTAAATCAAAACTTACACAGATACTGTATGCCTCACTGGTATTGTAAAACCCATCTTTTCAAGGAAGACTAGTTAAATGAATAGTTAAAAGAAGAAGCAGGAAAAGAACTCTCGCCTCCCTTTGTACGGCCACTATGAACTACCTCACCACTTCGATCTGAGTTTGAATATCCCACAGGAAAGTGTTCTAATAAAATTATTTATTCTATTATAATTATCAGTTATAAAATTATATACATATACGTATGCCATATATTTATGGTATCATTACTCTAGATCTCTACTGCAAGAAGAAAAGTATGGTACCAGTCGTATGTCGTATGGTTTTTTGCATTTCTCGATGTTTCATAACCAAGGGACCTCCCCTCCAAAAACTTTGGGGGCTATATTCGATCGTACGTGTGTTGGCATGTTTGAAGCTTTATAACTCTTTGAAGCTTTGACTGAATAAACTGATTTTGGTGAAATTTAGGTATGTAGGTAAAAGTTTGGGGTCAATATCACCAGGGAGTGGGGTAAATTGTTTCTTCGTGGTCAATTTTCTAAAAAAATTGCCAACATAACGAGCTTAATATGAGCTTAATATTAGTAGCTTAATATTAAGCTACTGAGCTTAACGTGTACGCATGTACTGACATGCGTACACGTTTATGTTGCTTCGGGAAATTCTATACTGGGGGTTCGAGAGACGATCAAAGTTTAAAAATATTGATCTTTGGAATCATTTGAAACCTTTTTTGGTTTATCCCCCCGCAAAAAAATAATCTTAGGTAATTTAATCGGTTGTACATTTTTCAATGGAATTTTTTTCTTTTCTTCCATTAACATAGTAAAAGTAAACAAATCAAAAACAGTTCTTGGTAAGTGATTTTTTTGGGGGATAAAGGAGTAGAAAAAAGTAAAAAAACCTCATTTTTATTTTTTAAATTTTTTTCACCAGTAATATCACTATTTTTCTACAGTGTAAGAATAAACAACCAGCGCCAAAAAGGTGTAACAACATTGATGTCAGCTTTTTTTTTAAATACTTTACATATAAATTAATTTAAAAAAATTTTCTTTTAGAGATCAAGATATAAAATATAAATAAAACTTTGTTAAGTAACGTAAAAATATACCAGTGAACTATATAGCTTATGAAAAAATTTAATAATCATTGTAGGAAATCCCATTCTTGTTTTATTCCTCACTATATCATTATTTACTCTTTCTTTATCCCAGATTTACTCTTTCTTTATAAATGGAACAACCTGATCACATTAATGTATATTATTTATTAAAAATGTTAAAAGTTAAAATTTCAATATAAAATAATAGAGAGAGCAAACATAATCTTTCAGTTAATCAAATTTGATCAAATACTGATTATAATGTTACTAATTCGATATATTATTTAAAATCATTCAATCTATAAATTTTAAATCGCAAAATAAATCGTAGTAAATTCACATTTCAATGAATTTAACTGAATTGATTTTCTAAGTCAACTGTTATTTTCATATATTAAATGTTAATAATATTATTTAAAAGTCTGGAATTTGAATCTACAAATTTAAATTAGAAATCATTAATTTCAAAAGATTTCATGTTTTGTAAAGATATCTTACTATTATTAAACATTATTAATATTTTGATGTATTTCATCCAGGTAGTTTTGTCTTATTTATAACTTAAAATATTTCCGGGTAAAAGATTCTGAAAAATTTTCCCAGTCTTACTTAACGCATAATTATTTTCCAATTTTCCTGTACATTTTATTTTATACACTTTTTATAGATGTTATCCTCGTTGAGTTGATGTCTAAAAAAAATTTTAATTTTTATAAATAATTTTTTTCTTAAGGTTCATTTAATCTAAATAATTTTTAATCAGTGAACAATAAGCAACCCCCCCTCCCTCACGGGCTAAAGAGATAAGGATGATATGTTTGGCATCTAAATTAGGTGTTGTCTTATACAAACTCAGACCGACACATTTTTGAGACCTGTGATTAATTGGATCCAACCACTAAAATATGGGGGTTCCCCATTAAAGTCATCTGGCAGGAACTTTGCTCCCGACGAGATAGTTAGAAACTATGGTACCCCTAGGAGCCAACTTTATGGTTAGTTGCGGATCTGGCATTTAAGACCTTGGCAATTTAGACAGCTATAAATATAAATAAAATTTTGCCGTCGGTTATTTTATATAATAAGATAATAAGTATTTTAATTTGGTATAAACCTTTTAATTGTTTTTAATTTCAATTCAGCACTTTGTAAGATATAGCTTTACGGAGACTTTTTTTGTGGTACAAGTTGTATTCCTTCATTATTATAACATTTTTAAGTTATTGCCTTTTTTAAAATAGTATTTAATTTTAAATAAATAATTAATTTTTTTTTATAAATAATGAATGGATATAATTAATAAAAACTATAATAAAAATTTCATAAATTGATTTACATTTTGAAAATGAAGTCGCACATTGGAAAGTTTGTAACAATGAGTAAACAGTTTAAACAAGTTTTCATGTTACACTTGTAATGATAAATGTTGGGCATGTCATTCATGATCTATTTTACCATGATTAACAGCAACTTTTGACGTTAAAGGTGCGGTAGGGGAACAGAAGTTATGAACAATCTTCTAATTTTCAGTAGACACAGTAAAACTTTCCGGTTTAACTTTTATTTTACTTTGAATTTAGTTACTTCTTTGAAATTTGACCCTTTCTTCTTTCAAATTCTTTGTGTATTAAGTTATGTAAGTGGGTTATTCAAGCCAATTACATCTTCAAATTAAAAAAAATAAACAAAAAGTAAAATAAAATAATAATCATAAAGGCATCTGGCATAAGGCAACCTTAAACGAATCATAAGTCACATAAAGAATATAGCATAATGATTTAAAAACATCACAAGCACCTAATTCATCCTTATAAAGAAAAGTAAAGAATAAAGTAGTCATCTATTGAACATTTCATTCAGTCGAATATATCATTCCGAATTTCAATCCGATTGCGATGAAACATTGGTGTCTTGTGCACACGCCCGCGAAGCTTTCTGAATTACTTTGGATTCGCTAGGTTGCGCTGGAGGTCGTGATATTTAGAAAAATTGTATTTATGGACCGATTTGGCCCATATTCAGAATAGATATTAGTTATGCGAAAAGAGGAATTTTTTCAAAAACGATACCTGCTAGGTGGCGCCGGTGTCGAGATATTTACGAAACAAAGAAAGAAATATACAGACTTTCTTCTTCTATATATATAAAAGCCAACGTTTGGATGTATGTCCGCTATAGACTATAAAACTGCTGGACTGATTTACGCGTGGATTTTTGCAAAATGGTCCGCGTTGTCCAGAGAACGTTTAAAGTTATTAAAATGCTCGATCTGACCAATAGAAAGAAAGTTAGGAATATTGTGAACAATCTAATGTGTTTAGTGAGTAGTTTGAATTAAATCCGACAGGTAGTGCTGTTTTGATTACTAAATTTATTTATATTATAACTTTTATAAATTGAAAGGTTACATTTTTTGAAGTTCCGTAATGTTCAGTTTTTTAATGTTTTATCAAATTTTCAATTGTGCTCATTTAATCTATATGGAGATTAAATGAACACCATTTAATCTATAAATGGTGTAATCTATAAATTTTTGGTACAATGTAGATCTGCCCCGGTCTGGTCTCTACAAATTAACGGAAATTTGATTAGGTTTCGGAGCATACATTGTCGATCGTTGCTTGGGATCATTTCAGCTTATAGAACAATCTCCTACGACGATGCTGCCTGCGTGCTAACAGGCGTTCTCCCTGTTGAGCTCCTGGTCAAGGAGAGGACAGAAAGATATGCCGGGACGTCGGCGACTTTGGCACGTGTTATGATTTATACCATCTGGCAAAAACAGTGGCTGGCCAGTGAAAAGGCTGTTTGGAACAGGGTCTACCGGACCTGCGAGTACCTTAATTTTTATACCACACAGATGTTCACGGCGCATTGTAACTTTAGCGGTTACCTCCACCTTAGAGGTAGGCGCGAGTCCCCTACTTGCATGTACTGTGCAGAACGCGACTGTGTCGAACATACGCTTTTCAGGTGCCCTGAATAGGAAGAACAGCGGGCTCGCGTCGGGATCGCTCACCAACACCAGCGACTCTCCTGTCATACAATAAACTTATCCAGTTCGTTGAAGTGCGTTCAACAGTTACTCGGAGTCTGTCTACGGGCTAAAATTACTGAGGAACAGATGAGAGGGTTTTAAACAGGGTCGTTGGACAGCCCCAGCTGCGAGGGCCGGCACACCTTGGTATGTCGGTTCCGAAGAACAACTGGGGACTCCAGGTAGGAAGCTCAAATAATATCAGCACCCGACATCTTCAGGGGGCAGTTAAGATATTCCCGGTGGGGAGCACTCTCTCTAAGTACTCCTCGTTTTAGGCAAAGGCATTTCAAGACCGTAGTCCCGGTGGAGAAATTCCTTCTGGAAGTTTTCCACTTGAGGCAAGGCAGAATTAAGACCAAGATCTGGCTTTTGAGGTAGGGACTAGGTTTAGCATAGCTGTACCTGGCATCCTGAATCAGAGGCTTGCGGCAGGTTTAACAGAAGATCCGACCTGCGGGCTGACCGGTCATGCCGGATGTAAAGCCGTTAGATGGGGTGGTCCGTTAGAGTATTAGAAGCTTCCCTGGGCTGAGTTATACTTAATTGTAGGTCCGGCTCTGGGAGGGGAATAAAAAAATGTTAACCACGGTTTCCTTTGATCCATCTACATAGATTCCGCTTTTTATACGTAGTAGCATATTAGCTATTCTTGAAGTCTATATAATGTAATTATACGTAATATATTGATCTATTTATTATATCTACACAATATTTGTTCTATACATTATATATGCATATATAATGTATTTGTCTATATGACGTATTATTATGAATCAATCAAGATATGATATTTTTTAATTTATTTTAACTGAACGGTTAAAGGTTTTTATCTAAATTAATGTGCTGCTGTGTAATGCATGATCAATCTAATTGTTACACCGGTTTATTTCAATATTCCGATCTATTACAATGTTATATAAAATGAATACCACTGTAATTATCGCTAAATAATTTAACTATTTTAAGAAAGTTATTTTTTAAACGTTATGTTTTCTTTGCAACTACAAATTACCATCTCTTTCTCCCGTTTTTGCGAAATTAAATGATAAAATATGATGTCAAATGATAAATAATTTTTTTTACAAAATTATATACTCTTAATATCTTTGAGCTATATTGCCAAATTTATTAATTTACAAACTGCAGATTTCTTATGCTAGATTGTAATTAACAATACAACGTAGCTTGACTGTATTTTTTTTTGCATTGTCTTTCATTATAGTTTGACTATGATGAAAGACAATTCATGCTCACTGTCACTTCTCCAAAAAACGAAAATAGTGTTTCCTCTACAAACCCTAATTAAGTACTGAAGTTTTATTTATTCTGGAGATTCCAGGATTATTATAAAATTGTCTCATTAATTTTAATGCTTAATTTATGACACGTTTTATTATCAAGGTTATGGTGTTAGTATTTAGATTAATTTAAAAGCTTTCAATTCTGAAGAAATTTAATAATTTTTCATAAAAATTTTAAATTCCTCCATTACTGCCGATATATGCTAAATTACACCGTAAACATATGTTTCAATAAAATATACTTTTCTTCAAAAATAAAAACCGAAAGTGAAAAATATAATTTCTCTGGCGCGAACCTTTATTAAAAATGAAAAAAATCATACAGGCCTTAATCTAGTATCACTTACGTAAACACAGTTTAATTCTTTGTTACAAGAATTAAATTTTTTTATTAATTCATCTCAACCGTTTTTTGTTAAAAATACGGAAAATTTCGTTAAAAATCGTAATATTATTTTTTAAATATTAATGGTTTCATTTTGTTTTTAGTATCATTTACACAAATTGTTTTCTGTGAATAATCTTCTATTTAAATTTATTTCAAACAGTCTATTGTAATCTATTTTAATTAAAACGATCAATCGTTTATTTTTAGTTTCATAATTGTTTTTAATAAATTCCATATATTTAATATTTACTTTTATCTTTTTAAATACGATTTGAAGTTGATGAGAATCAAACTACCTATTTTGTTTGTTTTCTATTAGGAAATAGTATCCAATAGTTTTGTATTCTGCCTTATTTAAAATTTGATACAGACTGTTTTCTTTTGCGATCTAAGTGAATCGTTAAATACATATTTCTTTAAAGATATGTGTTCTGATTTCAATTTTATAGAGACATAGACATTATACTTAAAAATTTATCCTCACTATTGTATTGTTCGGATAAGATTATTTAAAAACTGTTTTTTTGACATTTCGGTCAGGCATGGCATTTTCACACGTTAAAAAGCATTCACCCGGAGGTTAAAAAAGTTTAAAAAAATGTTTTTTTAAATCTCAAAAGATTGCAATTAATTTCTAAGTCATGAAACTAAACAAAGCAACAAATGATTATATTTAGCAAATCATTTTTAAATATAAAAAAAAGTAAAATATGATAAATAACATGGATTAAATAATATAAAGTATTAGACTTACATCCCTAATAAAAGGTACTCGTTCTATTATTAAATATTTTAAAAATACATCTTATAAATGTCGTTGGTCTCGTTATTTCACAACAAATGTTCCAAAACAATGAAAGTTGTCACACATTACATTACAGTACACCGATACTGATTTCAATGAAAATTTTATAACAGTAATCGATATTATACTTAACAAATTCTCCTGTAATCAAATCTGATAATGTAAATTATCATATTAGGCCAATTAGAAGACAATAGTACTGTAAGGTCTGTGACCCAAACAGTTTCCGGAACGTGGGTAACCTATATAATACTGTATGTTAACGCAGCACCGCTCAGTAGTCATGCAACAAGTCTGGCTTGCAGTCGACGATCTCACCATATCAAAAGTGATCAGCTTCCACAACTGTATCCTTCGCTATTTATCATCAGATCAACAAAATCGGAAGCATCCAAACTCCGGTCAGCGGTGGAACACAAATTCTTAAAAGAAACCATCCTGCAGTAACTGTATTGTCTTCATAATTCAATAAAGTAAGAAATCTTATTTTTGAATAAAAATTTTTTTTAAATTACTTTTTAGTATTTAATTATAAATAATAAATTACGATAAAGTTAGGATTTCTAGAATACAATAAAAGTAATTCTGTTAATAGTTTATTTATTATAAATTTTTAAAATTATTAACATTTATTTATCGTCTTAACGGATAAACTAGATTTATATGCTGAAGATCGCAGTAACTACTACGGTATTAGGGCTTTGATTTTTTCAATATATTACTGTTAAATACGAAAATCAATATTACTTAAAATCCAGTTATACAAGAAAAAAATTTAAAGATAAAATAATAAAAATAACAAAAATTGGTTACTATTATTTAAGTATATAAAACACCTTAGTAACCGGTGGTTGTGATCGCTGTGGGTTTGCACGGAAGGTTTCCAGAATTTGATTCTTATCTTCCTACCTTAGCTCGCTTATGTAAAATGTATTACGAACAATCCCATCGCAATCGATTACGATCACCTTAAATAATTCGAGTTATTAAATTTACATGAAAACATACATATAATTTTAGAATAAAATACATTAATTTGGTTCCTATGTTTAAGATATTGGGAACGTTATTCGAATTCGTAACAATGCGAAAAAATAAGAATGTATTTTACTTATATCAAAATTATTGGACTATTTTCTTCTTCTGTTTCAAAATTTCAGAAAAAATTTATCTATTATTTCTTCATCACTACCTGCTTTTTCAAATGTATATAACTTTGAAATGTTTATTTTAGACTGAAATTTTCACGTAATCATAAAATAAAACATTTTTGTACCTGCTTTTTGGTAATTAAATTTATTCAGAATGTTTTTTATCTTAGCAGTTGTTACATTAGGTAACAAATAATAAAATTAGTTTACAGGTAGGCCTGTAATTAGCAGAAAACAGCTTAAACTTTATTTGTAACAATTTAACTTTTACTTGTAATTTTATTTATTTACTTATTTCAAAAAGGTGTTTATGAAAATCGAGTGTAGATTTCTTTGTGCAAGACTTAAAAACAAAATTATACATTTTTTTTATTTTATTATATTCATAAGTATAAAAATCAAAGATAACAATTCAATTAGATAACATACAATTAGAGTTACTATAAGAACCTTTAAGAAGATACCACAGTATTCCAATGAGGGTTAAAGTTTAATCAATTCGCATAAATGAATATATATTTTAAATAGAAGTTGCTAATTTTACTGTAATATCGTTAGAGACCTACCTGATAGAACTGATCAGTCTAGGTAAATAATTAATCGATTGTGATTACGACTTAGGTTTTTCTTAAAACATAAATATGGTACACCTCGTTGTTCTATTCAGACCGAAAATCTGTATATAATGCTATTATTTAATATTTAAATATTCATAATAAAAATGCTTAAATATTTAATGTGATTTTTAAACGCACATTAAAAATTTAAAACATTTTAAGAAATAATTTATATAATTTTGAATGTAGTTCCAAAACCTTCCAGCAAAATATTTTTTCACGATTTACTTAATAAAATGTAGCAAAAAAAATTACCAAGATATTTTAATTACAAAGGTTAAATATCAAACAAAATTTATGTAAACACCTTTTAAAAACCTTATTGAACTCTTTATTCCTTCTTTCAATATATTTATTTATTTTACTGATAATTGTTATTATTATTATTTCTTACTTATTTTTTTATTAAATTGAGTTTATTAGAGTCGTTAAAGAAATAAAAATAAAACAAACTACAGTTCGAAAGAACGCTTATAAGATTTTTTTTATGTTTTTGGGGGTTTCTTTATCCAAAATGACTGTTTTTTTGTTTTTTTTATTTACTGGCTTAAAATGAATTTTAGTGCAAAATATTAAGCGTTTAATCTTTTGAACTAGCCAAAACGTTTATATATTATAAGAGACAGAATTATGACTTTCATTCAAAGTTTTCTTTTAATTTATAATAAAAAAGGGATTTTACTAAGATAATCATTTTAAAAAAATTAAATTTTTCGAGATTTTCTTAATCTGTCCTCTTCTGTGTAATGAATTATGACTTAATCGTAATTCGAATTGCAGCACTGTAAGAACTATTTATTATTTAAAGGTATAAGAAATATTCGTCTAGTGATTTCATAGAAAATAAGTACAGTAGTTTTCAGAACATTCCACATTAGACTAAATAATTTACAACGAATATAAATAGGACGTCACCAAGATCGTCTCGAAAGTGAGGCGCTATTATTAGCTGACTGTTAGCAAAACAAATGTCGTCAATGTGTTTAAAAAATTAAAATTTAATTACTTTTTTCCGGTATGAATTAAAATAGTAGTTCAAATTTTTTCTAAAATTTCTTCCAAAAATAAATTATACATTTTCAAATCTATTCTTATTTTTGGTTTTACGAAACGGGTTAAACTGATTTATATAAAATTATATTTTGTAATTTTTCCAAACTACTGTTTACTTAAAAAAAAAAAAAAAAAACAGTTGAATAAATACGTTATATATATTTCAAAAAAAATAAATACCATACACCATTTAAAATAAATATAAACAAGAATAAAATATAATTCAGAAAATGTAATGAACATCTCGAATGTGTGAGAACATGTTTTTTTCAGGATAATCTACAATAAATATCTTTGAAGATAAAAATTTCTACACATGTGTAAAATATTAATAAAAACATTTAATTATATTAGGTTCGTTGATAATTACAATAGCTTCTTAAAACTAATTTTCTTAGAAGATTTTAAATTATAAATTCCTGGTAAATACAAAGAAATAGTTATGAAAAGTAAATTTGAAAATAAAAAGTCCATTAATAAACTGTTAAATATAACTGTAAAATCACAATTTATTTATTTATTTTATTATAAAAATGAAATAAAAACGCTTATTTTTGAATGTCTGTTAAAATAAAATGTTAATAATTTTAACTGTTAAACAATTTTCACCAGCAGACACTAAAAATAAGATCTAAAATCAATCGTCAAATAAAACCCATTTTTTTTTTTTTTGAAATGCATTAATGAGGGCATCAGCAGTTATCATCATTATAATATATAATATGTGTATATTACCGACAATAATATTTCTTCCCGGTGGAAATTAGTAGCGTATGAAAAAATGCCAAACCTGACTAGGATTCGAAACATAGTATTAAAACCCGAATTTACAGTATTAAATAATAATAAATACAACATATAAACTCGTTGAAGTCTGTCTAATACGATTTATTTTGTTAATTGCTGTTATTATTCATCCTTGTTTCGAACAAACTTCTACTGATAACAATCTATTAATCGATAAGATCATAATATTTCAAATTTAATTAATTTGTTTTTCTTTCGTGAATCGTTAAAGAGTATTCTTTAATTACAAATTTCGTAAAGAAATATGTTAATCTGCAAATTTGTATTTTAATTGATTACAAACTTCTAAATTTCCAGCGCTAATTATGTTATCATTAATATTTTTACTTTTAACCGTTTTGAAATGATAACCTGAATCTCAAAATTTACATCTATTTTTTTTGATATTAAACTATTAGGAAATTAAAAAAAATTCTTACGAAGTATTATACTCGTATGCAAAATAGCTTAAGTTTTAACAGTATTAAATTTTATTTAGGTTGTTTGTGTTAGAAAAATTTTAAAGTGGGAATTTTGGAAACATTTCATAACTCATAGCCGGAAATGTTTGAACAGAAAAGTGTTGAGCAGTAGCTCGTTTTGAAAAGTTCGTCAAGCTGAACAATATTAGTATTCAATTTCATCTTTCAGTCGCCAACGGTTCTCCAATGGAACACAAAATTTATTTCTCATCTCTAATTTTAAAATAGCTAAAATTAAACTATTTTAATTATTACAGAAGATCATTTTTTATTATCTTATAATAAATTAAAATTATTTTGTTTCCTAATAAATTCAGTATTAAAAGAACAGCTGAAAATTTTCATTTTCGTGGTGTCATTATTTTAAAAATATTAATTTTTTTGATTCTTATAACCATTTGAAAATTCTGCGATAAAAGCAGCAACCATCGAAAGATTTACTCTTCTACGATTTCATTAGGATGAAAATTCAGTAAATTCATCATGTACTATACATCCTATACTATACATTTAATGTAAAGATTTTTTTATATTAAAAATCTACGACTTTAACTCCACTAAAAACTCCTTTAAAATCTACTTCTCATTTTTAAACAAAGTGTATCACAAAGTTCTCCTTGGACCTACATTATCTATTCTGCTTGTGAAAATAATGAAAAAATTCATATATCCCAAAATGCTTTGTTTGCGAGTTACGGTTACTTAAGGTTTACTGGGTCGGATTTAAGCTACTCCGCAGATATGAGTTTGTACTAAAATTTTTAGGAAGTTAAGGAGCAGAATTGGCAGTTTGTTATGGTTTTTAACTTGAAATATCAAACAAAATAGGTGCCAGACCACGTTACTTCAATGGCAAGCCGAACACATTCAAACTGAAATTCACAGAAAACCTTAGCTAACAGCAGAATTCACAGTACCCGATATATTTAATGATGCTTACAGTATGAAATAAACCCTAATACAGTATTGCGTGTTATTGATCGGCTGTTGTTATTTTATTGCCGACTGTGAAATAATAATTATTAAAATAATTTATTTTATGTCTGTCATTAATAAAAAATGTATTATCTCAGTAATTTTTATTTTACGATTGTGTAATTTTTTAGTTTTTTTTTGACGTTAATTTTTAATAGTGATTTTTTTTTTATCAATCATTCACATTATCAAATACGAATATGGTCTTTATTTAAATTAAATAAGTACTTGTCTGACAAATGTAGTAATCTACTCTTTCTAAATAAAATTCGAATCTTTCTAACCTTTTTTCTTTTAATCAACTTAGCTCACAGCGTTTTGTTCAAAATTAAACTTTCTACACTTTTTATTTAAACGTTTTACGTGTTTATTATCCATTTAACAATGTTATTTTACTTCAAATATACAAAAACAGGGTTTTAATCCCTATTTATTGGTTTTTACGTGTGATTTTTCAACAACTATTGCAGAAACGGTTCTGGCGTGTGTTTTATTCAATTTTTCATTTCAAAACCATAGAATATCTCTAATGTTGCTCCTTAATTAACTTTCTAAAAAATTCAGTACAACATTTCACTCGGGTATCTAAAATCCGAGCGAAACCCTCGACAAGCCGTAACTCGCAAACGGAGCATTTTGAAATATATGTTTACATGACATCCCATTTTTTTTACGAGTAGAATGAGTTATGAAAGTCGTGGAAAGACTTCGTGAAACATTCTGTATTAGAGGGGATGTAGACAAATAAAAGGTAGTTAAATTATCCAAATTCAGTTAAAGTGGAATTTAATTTGCAAAACCATTTTTTTAAATATGTATCACTAAAAGTGTATAAATTATAATTTTTGAAAATTATGGTAAAACTTTTTTCAGGATAAATAGTTGATTATGAAACAAAGTTGTCATTTTATTTGTAATTATAAAATTTGTTAATAGTAAAATACATTTGCATACATTCATTTTTTATAAATATTTTATTCATTAGGCGAGCAAGCTGGTTGTCTACCTATTTCGTAACTAATAACGTGTTGATAAAAAAATACAATACTTATTTCAGTTAAAAAAATATTACCATTATAACGAAATCAATCAATACATAATTAACAAATTAGAATGGAAATTAAAACATAAATTCTGTACATAAACCAATCAATTTATCCTTTGTGTTTTATTTTTTTTTTTTAATTTTGCTACATACAGACTTTCATTCATTGTTTTTTAACTGATGACCTTGGTTAGAATAATTGCGCTTTCAGTTATGTCTAATTTTTTTAAGAAATGGAAAGATATATTTTTTTTTACTCTCCCTACATTTATAATTTCACCTCTTTTCTGTCTAGCCTTCGAAATCACCGTAAGGTATTACTTCACAGGATGAGTGAGGATGGTATATACGGATGAAAATGAATTGTAGTCTGTACAGACTCAGGTCGTGCGTCCCTGAGATGTCTGAAAACTGTAACCAAAAAAATTACTCCGGTATCCACGATCTAGTATTCAAGTCCGTATAAAATTTACTGCCTTTACTAGGGTTTGAACCTTAGAATTTTTCTCTTAGAAATCAGCTGATTTGTGATGACGAGTATTCACCTCAGGAAATTATTACTATATATGAAATAAAACACGGGTTTTTTTTTATTTACGATTTTTCGTGTCTTTAATTCAAAATATGATAAATCTTCATTATAATCACTCTGTATAATATATATATATATATTCATCACTATATTATATTCCGGAAGAATCTATTCTATTTTATGTAACCCATAATCACAAAATTGTATGCGGTAACTCGCGTCATTAAAATCTCGCTAATCCGTCCTTAAAATATAAAATATATAATAACACAAAACTTAAAATTTAGACCCGTCATTAAAAATAAACCCTAAACAGGCCCGATTCTAGAATCATCCAGCAGCAAGGGACACTGTCCAGGTTCTGCGATTTGTAGGGAGAAATTTGTGAAACTCCCGCCAACTTTGCATTCCATTCCCTAACTCGCGTCACAACAGAACGGTTTCTGAACAATATTAAAAACTATCCTGATATCGGTACTACATGACTTCCTCGTAGGCATATTAAATTACAAACACATTTTTTTTTTTTTAAATGAAAATACATACAATTTTATTTTATTAATAACTTCTAATATTTTTTATTTTTTTTATTGTTATAATTGAATTATTATTTACCGTTAATTTTTTTTTTTTTACAATCAGATATTAATATTATTAATAAATCAATATATTTAAATTTAAACAAAGAAAGGAGATGAAGTCTGATTCGAACCGGTGTGAAAAATCTTCCACTTCT
The DNA here is from genome assembly GCF_047948215.1 of Lycorma delicatula. Classification (NCBI taxonomy): domain Eukaryota; kingdom Metazoa; phylum Arthropoda; class Insecta; order Hemiptera; family Fulgoridae; genus Lycorma; species Lycorma delicatula. The sequence goes on along the minus strand of NC_134459.1, from coordinate 166,563,095 downwards.
AAGATCCAAATATTTATTTGGAGTGAGGGCTTATTACTGCAGTTAAGAAAAAGTGCTTTTCGGACACTTTTGGTCCAGTCGATTGGAATCAAAACAGGAGGTGCACAACTAGATGTTACAACAGTCCTAAATCCAAAATTTCAACTCCTGCGGTTAATCGTTTATCAGCTATGCGAGATACATACGTACGTCACGCCTAAACTAGTCAAAATGAATTCAGTCATGGTCAATATGGATATTTCCGTTGAAATCAAAAAACCGGAATTTTTCGCGATCGCAATAATTCCTTTATTTCTTACAAGGAAGTAAAAATATGTATTCAAAATAGAAAATCAATCGGGGAAATACTATATCTGAAAAACAGATGAATTTGATTACCGTTATATTTTTTCATGGATTTTTAACGTACAGAATAAAATAAAAATTACTGGTATATATGCAAACTTTAAAACAATCTAATCGATTTTTTCGTTACGCTCTAAAAGCACGTTACATTTAAAACAATTTTAGTTTTAATTTTGGTTATTTCATTTAATCGATCCTTATTACAATTTTCTTTTCGAATCAACTGCTAACCACTAGGTAAAAATATTTTTCAAACCTTTATCTTAATAGTACACCCTACTTCAGACAAATGAAGCAACTACAAATAAACGTAATAAAAATTGAAAAATAACTAGAAATTTTTTTGTTAATTTTATATAAATAAGGTGATATCTAGAGTTTATTAAGAGTTAACCTCTGTTCACTTAATATCTCACGTCTTATTTAGAAGTAAGTATACTTTGTGATCTTTTTAAATAAGTTTTATTTTTTTAAAGTACGTCAAACATTATAATGTTCGTGTTTTTAAATTACAAGCGAGTAAATTTTAAATTGCAAGTGATATTATGATGGAATATTGTAAAACAAGATTGGAAAATTTTAATTTTTTAAATATTTAAACTATTTTTCAATTACTTTTTAATATTTTTTTTCTTTAAGTAGTCAAAAAAATAATATCTTAAGGTATAAAACCATTTTCTGCAAAATCACTAGACAAAGTAAAATTTAAAATACTCGTGTGTATATATATATATAAAACAGAAAAGTAAACGAAATTTCTAATTTTTATTCTACGATAATGCTGGCTAAACCAGATTGTTAATTTAATTATTGTTCGTTTACTAATAGACATTTTCAGTTTTAAACCAGTTTTTCCTGACAAAGTAACAATAATTGATTTTTAATTAAAATAAAAAGTAAGGAAGTCGAATCATTTTATTTGACATAAAACTGTAATTGATGTAACTTGTAATTTAATAATTCTGGACAGAGCATTTAATTATATGAAACAATTTGTCTGCTCTTTGAGTAAAATATTCAGATACGACACCAATATCATTCGCATCTCCGTACCCCCTTGAACAATTGTTACAAAAACTAAACCGGCAACCCCCCCGTGCATAGAAATCACTGTGAAAGTAAATTTCATCCAAAATTGTCCAACCAATCTGAAGATATCAAATAAAAACAGCCAACATATACACGTATGTATTTACATACATCTTTCCGGAATTTTTCAATGCAAAACTTCTGTTTTTTTTTTTTAGTTAGACGATGATCATGAAAAGATAAGATCAGCAGAAAACCACGAATTACTAAATTTAACCCCAATAGCGTACTTTCCTTATAACAGGAGTGGCAATCTTAGTTCCCGCAACTAGTTTTCTAAGCGCCCTGACACGATAATGTAGATCTGGTATCCTAACAACTATCTCAAACCACTTTAAATTAAAAAAAAAATATATTCGTTTATATTTAATAAATTGTAATATAATTTTATTAGCTCTGCACAGAAAAATTAGTTATTTGAAGTAGGCAAAGGTGTATTTAACATCATAACAACTATATGCATGGTAAGGGGGGGAGGTATTTTAGCGAGTGAAAGCCCCGCACTGCTGTCAGTGCGGGCCTGACGGCGGCTAGCAGAGTTTTCCCTCCCATCACGGAAAAAAAAAAAAAAAAACAGCTACAACAAGTAAAAAACATAACATGATATGTTTATTATTTGTATTACTATATTATTATGTAGTTACTGTTCGAGAACTTATAACTTTAAAAAATAATACAGTTTTTTTAAAATTACATATTTTAGTAACTACTATTTTATTTTATTAATTTTTGTAAAAATTACACGTAATTTTTTTGTTTATAAAAATTACCTTTATAAAACAAAAATAATATTATTGTTTAAATAAAAAAAACGTTTCTTTTGGGGGAAAAACTGTATTTCTTCTACGCTATCGCGATGTAACAATTAAACAATACAATATTGAAAAGCATTTTAAATTACAGATGAGGACTTCGGTAAAAAATATGCACGGGAAGTAATAATATTAGAAAATAATAATATTAGAAAGTTTGCAAAGATTATCGACTCAATAATTTTTGTTTAAAATGGTACAGGAAAGATCAAATGATACTATAACATCCTTCTTTGTAACTCACACAAAAAAAAAAGAAACTTTTGACACATTTTTCCACAAATTTCAAAAATATCTCCAGAAAAACTAATAGATTTTTGAGTGTATGTTAATAATCTAACAAAGTTAGCTAATAAATTTAATGACAATTTCATCAATTTAACGACTTTGAATGGATTTTATGTTTCTTTAAGAAATAAATCAATAAAAAGTTGATATTTTTACTTTACGTGAGTAAGGACAAAACCTTTTAGAAATTTTTGATGTCCAAAAATATCCATAATTAAAAAACAGCGCATTAAAAGTTTGAAATCCAGTATTAACCCGATCACGAAACCATCTTTCTATTTTTAATAATTTTATAGACAGGTGGATAAATTAATTTAATTTTATTTAATTATATTTTATTTCATAAATTGGCAAAATTAACAAAATTAAAAATAAAAAAAACTATTTTTTTTAAATAGAAAAATGGTTCTACGGGTTTCAAACTAGAGGCACGATACTGAATTTGAACCATCTTTCCAAAGACACATATATGCTTTTTTTAAGTCAAATCGAGAAAAAAAAGAAAAAAGTCATGTGAAGTGATCGTTTATTATAAGATCACAAGCCATGGTTCTTCTCCTTGCCCCCGCAACTCCTATCAGATTTTTCATTGCGCACATGCTTTCAAAAAGATTGTTACAACAATTATTTGTTTTTCAAATGTTATATTTAGGTACAAGTTGAATTTTTTATGGCTTTATATATATATATATATATATATATATATATACATATATACATAATTATTTTCTCTTGATAATTTAGTGAGCATTTAATTTATTTTATCAATTAAGTGCTTACTTATATTTGATGGACTACTAATGCAACTAATATACATAAATGTAATAAGTTATAAAAACCTGATCAATCATAATAATAGTAAGAGTAAATGAGGTTTATATACCTCATTTCTGTACAGAAAGTAATAATGTTACTGAAAAATTAAATATCTATATATATATATATATATATATATACATAATTAAAAGTTCCGTTATATGAATTATTAGCTCAGCATTTTTATGTTTTCTACGTCTCAACACAAATTATAGAATTGTTCTGCAAAGTCATCATTCATCGGTACATTTATAGTCCTCCTTTTTAATCCACCACTACTCCTATTATTTACTTTTAATCTTCTTTCAATAATTAGTTTACTGATAACATGTTTTTAATATTTAATTATTGGAAAAGGAGGAAGATTGATTTTTGTAAGTGAAAAATAAAATTCCATTGAAGGATTTTTTAAGAGCGTATCTTTAAGTACTTAACATTACATTAAAATCAGTGATGGAGCAAGAGAAAATATTAAGAGACACTAGTTGATACCAAATGAGTTAATACGAAAATTGTATCCTGATAGTCTACTGACACAATTTTATAGCTCCTAATTGCTTTTTTATTACAGTCTTTAACAGAAGAACAAACGAAAATCTATTGCTAATATTAAAAATGACTCAGCATTGTTGTTACTTAGCGAAAAAGTTACTATGTCAAATCTCATTTTAAAATGTGCACCGTTGTTATCCCCTTATAATCTAAATAATCATTTTGATTAATATTAGATGTCAAAGAGTTAAAGAAAAATATTAAATGGACCACTTAGTATTTAAATTTCGCACAAAATATACATATAAGAAAATAGCGCAAAAATTATCACTTTACCCGTTACTAATTATAATTATATCCGATGAAGAAAAAAAAAAGACAAATATGTTATTTTATTTTCTTAACATTAGTACGAGATGTAAATTAATTCCTTGTTTTATAGTGATTGATTTCAATTTTATATTGTTGTTACAATGTTTATAATATTTTCAGATGATATTAAGCCTTAAAGAGACATCGACAAATTGTTTACCTAAGAAAATACTTATAAAATTAATATGTTTACTCTCAGAGAAAATTATTGTTAATAATACCACTAACAGATGCTTTAGATATGCCACAGCCTTAACAAAAACTATGAAAATTTTTAATAACAAATTAATATACCCTTTTCAATAGGAAATAATACGTTATGTGTACATATACATAGTAATTGCCTCTTAATAGTTCACTGTTGAAAACCCCACTCTATAGAGAAAAATATATAAACCAACTCATATAACCAGTTATAGAAGAAATATATAAATTTCTGCTCTCAATAACCATTAGAATTTTATTTTGATATGTGTTAATGAAAATGTTTTGCATAAAAAATTGTGTATATATATATATATATATAGAAGAAACAATGAACGGCATAGATGAAGTCCTACGCAAGAACTATCGCATGAAAATAAACAAGAACAAAACAAAAGTAATGAAATGTAGTAGAAATAACAAAGATGGACCGCTGAATGTGAAAATAGCAGGAGAAAAGATTATGGAGGTAGAAGAATTTTGTTATTTGGGAAGTAAAATTACTAAAGATGGACGAAGCAGGAGCGATATAAAATGCCGAATAGCACAAGCTAAACGAGCCTTCAGTAAGAAATATAATTTGTTTACATCAAAAATTAATTTAAATGTCAGGAAAAGATTTTTGAAAGTATATGTTTGGAGTGTCGCTTTATATGGAAGTGAAACTTGGACGATCGGAGTATCTGAGAAGAAAAGATTAGAAGCTTTTGAAATGTGGTGCTATAGGAGAATGTTAAAAATCGGATGGGTGGATAAAGTGACAAATGAAGAGGTATTGCGGCAAATAGATGAAGAAAGAAGCGTTTGGAAAAATATAGTTAAAAGAAGAGACAGACTTATAGGCTACATACTAAGGCATCCTGGAATAGTCGCTTTAATATTGGAAGGACAGGTAGAAGGGAAAAATTGTGTAGGCAGGCCACGTTTGGAGTATGTAAAACAAATTGTTGGGGATGTAGGATGTAGAGGGTATACTGAAATGAAACGACTAGCACTAGATAGGGAATCTTGGAGAGCTGCATCAAACCAGTCAAATGACTGAAGACAAAAAAAAAAAAAATATATATATATATATACCTTAAATAAGTTTTCAAGAACTGAACATAATAAAACTAACTTTAGCAAATGGTTCTGTCTTAAAATTATCAATTTTTGGACGTAAGATCACAAGTTGGGCTGTACTGCAGAATAATTTTGAAACTAGCAGTGAAAAAATATTAAATGACCGCAATTTTTGTTAGGGTCATAAAAGCATTAAGATTTTTACCTCAAAAGTTTTGCTTTTAAACGCCCTTTTTAATGATTATCACAACTTAACTTTTTCTATTAAAAAAATTTTGAGTTCCCTTTCTATAAAGACCCGCGGATCCGTAGGGTATAATGCTCTTATTCTGAAAATAAATCGTTTTGAAGTAGATGCATTTCATACTTTTATATCATGTTGTAGAATAGCAAATTTTTTTTAAATTACACTGTACGTAAGTCAAAAGTTCTGTTCATTATGATTTAATTCAGCAAATGTAAAATGAGTTGGAGAAATAGGCGTCTACTAGTGCATACTTCATTCATAATTATCTAGTCTAACTTCTACAATAATTTTACTTTCCTGGCATCATAGTTTTAGAGGTACGCTTCAAAACGGAAAGTATAATAATCAGTCAAAAAATGGGGAATCGGATTTTAACAAATTTAACTAATTTTATGTAAATATAATAGAAAATGTTAATAAAAAAATAGTAGCCAAATAAAAAGGGTATTATAATAGTCTGCTCTAATGAATATGGATGATTAATAGTCATTTTTAAAATAAGTGATGTAAAAGAAAAGCTGACCGAGTTTCTATACTTTCCTGGCACTAGTTATTTATTACTATAAAATGATAAAATAAGGATACATGAAAAAAGTTTTAAAAATTCAAAGAAACCAATATTTTTAAACTTTGATCTACTCCTCCCCCCAAAGTTTCCCCTAAAGCATTTTTTGGGCACTTGCTTTGGACGAAAAAAAATCAATTAAAAAATATTGAATAAACAAAGATAGCTTTTACGAGTTTTGAAAAAATTTGGGAGAAAATGTTTTTTACATGATAAGATAAGGATGCACGTATGTAGTAGCTTAATATAAAGTGGGGTTATATTTGCAAATTTTTGAAAAAATTTATTCCAAAAAATTACTTACACCCCCTGCAGATATTAATCCCAAAATTTTACCAACAGAATTTCTCATAACACAGGTCTCTATGCTTCATTTCATCAAAATCGGTATCCAGTCAAGAGTTATTAAGTTTCAACAAACCTACACACGTACACTCGTACGTACGGATGAATATTACCCTCCACTTTTTTTGTGTTTTGGGTTCCTGGGTCATGAAACATCGAGAAATCCAAAAGACTCATACTTAATTTTTTTGACTGATTACCGTACTTTCCTTGTAGTATAACCCTAGAGCTATGACGCCAGGAAAAAACTTCATTTTTACTTCAAAATTATTTATTATATTACTAAAACCAAAACATGAGACGATTAAAAAAATTTGCGGAATCACAGAAGAATAAGAACTTCCGACTATTTTTGTGTTATATATAATTTACAATTCCATGAAGGCACTTCTACGAAAAAATATAAACTTTTTAACAGGACACCCTTCACCAACACCTTCACTATACTTAAAAACGTTTTGTCCATTTTTGTTACGGTAGACTCAAACAAGAAATAGAATACTTTTTAAGGTAATAAACATTTCTAATACAATTATAAAACGTATAGAAATCCGGAATATTATAATAATAAAAGAAAAAAAAAATGATAATTTCAAAATATTTGTAGAGATTTAAGGTTTGTATACGTCTAAAATAGAGTTAAGTATATCAAAAACAAAAAAAGCGAAAAATTATTTTAAAATAGGTAGTACGTGAGTACGTGTTAAACAAACCAAACTTATTTTATCAATGGTTAGAGATTATTGTGAGAAGGACGCGCTAGGCAATTACGATATTTTAGGAAGTTGATCGAACTCTTGAAATGAATTTCTTGTTTTTTTCTTTAAACTTTCTTCATTTCTTTCAACAAAAAAAAAAATTAAAATTTGCAAGGCGTTATAGTTTTCAACTTAAATATTGGTAAATCTGATGAAAAATGATTTAATATATGCAGAGTAGAAAAAAAAAATCAAGAATAATAATTTGTTATAGAATTTTACGATGGGAAAATATTTTAATTTTTATAATAAAACCTACCAATCTAGGAAAAAATCTTTTTCAAGGTTGCTTTTAAACAAACTTAGTATAGGTCAGTTACGATACTGGATAGCACATATAATTTCATGCCGATTCAAGTTTAACAAAACACAACAATAGATGACAGAAACGAGCTGACTGTATTCATATAATATAATACATTCTTTCTAGCATAGTATAATCAATTCTATTTCTATGTATTGCATATCAGAGATATTATTATCAGTCTATTGTTACCCATGAGAATTGTTGGACATTTTTTGGGTTAATAGGTCCAACTTAAAAAAAAAAGAAACGCATGTAGGTGATTTCATATAATCTAAATATTTCTACGTTAAAATGGTTAAAAACAAAATAATAGTAAAAGACGCTTTGTGTCAACTATCAGAAAATATTTAAATTTAGTACCTCATTAATAATTTCTTATGTCGATTATTTACATATAATAAAATAATTATGTACAAAATAATTATGTTTATATAAACGTACCTACAGTATCGTATTCAAAGTATAATATTACATAGAATAACAAATGGTATTAAATACTTTCTTAATATTTAATTAATTTTGACGGTTTTGATAGCAAACATTAAAATTTTGGGTTGTTTTTACTATCAAAAATTAAATAAATATTTTTTTACTTTTCCAGTTATTGTAATATAAAACGTAACAGAAAAAAATTATTGTATTTTTTCAACATTTTTCATTTCTTATCGACTTGAAGTTCCCTGAATCCAAAAATAAAAATACTACTAAATGCCACCACGTTTTGATAATAAAAATATTGAAACATTAGCTTCCAATATTAATAAAATATGAAAATCTTTAATTAATTTTTCAACCGTTTAATATAAAAAAATTAAATTTAGCAAATAGTCCTACCAGGAAACTATCTAGCTTGAGATACGAGACAATTACATCCCAAGCCATCACGAGGGGAAATTGAAAGGTTTTAAAAAGAAAGGGTAGGATTGTGACAGATCATTTAATCGGGTATTTAAGAATAAATATTTTGAAGTAAACAGACCTTCAAGCTACGACAATCTAACTAATACGGCAGCCATTTACTATTTTTCAAAGCCATTAACTATTTTACTTATTTTTAAAACTGGATTACATTGTACAAGTACTGGTCTCGTATGGAAAAATAGATCGTTTAAAACGAGAAGCAATTAAATATAATTTTTTTTATATGTTTAACTCTTAAGCAGTTATTTTAGAGTTATTGTAGACCACTTTTTAAATAATGAGAAAAAATTTAAGCGGCCGCCATTTTGGTTAAAGTTGTCATACCCTGCAGCAATTCTATACAACAAAAAGTTTACTTTTCAATACCATTTAAATTATACGTATAAGTCATATTATTTCACTTTTTTCCTCGATTAAAGAGGGTATTCATTTCACCCAAGAATGGTTAACTGAACGTCGCATGGAGATTGTGAATCGAGGAAAGACGCTAGAATTCTTCAATGAGAAAAGTAAAAAAGGATTCACCGTCGAAGAAATGTGTGTAGCTGTAAATCAAGATTATATGGAAATTAAAAGAACGTTTTTGTAGAAAATAACATTTAATTTTAGGTCTATTTACTTTTTTTGATCACCACTCTTAATTTGGAAGTTATTTCACTGACTGTGCATTTCATTTTACCACTATATAATATTTAATTTATAATCATATATAATGCATGATACGTTATTTAACGTAAACTCTTGTAAAGTGGGCGTTAATATTATTAATTTTTTTATGAAAATCAAAACATTGCGCGGTCCTTCTTTTACCCGTTATTAGTAGATTAAACCGGGAAAGTTAAAAAACCACGATCAGAAAACGAAATTAAAGTAATTTAATGAAATTTTCTACTTTTTTTAGTTTAATTAATTTTTAAACCATCCCTCGAATTGATTTTTATATTCCAGGTTATAGCGATTTGTTATAACAGCTGTAGTTATAATGGGATACTTTACAGACTGGTAAAAAAAAATATATTTTTTTTAAGCTTTCTGCCTTAAGGAAACACTTAAAAACAATTGATTTAAATAAATTATAAGTAATTGAGAAAAAAAGTTTAATCCAGTGCTCCCAAGATCAAAAAATGTATTTTTGTCAGATGGACGTCTGTAAATATATCTATATTAACTTGTCTATATAATAAATATGTCTATATAACTTGGTCTGTATTTGTTCTTATAACTGTGGACCGCGTTGACCGATTTTGTTAAAACATGATTCCAGAGATATTCCATGATATACATGGACATTCCATGATATCCATGATATACATGATATTCCAGAGAGAAAAATAATGAATTTAATTTTTTTTTAATTGGAAAATGGGATAGTGGTGTTTTGAACGCAATAATTTCAAAAACATTTATTGGGGAATTTAGCAAAACGTGTTTCATACAAATGTTGTAAGTTTTTTTAATGAAAAACATAAATTAACAAAAATTTGTCTTTAATATTAACCAAATCCCCTCTCCAAAAAATGACTTCATATGTTTTATTTTTTAGAATATATTGCTTCAGAAAAGAGTTAATGGAAGTCTTTTGCATCTACATTTTCTGTATCAATAGGCCTTCAAACCGCTATAAAATATTTTTCCCGTCCCACCATTATAGTCTGTTAACAAAACATATTTTTTTAATATAAAAAAAAAATTATTTTTTATTTAAACCCATATTTCAAGTTACCCATTGCATTTAAAATGAAAAATCCTTTTTTTTATAATCTAGCTCTTTAGTATTTCATGAAAAAATTAAGCAAACATTTCACCTTCTTCCTATAAAATTACATACAACTTTGTTTATTTATAATTAATGCTGTATAATTTTTCATATTTTCAACAATTTTAAGACTATTTTTTTTTTTAAAAACATGATATTACCACTTAGGAATTGTTTACTTAAAAATTAATTTTACTCGATTGCTTTCCGTTACGTATGGAAGTCCACAAAATTAAAAAAAAATTATCGCAAATTCAAAACTTTAATGCTTAAAATGGATTTATTAAACAATAAAGTCAATAAAGCATCTTAAAACCCCTCCCTTTTTGAATAAGTTCCTACGTTGATTAAGAAATCGAAATAGTTATTTTTTTTTTTTTTTAATTTATTTATAATAAATTTTAATGAGTGTGCTATTCAAAAAAAAAAAAAATGCCTCCTGATACACGAATCGCCAAACCTTAATAAAATCGAAAAATATTTTTTCGAAACTCTGATGTTAATGTATTAATATTAAATATTTTGGTTATCGATTTATTTTGTTGAGGTGCATGCCTTCAAATTTAAAAAAAATATATATATTTAAAACACGCAAAATTATATTTAATAAAAGAAAGAAACTAGAAACATTATAAAGTTATACGTGTTGTTTTTAGTATGTGATAAAGAAATTAGTAAAGGTGGCTAATTGAAAATGTTGGGTTGGTATTTTGTAACATACTAAGTTGTAAAATGAATTCATAATTTTGGTTATTGTTTATTGTATTTCAATGAAAAAAATTGTTTATATCATAATGATACAAAAAGACCTTAAAATATTTTTATTTGCAGCATTGTTTGTTTAATTTACAATCGATTTCAATTTACCGCAACCCCGCAAACGATGAAACCGTGATGTTCTCTGAAGTCAGCAGGTGAACAGTGAACCCACCGGATTGGTCTAGTGGTGAACGCGTCTTCCCGAATCAACTGATTTGGAAGTCGAGAGTTCCAGCGTTCAAGTCCTAGTAAAGCCAGCTGTTTTTACTCGGACTTGAATACTAGATCGTGGATACCGGTGTTCTTTGGCGGTTGGGTTTCAATTAACCACACATCTTAGGAATAGTCGAACTGAGAATGTACAAGACTACAGTAATACATTTACAGTAATGTACATTTACAGTAATACATATCATCCTCATTCATCCTCTGAAGTATTATCTAAATGGTAGTTACCGGAGGCTAAACAGGCTAAAAAGAAAGAAAAAGGAGGTGAACAGTGAAGACCGAGTATAGAATCGGCCCCAGAACCGATTCCTGAGGAACACCCGACCCAGTATGAAAGAATTCAGACAAATCTTGATTGTATTTTACCTGAGAAAAAGTCCATCGAGGTACTAGTGTAGGATCAAGTAATACGGTTGAAGAAGACTCTCTTTCAATGTATAGAGCAAGCTAGGAAGCAGAATAGAGCAGGAATACCTTATCAAAGCCCTGCTGGAAATCAAAAAAAAAAAATAGCCGAGCAGTACATTTTTGCTTTTGAGCACTTGCTAATAAAGCTGACAATCGTGTGTGTTTGTTCGATTGTTGAGTGACCACATCTGAAGCCGAACTGATGGTCAGAATAACAAACCATTGCTCAAAGATTAGCCATAGCCTCAGAAGAAATATTCTATCACCTTTGATGGATAGGCCACACGTTCATGGGCCTTTCTGAAGATACATCATTAGGATTAGGTGACAATTAGGATTTACGACACCTTAAATTGCATCGGGAAGCTTGTAGTTCAAATGATGCCATTAGGTAAATGATTTATGTACTGAATGATCTTGGATGGAAGTATAGAAAACATTTTATTTGTGAAAAAATAATTTAAATGAAAATATGAATTATATAACTTAACTGCCGTAGCCGGGAAGGTTATGCAATTCATTTCCAGCTTTAACCTTAACAATCCACCGGGTTGGTCTAGTAGTGAACGCGTCTTCGCAAATCAGCTGATTTGGAAGTCGAGAGTTTCAGCGAAGTCCTAAAAAAAGTAGTTATTTTTATATGGATTTGAATACTAGATCGTGGATATTGCTGTTCTTTTATGGTTGGGTTCCAATTAATCACACATCTAAGAAATGGTCGACCTAATACTGTACGACTGCAGTTCACTTACACTCATACCTATCATCCTCATTCATCCTCTGAAGCAATACCTGACGGTAATTTCCGAAAGCTAAACAGGGAAAAAGGCTTTAATCATAATGAAATAAAAATCATTTCGATCATATCAGCTTATTACATCGTAATAAATAATCCTTATCATATGAGTATAAACAAAAGTAATTAATTATTTCAAGTTTTAACGAACACGATTGGTAATCTCGTTAATAATAACGATTAGGGGAATTGTAAAGTTTAATGTAATAGATAGGTGAATTATTTGTAACCTGAAATCATTTAATTTATTCTTCAACAGTTTATTAACCATTAACGGCTTATCTCAGACATAATCCGTTCAATTAGAACAGATAAAAGTCAGATGGTAATAGATATTTAGTAATTTTGATATTTTGCAGTTTTATAAAGTTATTTAACTAAAACAATGGTCTTTCATAAATTTATATTTTTAATCATAATGTAATTAAAATAAAAATTTGTTTGGCTAAAACTGACACGTACAATATGTTATTAAAATAAACAATTAACTATTTTTATTAATATTATTACTATTACTCGTATTATACGTAAATTCAGACATCAGCTGCTAAGAACATTAATCATCGTCAATACTACATCATACAAATTGCTTTGAATGCAATCTCCCTAGAATCGCATTGAATACATAATAATTTTGCTTTCATCCTGTAATGAAGTAAATACAATGCTTTTAAAATTCAATAACAAATAAATAATAGTAATAGTAATAATTCCAACAAGAAAAATTCCTGTTGGAATTATTATCAATCTTCAGTGGTTACAAAGAATACATTAAAATTTATATTGACGGTTCTAAAACCGAACGCGATGTGGATGCTCCATATAAGTAAATGGAGAAGCTCATTCTTGGAAACTGCCAGATACGGCAAGTATTTATATAGCAGACTTATTGCCATACTGCAAGCACTTCGCTATTCAAAACGTTTCTGCGAAGAGAGAGTGCTCATATGTTTAGGGTTGCCAGGTGTCCCGATTAATAGAGATTGTCACCGGTTTTAAGCCTAGTGTTCCGAACGAACCTTTCGTGATGCCCAGAAGTCCCAGTTTCATAATTTTGCAGATTTGAACAAATTCAAATAAGATTGAGTAACAGTAGCCGAAAGAGGTAGAGCAGTACTGGCAACACTGATTTTGACCTCCGCTTTCAGTCTTCACCCACTTGACGTGGTTGTCGGGATATTTTTTGTGCACATGATATCTTTTTATTGGAAGAAAACTATAACAGTAATTGAAAACCAAAGAGTCATCTGGGAGCTTTCTTCGACCAACGTATACGACTGCTACGATTTACTACCGTGACAATGTAAGCAGTTTTATTTAATAGTACGTTAGTGAGTTCTGGTAATACCGTATTGGAATGTTTAATATTCTAACGGTTGTTAATGTTTAAAATATATAAAATATTTTTTTTTTCTAATTTTGTCGGAAAAAATGCCAAAGAGAAAGTGAAAATTTATTGAAAACTATAATGAGACATATCCGTTCATTAAAAAAGTATAACTGAATACGAAGCCTTTTGCAAAAACTGCAATACGTGTTTAAGTATTAACCACGTAGAAATTTCCCATACAAACGATTAAGATCTCGGGGAAGGGAAAAAATTAAGCGGTCTAATATTGTTGATTATTTCTGGGACGGGGTTCCCGGTTTAACTTGGAAGAAATCTTCTGGCTACCCTACATACGTTCCGATTTGTTAAGCCCGCTAAGTTCTATTCGGAAAAAAAAACAATAAGGACGTCCTTATTGAAACATCCTGTCCATTGTACGTTTTAAATCGACGAAAACAGCGATGTGTATTTTTATGGACTCCAGAGCATGCTGGTATCGCCGGAAACGAAAACGCAGACAAAACTGCCAGAACGGCAACAGTTTGTGATAATCTGGATATAATTCCTGTACTAGTGGCAAATGTTAAAAATTGTCTGACTAATACAATAAAAAATAGGTGAAGTAATGTATGGAGAAAGTTAAATACGAAACTAAATACAATTAAAACTTCTCCATATAAACTGAAGAGCGACGTAAAACCGACTCGCCGAGAACAAGTAGTGGTAACCGTATTCAGAATTGGCCACACGCGAATAACGAATTCATATTTATTATTATCCGGCAAAGAAATACCAATATGCGGTATTTGTTATAAACCGCTTGTAGTCAAACATCTAATGGAATATTTTTCCATTACCATATATGAGAACTTCAGAAAAAGAGGTTGGTTCTAATAAAAAATATTGCTTCTGATTTGGAAAATGGAAAAGAAGAAAAATAATTGCTTATTTGCACGCCAGTGAACTATAAACAAGTCTAAAGTCAGTTCATGTTGTTGCGTTTAAGGATTCTTTAAATGAAGTAGTTTTTGCTACGAATATGGATAAGTTTTAATAATATTGTCAAAACAATCGTTTTCATTTTGTTTTTTTTTTTTTGTGTCTACTTATAGTTTTAATTTAATATGAGGGTTCTTTACACTGTAAGTGTTATCAGTCTACTAATAATATATATGAGTCCTGAAATATTTTATGTTGTTATTTTGGTGTTTTTTTAATAAATGGTACTCTTTACACCCTTATATATGACGAACCTGTTTTTTTTTGCATTGTTCGACGTTTTATGACTCATCAGCCAAGAAAAGAAATAATTGGGAGTAGATAATTTTTGTATACGTATATACATGTGTTGGTGTGTTTAAAGCTTAACAAATTTTGATTGAATGAACCGATTTTGCTAAAACTTTGTACAAAGAGTTGTTTATTAAGACAAATCTGTTAGCAAAAGTTACTGGTCAATATTTCCAGGAGCAGACATTGACAACAGACACAGACAACTTACCCTGGAGCAGACATTGATAGCGACCATAATTTGGTGATAATGAAATGTAGATTGGGGTTTAAAAACCTGAAGAAAAGGTGTCAGATGAATCGGTGGAATTTAGAGAAGCTTGTGGAAGAGGAGGTAAAGAAGATTTTTGAGGAGGACATCGCAAGAGATCTGAGTAAAAAAGATAAGGTAGAAAATGTAGAAGAAGAATGGGAGAATGTTAAAAAGGAAATTCTTAAATCAGCAGAAGCAAACTTAGGCGGAATAAAGAGAACCGGTAGAAAACCTTGGGTTTCAGACGATATATTGCAGCTGATGGATGAATGTAGAAAATATAAGAATGCTAGTGATGAAGAAAGTAAAAGGAACTATCGGAAATTAAGAAATGCTATAAACAGGAAGTGCAAACTGGTGAAAGAAGAGTGGATTAAAGAAAAGTGTTCAGAAGTGGAAAGAGAAATGAACATTGGTAAAATAGATGGAGCATACAGGAAAGTTAAGGAAAATTTTGGGGTACATAAATTAAAATCTAATAATGTGTTAAACAAAGATGGTACATCAATATATAATACGAAAGGTAAAGTCGATAGATGGGTGGAATATATTGAAGAGTTATACGGAGGAAATGAATTAGAAAATGGTGTTATAGAGGAAGAAGAAGAAGTTGAAGAGGATGAAATGGGAGAAACAATAGTGAGATCTGAATTTAAGAGAGCATTAAAAGATTTAAATGGCAGAAAGGCTCCTGGAATAGACGGAATACCTGTAGAATTACTAAGCAGTGCAGGTGAGGAAGCGATTGATAGATTATACAAACTGGTGTGTAATATTTATGAAAATGGGGAATTTCCATCAGACTTCAAAAAAAGTGTTATAGTTATGATACTAAAGAAAGCAGGGGCAGATAAATGTGAAGAATACAGAACAATTAGTTTAACTAGTCATGCATCAAAAATCTTAACTAGAATTTTATACAGAAGAATTGAGAGGAGAGTGGAAGAAGTGTTAGGAGAAGACCAATTTGGTTTCAGGAAAAGTATAGGGGCAAGGGAAGCAATTTTAGGCCTCAGATTAATAGTAGAAGGAAGATTAAAGAAAAACAAACCAACATACTTGGCGTTTATAGACCTAGAAAAGGCTTTCGATAACGTAGATTGGAATAAAATTTTCAGCATTTAAAAAAAATTAGGGTTCAAATACAGAGATGGAACAACAATTGCTAAGATGTACAGGAACCAAACAGTAACAATAACAATTGAAGAACATAAGAAAGAAGCCCTAATAAGAAAGGGAGTCCGACAAGGATGTTCCCTATCTCCGTTACTTTTTAATCTTTACATGGAAATAGCAGTTAATGGTGTTAAAGAACAATTTAGATTCGGAGTAACAGTACAAGGTGAAAAGATAAAGATGCTACGATTTGCTGATGATATAGTAATTCTAGCCGAGAGTAAAAAGGATTTAGAAGAAACAATAAACGGCATAGATGAAGTCCTACGCAAGAACTATCGCATGAAAATAAACAAGAACAAAACAAAAGTAATGAAATGTAGTAGAAATAACAAAGATGGACCGCTGAATGTGAAAATAGGAGGAGAAAAGATTATGGAGGTAGAAGAATTTTGTTATTTGGGAAGTAAAATTACTAAAGATGGACGAAGCAGGAGCGATATAAAATGCCGAATAGCACAAGCTAAACGAGCCTTCAGTAAGAAATATAATTTGTTTACATCAAAAATTAATTTAAATGTCAGGAAAAGATTTTTGAAAGTGTATGTTTGGAGTGTTGCTTTATATGGAAGTGAAACTTGGACAATCGGAGTATCTGAGAAGAAAAGAGTAGAAGCTTTTGAAATGCGGTGCTATAGGAGAATGTTAAAAATCAGATGGGTGGATAAAATGACAAATGAAGAGGTATTGCGGCAAATAGATGAAGAAAGTAGCATTTGGAAAAATATAGTTAAAAGAAGAGACAGACTTATAGGCCACATACTAAGGCATCCTGGAATAGTCGCTTTAATATTGGAAGGACAGGTAGAAGGGAAAAATTGTGTAGGCAGGCCACTTTTGGAGTATGTAAAACAAATTGTTGGGGATGTAGGTTGTAGAGGGTATACTGAAATGATACGACTAGCACTGGATAGGGAATCTTGGAGAGCTGCATCAAACCAGTCAAATGACTGAAGACAAAAAAAAAAATTTCCAGAAGACGGGGTAGATAGTTAGTTTCTTTGGGGTCAGTTTCCTGAAAATTTGCAAACATAAACCCCACTTTAATTACGTTCAGTACAAGAGTGCATGTTTATCATACCATTTAAAAAAAATTATCCAAAATTCATCCCTTTCCAAAAAAAAAAAAAAAAAAAAAAAAAAATTTTTATTTATTGCATATCTTATAACCGAATTTTTGTTATAATATGCTAGACAATAATAGCAATGCAAGTGACCCAAAAAAATTTTTGGGGGCAATATTGATGTCGGGGAAGGCGATAAAAATGTATTAAGTATTAAGTATTAATTTTTGCAATTTTTTAAAACTTTTTTCGTGTATCATTATTTTTCCACTAAATAAATAATAAATTTCTACTAAATAAATAATCAATGCCAGGAATTTATAAAAATTTGTTATTAGGTTTTTTTATTATATCCGACAATTTGAAGTAAAAATTTTTTAAATTCCAAAACGATTAGTCAGATTTTTACATTTTCGTCCGTTTTGGTAAAAAGTCACTACCTTTTTAAAAACTATTGGAATCTGAAATTAGAATTTTGAAATTCCAAGAAAAATGCACGGACGGGCATATTCTAATACGAGCTACTGTACAGTATTAATTGGAATTAAATTCTATAAAAACATAATTTTTCACTTTTTAAAATTAATTTAACCAACATATTTAAACCGATAACAAAATTTAAAAAAAGAAGTTTTTCCATTGCAAGTTTTATTTACACATCTGCTGAATGATAAATATGTAATTGAGATACATCTGTTTGTAGGAAAATATCTTTTAAGTTTCATGAGAAATTATATTTTGAATTATTTAATTATTTATGCTCACGGAGATATATCATTGCATTATCATCAATTTGAAGAATAAATCTCAGAAAAATCTTCCTTTTAAACGTAAGACTAAAAAATAAAGTTTTTTCATATATTTTAATAATTCTGAGTTTTATAAAACAATCCATTCACCAATATATTTATTTAGTAAACAAATCAAGCTGCGACTGCATATATACTACATATACGGCTATTGTCTTGTTAATAAACAAATTTATGTTTATATTACCATTTATTTACATAAGGTAAGCGTAATTAAAAAAATTAAACCTTGAATTTCAACTCATTATATCTGTATGAACCTTAAAATTATTAAAATACAATAATATAATTAATTTTTGTTGTAATTATGAATATGCAAACAATAAAAATAAAAGATATGAAGGTTTCGTAAAGTAGAACAAAGTTGTGATATGTTTGAATATTATTATATTTCACCTGCCTGTGAATAATAAAATTAAGGTTATCCAAGACAACTGAAAAATATTTTTTGAAGCAGGCATTGTAATTATGATATAAAAAAATATATACAGCACGCAATGAAATGTATACTTCTCGTAATCATGCCAAAAATTATTAAAATGATGAAGCTAATAGCAGATTGGCAGAATACAAATTTTTGTTAAGCAAGTATTATTGACAGCTATAACATACTGAGAGCGTTAGAACAAAATATCGAAAAGTATTTCTAAAACAGTTTACGCAAATAGTTTCTTATTTATTCTAAATAAAATTTAAGACAATATAAATTTAAAATTGTTTTATTTAATTCTTTCGGCTATTCCGGCTGTTGATGACAACTCAATTGCCACGTGAAGTAATCTACACTCTTAATTAAATCTAAACAGCAGGTCTCTGGGTTCATGAAATATAAGGGTTAATCTTGCTAAGTCAAACCATGTAACATTCGCAATGAGGAAAGAGAAGACCCAGGGATCCACCTAGATGGCATTTTGCATATGGCATACTGAAAATGTAAGGCACCTGGAACGTCGTTTGACGTTCCAGGTTCAAACGAACGAGAAGAGAAAGCAACTTAACATGAATATCAATTAAATATACTTGTTGCTAAGCAGGAGGTCTGTGTTTTCTTTATCTATAAGCTATTTTTATATTCAGCTATTTTTAAATCGATGTGGGCAAATAGCGCTTAACAATGGGACACGGTAAGGAAGTCAAATGTTGAATTCATAAAGCGGTTTCATAACAAACTAGCAAGGTGTATAGCTGAGGCGCCGTGATTTATTAAAACCAGTGAAATCCACGAATATTTGTATCTACCGTACGTCAAAGAAAAGATATAACGTTTCAGTTTGAAATATGAACTTCAGCTAAGTGAACGTGATAACCGATTGGCGGTAAACGTCTTAGATAACGGTGAGGTTGTTAGAAGACATAAGAGGCTACTTGTTCTGGACCTTAGTAATTCCATAGAACAAATACAACCTCTGAGTGTTGCGCATTCATCGCTCCTTTCCCTTCCACTCAGTTTCTGTATTCACTTTCATTTTTAACTCTACCTTTTTTGGTTTTATTTCAATGGGGATTTCTGTTTACGTGTATATATGTGATATAATTTAATTAAAATTCCTACAAAAATGTAACCCATTGTAAATAAGAATTTACAAAAATAAATTCTGTTGTAACTTATGTTGGTTTGATTAATCAATCAGTTACCAAATTTTTCATGACCTATTACCTCTTCCCAGTTACCTCCAAATTCCCTGTGATAATTACGAACAATATATTCTAGCTTAGAAAATTTTTGAAATTACTTGCTTCTGGCTTATAAAACACTTTATCACACAGTTGATACCTGGTTAAACATTTTACAATTTTAAGTAACCTAATTTAAAGTACAAAATAATTGTTACTACTTTAATTTTATGAAATTAATCATTGTAATTTAAATCTATTTATTCATTTTTTTTTTAGATATGGAGACTTATATTCAACAAAATTTTACATCACTTCCATATAAAACGCAACAAGCAGCTGAAGGTAATATAAATGTTTTACTATATAATATTTTTTTCAATTCTCTTACTACTTGATTCAGATAACTATTATAATTCTACATTTTAATATAATATTAACTTATACTATTTGCAATACACAAACTTTCTCTTTAGATTAGTTTTATGTAATTAAAAATCAACTACGTTTGAATACTTTTTTTGTAAAGCAAAAACAAAACTGTGTGTCGTGTATTAAAAGAAGAGTTTTTTACTTTTCCACAATTAGAACATTTACAATAGACTCCTTAAGAGGAAATATAAGTAAAACATTTGATTATCCTCACATGATACGTTTTTAATGAATTCCCACAATAAGTCAATCCATAGCAAATGTTACCAGTAAGCAATGAATGTTCTTTAAGTTCATTAGTAAAAAAATATATCTGCCATCTCTTCATAGTCCTTAGAAACAAACAATAACAAAAAAAGCAAATAAATATTCAATAAAAACCAACAAATAATCAAGCTTTAGTGAATCGATTTGGGTAAGAGCAGTGTTGGTAGAACGTAATATGAGTCGGTTGGAAAATATTCAGTGTCGGATGGCCCTAAGGATAGCAACAACATCGGAGACGGTGTTGGTTTGCCTGATTACAGGCAATGCGGCAATTAATAAAGGCTAGTACGATGAGTTATCAGGGGAAGCTTAAGGAGGAGATAAGAGCAGCTGTTGCCAGAGACTAGCAGACCAGGTGGGATGCGTTCACTTCGGGGAGGTGTACGCATCGCTTGATTCCATATGTAGACCCGCGGGCTGGGAGGGATTTTGGTGAGTTCTGGCTCACCTAATTCCTGACCGAACACGGGGCCTTCCGCTCCTATTTACACGGAAGGAGAAGAGCAGAAGATCCTCTGTGCCCATTCTGCCAAGAACGTGACGCTCCTGAACAACTCATTTTTCAGTGCTTGAGGTAGGAGGAGGAACGTTGCCGCTGCGTTGTACTCACGGAGCAGATTATGGTAAATGATATAATAGACACAATGTTGAAAGCCATTAGCACTTTGAAACAGTCGCAGGATTCGAGGGGTCCTGTAAGCCAAAGTCCGGGAAGAGAGGAACTGATGGGTGCTTCTAGGTGGATCTTCTAGAGAGTACCATAATACAAAGTCCTCAGATTGAGGCGGAAGAACATGTCCGGAGGGTCGGAGGGTAAATGACAGTTCTCTGCGAGCCGTCGTTCATCCGCGCTTACGTGGATGGGCATCGGTGATTAAGCACGGAGACTCTGGATCCCTCTGGCCCAAAGGCATCTCTCGGGGACGTGGAATGCTTAATTGTGAATCCGACAATTTAGAACTGACAAGAACAGTACAACTTGTAACAAATGTAAACAAAAATAGCATCGCTAATATCGGTGATGATAACTGAAAACTATCATTCGATAGCCCCTAAGCCAACCACATGGAAAGGTTTCAACGTTTGGACGTCTTCGCTGTTATCAAGCAGATTGATCGTTAGATGATTGACGAGTTTTCTAGAAGTTGTTGGTATGTAACAATGTTCTGTCTCGCAACCTCACGAATAGTCGGAAGCTCTAGATATTCGTGAAACTCATCATTTCGTGTAAAATATAGTGCCTCCACAATTGCCTTCTTCGTTACCTTGTTTTGAAAGCGTTGTATGACATCTACGTTACTATTACTTGTCCCCCACAACTCCGTAAGTCCAGATTGGTCATAGGAAAGCTTTGTAAATCAGAACTTTATTGGACGATGTGAATTGTGAATTTCTGCAGCATCTGATGCAGTTCCCTATACTTTGCGTTCATTTGTTTTCTTTTCACTCTCACATGATACTTCCTGGTTAAACGCCTATCTAGGTGCAATATTAGATACCTGAATCTCTGTTTATGGGATTAAGACATAATTCATGTTCAAGAAAAACTAAATCCAGCTGCTTGTTGTCATATTTCATTATTGGCTTTATTGTAACTAGTCTTCATTACAATTAAGGAAAGAACACACAGTATCAAGTATTTATTTGATAAAAACATAGTAAAACATAAAATTTGATATTTAAACGTTAGCTTTAATTTTTTTTTTTTTAGAATAATTTTTTTCGTTTAACTAAAGTTTTACCGAGAAAATATTTAATACTGTATATTTTTTCCTTAACTGTAATGAAAATTGTAAAGCTGATAATAAAGTAAGACAACAGGCAAACGGATTTTTTTCTTGTAATACACCAGACAAGTGGTTATTAAGTGAAAGTGCTTATTTTAGGTAACGCTATTAGATTTATAGTAGTTAATTTAGCCAAATTGATAATTAAATACTATTAGAAACTTAAAATCGCTAATTATTTATCTATGATATATAGCTGGTTTAGAAGCGTATTGATATTCAATAAAAAAAGTGAACGAAGAATTTCTTTTATAAATAAAATTAAAATTATACTATTATAAATAGTTATGTTGTGAATAGGTAATAATTTATTAATAGATATTATTTTGTTAGATAATAATTTTAGAGTGCTAAACAAAATATATATATATATATATATATATATATATATAAAAATTTACATTTTACAGAATGGATGTACCAATTTAAATACCCCTTGCCATTCTTTTAATGAACAGGAAAATTATGAAATTTAAACACAAAAACTGAAAAGCTTAATGGAGCATAAATGTGCTTAATTGTTTTGTGGACCAGAAAAACGTGTGACTGAATTCGAATTTTTTTTTTTAATTGTACTTGAATATAAAAGTACCATTAATTCACCGAAAAACCAGTACATAGTGTGCAAAAATATCGTCTCGTTTTGTAGTTGATTTGTATGAGGTTTTTATGTTGCATATGTGAGCATTATCGAGTGGGTGTTTGTACTGAAATATATTTTTAAATAAAATCAAACACACGCGCGCGTGACGCCCACACACACACAACAATCAAACAAAAAAGGACAATAATAATAATAATAAAATAATGTGTATGAGTGAGTGTTTGTGTGTGTGTGTGTGTGTGTGTGTGTGTGTGTGTGTGTGTTTTATTACTTTCTCTATTAATTGTAGATAGATGCTACTTTATTAATTGTATCACAATTTTATTGTAACAATTTATTACCAGATTGTTATGAAATAATAATAAATATAATAAACGTATATTTTTACAATTATAAAAACTGAACCGATTAAAAATAATATTGATACAAGATAAATAAGAAACGAATAAAAAGCTTCAGTTTTAGTCATAACGCATTGTTTTTTATGAAATAACAGATTTATTAAATTGCAAATATTTTATTATTTTTTTACTTCAAATACAAAAAATGCAATAAAAAATAAGATTTATTTTGATTTTATAGTTTCATAACAAGTTACCTATATATTTGTAATTAATTATCGATTGAGATCGGATTTAAAGGGGAAAAACTTGTAACAGAATATATCACAAGTTAATACTTACGTAAACCGATACTTTAGTCGATTTAACTGGAAAGTACAATAAAGTGGAAAAAAATCCACTTAATATAAAAAGATAATTTGCGGTTCTGGAATACAATCTAAATAAATTAACATTTCACAAGCTTTTTTTTATAAATCAGTCAAATTAATTCATCATGTAATTTATTTAACCACATATTTATAAACTCAGAAGACTCAGGTTGTTCAAAGTTACAAAAAATAAAGTTATTTACATTATTAACAGCCTGGAAATTTAACAGATGAAGACATTAACATTAAGAGGCGAAATTATTCCTGTATGATATGAATCTTATTACTAATATAAAGGAACGTTATAAAACAAATCAATATTCTTAACAGCGTTTCAATTATCAATCGATAATATTATTTCAGATATTCATAGCTATATTATTTAAGTTAATATATATATATATATATATAGCTGTATTGATATAGTATTTATTGATAGGCCTAATACAGTGCAATATAATGGAGATGATACCTGATAACATCTTACATAATGTACATATCATATGTATCATTGTTATTACCAGTTATGATTTATGCAGAGACTATTCTGTCGATTTCACTCAATGTATGTTAAATTCCATTAATAGCTTTAATGACGTAGTAAGCGAAATTATTAACTTTTCACGTAAACAGACGCGTACATTTAATATTAAAATAATGGTATTCCTTGGGTAAACAGGAAACAAAAGTTACAAACAAACGGTATTTAAACATATTTTATCTCGTTATAACGATATTATATCTCGTTATACTGGAAGTTCGACAAGTCTTTGCATAAATGTATCCAAATATATATATATATATATATATATATTTGTGAAAACACAATTACTAGTTAAATTTAGATTTTACAAAAATGTACCATTTTGGAAAAAAATAATTTTTGCTAAATTCCTTTATTTATATAAAATCAGCTTCTACCATGAAGTTTTACAAGTAAATCGTATGACTGACCATCACTTGAAAGAGGATAACCAACTATAATCCTCAAGTAATACAACAATAGTATAACATAACAAACAATAAATAGTATAACATAAATAATATAACATTTTATAGTGCCTTTCAATGTCCGTTTGAATGTCGAGCCAACATTAACAAATTCTTTTATTTCTTTCGCTTTTACAAAATGAATAATTAATGGAGTAATCCTAATACTAATTATAATTGTCCTCTAAGATTACCTATTCGTAGTCTAGAACCAACATTAACATTTTTTTATAATACAATTTAATATTCGTTACTTAACTTGATTATACTTAATTTATATGATTTATAATTGGACGTGAGTTTTGTAAAAGATGAAAGATTAGGTGTCCACAAGGGTCTTGCCCGGTTTGTGGCACCATTCCTTTTATATTAATCTGTTTAGTTATAGTAAGGGGGACAAAAAGGAAACAGTTTTATCTTATATAGGAGAATTAACATTAAAACAGCAAAATGAAATACAACTTTAAAAAGAACAGTAAACGAAACAGTAACTTTGAAAAGGCCAGCAGAACGGCCAACTACGAAGAAGATTTTCGTACTAAAAAAGAACAACTTGAAGGTCTACTAAACTTCAGAACTGAGTATAATTACTCATATAATGTACCTTTTAAAATGGAAGAATTCGCGAAAGCGTTGGAAAAATCAGGTAACACAGCTGCTGGTCCGGATGAAATCCACTATAATATGATCAGGCAGCGGAATACCACTGCAAAGCGTAGATTATTAGAACTTCATAATAAAATATGGCGGTATGGAACGTACCCGCAGCAGTGGAAAAAAGCTCATGTTGTTCTAGTACCAAAGAAAAATAAAAATTTAACAGACCTCAATAGCTATCGTCCTATTTCTTTGACGTGTGCTATGGGAAAAATACTGGAAAAAATGATTAATAATCGACTCGTCTGGGTTTTGGAAAAAGAAAACCTGATATCACCGTATCAAGCAGGTTTTCGGCAATACCATTCTACCACTGATCAAATGATCAGCTTAGAGGACGTTATATATAACAGCTTCATTAAAAGGAAACATTGTGTCGGAGTCTTCTTTGATCTTCAGAAGGCTTTCGATATGACCTGGCGTCATGGTATAATTCTCCAGATACATGAATGGGGCATTCGTGGCAACCTGCCAGTCTTACTGAGCATTTATATGAATGACCGTACTTTCCAAGTACGAGTCAGTAGCGAATATTCATCTGTAAAAATTTGGAAAATGGCATACCACAAAGTTTGACGTTGAGCGGTACCTTGTTTACCATTGCCATTAATAAATTGATATTAGCCATTCCAGCAGAAATCAGCAAAAGCGTCTATGTTGATGATCTGGCAATTGTGCAATTGGCGCTGGATGACAAATTTAGGAAAGGGACGCTGAACAGGGTTGATGAACAAGAAACACGTTAATGATAATAAAAACAACGAATAAGAGCTGGATAAAGTCTAATGAAGAAATTCAATCTAACTGGTATTCTAAACATGTGAACTTCATCTCCGGGTGTTTTCTTTTTGAAATTCTAGTAGTAATTATCTTAAATACACACACAACTCTGAAATTAATATTAAAAATTATTTCAATAATTTGACTGCACTAAAGTTACTGAATGAGAAACAAAAAAAAAACTGTTCTGAATGAGCAGTTAAGAGATGATCATAATTCCTAGCAGTTTTAATAGAAATTCTTTGTTGAAAACTCATTTTTCCGTCATACTTTTAATTTAAATTATGAAACTATATGCATACTGTTGTTGTGAGGTTAAAGTATTGTTTTTGTGCTAGGTAAAACATTATTATCTTTACAGAAAAAAATAACTTTTTATACCCACCGTTTTAAAACCAACCACATGAAACTTAAAAGGAAATAACTGATAAAATTTTGTTTTAAAATATTGTCAAATACTGTTTTCTATATATATTCTCTTAAGAATATTATGGACAACTTAAAATGCACTTGGGAAAATGGATAAAATTTTTATGGGTAATTTTTATTTTTCTAGGAATTTTGAAAATGGAAATATTATTTAAAGATCTTTTTAAAATATTTTCATAATTTTTTGGTATTATTTGTAAATTAATAGAATATATATATAATGTGTATACATATATTCGCCCACAAATTTTTATTAGTGTTAGCCGTTATTTTTTTTGCAGTTCATAAATAAACTTTGGTGCTCCAATATCATAAAACATTCACTTTACTTTTAATAACATGTAATTAAACAAAAAAAAAAAAAAATTAAATAAAGTTGATATATCTTAAAATGCTTTCAAAAAAAACGATAAAATTTTAATTTAATATATGTTGTAATATCCTTGAAACTATGTACTGTATATTTTATTATAACATGATATAACTAACTGACTTGTTTCTATATATTTCAGATGACTTAGTAAACAATATGTTTATGATGAACAGCCCATGGCCAGTTTCAATTCTGATAGCTTGTTATCTATATTTTGTTACAAGATTAGGACCTAAATATATGGCAAATAAAAAACCTTATAAATTAAAAGAACTTATGATACTTTACAACTTAGGACAAGTCGTGGCAAATGCGTGGTTTTTATATTGGGTAAGTTAAACTTAATATTATTATTACGTAATATTAAATGAATAATATATATATATTTCATTTGTAATTATAACAACTGAATCTCACCTATTAAAAAAGAATGATTCGTGAGAAAGTGATCTAACTGAATCGGTTACAAGCGATTATAAATTTAGAGTTAAGAAATAAATTTTGATTTTTTTTTTTACGAAATAGGATACATTTACAAAGACTTATTGATTAATAACTGTTGAATTTAGGTTAAAAACGATTTAAAATTTAGATGTAGATCACAAATTAAAAGAAGTGTTTGTTGTAATTTAAAATAGAGAATTAAAGTTTGAGCTTTAATGGTCGATTAAAAGAGTTTGTGAAAAATACTGTGGACGATGAAGATCTCTGCTTCAACTACTTTAGAGCCGCTTTCTCTAGTTGGTTGACAGTAAGAGCTTGTAAGAGGTTGATTTTAAGTTCGATGGTTTTGTTTTACATTTTATGGTAGTATTGTTTAATATCGTCTATTACGGTAGATAATTTTAGGTCTTTGTACAGTGTTCGGTTAGTTATCGAACTTAAAGCGTTAAGGAAGTGGCTCAATAAACAAAATGACTGTTAAAATGGTCAGTAAACTAATGAAAATGTGTTAGGTATATTTTCTACATTAAATTTTTGTCTACATCCAAACACCGAATGGATTCGGCGGGTTAAAAAAAACTATTGATCTGTACTGTTGGATAAATTGCAGATCGTAATGTCATTCTGTGTTAATTTGCGAAAAATGTTTTTAATTTTCTAGTTATTGAGTTAGGTATTTATTACATTAAAGCGAGCTTGTATTTTTTATGTCGAGTCATTATGAAAGTATTTATTCCCTCTGAGATTATTTTGCATAATTTGCCTAAGTATAAGTTACAGTATCAGGAAAACTCAGAATATCACTTTTATATAATGTTCTATTATTAAGTTTTACCAAACACTAATTATATATATTTCATATCAAATACCAATGTTATGTTAATTACAAATCGTGACTCGTATTAATGTATTTTATACTACATGTAGGTTTATATTTTCGTCTTTATAGTTGCATTATTGCATTGTCGTTTATGCTACTTTGAAATTACTCTGCTTTTAGTTTATTTAAGGATAAATATATGTTTAAAACATTCAAACGTTTTGTTAATTACCTTATAAACAGATTTTATACTTTTTGAAATACGAAAACTATTTCGTACTCGCAGTTATCAGCTAATCATCATCCACTGAAAAAAAACCCAACAATTTAAGTGTTATTTTATATCATATAATAAATATTTCGTGTAAATTATTTATATAAGGGTATAATATACTTTCATACAACATTTTCAGTCTACAGAAGGTCAGTCAAGGATGTTATAAACCAAGTTCAGTCTAAGCTATAGATTATTGTAATTATGTAATAACTGTCATCACATAAATAAGAATTAATCATCATCAGAAATTTATTACAAATTAATCAGAATATAAATCCCATGGTTGGTTTATCATTCTTAATTATTTCATAGATTTTCTTTTCAAATTAAGTTTACTATAAAAAAATAGATACTCATAACTCAGAAAAACATTTGAGAAAATTGCAGTATATGTTTATTAAACGGTTTAAAAATAACAAAAAAACTTTTCAAATTAAAAATGAATATTGAATCCCAGATTTAAAATGGATATCCCAATATCTCCAGAAAAACACCACACCAGACTGAATAGAATGTAGTGCGTTTGAGTAACATCACTGAACGCAATTCAGGATTAGTGAATTTGGAAGCTCATCATGTTTTTAGATGTCTCTTTAATTTACGAAGGGAAAAAGCAGTTTTTGTTGAAACGCAATTAAAATGACAAATGTGAAATAATCAATCAGTAGTATGATGTTGGGTAAAATTATCCCGATATTGTTTCGGGGTAAGGAGAAAATGAACAGAATGGGCATCCGTTGCTCAAAGGAGACGTATTTATCATCCTAATGGATCTGATTGTCTCTTATTGTGGTATCTGCTTTTTATGAAATGATTATATTGGTCATCATTCAGTTCCCTTTGTTCTCCTTGGTTCCTTATTCCCAAGCTTATGGTTTCAATCGTAGCTCAAACCCCATTATAAGGATCGATACTGAACATCCTGGCCAGTACGTCTTCTACATCCTGTCTGTACACATCAAGAAGTAAATTTTCTTTTCAGATGACGGCTTAATAAGCCATAAATCTGAACTATCTGCTCAATAAATTTTGACCTCCAAATAGTTCAAAAAAATATATAAAACTAAACTTCATTTATTAGCTCTTACAACTGAGATACAGCGATTGGTAATAAAAATTATATTAATTTCATAACAAATTGTTGAAAATTATAGATCATCAATATATTTTTCAGTAATTAAATGCTTTTAAATGGGTGAACAAAAGGATGACATCAGAAGCAAGTTAGATTTAATATTTTATGCGCGTAAATATTTAAAGGGAATTTCATAATTACGAGGTTGTAAAAAACACTTAAAATGCGAATAAGTTTTTACGAATACAAAGTATATTGATGTAAAAGGCAATAAAAAAATAAAAGCAAAATCAAATAAATAATAAAAGGTGGTATAACATAGAGCACTGAAATGTAACTAACTGGTTTTATAGTGTATAAAATGAGGAAGAGGGAATTTAATGGCAGAATATCTAGAAAAGAGGAAAAAACTAGCGAATGATGTAATTAAATGTACAAGGATTAGTTAATTTAGTCGAAAAGAAGCCTTTAGAGAAAATCTATTACGTATAGAGTTAAAAGCAAAGACAAAGAAGAAGAATGATTTGTAATTCTCTGTAGACTGTTTTAATATTACTATTATTTATTTACATTACAAATACATATTCTTGATACAAATGACATTATTATTTAGATTTTATGCAGTTATATACAGGTGATCCTTACAATATTTAGGAATTTAAATTCTAATCCGTTTGAAACTAATTAAAGAAAATTAAACTTTTGTTGAATTGAAAGTATCACTTGTTACTGTGTTTTAATTAACGGAATTCTCTTAGGAGTTGTTATCCTCATTTAGTAAGTAGTATTAATACTGACTTAATATGCTAAGTTATTTGAACTGAATACATGACAAACGATCAAACAAGAATATTTATTTCAAGAATCCATACTTATAATTTTTTTAAATTTTTATTTCAATAATATGTACTTATGATTCTTTTTTAATTTTTCTTTAGATAATGCAAAAAGATAATATAATTCCGTTTTTACTGAAACAGAGCTGTTTTCCAGATCCTACAGCTGACATAACAATGAGAGCTTTTGTAAGTATTGATAAATCTCATAATTTACAGTTTTTAAAAATTTTTTTATCTATCTGTTGAATTTACAATCGGTACCTAATAGGGGATCATAAATAAATTTGATTCACGATAATCACGTGAAGAGACTTCTCCGACGAAGAGAGGTCAAAGTATACAAAGGTTCAACATCTCAAATATAGGGAAATAACTTGGGTAGGTGGTCTAATTAAAATTCAATACTTAACGTAGCAGTACAAATAAATCACAGAAGAAAAGAAGAAGAAAAATTAAATAACCGCACCAATACCAATATAAGAAAACAATACTATAGATAAAACAAATGTTTGTAGGTAAATAGAAATAGCTGTAATTCTACAGCTATATAGCTATATGATCTTAAAGAACTATCAAATTGACGTTCACTACACAGTGACAGGTTCCTACGTTCCTTCTTCAGGTCTCTCCTCTGGTTACATCTCCCAGGTACACACGATGTTTTAATCTCCTGATGTCCAATAGATTTACTGCCAATAATTTACATGTTTGTATGTCCTCTGTTTGTAACTTTTTGGATTTCTTTGTAAACAAAAAATAATCCTAGATAGACAGGAATTTCTCTACCAGTAACTATCCACGTCGCCTCTGTTATGGTCCTCACCAATTTATTTTGGAATCTTCGAATTATCTCAATATTGCTGTCACTTGTCGTACCCTATGTCAAGTGAAGATTCAATTATAGGCCGAGGTACCGTACACAATCCGTGTGAGGGATGTAGATGCCATTTCAGTTGGACTCGTGGACAATCACCCCTTCTCTTCGTAAATGTTAGACGGCTCGATTTGTTCTCATTCACCCTCATTTATCATTTCGCGCACCAAGATTGGTGCGTTGCTGACGAAATTGAACATTTTTTGTAACTAAAAATTTAAAAAAAAATTCTTGTAAAATATTCCGAAGAATAAAAGAAAAGCATTAATTGGCATAATAAACATACTATAAAACAAGATTATATAAATTTAAAGAATAATTTTTTT
Organism: Lycorma delicatula; assembly: GCF_047948215.1. Classification (NCBI taxonomy): domain Eukaryota; kingdom Metazoa; phylum Arthropoda; class Insecta; order Hemiptera; family Fulgoridae; genus Lycorma; species Lycorma delicatula. Next base: position 166,531,303 of record NC_134459.1, on the reverse strand, counting down.
TAATAAATTTACTGGATAATTTTGTAATAAAAACAAATTAATTTCATATGCATTGCAAACGTGCCCCTTCAATATTTATCGTTTATTAGTTACCAAGAATAATTTTCACAAAACTCAACAAATAAATTGTTTTTTAACAAACCATCGTAATTGTTAGAAATAAAGAAAATTCTAAGGAATAAAATTAGTTAAGAAATTCATTATCTTTCTTTATTTATTTTTTCTTTAAAAATATAGACAAAATTATTTTTTTTAATTCAAGACAAAATTATTAAATTAACAGCCAAGTAAATCCATTTATTTTACCATGACAAAAAACATGCAAAAAACCTGACGGTATAATAAAAATAAATAAATATCCCAAAACTAATATTGTTTATTACAGAATAATATAAGTTTACCACTATTTTTTTGTATTCTTTTTTTAAAAAAATTAAGTTTAAAAGAAACTTAAGTAATTCAACATACTTAAACACTAATAAACTACACAATCAGTATTTATTTTGACAATTTAACTTTTATAAAAATTGTGTTTATAATAATTCCCTAAATCACTTTTCTTTACAAAGTAATTCAAAACATTATCAAATAAAATAAAACTTTATAACATAATTACAACAAATTACATTTCAACACAAACAAAAATATTTAATTTCATAAATGTATCAACTTTTTAAGTAAAATAAAAGAGCTTCAATAGTAATTTTATTAAATATTTTGAAATATGGAAAATTAAGTAATTAAGCAGATTTATGTTAATTCAGAACATCTGGAATTCTAACTACATTTTTTTTAAACTTTATATATTTTCAAATACTATAAAAATAAAATTTAGTTTTATATTAAGAAAAAGTAACATTAAATTGAAAGAAAGAAATTTTCGATTTAAAAGAAAGGTTATATAAATTCCTAAACCAAATCTGGTAAGCATTAATATTATATTTATGCAATAAATTTAATAAACGTGATAATCTCGGCAGAAAATATTTTAATTATTAGAAATGATAAAAAATTAAGAACGGTAGATAACGTTACCCTCTTTTTTTTAAAGGATGGAATTTTATATTACGTTCGTTCGTAAAAACGAACTAAAAGAATTTTCTTCTAAAATATGTCCATTCATTCCTTTATAATGAAAGAAATTTTTCACCTTCAAAGGACGAGGTATGCAATATGTCATACAGCTAAACAGCTCCGGTAAATATCACGTGAAGCTATCAGCATAGCTTTAGCTGCTCCCATGGCATCTTAAGGTACTTCAAACATCTCAACACACGTATATTACGTCATAAATGACAGACAAATAACTCGTATATTAATATAATCACATATCATATAAATGAAAATTATAGAGAAATATATTTTTATTAAATAATTAATAATTATGAACAAGGACTTAATTTTATTAGGTTCAGTTAGTCATTCGAATCATTTTGTTGTAAATATTTTAGACAACGTGACAAGGTGTTAAAGATACATAGTACGGGATATACCCGAGACGTTTAAAAAAAATCTATTTTTTACATTTTTTTATTTTATAATTTCATTATATTCCTGAGTACTCGATTTGGGAAGTTTTTATTTTGTATTGTATTTTTTAAACGAACTACTTGTTACTGCAAATATATTAAGAACTGATTGTAATTTTGTAAATTATTAAATTAAAACAGAGATAATAGCTAACTGAAATAGGATTGTAATTTTAAAGAAGAACAAATTAAAATAATTTGTGCTAACGGTAAAAATAAATCTAATGCATTTTAATATACTTTAAAAATAATTTTTGACTTTAGGTTAAGAGAATAAAATACAAAAGTTTTTAGGAAAAATGAAAAATCCAACTAATTAGATTGCTAATTAAGGTAAGGTATTGCCTCAATTCCTAAGGTAAGGTAAGGTATTGCCTTCTATTGACCTTACCTCAAAAGAAATATTTTCATGGTAATACATTCCGTTCAGTAGGAGAGGTACATTAAAATAGGTCCAAATAGGTGATTAATAATAACAAATAGACAAAAAGTAAGGTTTGGTTATTGAAAAAAAACTGAATAAGATTTAAAACATTTGTGATTCATGAATTCCAAAAAAATAAATAAAAGATAAAACGAACAGTTTGGATTTATTAATATTTGAGAAACATTGACTTTAGATTTCCATTTACCACAATAAAGTCTGATTTTTTAATAAAATTAATACAAGTTGAAATAACAAAATGTAAAATAAACCAAATCTGAGATGCGATTGAATTATACAAAGAATATTTTCCACGTGGGATTTTAAATCTAAGTAACAAAAATTTTATTACGTTAAAAATTTTTAATTCTAACTGTCGTGATTAAATTTTAAGATTGTGATATTTTCTATAATATAAAACTGTTTACTGTAAAAACGTTTTAACAAATTTATCAAATTATTTATTTGTACTATTACGCAATCAAAACTCATAAAAACATATTTATATCAATAAGTCTCTCATAGTCCTATGAACCTGTTGTTGTCCAATAAACTTCTGATATATACAAGGTGATTTTTAAGAGCTGCATGTTATATGTCCAAACGGACATATGACATGCAGTTGTGGGAGACGACATGCAAAAATAACGTTGAGATTATTTTTTAGCACAAGTTGGCAATATCCATTGCAGAGGCATCGTGGTTTGTTCGGAATGAGGAAATTCACGACTATCTTATGTTCGTGAAGATATCAAATTTTTATTACAGACAGGTTTATGTTACAGACAGAGATTAGACATTCATGTGAACTTTCTAGTAGGTTATCTTCTAGACGACAGTAAAGATATCTGGCGACTGAAATGCCAACAACTGTTGGACTTGGGATATCAGAGGAAAACTTGAACCGGTTCGGTATTAGACATGTCATAAACATATTTAAACAACCTTAGTGAAGCCTCTTATTTAATAATGTTGTGGATTATTTTTTAATTTGTTTTTTCACTAGACTGTTTTGATCACTTGGTCTTTGTGATTCCAATAACACATGCATATTTGTTTATATAAACTTTTTATAAATAAGTAGTTTATTTATATAAAATTTATTTTATATAAATATAAATATATAAATATACATATTTATTTATATAAATATGTACACTTTATTGAGTTTTCGTTGGAAAACCCTCTTCAAGTGCTTTTTTTAATGCGATTCACTTGTGTTTCCTTAATCGGAACAAATTGTAAATACACGTCCCTGAGACAAAAAAGAAAATGAGTTTCTTATAAATCAGAATATCAAACAAACCTCATTAAAATTGGATAAACTTCATTCATTTTTCTAATTTAAACTTTTAGAAATAAGCATCAATTTCAAAGCGAATTATTAATTAATGTGTCTCTATAATAGTCAAAGTTAGAAGAATAATTAATAAAGTATTATTTTTACTTTTCTATTTTTTTATTATTTTTTTAACAAAAAATATTTTACATTTGTTAGTTTTTATTTTTATTTAAACTATCTGTAGCTAAAAAAAAAATAAGAGGCACGTTATGAAAGAACAACTTTTACCAGAAATACTAATGTAAAGTGTCTGCAATTGAGATTGAATAAAGGCTCTCTAGAAAACAGGAATATATAATACGTTTTACCATACGTTTTAAACTAATTTTCATGAATTTTCCTGCAAAACTACTGTAAATATCAAAAGGGTTTCAAGGTTTATATTATTACATTCTAATAATCCAACAGTAAGCATTACTAATGATAAAAAAAGAATAAATATATTGAAAAAAATACGTAGAGTATGTCATCATTATTTTAAAAATATACCAATTCATTTCGGTGTCTTTGTGTTGTCTTATTTCCTGAACGTAAGGTACAGAAGGTTACATTTATCTCCTTGAAAGAGTATGACGCAACCCGTACAATAGTAATGTTTTGTAGATTGTATGTCTTCACCTTGCAGATTACTTTCTTAAATGAAACATTTCCGGCATTAGAAAAAATTTGTACGATTTACCTCGTAAATAGCAATTTATATTCTTCATCTGAATACATTCATTTGTAAACTGCAACTACCTCATACATAAAAATACGATATAATTCTATCAGTAATTTTTTTCTAAATAAATTAAATAATAAAAATAAAACTTCATTTCCCAGAGAGCAAGTCGTAACTGTCATCAGGAAAACCACACATCACGTTCGTCTACAATCATTTTGATCGATATGAATTGAATAGAATATTTTAAATAAATTAAAATATATATAATATTTATTTTTTTAATGTGTACGTTGCAATCTGCTCAACTACTAAACAACCCCTAATACTATAATTACTACAACTAGTAGCAACACCCTACAGCCCGGTGATATGAGGATAATATGTATGACATGAAAATGAAGTGACGTTTTCTATAGACGCAGACCGACCATTCCTGATACGTGTGGTTAATTGAACCCCAAGTATTCAAATTCGTATAAAACCAACTAACATTTTATTATAATTTGAACCTCAGAATCTTCGACTTCAAAAATCAACTGGTAAACAACTGATTTGCGACAACAAATTAACCACTAGACCAGCCCGGTGGGCTAAAATATATTTATATAGTATAGTATATATATATATATATATACAAATGAATTCCTTTAATGAACTGGTAGGTATGTTTTATTGATAAAAAATTAGCAAAACGTACATGAATTTTCCTGCAATCTTACGAAATTAAAGAGAGCGAGTTTAAATTTCCGATTTTTGTATTTAAATAACTCGTACATGTTTCAAACATTTGAACAGAAATTATATAAAGCTTATAATAAAGACCACTCTTTCTGTTAATTTGTTAATTTAACCTATTGTTAATCAATAACTAATGTGATTCTAAAGCAACGCAATTGTAGTCGCGTTAGCATGAGATACTTCCAAATTATAGTTAAAATAGTGATCAACCTACCAACAGTGGAAAAGAGATATTATCTATTTCCGATAAATTACAACTTTTCTTTAGTAATAGGAATCTTAGCCATCAATCAAAGCTTCTATGTGAACGCTGTCGAGCCAATTACCTCTTGACTTTTCTTCAGTTATGTACCATTATACGCGTACTCCAACGATAAAAAAAAATCTGCCTTATCTTAGTGTGACCACAATAAACAGCTTAAATATTGGCATGAGAGATTCAGACACAGAGATTATTGGTGTGACTATACAGTAACGATAGGAGAGTAACTGCTAGTAGTAAAATATACACTCGATAGCACTTAAAATTAATACGAGCGAGTAGTAAACCTTTATGAATTATCTCATACCCAACGTTCATTAATAGAAAAAAATCTTTTTTTCTAATTTCCACTGTAAATTAATCGATCAGAAAATTTATCATCGATTTACTTTGTAATTCGACTCAGGTTACTATTTATACTTAAAGTGAGTTCAGACTCACTTTGTTCCTTAATAGTTACAACAAAAGAATTACTAATAGACAGTATATTGCCGAATGATACCCTTCAAGAGAATATCAATACTAGTAGGATTGTAGTATTATAAATTAGCATAGATAGTTTATCAACTCTACTAATATGAAATATCTATATTAATGACATATAAAATATCGTATTTTTATAAATTTACCACTTTTTTTGTAATAAAAAGTGGTAAGATTATCTGCTATCTAATATTTTTTTGATATAATTAATTATACATCCGAAATAGGCATCCGAAATAGAGGAAGACGATGCCATGTCTGAGGCCTCAGATACACTGTCATCAGAGGTTGAGGCCGTCAGAAGAATGGAGAAACGTAAAAAAGGATGGCCGAAAGGAAAGCCTAGAAAGTAATTTTATTGGATCAGAAGTTATAAGAAAAGTAAAATTTTGATCATTTTTTTGACACATGAAAATGTGAAATTTTGAACCCTTTTTTTTATTTTTTTTTTTTGAAGTGGGATGGGGCTAATGACCAAAGTAGTCGATGCCCCTAAAAAACCTCAAAAAAAAAAAAAAAAATTAATTATACAAAGTGTTCATCCTCCATTAAATAATTTTTCAACGATTAATAATATAAAAAAATTGAAAAAGCTCCTACAACAGAACGATCTATATTTCAATGTATTTGTTTTTTTGGTGTGTGTATGGAAACACAGCACTTCAAGCCCATAGTAATAAGTGGGGAGGCAAACTAAAAATTTTAAATGGAAAGGATGATAGAATGTGATTATCATTTTAAAAGGAATGAAAAAAAAATTTGATTTACACATTTGTATATTTGGTCAACTCTACCCAAAATGGTTGCCTTTAAATGGTTTTTGTTGCAAATTTTGGAAATTATGTACCTTTTAAAAAACGTTCAACAGTAGAACACTAAAAACAAATTATTTAACAAACGGTCTTGTCTAAAAATGATCTATTCTTAAAAATTAAATCAGTATTTTAGTATGTACTGTGCTGTACTTTTAAAAACTATCTGTGAAAAATATTGAGTGGCCGTCATTTTAAATGGGGTTGTATTGGGAAGGTGTTTTTATACCTTAAAACTTCTTTTTCTTGATTCTCTTTAAAATTGTGATCACAATACTACTCTTTCTATAAAAGTTTTGCATTTACGCTCCTTCAAGATCACTTAGGAATACGGTAGTCTATAATAAAAAATAATCTCTTTTGAAGTAGAAGAATTTACTAAATTAAATTTTTCTACGCTCACCGTTTGAAAAAAATTTATTGGTTTATACACATTATGAACATCTGTATATTCACGTGGAAATTAAAATTAGTAATTTAATTGACACAGACATAATTTTAGTTTAATTACAACCAAGTTAATATTAATTAAAGTTTTTAATTCATTAACTAGTTCTCTGAAAAAAATAAAACAGTCCTAATAATTTATAAATCATCTCGTACTTTAATTCCAATATATAGCTACTTATATGTAGAAAGAATTTAAAAGTATAATAATTTATTAAAACATTAAAGATTAATAAAGAACAATTAAAAATTTTTTTAACCACCGTACTAGCAAAAAGATGTATTTTCTCATGATCTTTCGGATTTTTCAAACCATCATCAGGAGATTAAAAATATTATAATAAGTCACAACTTAAAATGAGAATACAGTAATGACTGTTTGAAAATCAACAGTGTACTTAAGCAACTTAAGTATACTGTTCGAACTGGCCTCCGTGGTGCGAATGGTAGCGTATCTGCCTTTCATCCGGAGGTCCGGGTTTGAATCCCAGTCAGGCATGGCATTTTCAGACGCAACAAAAATTGTCATTCACCTCATCCTCTGAAGCAATACCTAACGGTGGTCCCGAAGGTATACTGTTAAAAAAAACTGATGTGGGCACCACATCACTTCCTTGTACGCCTCTTAAATTACATATACATATTTTTTTTTTAAATTAAAAGTACATAAAATTTTATTTCATTAATAATTTTTTATGTTTTTTTTTTGTATTATTATTATTACTATTGAATTATTATTTATCGTATTTTTTTTTTAATCAGAGGTTAATAATTTTTAATAAATCAATTTAATTAAATTTTAAAAAAATATACGATAAGAAAAAGGAGATGATGTCTGATCCGGACCGATGTGTCTTCCCCCTTCTCAGATCCAAATATTTCATTAATTAAAATTTCATTTACCTATAACTCTGGAACCAATGAAAATAAGTACTCAATGCTCTCAACGAAGGCTTATTACTGTAGTTGAGAAAAAGTCCAAAATCAAGATTTTTTTAAGAATTTGGACACTTTCAGTTCAGTCGATTGCGATAAAAAAGGAAGGTTCCCAACTAGATGTTACAACAGTCATAAATCCAAATGTTCTACATCTTACGGCTAATCTTTTTTGAGTTATGCGAAATACATATGTACGGTACGTAAATATGTACTGTACGTACGTACGTCACGCCGAAACTGGTCAAAATGGATTCAGGGATTATGAAAATGGATATTTCCGTTGAAATCTAAAAACCGAAATTTTTCGCAAGGTAAAGGTGGTTAAAAAGAATTTTTTAATTATTAAAATATATCAGCGGAAACCATGTTTAAGACATTTATTAAAGATTAAGTAATATTTAATATGGTAAGCTCAAAATGTACTTTTTTTATATACGGAATCCTATAATAGAGCAATACAAATAATTTATCTATGTACCTTAATTAATATGTTTCAGGCATTTAGAGCATCATGGATATGGTTGATGACAAAAATATCGGATCTCTTAGATACGGTATGTAAATTAATAACTAGGTGGTAAGTATAAGATAAAAAATATTTTTAATTTTAAAATCAACTTATAAAAGAAAAGGAAATACTTTACTTACAGCAAAATTCAGATACTAATTGTAGATTATTTAAGTATAATATTATTTCAATAAAAACTGAAAAATAAAACCTATTAAAAATATAAACTGAAATCGAGAACAAATGGTATAAAAAATAAACTTTCTAGTATTTGTTTCAGTAATCCCATTTATAATTTTATTGCAATTAATTATACAAGTTGATAAACAAATACCGTATCATCCAAATGTAGCATTAAGTCTAAAGAAATAGAAATATCTAAGTTGATTATCTGTATCATAAATCATAATTAAAAATAAAAATAAAAATCAATAAAAAATACAGATAAAGCATAAATTTTCAATAATAGTAATAATTTGTTTACTGCTTAAAAATAAATTACTATAAACTTTTTAAGCGATTGAACAAAGAAAGTACGTTATCTTTGTTAAATTTCATTAATTCTATTATAAGCATCATTTTGTAAGGTGATACAAAACATGTAAGGAAAATATTTTAAATTATCAAAGAAATAAACGTAAAATATATATATATATATTTTTTTTAAATAAATGCAATGCTTTGCAAAATGTTTTTTCTCCGAAATCTCTCGTTTATATAAAAGTTAATAAATAAAAGTTGTTAAAATCGTTAAGTAAGATAGATTTAATCAGTTATTTTAGAAAGAAAAATAAAGACCGGAAAAAATATCGTATGGATGTATGTATTTGAAAGAAACAGAAAGAGTATAATGAGGGGATGATGGAGAGAGAGAAAGAAGAGAGAGTTCGTAATGACAACACCGTTTTTAATTAAAGAACTGTTCTCTTCGTAAATGAGTTTTACCAAGTAATTTGTTTTACTTGTATCGCAGAACTTTTAATAGATTTCATCTACCTTTGCTAAATTTAAATTTACATAATTATCATCAAGGAAATAAAATAAAGTCTACTAGGATTACGAATAATAATAATTTTTTATTATTATTTTCTTATTTTAAATTTATATATTAAATAATTATTACTATTAATTTTAGAAAAGTGATAAAAATCTGTCTAATTTTTTTTTGTTTATTCGTATATCGGTATAGTTTTGTACCCGGTTCATTAAACGAGAAATAAGATGGAGATCAGATTTTGGAAGTATTTGATTTACTTTTGTATTTTCACAATATTTTATTTTAAATAACTAGGAAAATTGAAAAAATTAGTAAATCTTCTATAAATAATTATTTTCAAAGCTTTAGAATTAACAGTCAATTATTTTGATAAGAATCATTTGGGTTTATTTTCTTTTAACTTATTTTTCTTTTTTTTTTTTTGAAATAAATAAAAATATACCGTTCAACAAAAATTAAACTACTTTCCATAGAAAAAGAATTTCATAAAAATTTTTGTGATATTTAAATTATATGGAAAGGAATTTAGAAATTTTTTTTTTTAAATTCGAAATGGAAAATTAATTAAATTAACTAACTGATATAAAAAATAAAATTTAAAAAAAACTAAAAAAATATTAAAGTAAAGAATTTAAGCCTTTTGGAATTTATTATAAATATTAAACTTAATTTTTTTTGCAGTGTTATTTACAATCGGTTTTCCAAATTACGAAAAATAGTATAAAGCAATAATGACTGAAAGAGTATCCAGCGGTACCTTCCAAGACCAATACATTAAAATTTTAACAATTAAAAGTACAACGAATAAAATATAATTAAAAATGCGTAAAAGTACACTTAAAATCAACAAGTAATGAAACAGAGAAAAAAATGGATAAATGCTCGACTCAACAGTAAATCGTTGTCAATAAAACAAAGAAAGGGCAAAATTTACCGCACAACAGTCTCAAGATCCAATACACGTACATACACTTGGATTAAATAGAAAAGCAACTGGAATAATTTTATAAGGTTTAAACAGTTATTAAATATTTTTACAAAAAAAAAAAAAAATTAGGGTTTTTCTTGATTGAAATTTTTATTCATCTTCTGAACGCATATCTTTAAGTATTCGTACATAAAGAATACAACTGGTAATATAAACTCAACTGAAACTAAATTTATCCTAGATAATTGCTAATTTATCGGTGAATGGTTTACAATAATAGTTAAGTTGCCCGTTTATAAACAGCGATCATCCTTCGTGTAGTTTTACTGCTGAATACGGTATGTCATTGTGAGAGAAGAACATTGTTATGAAATATGATTAGAAAAACAACAAAGCTGTGAAAACCTTTACAAAGGTGTTCCAGTATATACCCTCTCTAAACGTTTAAATCTGGATCGTAGTTAGTACCATATTCTACAAAGTTTAGAAAACTATCCCAACAATTTTCTTTTATAGAATTAATTTTAGTTATAATAGTTTTGTATATTAACACGGCAAATCTAATGTTACATTGTTGTTCTGATGTCATAGTTACGTTGTGAAGTACAAATAGGTACGTAATAATAATCTTAGGCAATCTGGATGATAAACGGCATTTCATGAAAGGAGAACTCCAGTTGTTGGAGCATCACATTTCAGTCGTATTCGGATAGCTTTTGGATTTCTCCAGTATGAACACAGAAATTTAACTCTGGTGCTGTGAAATTACAACAATTTGCGATGCATTGCTGTCACCAATTTGTTCTTGCGTGTTCGCTATCTAAGTGTCCCGATCAGTCCCGTCATCTAGGTAATTAAAAGATATAGAAGTTATGTTATTTCTACCTAAGGACATAGGAAATATCTATTAGCAGTGAAAATAGATTTCTGAAGGAATATATGCACTATTATAAAATCAAGTAATTACTTTATAGTACGAAAAAAAAATACAACACAACTTTATTTTCAAAACAACGTTTAGATTTTATCAGAGGTTGCCATAATAATCCATAGAAATCTAGAAATTAACATTTTATATACATGTTAATAATAATAATAATGATAATTATAATAATAATTTCGGAAAGCTGTCAATTGAGGCTAAATTCTCCTTATGTAAAGTTCAAGGGCTTCACTTGGGGGCAGTGGCTGTAAAACTAGCAGCAATAAATGAGAACCGTCCCCCGCCTTTGCTTTTGGGGGCGACCTAGAGTTGGTACAGCCTCGTCCAGGAGGGATGGGACGCTCAGGTGTCTCGCCTTCCATGATTAGACGGCGACTCCCTTTGGAACTTCACGACGGGGGAGGTAAAGTAAGACCATAGTCCCGGTGGGAATCCCTCTGGGGTTCCCCATTAGAGGCGTAGCGTCAAGACCGAGTCAGGGTTGGGGGAACCTTAGTTACTACCGAGATAGCCTTTGGGGCGATGGCACCTATGGATCCCCTGGATCTGTGTACAAGCTTAGTTGCGGATCCGGCCCCAGCGGGGGATAAACAAAGTGAATAAAAAAAAATAATAAATAACAGTAACAAATAATAAAAATACACGTTGTCTCGCCGAAACAACGTAACATGATGAAAATCTTCCATCTAAAGATCTCCCAAAGCCTATGACTCCGTGATAAGTCCCGTATTATCGATATGCTGCCCTTCACATCTGAAATGCAGAGGTGGTGGAGGATGACCGCCGCTGTAAGAACTATTAGCATCCCACGGTGTTTAGAGATAGGTTTTGAATACAGTCACCCTGAAATCGTGGTCATGAAATAGGAGAGGAAAAATAGGAAATCTGGATTATTGTGACGACCATACACTAGTCTGTGAACACAAAGGAAAAAAATGTTGAAAAAATCTCTAAGAACCAGGATTTGAAAAAAGAAATTTTTGAAATCTAAATCGAAAATTACGTGAAAGTAGTGCTCTTCACTAACATAATAGAGATATCGAATTTTTTTAGGCAGAAACTAATTCAGCAGACAACAAAAAGAATTTAAGGGAAAAAAATTCTCAAACATATTTAGAGAATTTAAGAACATCCTAAACTTTACTTACAATTATATAATCTACATCTGTATTTATATGAAATATTGACAAGATTCAAATCAGGAAATGAAGGAATTAAGATAAATTAGAACATTTTACCTACAAAAGATTTTTTCGTCACAAAATTTGTTTATTTACAATCGGTTCTGAGTAAGGAACTTCAAGTAAATAGAATTAAAATAAACACTTGATGAGGGCCATAGACGAAACTCCTCAATAAAACATATATAGATAAGGCAAAAGTTCATATATGTAAATGCACTAGCACTGATTCAGCCCATATAAATTAGAAAAATTCATAAAAGCCTAACGAAAAACAAAGCAAAAAGTCAATATTGCAAAACAAGAGAAATAAAAATAAACCAGAAATACAATTAGCTTATGAAAACAGAAGTAAAAATCTGACTCTAAATCAAGGCAATGAAGAAGATGCTCATCACTTAAGGGATGTCATCCAGCCAGGAGTCACTCAGGATTTTGTCAGGTCCAGCATGTGAAGGTGTTTCACTCACCGGACATCTTCACTACTGTCTAAGAGATTCACTGCTAGCTAAAACGTTCACACGATTACCCATCCGCTGTCAGTAATTTGAACAGAACCGTTTGAGTTCCTGGTGAACACAAAACAATTCCAGATAGTCATGAATTCCTTCGTTCCGACTAAAGCACGGCGCTTTTGTCATCGTTCTCGCCAGTTTTTTCTGGAAACGTTGTGTAACCTCGATGTTCCTCTTGCTCATTGTACCCCATACTTAAAATTTGGTTCCAGAATGATCTTTTATATTAAAAATTTCTTGGATAGTAACAAATGTGAACTCCAACCAAGCAACCAATAAAGCTCCTTATACCTGTGTTTGGCTGATTCTTATGTTTTAAACTTAAAAAAGATGGTGTTCAAAATTACTTTCCTTCTGTTTTTTTTTTTTAGGAACTTACAAATTATCATTATTATCTATCATTTCCTCACTTTCTATTTTAAAATAATTACCGAAAGACTAATTCTGTATTTGTTGCTATTGCTATTTCGCTTAGCACAAAGCACTTTAGTGGCTCGATCAGTAAATTAATATCAATTAAACTTACTGTTACAGATTTGATCTCAGTACAGTTCATTTATTCTTTTACAGTTAAGTACCAAGTAAAAATCTTAAATTTTATGTGAATTATAAATTTTATAATTTATATTTTTAAATATACTAACCGAGTAATAATTTATGTAATTCTTTAAAAAAATCTTCTTGGTCATTTGCATGAGAAAATCTTCATTATAAAGAAGTAATTTCCTCTCGTTACCAGAAAAGTAATTCTCTCTTTTTTTTTGTGGAAAAAATTCTTCGTATATCTTCATCAAGCAGTTGGTAATATTTTAGAAATGACTTTCTTTGATAATTTTATATGTAATTACCGAGTAAACCGTATTTTCTACTCAAAAAAGAGAGGAAAAATTAATCTTTTCTTAAAACAAAACAAACTGAATGTAAAAAAATTCGACTCCTGATTGTATTGTATTTATCATTAATTCACTTACATAAATAAAGATTTAATTAAAAATTCCTTTAGATATTTCGTCGTAAGCCTATAACAGACTTAAAAATGTATTTAATTAAAAAGGGAAAACAACAAAAGACAATTAAGAGCATAAAAAATATTAAATATTTTTAATTGGATGCTTTTAAAATGTTTTAAGAAGCGGTAGAAACTTTTTATCACAAAGATACATTAACCGACATATATATATATATATGTAGCTGAACTTAATCAAGGAAACCCTCAGTAAAACATTTCTTGTCAAGGTTGGAGTCATTATTACGTAGTTTACGCATTTCTACTAGCAAGAAACGAGATTATAAAGCGAGTATTTTATGTTAATATTCCTTCACACAAGGCTTACTCAATCGTAAAAAAATGGACAGTTTTAGATTACTGTCTCCTTAACAAAAATGAAATTCTTATTGTCAACATTAAACAAAATACATAACGCTATTATTAAAATATTTAAAATTTTGTTCATCAGAAATACTTAATTTAAAAATAAATAAATTAAGTACCTAGTAATTACACTTTTAATAAAGTAATTGTTACATTGGTGATACAAAATCATTGTTTTTGATAATACTTATTGCCCTTAAAATAGTCATTTTTCACATTTGTAAAATTTACACGGGGAAATATGTGTATTTAAATTGATATGTACATAGTTGTTTATAGCATATTATAATCAGTTTTTGTTTATTACTCACAATACAAGAAATTAACAAGGTACAAGACAGCGTAATTCAGCTCTGCACGAACAAATAAATATGGCACAAGAGTTGTGAAGCATAACGTATAATAAAAATAAATGTATACCCGTTACGTTCTGTTTTCAAGTAGATATCTGCTCACTTCTAAAACCTAATAAAATTCAGTCCCTATAATCATAGTTACAAAAATACCTTTCTTACATCATGACTCACACGGAAAACTCACATTTTTACAAAAAGGAAACAATTGAATATTAAATTTGATCAAATGTATTGGATTTTAAATAGACTCAAAATTATCTCTAAACAAGGTTATAATTTAAAAAGCGTCCTACAACAGATTTGAACTTGTGGCATTTCAACCTATCCCAGTTGTAGAAAACATCAGAAAAATTCTATTTAAATTACAAAGTTTTCAATCAAACGTTTTACCGATTTTACGTACCTTACGTAATACGTATCTTACATATTACGTACCTTTCCCGTACCTTACCGTATTTACGTACCTTGGTACGTAAATAAGAAATAACATTACATCGAGACGATAACATAACTAAAATCACAGAAGAAATCTTGCTTGTTTTATCATACCATTTAACAGCCTGCAAACCTTCAGGTAAAACACCTTTTTGGTAACAGTGACGATGCTCAACGTTACATCTTACTGCACTTTTTTTAATAAGTTTGTGAATTATAAAAAAAACAAAAAAAAAATCTTGGGCTTACCTCCGTCAAGATATTTCTAAATTAATCGCATTTATCCATTTTTCTGAAGTAACAGATTGTAGATATTTATTTGTATTAAAAAAAATTATCAGCATTTTGCACCCACTAAGGAGACCAAAAAAATTGTTAATAGACATACGTAAATAGAATATACTGTGTTTTCATTCACACAGTAACTGCATTGTAGAAACTGTTATTTTTTATAAATTAACACCGTTTACCAATTAAAATTAAAAAATATAATAATAATTTAAAAAAACTAATATATATATATATATATATATATATATATATATATATATATAATGTATATATATATACATATAAATTTACCGGTCGGTGAGGGCACTCATCTGCTCCGCCTGGCTAAGGGTCTCTGTCCCCTGGATCTTTTTATGTTCATTAAATTCATGCGTGTGAGAATAATAATGATAAATAAATATTAAAGCTCGTTCAATTTATAAAAAGTATATGTATATTGTAATTTCTTCACGGCAACAGTTTGGTCAACACAGGACCCAAAACTCTGAGTGACCTGAAGAAGGCGGGTTTATAAATAGTCATCCTCCATTTTAAAAATAGTAGTTATAGCTAGTTACCCCTCCTTCTTCGGGTAAAAATCTGTTTTTCCCGGTTTTTAGCGTTACCGACAAACACCAGCAGGAGGTGACCGTACATCGTTTCTCATTATTACTATTGTTTTTTTTTCATTTTATTTTTTTATTCAAGTAACCGGAGGCAGGTGCAGCCAGACGGGCACACATACTGTAATAGTGGCTGTATTGGCTAAGCAACTCCTTAAAATATTGAAATTCAAGAAATCCAAAAAAATTATTTTTAGATATTTATCTAGAGTATTTACAAGCTCAAATCAAGTGAATGTCTTGTTTAGTATAGTCGAAAATGGGGAAAAATTTTCAATATTTGTTCAAAATATTCTTCACAATTCTCAAGGTCGAATTTCGAAACATCTAGAAATTTCTTTTTAGATATTCACATGAAGATTACCTACACCAAAAATAAATTTGATTTCTTCATTTGTTACAGATAGATAAACGAGAAAAAAAATAATAAAGTAAAATTCACTGTTTCTACATTATAACTCTTTAAACGCAGATTTTCAAAAATTCCTTTCTCAATATGTATTTACACCGTAACAGAAACTTATATACAAATTTTCATAAATTTCTCAGCAGTCGGGTTTGCTGGGTTGATTGTGAATCAATGAGGACATGTTTTATAGGTACAGATGTACATTGAGTGAACAATAACTTTTGTGTAACAAAGAAAATTTAGAATAAAATTGTACTTTAAATTTTTATTTATTGTATTAATGTTCTTTCTTTCCAGGTTATATTTGTTCTGCGTAAAAAGCATTCTCAAATAACATTTTTACATTTATACCATCACACATCCATGGTTTTATCTGTATGGCTTTATATAAAATATGTACGAGGTAAATTAAATTATTTTTTTTATTTCTACTTAATTATTCTTTTATAATCAATCATCTAAAAAAATGTAAAGCATGAAATGAGTGGAGTACTAGCTTAAAGTAAGCCAAAGACAAAATATAAATATATAAATAAATTTAAAAAAAATTAAAGTTGTGACGAATGAATTGAATTATAATCGGATTATCATTAATTAAATTTAAAATTTTAAGATTTGGTAAAGTAACCAGATATATGCCATAAATTGGTATAAACATATATAAATCAGAACATATTGGTATGTAAAGTTTTTTTTTTTTTATTATAACGACATAGCATCTTTACAATCTGTTCGGTAAGACAATTGAACATAAGTAAATAAGATCTATTTGAAATAACATTAACTGGTCACATACCCAGCGGCTTGTGACTTAACAATAACAACGAAACGAAATAGAAAAGCACTCCGTACAGTCAGACCATATTGAAACGATAAGGCAAACCAAGAATATTATACCTCAGCAATCTTGAAAAATCACTGACCGTGTTATCCAATAAATTGACCGCCAAATAATTCGGATACCGATTCAAACGATTTTGATAACGTACGCTGACCAGAGAAATTTCCTTCCGAAAGGTTTGCAATTTAAGATCATTATATAAAATTATATTACTCATGTACCAGGATATGTGTAGCATTTTTCGCAGTGTTTTTGTCTGGTAGCGTTCAAGTATATCAATACTGGAATTGAACGCCATACCTCAAAATTCAAGTCCAGACGGATTTATAAATCAATAATTTACTTTCCACTGAAAGTCGAGATCTATATCCTACCATTCAGTACATGTTTTTAAACTTGAAATCCAACTGTTTTCGCTCATATTTGATATATTTCGCCCAATTTAGTCATCGATCAAGATGAAAACCCAAATATTTACAGTCCTGAGATCTCGGAATCAGAACATTGAAGATAGAAACAGGAGGACAGTGTTCTCTAGGAAGGGTGAACATGATGTGCATTGATTTTCTTTTTATTTTTATCTTCTACGTATAAGCCACGATTAAAGGAGAGTGGTATAATGTTGAATAAAAACGGGACACAGTAGCCGAAACTTCTTGGACAGCAAGAATTGTATTTTCGTTAGCAGCAAACGTTGCGACTGTGATATCTCCCGTAATTAGAAAGTCAGCCGTAAACAGAACATACAAGATGGGCCTGAAACGTTTCTTTGAGGTACCCCTCCTGACTGAATAAGGAACAAATCCATCAAAACCTCTCCATGTTTAACCTGAAAACACTGCGGTAAAATATTTTTCAGTTTATAGAGCAACCCTACGTGCCAAACCTTGTCAAAAGCCTGACTGACATCGAGGAAAACTGCAGAAAAGCATTGTTTCTCGTCTTAAGCATGATTGTATAACATTAACAATATTGTTTGTTAAAAATGAAAAAAAATTCTACGAATCTAAAACCCCATGCTGTAAGACTACAGGTAAAAACTGAGAAACATTATTTCACGTAAGGTTAAGTATTAAAAGGTATACTCACTGATAGAATAATGTTAAGGAGTCAGATATATTCAATCTGACTCCACCAAAAACTTAAGTTTTCAGTATAAAATTTTAACAATATCTAAGAAAAGCTGGTGGGTTAATTACAAACAAATATTTTTGCTTAAAATATTTTCTCAATGAACGGCAAAAATTTAAACAAAAAATTAATTTTCATATCTTCTTCTTGGATCAAGAAAAACTTAATCGTAAAACATTTCCAGAACAAAACTAAAATTTTCTGTCACATATAAATCGAAGGTGATTCTTTCAATTCATTTATATATAATAACGTAAATTTTTGTTTAACTGGCCCAACATTTGATATTTTTATTTCGGTTTGAAAGAAAAGGTGGGTCCTGCATTATTATTTAAAATCATAATGACATATATTTTTATTTGACTAAAAGTATCTTGGAAAAGTTGTCATTTGTGTGATGGTAATGATCCATGTAAGTCATTTGGCTTGTAAATAAATTCGTATTTTATTAATTTCAGAATTTATTTCCACGAATGATAATATTTCTGTGTATATATATTCAAACACAAAATAAATAAAAAATTCATATTTTGTATAAATTCGTTTTTATAACAAACAATATTGCTACCAAAATATTATTTCTCATTAAGAGTGTAAAAACCCATCAAATTTATCAGATTTACTCTGATAAAGATAAAAAAATTAGTGAACATTTTTTAAATATATTACTGAATAAAAAGGAAATAAATGATGTTTAATTTTTATCTAATTATAATGAGTGAAATTCTAATCAGCTGTAACGTGAATATCTATAAATATGTACTCGTATACATACAATACTTAAGGCGAAAAAATAACTCATAGTAACTCCAGTTGACAGTGGTTGGGGGTCATAAATTTGAATTATTGATATGGTAAATTATTTTCTAATTATCATTTAAAAATAAAAATATTCATTGGACCAATTTCATTAATTTAATACACTAGGCAGAGTTTTTTTCAACCAGTACATTTAAAATCGGATCCCTAAGTGGAGCCATAAGTAAGTTGTTTGACAAGAAGCAAATGATAAGGGGTTCTTCATGAACTCCCAAAATAAGCAATTCATAATAATAGTTACAAGTAATCCTAAAATCCGTATGAAATCTTAAATTTTAATCTTAAATCTTAAAAAATATTTCTGCCAGCACTTAATACTTCACAAAAATCAAGCATTAAACAAAAAAAAAGTAAAAAATAAAGACAAATAAAAAAAAAACAAACAATCAATCTTGATGTTTGGCGTTGTCAAACATCAAACTGTCACGCAGTAGCCCCTAAGTGAAGAACATGAAGAAGTTTCAACATTACGACATCCCTGCTGTTATCGAGCAGATTGATAGCAAAGCAGTAGACGTGATTTTTAAATCTTTGCTAGTATTTAACACTGCGCTGCCGCGCAACCTCACGAACCGTCGGAAGTTCTAGATATTCGTGAATTCGTCATTCCACGTGAACCATGGTGCCTCTGCAATTACCCTCGTTACCTTGTTCTGGAAGCGTTGTATGATTTCTATGTTACTATTCCCCACAATTCCACGCCATAAGTTTAGCTTCGTCGAAGGATAACCTTGTAAATTAATAATTTACTGGATGATGTGAGGCCTGAGCTTCTCCGTGGCAGCCGATGTAATTCCTTCTACTTCGCGTTTAGTTGTTTTCTCTTCATCCTCACGTGACACTTCCAGGTCAAATTCCAATCTAGGTGAACTCCTAGACACCGCACGCTCTCTGCTTGTGGAATGAAGACACCATCCAAGTACACACCGAGACAGTCACCCTTTCGCATGGCGAATGTGACGTGCTTTTATTTGTCCCGATTAACTTTAATCCTAATTTTTTTCTGCCATGCACACGGAAGGTGCAACGCCATTTGTAGCTCCTGCGATGTTAGGCCAGGATATTTGTCAAGTGCAAGGATGGCAGTGTCATCGGCAAATGTGGCAACGATGCAATCTTCTAGACAGTTAGTTGAATAATAAACATACTAGCCTCTAAATCAACCAGCCTCTTTTTTATTTACTTTAAAGCAACTGTTCGGTAATTTTTTCATCTTCGACGTAAAATTTGTTAAAGTAATTTCGGTAAAGTATTTCGGTAAAATTAAGTCTATAAAAATATTTTAAGAACGTATTTATTATTTATTTAATTTTTTCTAAAAGAAATGCTTTATTTTTATTGTTCTGCATCATAGCTCTAGAGCTATGCTGCAAGAAGGAAAGTATGGTACTCAGTCAAAAAATGCGTATGGAGTTTCGTGCATTTCTCGACGTTTCATGAACCAGGCACCGCAAAAAAACCTTACGGAGTAATTTTTGTACGTACGTATGTATATACGTATCTTGGCGTGTTTGAAGCTCAGAAACTTCTCACTGGATGAACCGATTTTGATAAAATTTGGCATAGACTCACTCGTGTATTTCGGGTAATCTATTGGTAAAATTTTGGAGTCAATATCTTCACGAGGTAGTGGTAGATAGTTTTTGTGGTAAAAATTTTGATAACTAACCTTAAATCTCAGTATATACCTGCATGCTTATCTTACTATTTTTGAAAACATATTCTCCCAAAATTCTCCCTTTCCAAAAATCGAAAATAACTACCTTTTTATAGATTGTAAATATTTTAACAGTAGACTGTAATTTATTTTTTTTTATTTCTTCCTAGACATAGTAGTTCTCAAATGATCCCAAAAAGACATTTCATTAGCAATATTGGGAGGTAGGAGAGCCATCACACTTTTATTTTAAATATCATTATTTTCCACTATAATTTATAAAAAAATATATAAAACCAATGTCAGGAGAGTATTCCAACTTTTATATATAACAGATTTTTTGTACATAACCATCAGTGATGTCTATACAAATTATTAATACTAAAGAGCCCAAAAATATATTATAGATTAATATATTATTAGATTAGATTAAGTTAGATTTAGTAAAAATAGTTTTAAAGAATTATTAATTTATGTTAAAATTAATTAAATACTTTCAAAACATAGATAAATACATTTAATAAAAATTATACATTTAAAAAATATTCCAAACGCGTATATATTTCTAATTAATTATTTTATTATATTTTTAATTTAGGTGAACAAGGTATATTTGTCGGTTTGGTGAATTCAGTTGTCCATGTAGTAATGTACAGTTATTATTTATTGTCAGCGCTTGGTCCATCAATACAGCCGTATTTATGGTGGAAACGTTATATAACAAAATTGCAATTGGTCAGTATACATAAATATATACTAAAAATTAATATTTTTTGAACTTAAAGAATACAAATTTATCTTATTTAAGCAAATTAATATTTTCTTCGATTCTATTTATCAATAAAGAATTAAATTTTTCCTAGCTTTTTGGGACGACTAATAGAATAAATATATTAAATAAAAATGTTTTTAAATTTATTTCTAGTGTGTATTTATAATTAGTTTTTGCAAGATCTTAGAAATGTGAAGAAAGAGTTTACAAGATGGGAGAGTAAATATAGGTAAAACATAGCACAAGATGACCAAATGGTATTTATTAAATATAGATGACCTTAATTCTGGTATATTTTGGAGACTGAAGAATACATGAAATGAAATACGGAAGTGATTTTTAGAACAGAAATATGATAATTACCATTATAGGAGGTACACTTGCGATAGGAAGTAGGATTTCTTAAAAATTATACAGGAAATGTAATTATTTGAGTGTCCATCTTATGAAATTTCCAATTAAGACGTAGGAAAATTAAATTAACACGTTGAAAAACTGAGAGAAAAACTTGAAAGAGGAGGAAGAACAACAAGCCCACTTGTAGAACGTATAGGATTATATGGGCATTAATAGCCTGTACGTAGTAATAATAATAAAAATAATAATAATTGTTTTACTAAAGGACTCATCTCCTCCACCTTTTCGGCGAATCCTTACCAAACTGAACGGGACTGAAGATACCAGGGAATAAGAGAAACAAGAGTTTAAATAAACCTTTGTATACTGCATGTTTGCAACACATTTTATAATGACATACAAAGAAGAAATTAAATAAAATAAAACTTAATGAAAGAAAATTAATGTATAAGAAGTACTTAGGTAATCTATTCCATTTTTTCCTTTTTTTGTGTTTTTGTTTCGATCAGAGAATTCCACAGTGAGGCTCATTTCCCTATAACCTTTTGAAGATCTTCAAACTCATTTTCATTTAAAGAAAAGAAATTAATCCTATTTTTGAGTTCATTAGCAACCATCGTACATCTTTGATTACGTGAAAAATCAGATTTTAGATGGGCTTAAAACAATGTATTATTTTTTAGGGAGGATTAAACGAAACGCCTATTTCTTGTTCTATTTTACCGTGGAACAAATGATAAAATGTAGGGCGTTCCAGAGAAATTTTCTATCAGCAAGACGAGGAAGGTCAAATTGTTAACAAATGAATTCTCTGGTGGTAAATGGTGAGAAATGAAAATTTCTGTTACGCGAATAAACGATATAAACATTTTCGATTGTAATAGATATGTACTCTCGGTCACAATTTCAGACGACTGCAGAATATTCAGGATGAGACCTCACAATTGAATTTTTATATAGAATACAAATGCTCACGCTTCTAAAATTACGCGCCATCCGTTGTAAGAGACCAAGATTTTTTCCAACTTTATTATCTTATTATATCTTTACATCTTTATTACCTAACTTTATTTATCTTCACACGTTTTACTGAAAATAACCTTTGCAGAAATTCCTAGATTCTTCACATAATAATAACGAAATTTATTAAAAAAAAAATAATAATAAAAAATAAAAGAAGTAAGAGTAAGTAAAGAAAAAATAAGTAAAAGAAAGAACTTTTTATTAATTTCTAATAAAAACAATTTCATAAATATAAAACAAAAATACAGTTCTCATTTCGAAAACTCAAGCTCATCTGAGGGCTATAGAATTAATAGGCTGGGAGAGCCAGCCTCTCCCCGCCTATTACAAATATTTTATTCTCCTCCTGCGAGATGCACAGCCCAAAAGGTCTTAATAACATCCTTCCATCATCCTTTTTTTCCTGGTTGAAAATGTGAAAATTCGGTGCTCCTTTTTGCTCATCTTTTCGGATCCGTTCTCGCCAGATGACACTTCAGATTGATTTTACGATATTCTGAACGTTTATTCTTTCTCTGATATCTTCATCCCTGATCTCAAGCATCCTGCGCTTCATAACATGTTGAAGTAAGTGAACTACATACTTTGAAGTAAGTGAATTATTACTTTATACTATATTCGTAAATTAAACATGGTATCAACATAGGAGCCTTAGTGTCATAGCAGTAAAATTGAGTTTTTGCCTATGAACGTATAAGTAGGGTCCATTTTGATTAATGAAAAACGATTGTGTAGGTCGAATTAAGTGCTTAGGTGAGTTAAAAAAGTTATAGATACGTTTGAACTGTAGATATTAGGCGAGAAGGATGCTTAAATAGAACTGGCCGTCAATAGTGTAAAGGTCTACTAAACAATGATAGAAAAGACAAGGAATGAGAGACAACTAGTATTATTAAACTATAAGGTTTAACCATAAGGTGTAAAGTTTAATACAATAAGAGACACGCAATAAACGAATTTATTGTATAAAGGGAACATATAGAAATAAAGTAATGATAGACGCTATTTGGTATAATATAAATTACAAAAAAAATAAAGCAGTTACTGTGGGACGATTATGTACTACAAGAGCTTTAATGTATAAAATCGTATAATAAAATTTAAAAAAAAGAAAAAAACAAATAGTAGAAGCAAAATCAAAATTTCATAATTCATTCAAAAGTTATTCTAATTATTGTTTTGATCTGTTTAAAAGTTTTACCTCTGTATGTTTGAATACATAATCAAAAGATGCGCTTCTACAAAAATATTAAACTTTTACAATGCTTTAATATATAACCAAATGCTTTTCAAATTTAAATTATAATTTTTTCAATTTTTTTTTACAGGCTCAATTCGTGATTTTAATGACCTTTTTTGGAACGTTATTATGCCGCTGTGATGTACCATTATTACAAAAAATTTATAACACGTATGCTGTAAGCCAAGGAATAACTTTTATTTTTATGTTTTCAAATTTTTACATCAAATCATATTTATCATCAAAAAAACAAAACAAAATATCGACTGATTAAACTTATTCCAAGTTCATCGTTTTATTTTATTATTAAATTTAAGTTTAACATACATATAAATACAGATTCCTGACTTAAAAAGAAAAATATTTACAAAAATAATACATAAAGACTTGCATCAAGTCTATTTCCAAAATAAAAATGTATAAAATTAACATTACACATGATTTACTTTAAGAAAAATACATATTTATTATTTTTTTAATTAG
This sequence comes from Lycorma delicatula, assembly GCF_047948215.1. Lineage (NCBI taxonomy): Eukaryota > Metazoa > Arthropoda > Insecta > Hemiptera > Fulgoridae > Lycorma > Lycorma delicatula. The sequence continues at coordinate 166,506,803 of NC_134459.1, read as the reverse complement.
TATATTTATTTTTTAAATTAAGATAATCATTTTTTAATATTTATTTTTTTTTATAATAAAAAATACGTAGAAAATAATTAATTCAGATCAGTTCTCAGAAATATATTTGTTTTACTACATAATAGAATTACATATTATTGGAAATTAAATAATATTGAACTATTTTTCATGTTCAAATAATTTACTCGTAACGAACCAGATTGGTATAGTTGTAAAATCGTCGTAGAAAAATTAGCTGATTTCGAAGTCAAAGTTCTCAGGTTCAAATCCTAATAAAACTTGTTGCTTTTATTCGGTTTTTAACCACACGACTCAGGAATGGTCAAGAGTTTGTTCAAGACTACATATTTACCCGTACATTACGTTACAGTAAGTCTTTAATGGCTTTAATTGTTGATGTAATTCTTAATAAAAAAATTAAAAAATCTATTCTTATAAACCATTGATTGTTTCGTTATAAACTAGACTAATGCAATTCTACTTTATGTTATTTATTACACTGAACAAACTATACATTCACTTTCAATGATTTATAACTTGTTTTATTTTATTTTTATATTATATCTTCAACAACAAAAAAAACACAAATTCTGTGTTTTTTTTTCTTTTTTAATAAAATAGAATATGGTAATTAATATTTGTAAAATTTTTCTACAAAATTTGTTTTAATTTTAACATTCACAAATCTTTAATAACAGAACGATTTTTAGGTCTATTTTAAAATCTGTGTATTTAAAATATATAAATTTTAAAACTAATTCGAAAAATACCGATACACATAAGAAAATAATCTTTATCTTTCTTTATTTCTCATGAGAAACTATTATATTTATAATTCTACGAAAATAAAAAATAAATAAATAATGAACTTAATCTACATTTGACTTTTTACATCTGTTATAAAGTTCTGAACAAATATTTAATTTTTATAAACCGCTAGCTATGTCCTATAACCTAATCTGCAAATTACTCTAAATTACTTATCACAAAATTTCTGTATATAAGTACATAAAACTAAGTCTTCCACAAATGTTACAATTATGAATTTATTGTAAATTTTTGTAGGGTATTAGTGAATTTAAATGTAACATAACAGAAAGGAATTTTGTAGAAAAATAAGAAGGAAAAGTGCATTAAATATTAGAAATGAATAATAATAATAATTCATAATAAACTGTTGAATCTTTATATTAATATTGTATTATGACAAATGAAGTAAGAAAATTATCAGACACATTAATGTAATCAAGGATAGATATGGATTTGAATAAAAAAATTTTTTTAAATATTTATTTGAAAGATAGTATTTATAGTAGTGATAAATTGGCTTTTGGTGGCTAAAAAAAAATAAATAAAAAAGTGAGGAGTTAAACTAGCCGGCCTCCGTGGCGCGAGTGGTAGCGTCTCCGCTTTCATCCAGAGGTCCTGGGTTCGAATCCCGGTTAGGCATGGCATTTTTCATACGTTACATTTCCATATCCCACGCACAAGCTTGAAGCTTATGTGGCGATATTATATAAAAAATAAAACAAAACGATTAAGAATAAAAAGGACAGATGAGAAGGTAAAATTTTCAAATAAATAATTAATTTATAATGAAGTAAATACAATGGAATAAGGTTTAATGATTAACTTAAATCATATAAAAGTGCATTAAGAATTAATCAAATAACTATTATATATATAATTGCATTACTTATTGCACACTGCTGTGATATTTTATTATAAGGTCTTTCCAAAATATTAAAGCCAAACAATTTATATATATATTGTTAATTTGTAATATTATCAGTACTTATAAAATGGAAAAAAAAAATAATAAAAAGGTATATTTAACCAACTATTAGTTACACAATGTATTTATTTTATTAATAAAGTTATTTTAATTGAGCAGTATTTTATTGAAGTAATTAACAGAATTATAATTTCGGTTAATTTCCTTCTGTTAACTTCTTGCCAATTAATTAAATTAAAATAGCTTTAAACTTGATTAATAATAAAAAAAAAAGCAAAACAAATACGGCTAGTCTTATTAAAAATATTAATTTAATTTAATTAAAAATAATCTATAATTGAGTTATTTTATAAAGTTATTAATTAAATATTTACAAAGTAATTGTTCGGTTGGTTATAAATATGTGATAAAATAAAAATGCATGCTATTATTATTTATTTATTTCGGTTAGTGCATAAATTTATTAGAATATATTATAAAAAGCCATTATGTATATTTTTTTAAGCAGAACCCAGTTCTATAATAGGTAGTTATTTATATTTTGTATTCATTTTTATATCAGATTATATTACTTACAAAAAAAAAATCATAATTTATTATACAAAAATAAATATATTTATTTACCTTATAAATTTTGTTTTTTTTTCACATTAATGTCATGATTTAATTATTTCAACACTTGCGAGAAAAATACAAACGCAACTAATACTTCTGTAGAATTAGAAGTCGAGACGACACAGCTATGCTAGATTCAAGATATGCTAGATTTCCAGAATGACTATTTGGGAAAATTAGTATTGATTATTCTTAATAGCTCGTCTTATAATAACAGTAACATTAATTTATGAAAGTTTATTTTATTTCACAGTCACTTTTGTTAAACTACGCAATTATACTTCTTTACTAAATGATTCTACTCAAAGAGCTGACAAATAATTAAAACTAAACATTTATTGAATATCTTTCTTTTTTGAATTTGAAATTAACGAGATTTTCATTATAAAATTTCAAGAAGAAGAAACATAACTGCACTCAATAGACGCTTTACTAACACGTAGAAGCACCCTGGTATTAAATTTATTCTCATCAGACCAAATCTTAAAAAAAAAAAAAATTAAATGATAACTGAAATAAGAGTTCTCAATTTTTATTAAAATGTTTAAATTTTATTCTAGACCTTCAAATGTCACAACGAATGAAAATAAAAATGAAAGTGGTCACATAATTTTACGCTTTTTAGAGAAAAATAACCTCCCGTATTTCTTAGCAATATTCAACTATCACATCATATTCGGCAAAATATTTCGAAATACAAGTTTACATAACCGAACCTCTTCGAAAACTTCCATATTAAAAAAAACAAAACAGATTATACTCTAAGCTTTAATACTCACTTTTGATTTTGAATAAAATATAGAATTTTACGCTTAAGAAAAAAATTGTAGTATGAAAACATTACTGAAACCAACCTGCTTCTAAAAACTCATCTCTGAGAAAAACCTTTCACTCTAATTTCAATCGAAACAGCGCTACGCAATCACAATTTTTATTTTTTGTCTTGATGATATCGCCGGATAAGCTTGTGAGTAGAATAAGGAAAAGTAATTTATAGCTATGAAAAGATTTCATGTCTGACCGAAATTTGAACCCCTTTTATCCTTTTAGGATAAAAGGACGAAATCCTACAAATCTGCCATGTGACTATAATACTTTCTAATCAAATTATCCGTCGAAATATAAAACAACTGATTATTAAGTTATAAGATTGCAGATGATTTTACTACAACACATCGAATAAAATTATCAAACGCAAAACTTCTTAGTCAAATAAGAGATGTTTTGTATACTACAGCGCAAATATCTAACAACATTTATTTTAAAGAAAACAATAAGGAAATTCACGTTAACACGTTTCACACGTTTTAATTAAAAAAATATATACCGCAGCTACAGAAATCCTACAAGAGTAAAGTACCTTAGAATACAGTCCGTAGTTCAAGAATATCGGAAACTTAAGAATAACACGTTTATTTCTTTAAAAAAAGAGCAGATTAGATAGGTAATGTTGCAAAAAAATAAATACTAACTATATAATTAAGTACATTATATTTATAAGGACATTACTTGTTTTTGGTTTCATTTATAAAAAATTGTATAGATTTGTATTACTGAGGTCTTATAAAAAAATATTTCGATGTACGTCTGATTTGTGAATATTTGCGAAACGAGTAGGCTATGAAATAATACTTACGTTTTTAACTTTCAATGAAAACTTGCAATAAATCCACATGTAAATTTTTTTACTTACCGTAGTACAATATAACAAATTAACGAAACGTACGCGTATATAAAAATCGTATATTGATTAGAACAAGGATTCTACAATGAATAGTATTTTTAACTAACTCCTTCAAACAGCGATAATGCAATTTGTTAAACAATGCTGAATTGTTAATTACATATCTTTTTCTTTAAGGCAATTTTGTTTTAATAAATATGAAGTTTAAAGGTATAAGAACACCACAGCACTCATAGTACGTCTGTTACATAAATAGTATTAGTATAACAGTAGATCAATGGGATTCATTAAAGCTGAAATAATTAATAAATTATCTTTTTTCAATGTGGAAAAAGTAGTTTCAGCCTTGCCCGGCTAAATAAACTACTTTCTGTGTTATCATAATTGTTTACTGAGCGTTGTGTGTATCACACATGTGGAAAATTCTATACAAATTTAGCGAAACAAAATTAAATGCAATATTTAAATTATCACATTATCCATCGTCACGGCTCTTGTTATTAATATATTTTTATTAATTTAGAGATAATTATGTTGAAAGTTTTGTTTAATATAAACATAGTGAAAATTAAATAATGTGATAACATCTGCAGCTTATTTTGCAGTGAAAACTCATTTATTAATATTATTATAATTTTATTAATACTATACGTAATATACGAATCTAAACAAAAATACGGGTCTAAACGGCTTTAAACAACGTGCGTGATTCATGATTTAAACACTTAAGATACATTTCATTTTGTTTTAAAAACTTTGCTTCTTAAATTTATTAAACGTTTCGACGATAATCTTAATCGTTTAAATTAAATTTAAAAATAATAATAAAAGCTGACATACATTATTATTTTTTTATAATTAAATCGTCATTACTAAACGTTGTGCGAAGCAGCAAATTATTTAAAAAAGAGTTTATTTAACAGGAATTATTACTTTATTTAGTTTTTATGTAAGATTTGAATTGAATTAGAAATATTGAAATATTAATAAAATGACAGTGTATGGATTAAGTAAGGCACGAATAAAATATAGCATCTCTTAAAATACTGAATACAGCTAATTAATAACAGCACCTACGAAAGTAAGGATGAGCGCCATATAGCCTAGCGAGTGACTTTGTCCTACTATTGTCATAAAAAAAAATGATAGAACGAATTTAATTCCAGCATTAGATTCACCAATATTTTCTGTAAAAATGTCTATAAAATGCTACATACTTATGCGTTACTTTCAGTTTTATATTTATTTTTGTTAAAATTGAAAAAAACCGTTGTTTACAAGAGACTTCGAAAAAGGTTGGAGTATAGAAACTATAAAAAAATAAGCGACACCGATAAAATTACTATAATCTAATATGTTCATCTATATAAATTATCTCCTAACTCACGCTTATCATAACTCTACAGAGTACCTCTTCGATTGAACTTTTTTTACCGTCCCATCAAAAGAACCACTTTTGTAACTAAGAAAGCAGCCGGATAATTATAACATACTTAATGAATTCAACCATATTGAGAGGTGTTGTTGTTGATTAATACGTTATATACCTTTAAATTGTAACATTATTACTTCTAAATCAGATTGTTTCAGATGCAATTTCCGCAAAGATTATACCGTTTTTTCACATTACATTTAGTTCCAAAATTTATCTTCGTTGAAAAATATATACAGAGTGTATCATAAAGTTCTCACGGGACTTTAATAACTTATTCTACTCGTGAAGATAATGGAAATATTTCAGTAAACATATGTTCTAAAATTCTTCGTTTGTGAGTTACGGCGAGTGAAAAGTTTCACTCGGATTTCAGCTACCCCGGTGAAATCAGCTCATATTGAAATTTTTAGAACGTAAATTAAGGAGAAAAAATAGTGAAATTATTATGGTGTTTGACCTAAAAAATCGAATACAGTAGGTCCCAGAACCGTTTCTGTAGTAGGTTTTGAAAAAATTTGTATCAGAATCGAAAAATTGGGGTAAAATTCCCTGTTTTTTATATTTGATGTAATAACTTTGTTGAATGGGTAATGAACACGTAAAAACTTGTAGAGAATTTAATTCTGAACAATATAAAGAAAACAATGGATAGTTAGAAAAATTCCAATTTTATTTAGAAATATTACATTACTACCTTTGTCAGAAAAGTACTTTTCAGAATTAAATTCTCTACAAGTTTTGTTTAAACGTTTTACATGTTCATTACCAATTTAACAAAGTTATTATTACATCAAATATAAAAAATATGATGTGGACTACACATGACTTCCTTTTACGCCTATTAAATTACATTTACACATTTCTTTAAAATGAAAAGTACATAAAATTTTATTTCATTAAAAACTTCTGATTTTTTTTTGTTGTTAAATTATTACTCATCTAAAAAAAAAAGGAGATGAAATCTGATTCGAACCGATGTGCCTTCCCCTTTGAGATCCAAATATTTCATTAATTAATATTTTATTTGACTATAACTCTAGAATCAATGAAAATAAGTACCACTTATGATATATCGTTGAAAAATTCTCGATGAGGGATTATTACTGCAGATAAGAAAAAGGCGAAAATCCAAATTTCATTGGGCTTTTTTAGATATTTTTGGTTCAGTTAATTTTAATCAAAAGAGGGAGTGGACAACTAGATGTTATAACAGTCCTAAATCCAAAATTTTAACACCCTACGGCTAATCGTTTTTAAGTTATGCGAGATACATACGTACAAACGTCATGCCAAAACTAGTCAAAGTGGATTCAGAGATGTTCAAAATGGATAATTCCATTGAAATATGTAAACCGAAATTTTTTACAGTACTTCCTTTTCTTCGTACAAGAAAGTAAAAACATGTTCTTTTACTCCAGTTTAATGGTTTTTTCAAAACCATTAATGGTTCTTATCAAAGATTTCTCAAAACCTACTGCAAGTACGCTTCTGGGACCAATTTTATTTAATTTTCATGTCAAAAATCAGTGATATTTCTACTAATTTTCTCCTTAATTAACTTTTTAAAAACTTCAGTACGACCTGATTTCACCGGAGTAGCGAAGTCAGAGTGAAATCTTTCACTAGCCGAAAACAAAGAAAGTCTTCTGAGCCAATGAATGTCTAGTGTACCGAAAACGAAGAATTTTGGGACATGTTTATATGAACTTTTTCCATTATTTTTATGAGTAGTATAGTTTATAGAAGATCCGGGAAACTTCGTGATAAAAAGGAGAGGTGCATAAAAATAAATTTAATTAGCTGTATTATTATGTACAATCTTATTTTATAAATATTATTTTTCCAACTTATTATCTCTCTTAAATCCATTTGAACAATTTTTTGGACTTTTAACAAGCTGTAATCTTGGAACTGAGGCTCAATTCTGTATAAAAAACTAAAAATACGGAACCACCATAAAAAAAGATTTGTTATTTATTCATGAAAATATTTACCAATATATCAATTAAATCTTCTATTATCACGAACAACAAACCTATATATTTCAATTTTTTCCAAAGTGAACGTGAATACACGAAGTATTATTATTTAGAAATGCCAATTAATATCCCTTCTATAAAATTAATGCTTCCTAATTAAAATTTCTCCTGTGCTCTACAATAAATTTAAAAAATTAAGTTCTCAACAACCTTTACATTTCATTAATCGATGATTTTGTAAAACATATTTTACAAAATACTCAGGACATCTAGTAAACTGATTCATCCAACAAATTTTTGATTACCCGAATTCAACAAGATCTAAAATAGTACACCTTTAACATTCAATTACATTTTATTTTTTTTAATTTTATTCTTAGCCTTAACATTCCGGGGGGATCCTTAGAACCCATCAATTCATGGGTTTAGTTATATTTTTCCCGATGCTGTCTCATAATTTATATCAATTTTGATTTAATATATTCTTTCATCAAATGGTAAACATTTGAAATTATACTAAAAACTTATATCACTTTTATACCAAATAATATTTGGTATAAAATACCACTTGGCATTCCACTTAGGCACTGTTACGTGGAGCATTATCAACAACGACACCGCATTCTTTGGTAACAATTTATTTACTTTTTGAAAAAAATGTTTGAAATTTCATTAAACATCTGATGGTGAAAGTGAACGGAAGATTTAGGTCACCTAAGAAATTAAAAGCCATTTCAAATAAAAAATCATTATTTTCCAAGCGAGTGTAAGCGTATATTTGCCGGCTTTGATTTAATAGTTAGACCTTTTAATTCCCGATTGTATAATTTATTTCCAGGTAGGTGTCTTAAAATCTGAGAAAGGCTGTATAAGAAAAAACAGATGTTCGCAACGATACGGAAAAAATTACATTAAAATGTATACAGGATTATAACGCTATTATGTATACAGGATCATGTTTATGATAAATAAAGAAAAACGTTCATGTAATTATGGATGGAATTAATACATACATATTTATTCTGTGTAGGCGATTCTTAACGTATATTTATGCAGATTCCCACAGAAAACGGAAAGAATTTTACGTGTTCTAGAGATGAATGTAAAAAAAATAAAGATTCATATAAATATAGGACCAGAAACGCATCGTTTTCGAGTTATAGCTTCCGAAAAATTTCTCCCCGATTTATTCTCAAAGAGTAAAATGACAAACTGAAATTTTTCGCATATAAATTAAGGGACTAATTTAACCTGAAAAATTGAAAAAATAGGTTCCGGAACTGTGTATAATAATTTCTAAGAAAATTATTAGACACAGTTCTAATAATTTATGCTACAAACCACAATTTTTTATGCTACATATACAGGAATTTTGTTAATTTATTAGTAAACAAAAAAAAAATCTTACAACAAAATTAATAGAGAATTTCATTTTGAGAAAATCTGTGTTAGTAATCTCAATTGAAGATGAAAAATTTTTAATTTTATTAAAAATAAAACAGATCGAAACGTGGCAAAAAATAAAATTAAAGCCAATTTCATCAGAGCAGAAATCAAAGTAAAATTTTTCGTAAGCTACAACTTGAAAACAAAACGTTTCCTTACCTGTTTATATGAACATTTTTATTTATTTTCACTTTTAGAACAAAAATGAAAACTGACTTGATGTCACTTAAAATTCTTTCCATTTCTTGCGAAATATTCTATGTATGTATATTTTCTTATTAATTCTAAAGATTTGTCAGTATGTATATTTATTTATGTTAGTTTCTTACTCATATTATAAATTATTTTGATTGAATATTTGTGTAAAAATATTTTATGATTACACTATATACGAGTATATAATAAATAGTAAGAGCTTTATTAAAAATAAAACGAAAGAGAATTTTACTAGTACTGGTTCTACTAACTCAAAATCAGGTATGATAAGTACGTTATATTTCAAATTAAAACTGATCACTAAAAGTAAATATAGTCTAAATAAAACTTTTAATACAAAATAGAAAGAAAACAGTGATCATTTTTGACTGCAGTAGGACAGTACAAGTTCATAGTGTCCTAAAAAATTAAAATAGTGTAGTTTATTATAAATACCTAACTAGTTTAACTCATCCGGGTTTTATTCCATGAATTGCAAACGTAAAAAAACATTTCAATAAAAAAAGACTGTTATAATAACCGTGTGAATAATTCAATATATTTTAATTGAATTATAAATTGCGCGAAACAAATAAAATATTACTCCAGATGTAAATAAAAATATGTTTTTAAACGGAATATTTTTACTGAACATGTAGCCGCCGGTACAATATTAAAAATAAAACCTTTTAGCCAGTATCAACTCGATGTTATACAAATCTATTAAACAAGCAAGCAGTAATGTCAATCTGTTCAAATATTTTGTATACATTTTGTAAATTTTCCAAAACATTACTGTTATCTAGGTCATTAGAATACAGCTGTTATTATAAGAAGATTGGTTCATATGTTAGTGTTTCATTTATTTCTGAAGTAGTGTACCAAGTCATAGTGCTCAATTAGGATTGTTAATTGAAATTTTATAACGGATAATTTTTGCTTAAATTGTATTTTTTAGAAATACTATACGGCTTAAACTAACTATTTATAGAACTCCTAGATAGTCCGCTCCCACTATGTTTCTCGACGAAACTTATTTCAACTTTAGACTTATCGGAGGAATTTAAAAGAATGAAGAGACAAGGTCCGGGATTTGATTTAATAACTGGTAGTACGTGTTATTTATAATGCCATCTTCAGTATTATTCTACATAGCTCACCTTTTCTACGGAATCCTTCCGGCAACGAGCTACTCGAAAAAGTGGAAAATATCACAAATAACAATGGTTTAGAAGTCAGATAAGTCCGTAAACGATGTGTCTTCATACAGACCTGCAAGTTTACTTCCTGTTTTTTTCTAAAATCTTTGACAGGCTCTTCCTTCGGAGACTATAATCAATAAACAATTACGTAATCCCAGATCACCGGGTAGGCTTTAGAACGGGCCATTCATCCGTTTAGCAAACTCACAGAATTGTTTGTGTTTTCTACGGATGTCTGAAAAGGAAGGAATATTGTTCACCTTTCTTAAATGTGCAGCAAGCATTTGACAAAATTTGGCTACCTCGTCTTCTTTATAAGATAAAGTCACGCCTACCTCAACAATTTTATTCAGCGCTACAAAGCTATCAAAATGGACGTTTTTCACAAATTAGATGTAACCAGGAATCTAATCATAGAATCTAACTATATCGAAACTCAGTCAGTTCCTCAGGTACGATTATATATTTGATCTTTTCTACAGACCTTCTAAGTCCGAATTATGTCACAGTTGCGCCAAGGATGACACAGCAATCTTGGCGGTTGATGACGATGCGACTATAGTCTCGGATAAACTACAATCTTTATTTGGTTCTTATCAACGTGCGGTTTTAAAAACGGTAGATAAGAATGAAGCCTGCTAAGTCAAAGAACGTGAAGTTTACGACGAGGAGAGGTGATTGTCCTTGTGTTCAGCTGGATAATATTTATATCCTTCATACAAACACTGTACGGTACCTGGGATGGCATTTAGATCGTAGGATGTTCTAAAAGAAAAGAGGAAATTAAAATTAAACGCTACGTTTTTGGGGATGTACTGATTGTTAAACTTATTGCTATATTAGGTATTCCTGAAACCAATATGGAATTACGGTACACAATTACGGGGAAAAACCTGTAGCAGCAACATTGAGCGTCGTATAGAGAATCATATCGGCGGCGCCGTGGTTTGTAAAGAAAAATGACGTCCATGTATATCCCATATATTCGTGAAGAAATCCAGAGGGTAAGTACGAACTACATAACTAGACTAAATATACCTGTAAAACCATCTAGCAATGAATCTGTTGGACAATAATGGAGAAATTAGACGAATATAAAAGCTCCACGTGTTAGACTTGGATGATTTATAACGACAGGATATCAAATATATAGACCGGAATGACAACTACGGTTTCAGTTATTCTTGATAACGGTTTCTATATTGTATCTATAGTTTTAGACTTTTATGTTAAAGTTGGTTATATTACATTTACGTGGTGATCAGTAAGGTGAGAATTCAACTATCATTTGAAATTATTCGCTTGGATGTGTGTACATAAAGGAATATTACTTTATACTACGTTCAGTCGTACTATCTATTAACAATGTTAAATTATTGATCATTTTGATGTCGGTTGTTAACCTTGATCCTATTAACTTACTTATTACTGTTATTATTACCTTACTTATTGTCTCACTTGTTATTCTTTTGAAATTTCTTATTACGTTTTTAATTTAGTAACATAAAGAAATTTAATAATATAGTATTTCTATTTGTTATTTAATATTTTTATTATATTTTTCTGTTATTTATCATTATGTGTCATTCTTGAGAAGCAAGATATATTGATAAATTTTATTCGACGAGGAGTATGATCGAATAGTTTTTATTCATGTTATAATTTGTCGATCGATTTATCTGTGGTTTCAAAGTGCGTAGGAAACCGATTGTAAAAAAAAAAACGCAATAAAAAAAAAAGAGACTGTACTTAAATTTCTAAACGATGTTAATTTTTCATATTACTTTGTAATATACAGGATATGATATTTCTTAGGTTATCATTTAACGTTTTTTTTAAAATTTTACATTAAAATGTATAATTGAATGACACAAATATAACAACGAACCTTACATACGGTGAAGGATATTTATTATAATATTATAAATAGCTAGCAGTTTATATCTTTAGCCTCATAGCTATTATCAACCAAAATTTATAACAGTTTTCTTTAAATTTATGTTTGTTTAATTTATTTTACATATAAAAAAAATTATTTAAATTACATAAGTAGAAGTTAACTATAATATAAACTTGAAGATATAATTTTTTGATAAATACTGTATATTCATGAAAGAAGATAATTACAAGATTATTATTATTATAAGTTAAAGAAAAACTTTCAAAGAAGTAATATGAGGATGGGGAAATATTTCATAAAATTACGCCACGCAAACAATGTCTTTGTCACACCCGTAAAATCAGCGTAACTAATAATTTAGAAGATTCAGTTATATCCAACATACTACCGGTTACTTGATTATAAGGACCATATAGTAATGATAAAAGCAATGTATGATATTCTAAAAATAGAATGTAATTTATATATTCGTATTTGTAAATATTAAGTGATTATATTTGTTTGTTGAGAAGATAGGAAAAAAAAATTTTCTAAAAGTATTAACATTAACACAATTATAAAAATGCCCGATGTATTTGTAAAATTGGTAAACAGTAAAAGTTAGAAAATTAATAAGATTTGTAAATGGTAAAATTTAGAGAATTAAATAAAATTTATTGAAGACCGTTTAAAAAAGACTCCTTTCGCAGTAATTGGTTATCGCCTGGCTTATCTTATCAGCGGACGAATATTGCAGCATACTATTTGTTGCTCTTTCACTAGTTTTTGCCTGCTATTGTGTCGATCAACAGTAATAATTGAAAAATATAAGAAAGAAGCCGTAATAAGAAAGGGAGTCCGACAAGCATGTTCCTATCCCCGTTCTTTTTTAATCTTTACGTAGAACTTGCAGTTAATGATGTTAAACAACAATTTAGATTCGGAGTAACAGTACAAGGTGAAAAGTTAAAGATGCTACGATTTGCTGATGATATACTAATTCTAGCCGAGAGTAAAAAGGATTTAGAAGAAACAATGAACGGCATGGATGAAGTCCTATGTAAGAACTACCGAATGAAAATAAACAAGAGCAGAACGAAAGTAATGAAATTTAGAAATAACAGAGATGGACCACTGAATGTGAAAATAGGATTAGAAAAGATTATGGTGGTAGAAGAATTTTGTTATTTGGGAAGTAGAATTACTAAAGATGGACAAAGCAGGAGTGATATGAAATGCCGAATAGTATAGGTTAAACGAGCCTTCAGTCATAAATATAATTTCTTTACATCAAAAATTAATTTAAATGTCAGGAAAAGATTTTTGAAAGTATACGTTTGGAGTGTCGCTTTATATGGAAGTGAAACTTGGACGATCGGAGTACCTGAGAAGAAAAGATTAGAAGCTTTTGAAGTCCGGTGCTATTGGATAATGTTAAAAATCAGATGGGTGGATAAAGTGACAAATGAAGAGGTGTTGCGGCAAATAGATGAAGAAAGAAGTATTTGGAAAAATATAGTTAAAAGAAGAGACAGACTTACAGGCCACATATTAAGGCATCCTGGAATAGTCGCTTTAATATTGGAGGGACAGGTAGAAGGAAAAAATTGTGCAGGCAGGCAACGTTTGGAATATGTAAAACAAATTGTTAGATGTAGGATGTAGGGGGTATACCCAAATGAAACGACTAGCACTAGATAGGGAATCTTGGGGAGTTGCATCAAACCAGTCAAATGACTGAAGACAAAAAAAAAAAATTGTGTCGATCATTTAGATTTTTGAGAAAATAGGTAATTTAATTCATAATAAATTGTTATGGTGTTTTTACCGGCTTAATGTCTATTTCACAACATACGTTCTCAACAGCTAAATCTAAATAATTTATATTTATGAAAGAGCTGAAGAAATAAAAGAGAATTAGTATCGGAATAAACAAATTGCCAACCAAAACCGTTTTTCTGTATTGTGTTTATTTGTTCCGTGTGCTAAACAGTTTATTTCTACAATCTTCCGTGCTGACGAACTTATAATAAATGCGTACATCACCCAGCTTATACTGATAGAACTGTAGAAAAAATAATTTATTTTGAGAAAGTTTTATGTCTTATAAAAAGTTATAACAACCTACACTGTATATATCAGAAATAGTGGGTATTCTGAGGAATAGTTTGCAAGAGTAATGTTTCATTTATTCTCTTTCTTCTAGCACCCTGTTGAAATGTTATATAGGAATGTATCAACATTATTTATACTAAAGGTTACATATTGGAACGGGATAGACCTATATTGACAGAACCTTACAATCAATCACTGGCAGATTATCAGTGACCAGTAATTAATGCTAATAATTAGACTACCAATTGTTTAAAGGAGCAAGTAAAACGACGTAATCGAGTCGAATGTGATACAGAAAATATAAATTAAACTCTTTTTTATGTACGAGTTTGATGAAAAAAAAAACAAGAAAATTACGAAGTTTCAAACAATTCTTTGAAAATATTTTAGACTTCTTTTTTTTAGAGCACTATAGTTGTAATTTTTGTTTCGAATTGTTTTATTACGTTCTTTCGTTAATTATTTAGCCTTTCAGTTATTTTTATATGAATATATCTTACGAATTATCACAAAGATTGAGATGCATGCATAAAATTTAAATGAAAGAAAATCATAATAAATTTGAGTTTGAAATCTAAATAATGAAAAAAAAATTTAGAAAAATAAACTGTTTATCGTTTAAACAAAAAAAAAAAAGATTTTTTAAAACTAATTTCATACCTTCTGCCATCGCTACCCGCTACAACTCAAACGCGCTTGAAATTTTTAAATTACATCTCGTAATAACTTTCAAAGAAGCGTTTTAAGCAAACATGTCGCCTTATTGCAACAGATTTAGCTTAAACAGTATGAAAACCCTGAAATACTGATAACAGGAAAACAGATCTACCTACTTTTGATAATAGGAAAATAGATCACAAGATCAATAATTATATAACCGCGAAAGACTACGCCTCCGAGCAGCTGACTACAAACGCTGAGCCAAGTATATCTCACGACAGTTTCGCACAGTGTCAGTTGACAGTAATAATACAAAAATAATGTAGAAATACTAGATCTGTAATTGTTCAAGAACGTGAGTTATGGTCGTCTTCAAATAACTTTTATTTCATCAACACCACGCATACAAATATTGGTCATAATAATACTTACATGTTTACCCCTGTTACAACTTCAATTTTTAAATCGATTAAGAAAAGGATGTTCTTAATTTAGTATCATTTTTATTTTATTTTGTGCCGAGAATAAGGTGTTCTTTAAACATTCTTAGTTTTATTAACTAAAGTTCTTTAATAATTAAAACAAAGTAATTATTAAAGAACCTTTATTTAATAAAGCTAAGAATATTTAACTTTTAAAAATTACTACATAAGACACCTACGTATTATTCGGATAAATTTTACAAAATTAATACGTAACTTATATTTTAAACAAATTTATAAACGTTTTCGTTCTTCTGGGACGAGCCGATGGTGATGCAGCCGAACAATTGAGTAGAGATATCGCCGAAAAAGTGGAGAGTGCTACTACAGCCCTGCCAGGAAGGGTCGGTAGGAGGGTCCACGTCCTTATTAAGGACGTAGATGCTCTCACGACGCAGGAGGAGTTTCTCAGTGAAATTCGTAAAATAACTGGTGAGTCGGTCACTATAGATGTTTTATCAAAGCTGCCGGCTTACGGCTCGACACAAGTAGTAAAATTAGCTGTGCCTCCCATCCTTACGGACAAACTACAGTTTGATGGGCGTATTCACGTTGGCTGGGTGGTTTGTCGGGTGACGCGGGTGCCTCCGACGAACTCTGCTTTAGATGCTGGACTCCAGGCCACAGGGACAAATTCTTTAATGGCGCAGATAGAAGTGGCCGATGTTTTACGTGTGGTAAGGCCGTCCATATACGTAAAAATTAAAAACAGGAGCCTCGATGTGCATCCTGGAAGTTTTACGGTCATGCGTCCGGAGGTCGAGGATGCAAGACGTGTCCATCTGCGTCAGGGGTTGTGTCTTCACAATAACGTCATGGTGTCTTTGAGGGACAGCTCCAACCGGGAGGGGTGGGAGGCTTCGTTCTTCCACCTTCAATGATCGGGTGGGGACTCTTTTAAGATGTCATTGGGAGGAATGTGAGACCGTAGTCCCGGTGGGGGATTCCTTTGGGGGCTCCCCACTAGAGACGAGGCGACAAGAGAGGAGTTCCAGTGGGGAATTTCCAAAAGGAAACGCCTCATTTGAGCCATGGCATGCAAAACGACAGCGTCCCAGCTGTCTGGGCGGGGCCTTGCGTCCTTCCGAGGTAGTTTGAGGCGAAGGCACTCCTCGGAGCTGAGTTTATGCATAATCGTGTGTCCGGTTACTGCGGGAAACTACAAAAAAAACTATAAACCAGCGAGCAGTAATTTAACGGAAAAAGAAACCTGCAAATTAAATTTTCCCTACTTTTTTTGTAAAAGTAAAATAAACCAAGTCTAATTTAATTTTCTATAAACAGATGTTAGAAATAATATGTATTGTAACAAATACCATTATTTTTTAGTATCTTGAAATTCAGGGCACATTTTATTATTATATTTTTGAAAATATTACGATGACGTTATGTATCCATAGTGTCTTTTGTTTATTGCATATTTTTTTCTTTTCACTGTTGTACAGAATCGACTGGAAAATGTTTGATCTAGAAATTTGTGTTTACAAATATAAGTAGATTTGGTGTGTGTGTGTGTGAGAGAGAGAGAGAGAGAGTTTAGAATAAAATATTTTTGAGATATTTTATTTGGTGTTGGTGTAAGAAATCATTAAATAAAATTCGAATTAAAATCAATTATAAAGTGGTTACTTACAGCCACTTACAGTTTCCAGGAAAACTATAATTTTGGTTTTTAATTTCTCAATATTGTTATACCATTTAGCATACTACATAAAGGAAAGTTTGCTACTAGGGTTAAATTTTGCATGCTGAACTTTTTTGCTGATCTAGTTGTTTCATGAAATCCCCTAAACCAAAAACACATCAGTTAAGAAATTAACCATTGAAAAATTCCCGAAGGATGTACGTACACATTTTATGCTTCATATTTCCCCATTGGATAGAATGAATGGATTTGAATGAAATTTGACACGATGATTTCAGTATATGGGTCATAATTGCCATTTAATCTTTCGTCATAATTGGCCTAGAGAGTAAAGAGATACGGACCTTGCAAGTAACGCATTTCAAACTTTACTCAAAAGGTAGGGAATTTTTTCCACATAATCTGACGTCCGAAGTATCTTAGTAAATTATTTTTTCTTGATGATATCACCCTATAAGCTTAAAGCTTGTGCATGTGATATGGAATTTTTTAGCGTTTGAAAAATGCCATGCCTGACCGGGATTCGAACCCACGACCTGCGGATGAAAGGCTAAGGCACTAACTTTTTACGCTATTTTCTGTTCTTATTCAAACTATTAAAAGAAATGAAATAAAAATTATGCTTTTTTGTCCTTTCTGTACTGATGTTACATTGTAACAGTAAGATGATTCCATTACATTAGTATGTTATTTTGGTTATGTATTCGTGGAATTTCATTCAAAGGTAGTTGTAAATACTTCTTTTCCGACAGTTATCGTTTTGTTGATATTTTTAGACAGGATTATCCGATTTTTATGATGACCTCTCAGTAAGGATCACAGATGCCAATTAATTTTGATTACAATTGATCAAAGGGATAAGTGGAATCCCTTTCTTTCAATCAAAGAGTGATAGAATATTTATTTTACATAATTTGTTAAATGAATATATACATAATGTAATGTTCCGAGCACAGTTGGAAAAGTTATGCAGCACTTTTCCGAATTTTTGTTTTGCATTTACTCGCCGAAAAATTAAAAAAAAGTCATATTTTTCCTTAATGTTAACAGTAAAATATTAATTTAACGACGAAAAAATGTTACACGTTTGTTGAAAAAATGACAAATGAATGTTTTGTCAAGTGTAACTAAATCACGTTCATGAATTTAGCGTACTAACAACAAAAAGCTTCAAAATCTTCAATATTTTCAGCTATTTCTAGAGTTGTGATTTTTTAATACAGGTCTAACCCAGATGTTTTACTTTTCTTATCCCCCAAAACACAGAATATAATTTTAGATAAATCGTTCGTATCAAAAAGCATAAATCGTTCCAACGAATGAATTGTTCGTGCTCTGTACCCGGTGCACCACCATTGGTCCCTTCTGTGCCAATAGCAACTAAAATATACGAGAACATGCAAGAAACAAAAAAGAAACAAGCACACACACGAACGAACGTCATCATTTTTTATGGGGAGAAAATCAAGCCATAGAAAAAAATTTTAAGAAATTTTTCTAACTATTAATGAAACATTTGTTGTTTATTTAGCCTATTTTTTTTTACGGAAGGAATGTTTAATCAACTTTTCTATACCTTGTACTCCATAAAAATGGAATAATAATAATCGTATTACATTTTTCCCAGAATAGTAAATAAAGGAAAACGATAATTCTATAACAATATTAGTTCACAGAATTTTGAATTTGCTTATGTTACAGATTTTTACGCTATTTAAAATAATTTAAAACTTAATGAGTTTATGCATATATCACCCATGTTTATGCATCTTCACCCAGAAGTTTTTTTTTGTTTTTTTTTTTTTAGAAAAATCAATCAAAGTGAGAAAATTTGTTAGAAAATTACAACGCTAACATTCTTCTGTTTAAATAAAAGACTTGTAATGATAATAACACGGTAATTGAGCTTAAGATAAGATGTTTAAATTATTCCCCTTTAATAGTTTATATCTTATATTATTAGACCTTTTTACATATTACGTAAATCATCAGCACAGTGTTGTATTTCCTCCTTATTTTATAAATATATCTATTTCAATCTACTCTATACATATATCCGTTTATTTTTTTCCTCTCAGCCGTTAATCTAGGAAATGATATTATTGCCCTTAACAAAAGAGACGATAGGATCTATATTAATCTTTCATATAAAAAAAAATTATGGGTTTATATTATTAAAACAGTATATAATCAATTCCTATTTTTAACTTATTTAACATATAGAAAATTTCTATTTATATTTCAAACCAGTAACTTAATTAGCACAAAATATTTATTTACATAATGTACCGACTAGTTTTTCTAAATTACATTTAATTGTAACGCTAAATAATTTAATTAAAAAACTAATTAAAAATAATTACATAGTTATATTCGTTTATAGTAGTAATTACAAGCCAGGTATTCACAAACTAATTTCTGAATTTTAATCATAACTAAAATTTACTATTAAAAAACCAACCGATAAAATAAGGTAGCTTATTTTTGGAAAAGAAACCAGTATCTTCTTTAATGACAGACGCAATTATTTCATTGAACCAGTCGTCTTGTTACATTCATTAATTTTAGCTAGAAGCACAGGCAGTAACAGTAATAGAAGAAGGAGCAACTCAATTTCGCGGTATTAGTGATTGCGCTCTGCGACTCAACGTCACTTCCTGGCGACAAATTGCACTGTAGATCGCAACCTGGCTAGATTTAATTTGTGATGTCACTTGTGATCCGGCGTAGCAGAAACTGTAGTAATCTTCTCTGAAAATGATATCTACCAACTGTAGCGCTTGCGACTATTCTTTATATTTATATAATCAATAATAGATATAAGCAATTGCTATAATTCCTATATTTAAATAACCGTTTTATTTAAATAAATGTAAAATAATAGACGCAAAATTTAAATCCGAGTTACTTAAATATATATATAAAACTCTAAATCCCCAGTAATTTGAAAACGTTAGTCTATCCCGCATTTTTCCATTATAAAATAAAACAATTAAGACAGAACGGAAGATCGTAAAAGTTTAGTATAAAATGACATATTAATCTTGAATCGGTTATCTTAAGTATTTATAAAGGATTTAAGTAAAAGGAAATAAATAAAATTAAACAAAAAGGAATTCAAGTAAAATACGAGTATATAAAATAAATAAAACATTACTTTTGAACAATACAAGAAAATAAATTTTGCTTCAATTTATGAGATTAATTGCAAAACAAAAATAATTTAAAAAATCATTTCTACGAGTAGTCCAAACTGGAAGAAAAACGCTCTATTACAAAATGAATTAGTTGCAAGTTCACCCGAAAAAAGATATACATCTTTATTTTAATTTTTAAGTATGGTAAATATATAAATTTCTGTCGAAAGAAAAAGTTTTACAAATTTTTTAATAAATTTTATAAATCTGGAAAGTTGTTACTGTATGTAGATCCTTTAGATTATTCTAAAATAAATTTATTTACAATTTTTAATGTAATAAATTTTTCAAATAAATATCTAATTATTTTGTTATATGAACATCTATTTTATATAAAAATAAAACGAATATAATAACACTTTTTTAAAATGCCTTACGTTGTATAATCGAACATATTGTAGTGTGTGATGTGATGTTATTTTGGTTGATTCGTACTACAATGCGTTTGGAAAGTCGCTGTGAAGTATGCTTTAGAATTATATGGTGCATTCTATTCTTTCGGCGTTAGGTCGATCGTCCAGTGGGCGTTGGTCAATAATAAACCAAAACGTCAATCATTAAGTTGTAACTGAAAGTGCTTCGTATCGTTTTGTATTGTTTGTTTTTGGAATCGATAGTCACTTTCAACAACTTTTATAAACAAATCCAGTTATTTTAATATCCGTTTCTATAGAGTAATGAAATAAAGATACAAATTAAATAATTAAGAAAGTTTCGTCATTACACTTCCCCAATTCGAGTGCACAGCAATTTTCGGAACGCTCTTTATATCATAGTATTTCTTTTTAATTTCAGCTAGGACCAACCAATATCATATTAATTTTAAGATTTTTTTTTAATTTATTTCATTTTATTTTTTTTGTAACTTCAACAAAATTGTTATTTATACTGCTTTGTATGTTCTTTCTTTTTCCTGTTTAGCCTCCGGTAACTACCGTTTAGATAATACTTCAGAGGATGAATGAGGATGATATGTATGAGTGTGAATGAAGTGTAGTCTTGTACATTCTCAGTTCGACCGCACCTGAGATGTGTGGTTAATTGAAACCCAACCACCAAAGAACACCGGTATCCACGATCTAGTATTCTAGATACATTTGTATATGTTACATTTTGATTTTTGTATTTATATCTGCTAATTCCTTTATAGCTCCAATGTTCTAACAATTAAATTTAAATCTAAGATTTAATCATTTTTATTGTAATTATATAACATTTAAATTAAAAATATTAAATATACAAGAAAAAAATTGAGTCAAATTTATTGACAAATTTAATCCAGATATATTTTATTATATCTGTTCACATTCAATACAACGTGTGTCAGAATAGCAGAGAGAATTAATTTTTATTATCTCTATTGTTGTTAGCATTATTTGTTTCTAATTTTATCTAAGATTAATTTCATTTTCAATTTTTCACTGTTTTCTTGGATAGCATTTATGGTTCTGAGTTATTTAATGTGTATGTATGTGTGTGTGTATATATATGATATATGTATATAATCTTGTCACTAGCTGAAATCTTAGTACTGTAAGACATGTATCGTGTAATTAATTTTGAAATCCACACTTGACCATTATTCAATAAATGATTAGTTTATTATTTTACGGACTGAAAATAATTGGTTGGTAACCTCCAATACAGTTATTACTATAGGGAATACATAGTTCCTCAAGATTATGTAATAATTGTTTACTTGTATTATTTTACTTCTATTTTATATTTTTTGGTTGTATATTTACTAAGCTTATGTATTAAGAATTTATAATTATAAATAATTTCATTCTCATTAGTAATCTGTTTATTTTGTGGAATAAAGATTATTATTACTTTCCACAAAATTTTGTTATCAATAATAATCTGTTCTCATCCTGAATAAAAATGCACGTCTTATCAGAAAAATTATTGACAGGGGGATTAAGAGTGGTGTTGTTTGATCCTTTCCTATGGAAGAAATTATGAAGCTAATAAAGTCCTTTCTGAATATCCGTTCGTTTTTCTTATTCTTAATTTTAAATGTACAGGTGTAGATAAGGTCTTCGCTATATCAGTACTAATGCTGTTCGTAAAGTTTTCGGAATGACCAAATATACAAGATTTTCAAAGTTATTATTTTTTATATTTTTCAACATAATCAACTTGCGACATTAACATTTAGACCAATCACATTCCAACAGTTTAATAAACTCAGGATAATGTGGTTTGTGCAACTATCCTCCGAATAAACGGTAGTCTGACTTTAAAACACATAATTTGAAGCGAATCATCGTACACCGAGCCATTTCATCAGATTTGGAAAGAGCAAGCAATCACTGGGAGTCATATCCGGCAAAAACGATGTCCGTTGAAGCACTGCAAAGCGTAGGTCATGGAATTTTGCAGAAAAACTCGAGACGTCTGTGCAGGCGCATTATCATTATGAAAGAGCTCTTACCTTTTGCACATGTATGGATGTTTAGCCTGAATAGCACTATAATCGATTCAAAAGTGAAGCGTAATACTTCCCTTTTGTTAGGTAGTCGATGAGCACAAAAAAAAAACGGTAGAGATAACGTTTCTGTAGATGGAAATATTTGTGACTATCTTTGGGGCAATTTCACCAGCTCCCATTTACTGTTTGGTCTCTGGCTTGAACTCATGTTTCATATCCTATATAAAACGTGGAAGAAACAATAAAACCCCGTTTAAATAAGTCTAATCACCATTATAAATTATTAAATTTGATGTTTTTTTCCGAGGATTAACATACCCGGCACCCATCGAACGGAAAACGTTTTCACATCAAAAAAATCGTTTAGATTGTAGTGGAGTACATTATTCTGTCGATATCTACACTAGTCTATCTAGTGTTCTATAGATATATATGAAATATCAGCTAGCTGATACTGCGGGAAGGCTGACCACTTCAGGAAGGACTGTTGCCGGGAGGCCAGATGTTCTTCCTGTAATGTTCATGGACATGCCCCTGGAGGCTGGGGTTGCAAAATTACCCATGCGGTATGAGGATCGGCTGCTGCTGAACTTGGATACCACGCGGTTTCGGTCTGGGACAGCCCCGTCCAGGTGGGGTGGGATGCTCCAGCGTCTCACTTTCGATGATCGGACGGGGACTCCTTCCGCAGACGCCGGGGAAAAAATTAAGACCGTAGTCCTAGTGAGGGATCCCTTCGGGGGTTCCCCATTTGAGGTGTGCCAACGTAAAATCGGGAGTCTCGGAGAGGATACTCCCTCGGAGTCTCCCTATTTGAGGATAGAAAAACGAGACCGTGTCCCGGCTGCCTGGTTGGAACCTTAGGAACGGCATAGCCGGCCCAACATGGTTTGGGGCAATGGTACCCCTCGGAGCTGATTTTCTGTTTGAGTGTGTGTCCGGTTCTGGGAGACGGGGGAAAGAAAAAAAAACAAGTACTTTTCAGGTAGCGATCATTTCATACGGAATTGTAGAGTTTTATGATTATTTCGTCGGTCGTAGTGGATTTGAGCGTTCCAAGCGTTTGTCGTTTTGAATAGATGTACGACTTAGGTTTAAATTTAGCAGTCCACTTTTTACCTTCGAAAACGAGGGGGAAGAATCCTTTAAAGTGGAATCTAATTCTTTTTGTAGGTCAGTCGGTGTAAAATTTAAAAAAAAAATCGTTATAACAGTACTAATTTAAATTTTATCCATTTCTCAGAAAATATCAAGACCTGTTTGATTTATTCAATCGCTAGAAACAGTCCACTGAACCCACGAGTCTGAATCTTCGTTCTATCTAAATAATCATATTCGGATAAACATCACAGTCCCTTTGCCATTCTTGCTTCATCTCTGTGTCAGGCCTAAAACTTTCCTAACCCTGGGTTTAACGGTACGGAGAAAAGTATTGCGCCATTAGTATGTCCAAGTAGAGACGGGGGGGTACCTGGAAAACCGTGTGGTGAAATGTCTTTTTTTCCTACCCATCAGTGCATTATAAGTCTAATTGCCGAAGACATGATCTGTAAAACTTCCCATGCTCTTTCAAAATACAATTTAATTATTCTGTATTTCAGACGTTACTGTTCAAACATTTTTAACGTAAACAAGTAATTTCAGAGCTGATATTGTGCTATAAAATGTTTTTACTTAAAAAATTATTGAATTAATTTTTTGTAAACTATTTTTATGTTACAGAACGTAAGCAAAGGATCACATTAAATTCATACAACATGTGATCGGTACAGTAATAGTGAATTTATTACTTTAAAAAACAAACAAAATAAATAGAACTTTCATTATGTATGTGTATAAATATGTATATACAAGACCATATATATATATATATATACTTTCTTTCTTGGTAAATTATCATAATTTTTTTTTTATTTTTTATTAAATTTGTAATAATGCGTATTACAAATTTATGCATCCACTTTCACAGTTTTTTCATTTATCAGTTCCAACCGTTCTAACAATGTCGTCTCCATTTTCTCTATGCTTATCTACGCCACCCATCTCATTTTTTCCATAGCCTTTACATCACCTTCTTTATATCCATGTGACACATGTCCAAGACATTTATTTTTATTCCCCATTATCTACCTCTACTCCTACCATCTTTATTTCGTATATTTTTTCTTTGTCATCAATTTATCTTTCTTTCAGTTGGAGACCCTAATTCTAACAACATTTATTTTATGTTATTTTTATCATTGTTCTATTGTTTTTCTAACGAAGTATGTAAATTATGTTATATTACGTACGACTGATACGATAATTTGAATTAAATAACGAGTAAAGTGGAAATAAATGAAAATAAAATAAATCTGAATAATTTAAAAATCAAGAAAATAGATAATTTTTTAAATCAGTTAAATACTTTAATTAATGGCAACTAATTAAATTGCAATTTACTATTTATTAGAAAATCATAATTAAATCAAATATTTTTATGTTTTCAATAATTAATCGAGTAATTAATCAACTAAATACGCGGAAGTACAACAACTAAATGAGGCGGATGCGGAAGCATTGTTATTCCACAGCGAAAGGATGTATGTGGTCAGTCAACGAAGGGCAGATGGAACTGCAGACTGAACTAGGACCTCCAGACATGACTGGACCACAAACACGGAGTACGATTCGACCCAGTTTCTTGTCGGTGAAGAGTGTTTCAAAGCGTATCTGTGCACGCGGACATTGAAACCCGCTTCGGAATGCGACTGTTGCGGGTGGAAGATACTGCAGGACACACGCAGTCGATTTAGATCGGATTTTGTAGCATAGGGAAGAATGCCAGAGAAAATTCTGTGTACTTTCCTTAAATAACATCGAGGACTTTTCTGTGAACCGAACGGTAGGCCTGCGGTGTCCAAGATGTTGGACAAGAAATCCATATGAGTTGGTGGAAGAAGTGGGAGAAGTGCAGGGTTGAATAATTCCCCCTGAGTCTCCCTTGCAATTGTGTTAATAAAGCAAAGTGGTGTAACGCCCAAAACATACGAACAATAACAATTGTTCTTACTTAGAAAACAAAACGTATCTATGAAATGAAAGAATGGCCAAATGAACAACTACCGTAAAAAATTCGTCAAACAACCAGCGAGACCTTTTCTTTTAGACCTACTTAGAAAGGAAAATCTTGTTTAAAACATTAAAAAAACAGAATTATTATCATCTTGAAACATTTTAATGATTTTAAAACAAATTATTTTTTTTACTATATTAATTTCCAAATTATCTCTTTGCAAGGTAACATGTTTTGCCGTTTTATATGTTGCTTTTTTAAAAATAAAAACTATATGTTTTAGGTAATTTTTTTAGCAATAGCGTTCACTAATCATTTAGTTTAAAATAAGGCTAATCGAAAGATTGTAAATTTTATTTTCTAAAATATTCCCTGAAAATTTTACAAATAAATTGAACTTTTATCTTAAAAATAAATGAACGTAAAATAAAAAAATACATTTTAACTCCGTCATCATAACGTGGTAAAATAATCTTAAATTACTATTTCAGTAAATTTTTAAAATAGCCGTATTTTATACAATTAGATATCCTAATTTTTATTGCAAAAATTATTTATTATTTATCATAATAATGATAAAAAAGTGTTATCTAGAAAAAAATTGAATAAATTATATATATTTAATAAATTTTAATAAAAATCTTTTATATTTAAGTATAAACATTAATGAATAAACACACCTGATGTTGCTAATGTGTAAATGAATTCGTTTTTTACACCTTTACTGTAAAATTATTAATTTACTCATGTCAGTACATATAACTATTATTATTTCTTTTAAAAACGAAAAAATTAATATTCAACTAGTTAAATACCAGTGCTGCTGAAATTACAATCCCATTTGGTTTAGCATAGTGGTATATCGTCGTTGCAAATCCGCTTTTTAAAGGCTGATTTATGAAGTGGAGAGTTCTTAGGTTCAAATCCTAGTAGGTAAATTGCTTTTATACGGATTTAAATGCTAGAAAGGGGGATACCAGTGTACTTTGGTGTTGGGGTTCAATTAACCATACAACTCAGGAATAGTCGGCCTCAGTTTGCACAAGATTACACCACGCCGTACATATAATCCTCATCTCATTGAATCACGGGGTTGCTTACTGCTGTTTAGTTGAACAGATTGCAACGTAAACATTAACGACAAAAAATAAATAAATTCGTATTAAAGATTAGTTAACAAAATTGGGCAGGACTCGAGTAAATTAATAGTATTTCCGGAATAAAACATTGTAATTCATTAGTAGCCGATTTATTATAATACTAAATAAAATATAATTTAAATATCTAGAAATTTCTGGGCTTTATTTAGTCAGGTTTATCATTTTTCATCTTATAAGATTGATACCAAAAATAATATTTCTATTAATTCTTCTTTAAATTTCAGTTATGAAATACTGAATGACTGACATTCAGTTGTCAATCTTTTAATTGGGCACCCGCACTGGAAAGAAAAATTAAAAGAATAAAGATATAGATTTATTATTTTACACTGAATTTTTATACAAAATTTAAAAGACTTAGGAGGCTGTAATAAATCAGCAGACTTTATTTTTATTACACGACCGCCCAAAAAGTGTGTAATGCATTTAGGGTGTATGTATGTATATTTTTTCACCGTAGCGGCTCAATGCCCGAACCGATTTAGATATATGACCTCGCGTTGGAATCCTTTCGATACCGGGAGTGTCATATGCTACATAAATTTTTACATAAAAATGAAATGTTCGTTGTTTGTTCAACTCTTAAATCTCCAAAAGTTCTTCACCGATTGCTTTGAAATTTTGACACAACGTTGCATTTGAATACGCGCATATTATATATACTATTTATATACCTAAGATGTCACACCTGTGACAGGTAAAAACATGTTTTTTTTTTTTAAAAACAGCGCAATCTGTTGGACGTAACAGCAACACATGCTATATTTTATATTTTACGATTCCATTTCAGTGTTTCCGAAATGTGTGTCCACTATAAGCTAAAAAACTACTGGACCTATTAACGCGCTGGGAAAAAGGGAAAAATCGGAAAAAGAGAAATCTAAAAAGGGAAGAAGGGGAAAATGGAAAAAAGGATAAACGGGAAAACAGAGAAAGTTAAAAACGGGAAAAGGAAATGGAAAGGGGAAAGACAACAAAAATAAAAGGGAAAAGAGATAAGGGAAATATAAATGGGGGAATAAATGGGAAAAGGGAAGAAAGGGAGTTAGGGGAAAGGGAAAGGTTAAATTTTGTAAAATTCCGTAATTTTCATTTTTTAATGTTTTATCAAACTTTCAATTGTGTTCATTTAATCTATATATATATATATTTTTTTTTCAAATCTAGCAACAGCGTAGAGCATTGTCGGGTCTGGTAGTATATTAATTTCCACTACTATATATATATATATATATATATAATTACTAATTACTAATTACTACTATATATATATATATATTAAATTTGGGATTTGAACTGAATGGTTCAAATAAATCGAACGAATAATATTACAGAAAATAATACAATTAAATTTACGTAAAATAAAATATAATTTAATAATAAATTAAAAAAATTTCTGTTTAGAAAAAAATTCTGTTTAACAATAATGGGCTTCCCCTGGGGACTGTGTGAGGCCCAATTGGTGAGGTAATGGGAACACGTTGTGCGAAGCTATACTAATCATCACCATCAACTGGTAACAAACGGAGCGCGCCTAGAGCGCTGATTTGAGAATTGCAATAGGGTTCTCATATAATATCTCTGCAAACAACGGTCCGATTTTCAAAATTCAAACGGAGTATTTACTAGTATAATACAAAATCACTACGGAACCAAACCAGAACAAAAATTACTCAAAAAAACTCGAGTGGCCTGCGCTACGCCCTGACTAGCTTGAGCCCGGCGACACAAATAGTCTTCGTACAGTTTGATATCAGAATGATTAGAGACAATGCTGTCGGCAACGGATTGAGGATCGAGCCCACTACTATCGGAATTTTATGCTTTAAGCGGACAGGGAAAAGTGGAAAGGCGTATACTTCCACTAATATTGTGCTAGGCTGTGACAGTGCATAAACTTCAAAGAACTACCATAGATAGAGCTGTCGTTTTTGCCAAGAGTCATGCCTACATAGCACTAAATCGCGTGAGAGAACTGGCGAGTTTAGCCATTAGTAGTTGTTTGGATTCCAGAAAAGCGCTATATGATCTGCATAATAAAGTTTCTCGAGGAACTCAATCGCTTGAGAAATCTGTAAGTTTAGACTGATACACTCCAATTAAATAAAAAAAATTTAATTTTACAGTTTCCTCATTTGGCTCAGTACGTTAAATACGTTATATACATAAAAAAGTATTAAATAATAAAATCAATCGCACAAATTAAAAAACAAGACCAAAAAATAAATTTAACTAAAAAAACGACAATAAATTGAACTAAAAAAGGAAAACAAAGCAAGGAAATAAACGATTAAATATAGCTACACAGTATTTAATTAAATAAAATAATTGGTGATCAAGCAACTTTCTGGGAGTTTTAATTTTTTTAAATATATTTTTCATGTTGTAGAAAAAACAGGAAGGTTCTCTAACGATTAAGTTCTCACCAGATCTTACATCGATGAGAAAATTTTCCCCTTTAACGAAACTATTTGTCGATGGCGGTCTTTAATATAGAATAATTACTATTCAGAGCTCTTCTAATGTAGCACAATTACACTTCACAGCCAACCGATTGCATTTAAATATTTTGTACAAATTCAATATCCGAAACTATTACCCGCACGCTCTTTAATTATCTTATATTAGTAATTATCCTATATTAAACAGCAATGTTTTTTTTTTGTTAAAAAAAAATTTG
Organism: Lycorma delicatula; assembly: GCF_047948215.1. Lineage (NCBI taxonomy): Eukaryota > Metazoa > Arthropoda > Insecta > Hemiptera > Fulgoridae > Lycorma > Lycorma delicatula. The sequence goes on along the minus strand of NC_134459.1, from coordinate 166,477,205 downwards.
TTTTTTGTTTTTAATTACTTGTATTTTTTATTTTTTTTAAATAATTATTATTTTTTATTTATTTTTAATTAAAATAAGGTCTACAAAAATGCGGTCTCTAAAGCTACAATAAAAAAAATTGTTAGAAAAAAATTAAAAAAAGCTCACTAAAAAATCTGCGGATTGATATCCAACGTTTACTACAGAAAAACGAGATTACTACCGAGCACGATGTAAGGATATCTGGAAGATGGGGAGATATACTATTTTTTGGCTTTATTTTATTCGGATAAATAAATTATAAAGGGCAATGATGATATAATTTATGAGTGTAAGTCATATTAATTCAATTTTTAATAATTTTTCTTAAAGATTTACCTAAAATATTAGAGTTAAATCAGGCTATAAATGTCATTATACTGTAAAAATTAATCCAATATTAAACAATGATATATCAAAAGAAACCTTCAATTCGTCAACAAAGGCTGTTTAATTTTTCGTTTAAAATTAAATCTAGAAGTAACTTACTATTAAAACGATGAAGAAGAATTGAAAATGTAACAAAAGTATGAAAACGTCCTAAATTTTTTAAATTTTTGAAAAAGTGTACAATTATATTTTTCTAAATTTTTGTTTACAATTTGTTATTCTTTCGTAAGAAATTTAAGTAGATTATATCTCATATAAACTCCTTAAAAAGGAATCCCCACTGAAAATCCTCAAAAATTATACTTTAATCTATATAAACTTCTGAGGGCTGAAAGCTGTAATTACTCAACGTACTATGAGAAATAGTAGAGAAAAAAATAATTTGAATCATAAAAGCAGCAGATTGATGGAACATTTAAAAAAATAAAAATAAAACTAAAAAAGTTGGAACAGTAATTGAGAGGAAGGGAATAAAGAATTAATTAATCCACAACATTCAGCAGGTGTAATTACACTTTGGAGTTTCTAAAGTCCATAACGTGTAGCCTCTTAAGTCTTCTAACATCCTCAACGCTGTCTAAGAGGTTTACTGCCAAGCGTGGTCATTTTAGCCGAAATTCTTACTTCAAATTAAAACGTCCTATTTCTTCCTTGATGTACCGTAGTCCCAAATATTCGTGGAGTTCACAGTTCTTAGCAAACCACGGCGCTTCAGCTGTACAATTAGCTAGTTTATTCTGAAACCGCTATATAATTTCAGCATTTGCCTTGCTGATCATGTCCCATAATTGGACGCTGTATGTCCATATTGATTCCAAAATTTCTGAGTATAAAAGTAGTTTATTGAACAAAAATAACTCAGACCTCCTGCCCAGCAACCAGTACATTTCCTTTAACTTCAAAGTCGCTTTACCTTCTACGTCAGATGACAATCAAGGTGAAGACAAAGATACCTTACACTTTAAATATGCGTGATTAAAGTGCTATGAAAGTGGACCCGTGGGCAGTCTCCTCTCCTGATTGCGAATGTCATATGGCTCGACTTAGCTTGACTAACCCTTATCTTCCATGGACCCCACCACCTGCAGATTTGATTTCATTCGGATTGTAGATTTGAGACCGCAGTTGGGTTGTAATCAACAGCCAGAATAGCCGTGCCATCGGCAAAGGAACGACAGTGACTCCAGTCTCAACCGGAAACTCGGCGGTAAAGATATATGTAATTTTCAAGCATAAATATAATTTTGAATGTTAATATAAGTAATATACTCATATCAGTGGTGAAATCTTCTATAGAAACATTTACCTGTAATACTTATAAAATAAACCTTACTCAAATCAGGAATTTATTGTTTTTTTAAAGCCCATTAAAAAAAATTTGTGCGTTTACTGGATTATAATTTTTTTTTAATTCAGAAAAATTTTTTTTCGATTTTTTCAATAGTTTTTCGAGTTATATAAGTAAACGTAAATCATATACAACATAATCTCACATCTTACATACAGCAAAACGAATTTATGGCAGTAACTAGAAGAAGTAACTGACGTAAATATCAAAATGGAGATTTTATCACATAATAAAAATTCACTTTAAAACAAGTTTATTTTTCATCTACAAGAAATCGATCTCTTAAATTATAACAAAAGAGGAAACAGTTAAATACGTTACTCCTGCAAATGTTATATCCATTCAAATAACATACGGTTATAAATAAAGGAGAGGAAATGTTAATAAACTGAAATGTATGACGTATTATTTTTCTTAAATTATAAATTCTAGCGAAAAATAACTTCTATTTCCCACCAACAGAACGTAATTTTTGTCCACCGTGCAGAAAATGAAAACTAATAATATTTTTTGATAAAAAAAAAAATCTAATATACTGATAGCAAAGAATAATAAAAAACCTGAAAACATTTCTTAAAACATTAAAATTTTTCTGATATTTTTTTATTTTTGAATGGTTTTAAACAAATCTTAAAACCGAACCTCAATATATTATTTCTTCTGCTTTTATCACATTTTACTTTAATAAAAAAAAATGTTCAAATGGAATGATAATTTTTTTTTTAATTCTTATAAAACCACTTTTTTAATTGTGTCGTCTAAATTAATACTATATATTGATAATGAGAATAAATCCTGATATTTGATAAATTATAGTTAGCTATTAATTAGAATTTTTAAAAGTAATTAGGCACTCAACGTTTTTTTATGAATTCCTTTAAAGGTGACACCAGGAAATAGTACGTTGTATATATTTTTATGTAATCGTTAAATAGGTTGTTATATTGCAATAACTAGAAATAAGTAAATAAAATATGCAAATTAACAGCTTATCTGCTTTGAATTGGATTTTGAGAGAAAAAATCTGGCTATTATTGAAATAAAAATTGTAAGACCACTGAACTCTTCCACTTTACTCATCTTTTTATTCGAATTATCCAGATTAACTGCTACATAATTTTCGGTTTGATTCGCGTTTTTTTATCGACGGAGAAATTTTTACTTTCTGCTTCTTCAACTGCAGAATTACGTACTGCAGAACTTTGTTAATATTTTTATTTTTTTGTATACATCGACGCTGCCGTCACTGTTTGGCTAGAAACGCAGAATAATTTTGATGTTCGATTTGCTTAAAATTCCTAACGAATGATTGATGTTTATTTTCAAATGGCCTTAACGACTAATTTATATATTAGTTATCGTTGTAGTGTCGGCTTTTAATTGTCATTCGAATCTGACATTATTTAGGACATTTTTATTCCAATTCAAATGTAATCACGTCACGTTCGCCATGAGAAGGGGTGACTATCCAAGTGTGAACACGGATGGTCTCTTGATTGCATAAACAGAGAGTATATCTAGAACTTCTCTTAGATTCGGCGTTTGACCTAGAAGTGTCACGTGGGGATGAAAAGAAAATAACCGAACGCGAAGTATAGGGAACTGCATTTGCTGCGGCGGAGAAACACACACCACATGTTGTCTAATAAAGTTCTGATTTACAATGTTATCCTACGACCAATCTGAACTTATGACGTGGGGTTGCAGGAGATAGTAAGTAACAGTAACGTAGATGTCATACAACGCTTTCAAAACACGTTAACAAGGAGGACAATTGCGGAGGCGCATGGTTCACACGAAATGATACTAAGTTTCACGAATATCTGGAGTTTTCGATGGTTGTGAGCATGTGAGTTTGTAAGACAGCACTGAGTTAAATACCAACAACGTTAAGAAAATCACTTCAACCGCTTAGCGATCAATCTGCTTGATAACAGTGGAGACGTCCGAAGATTGGAACGTCTCCATGTGCTTGATTTAGGGGTTACTGAATGACAGTTTGCAGTACTATCGCCAAATATAGTGATGTTATTTTTGTTTACTTCTTTATTTATTCTTCGCTTGATTATTTGTTTGTTTTTTTATTGAATATTTATTTGTTTATTGGTTTTTATTCGTTAATTTTTTTTTTGTTTTTATGGACTATGAAGTGTTGGCAGGTATATTATTTTTACTAATGAAGATTACTGCTTACTGGAACTATTTTTATGGATTGACTTATTATGGGAGTTCCTTATGAATTCCCTAACACGTGCTTATTATCAAACATTTTTCTTATGGTTCTAATTAAGGAGCCGATTGTAAATATACTAGTTGTGGAACAAAAAAAACAATTCAGTGTCTTTTTCCAAAACGTGAAATTTATATTTTAATATTATTCAGACGTAGACAGTTATCGTGATGTAATGCAAAAATAACGTGTATTGTCTGTTTTATTTGTTTTTAAATACTTTTGTTTATTTTCCGATCTTGTGCAAGATTCAAATTTTGTAAGTTGTTGATGAATCCAAAAGGTCAATGAGAATGCTAAGATTCGCATAATCAGTAAAAGTCATTAAAAATAGTCGATTTAAGGATATATTTTAAATAATGCTTTTAAGTATTCTTATAAATATCAGTAAAAAGTACTCTTTAATGCACAATATCATTGAAAATGTCTTAACGTTTTAAGATCACTCTTGTTAATTGAACGGAACAAGCGAGTCATAATATTTTATGAAAATTTACTTTTCAGTAATTTACTATGTCAAGTGTTGTGCCCCACCCGCCTACTTACGCCAACAGAGAATTTTATTTCTTTGAGTTATTTGTAGGAGGAGAAAAGATTATGGAGGTAGAAGAATTTTGTTATTTGGGAAGTAAAATTACTAAAGATGGACGAAGCAGGAGCGATATAAAATGCCGAATAGCACAAGCTAAACGAGCCTTCAGTAAGAAATATATTTTATTTACATCAAAAATTAATTTAAATGTCAGGAAAAGATTTTTGAAAGTGTATGTTTGGAGTGTCGCTTTATATGGAAGTGAAACTTGGACAATCGGAGTATCTGAGAAGAAAAGATTAGAAGCTTTTGAAATACGGTGCTATAGGAGAATGTTAAAAATCAGATGGGTGGATAAAGTGACAAATGAAGAGGTATTGCGGCAAATAGATGAAGAAAGAAGCATTTGGAAAAATATAATTAAAAGAAGAGACAGACTTATAGGCCACATACTAAGGCATCCTGGAATAGTCGCTTTAATATTGGAAGGACAGGTAGAAGGGAAAAATTGTGTAGGCAGGCCACGTTTGGAGTATGTAAAACAAATTGTTGGGGATGTAGGATGTAGAGGGTATACTGAAATGAAACGACTAGCACTAGATAGGGAATCTTGGAGAGCTGCATCAAACCAGTCAAATGACTGAAGACAAAAAAAAAAGAAAAAAAAAAGAGTTATTTCTTCCTAAACACTGCGGATTGAAATCCGCATTAATTTACAATTTAACTCTCATACAAAACGGATAATGTAAACATACGATTTTAGATTTACTAGCAGATCTTAAATTAATATTAACGGTTAATACCACGCCGCAATCACAACTACTGTTCCACATTTAAACGTAAATTAAATATTATATCTCTTTGGAAGTCTACGGGTACTCCAGAGTATAGGAAAAAAGGGGTATAGGCGAAAGGGTAGTGAAAGCGTAAAGACGTAGATGGGCAGACGTTTTACGTGGGATATCTGAAAAGTAGTGTAATACAGTGGAAAGAATAGTATAAACACGGCAGGACGTCGTAGGTAGCACAAAAGCTAGTCTCCATAACCATTCTAACATTTTATTTTACAATTTTACGCAAATAATTTTAATTAATAAAATACATAAATGAATATACACAACTATTTTTAAAAAAATGTAATTTAACGATACGAATTAATTAAAGGGGATTAATTGAAGGGAGCCATAAAAAAAAAAAATATTTTTACAATAAATGTATGCCGATATTCTACCCACTTTGTTTTCTACTGGTAAATTAATTATAAGCAACAAAAAATAAATAAATGCAAATGACATTGTAGTTAACGTTCCTTTACTTCATATAGTAATAAAATTTTTCAAAGTAATTTTAAATAACCTTTAAAAAAGTGAAATATCGAATTTTACGCATAGCAAAATTTGTTTGTCCATTTCATTTTTTTTTCACTAGAAAACGAAAGAATCTATCGTTTGATGTAGTTTCTTTCGTTTTTTTCCAGTTCTTTTTTCTTTCGGACTGTTAAGTTATTCTTTCTTCAGACAATTTTCCTCTGTTAAGTTTTATCTTTTCACCAACACGAACATTTAATTCTAAAATTTTCTTTCTGTTATTCTTTTCGATCTAAACAGTCAAGTCATTTTCTGAAATATTGAACTTTTTGAACTATTCTTTCATCTGTTTAACATAGTCACCTTGATCTTGAACTTTATAATTCTAGAGTTTATTGAAAATCTGTTTCTTTAACCTTTATTGGTCCGTGCGGACCACGTGTTTATAGAATTTTAGTTGTCGTTTTCTTATTATTATTACTTGCAGTTCTTAAATTTGTTTAAAAGTTACTTCAAGAGTGTAGTATTGCTAAAGAATGCTGAAAAACACAGTAAGAGTTTTATACTGTAAAAACTACATATATAATGAAAAACGTTCCTCTAATGGATAGTTTTTTTTTTTTTTTTCGGGTATTTTGTACTTAAGTTTTAAAGATTCTTCCTTATCAGTGAACAGAGGATAAACTTATGGGATACGAATTAATGTAAATCCCTGATTTTTTTTCGGTTCTAAGAAGAATTTTTTTTTGTGTATCAGAAGGCTTTTATTTCCGCAAGAACTGAAAATAGTATGCGTTTCAATCTACCAAGTCGAGAGTAAAAATTTAAATTAATGGTTTTATATTAATAAAAAAATAAAATATTACCATCGGGTGCAAATTTAAAGAAATTAGTGCAAAAAATATTTCTATTGGATCTAGTGCAGTTTTATAGTGAATTTAGATTTAATTTGATTTGATGTAAACATATTTAAAAGAAGATTAATTTAATGTAAAGTTTTAATATTATTTTAATTATGAAGAAAAAAAATTGTAATTTATAACGAAAATATGAAATTGTTTTAATTTTATTATAATCCAGTTTTTAGTTATAATGTATTACATACATTCTTTGTTTATTTCAGTAGATAATGTAACCGAATTAATATAAATACAGACAGATTTGTGAACAAACTTTCACCAAAACAAGTGAATAAGAAATAATCAATATCGTGTTTCCTATATGTAACATCTAAACACGTTTCCTACACTAACGTATGATAAAAGAAAAGAAATTTTGAAATATTTAATTAGCGAGTTATATAATTAATGTTTTTCTTTTAGCTTTTAATTCAAATAATAAATGAACGTTTAAACTAGTATTACAACTTTAATATATTAAATTAATTAAAAATACTTTGCCAAAAAATAATTTCTGTTGTTTTAAATGACGCAAATACATTTATAATACCTTCTGCTTTTACTTGTTTATCTTGTTTGGCCTTAATAGTTTAATTATCTATATATTACAAGAAAACTAATATAACACGTACTCCGCCTTACCCGCGCACAGGTAGGGGTGATGACTAGAAATATGTAGTCTGAAAATGTGTTGCTGTTTTTACGCATAATTTTTACAGTCCACTTTCAACGGCTTCAGCCACATCTAAACGTCTTGTTAACTGGTTTGAAGAAATGAGGTGTAATTTCGTTCAGAATAAATGGTTAAAGATATTATGATCGATTAATGATTAAAATACTTTAATTACCGCCATATTTTTTAATTTGAAAAAGTAAAATTATCAAATCTATTTATTGATTGGTAAATGGTTCTGGGTATATTTATACCAAATTTCATTTAAATATCTCACTTTGTTCGTAAGACACATTTCCGTTGAAAAAAAAAACACAAAATGATTGAAAGAAGGAAAAATAAACAAGGTATGGACTTTTTGTTTATTTTGATTTGAAATCAGTCCCTTAACTTTGTCCTTAAGTTTCCCTTAAGTTAAGTAGGGATGACGGTCCCCGAGTCAACCGGGTGGCGTATTCATTCCGCATTCTGTCGAGTGCGGTACCTAGGGTTCCACCTTGATCGTCGCTTGATATGGAAGGACCATTTGAAAGAGAAGAAAAGGCAGCTAAGCATCAGATTTATTAAGTCTAATTGAATATTATTAATTTTTAGAAATAACTTAATTTGAGGAGATTTTAAGAGCTAGGTAGAGTAAATAATCAAATAAATCTTTATTCTGATCACACTATATAGATCACATCAACATAAGAAATCATAAATATACAAATAAGATACATAAACTACTACTAAATAAACAAACACTGATCGTGGCGGAGTGGTAGCGTCTCGGTCAATAATCCGGAAGTTTCAGGTTCGAATACCGGATCAGGCATGGCATTTTTTATACTCATCAAAAATTACATTTCATATTCCTCCGCACAAGCATCCAGCTTATGTAGTGAATTAATTCACCCGAGCACAAAAAAAAGAATGAACAGTTTAAATGTTTAAAATTCATAATTATTTTAATAGATAAATATGAAAAAATGTTAAAAGTTATGTTACAGAGATAAATCGTGTTCTATTTAATAACTACAAGGGAGAAACATATCACTTCTAAGGGGAAACAGTTTTTTCCCTGAGCTTCCTTATTACAGTATTAAAGAAATGTTCACTTTACTGACCGAGCCATACCTTTACCCGCATTCTTTACCCCGAACTCGCTGTCACGTAAAAATCTTGAAGAGAACCGAGAAATGTGCGACATCGTGAATATAAGGATGACGTGGCCCCTCGTCAAACCAAATTTGAATATTTTTTCCCGTCTTTTGAAATGTATGATGGGCGTTATCGTTTAAAAGAACTACCGTTTGTGGGAGAACCGGGACTTTTTCTTCTTTTTTACGGGTTTTGAAACTTTCATCGGTCTTCGCTACGATAAAAATCACTGAAAATTGTTCTGCATATTTTAAATTGTTCGATTCACTTATAAAAATCTGCACGGTTAGTTCACTTTTTACCGTACTGTTTTAACATCAGCGAGTGAATTTTGACCGGTTTTTACACCAAAACTCTTATCACAGCGAGCTATTCTTTCACGGACTCCTTTCAAACGGACTCGACATTTGAAATATACAAAAGAGGTTATAACATTGGAAACTCTTTTCGAATAGCTGACATCGTCTATGTCAGGGGTGCTAAACTGAAGGTCAGACAGTCTCAGTTTCTTCTAATAATAGTTTTCCCGCTGTTGCCATTTGTCTCTAATCAATATTGAACGGTTATCATCGATTAGTTTTCCTTCTGCTTCTCTCTTCAAGGGTTAGGTTTATAAAACCTGCTTCGACGATGGAATATCTTTACAATGACAACGGATTATCATTAATAATAATAATAATATAGGAACGATGTGTTTGTGCTTCTTTCACTGGACTTAAGACTTCCATAATAATTTTATTGATTCTACTGTATCTGTTCTTAGAATGAAATCTCTTCACTTCCTATGATATTAGTCATCTTTCTCAACGACACTAAATTAAGTCATGCTGTGTGTTTAAATTACCTCCTCGTTTCTGTTGTGCACTTTTTTTTACTTTTCGTAAAAACTGGTTTTCAAATGCTTCCAAATTTTGTTTAATTCTCCTCGTAAGAGTTCGCGTTCTACCGTATAAAGACAATTGTTATGGCATGACATTGTAAAATCACATCTGGGAATCTATGTAAGCATTTTTCTACACGTACTTGTAAATTTTCTGCGTAAATTCTGAAATCAACTAAACTTTTGAAAATAAAAAAAACCTCTTTCAATAAAAATTTAATCGGCAGCCTACGTAATTAAAGCCATAGGTTGCCAATAATGCAGTCATTAGCTACTACTTTGATCTAAAAGATTTTTTTTTAAGAATACCGTAACTTTAAAATTTCAGCACGATATAATTAAATCATAATGTTTATAAAAATTCTAAAAAAAGGGAAGATTAATTTTAGCAAGAAATTTTCGGTCAGAAATGAGAATTTGAACGTCCACATAAAAAATAAGTAAAATTATATAATCAGTTTATTCGGGCTTTTTGGTTTTTTTTTTTTTTTTTAATTAAATTAAACCATAATTTATTTAACGATTGTTTTAAATCATCTTAAAAATCAAGTCATTTTACTTTCCTTGCATCATATAGATCTAGATTTGAGCTTAAAAAACGAAAGTATGGTAACACTTAAAAAATGAGATTTTTTTATATTTCTCGACGTTTCATTACTCAGGGACCCATAAAAGAAAACAAAAAGTGGGAAGGCAATGTACGTTTTGTATCTATGTACGTGTGCTGGCGAGTTACAATCTTAATAACTTTTGATTAAATAAACCGATTTTGATGAAATTTAGTACAGAGACCCGAGTATATGTGGTAGTTTATCGGTAAAAGTTTGAGATCGATATCTTCATGAAGTGGACTAAATAGTTCCTTTGCGGTCAATTTTATCAAAATGTTTCACCAATAACCTCGCTTTAAATTAAGCTCAGTACATGTGTGCATGTTTATCTTACCATTTAAGAAAGCTTTTCGCCAAATTCTCCTTCTTCTAAAAAATCTAAAAAAGCTATCTTTTTAATTATTTCATATTTTTTAAACAAGTTATTTTGTTCCCTTAGTGAAGTAGCAGTGCAAACAACCCCAAAATAAACTTTGGGGGCAATATTGGCGGTAGTGAAGCCACCCCAAGTTTAAAATTATCAATTTTTTGGAATTTTTAATAATAGTAATAATAATACAATAAGATTTCATCATAATTCATCCCCCTACAAAAAAAATAAAATCTTAGTTAACATATTTTAAAAGAAATTTAATACAAAAATTAATTTATATATACCTAGTTTAAAAAATTTGATTTTGAATTAATTTATATACGTACATAAATGACTGTACATTTTTCAGTGGATTTTTTTAGTTTTTTACATACATGCACGAACGAAAAACATTTTCTTGGAGGTGTTTTGGGGGAGAGAAGAAAAAAGTAAACCCTCATAGATTTTTAAATTTTTTAGACTTTTTTCATGTATCATTATTTCTCCAATTTAAATGTAAGCAACCAGAAAAATATAACGACTTTGTTGTCAGTTTTTTCTATGTTGACTGTCTACAAAGAGTGAAAAAGGGATAACTTATTATTAATTATTTTAATGTAATATAAGAGAATAATACAGCAGCTGGTTCGGAAATTATCCCTGTAATTATGTTACATGATACACATTTTTTTGCTCGTTACTATAGTAGCCATATACGTAAACTACAGTAATCGTATAAGGGGCTAATATTTAGGTTATTAAGGGGCTAGTATTTAGGTTATATTGGGGGCGGGGCCATCTACGGGAGCTGGCAATACGAATCAGGAGCACCTCAACCAGCGAAATTAACTACTTTACAAGAGTTTCGCTTTTAGGATCTACAACAGAATTTTTTATGTCCTTGTATCCTGACGTCAGTAATCCTCTGTTTGTGTCAGTTGCAGTGAATTTTCTCACAATTAAATGCAATATTATTTGTAAAAAATAAACAGTCTTGAGAAAATCCCATACATCTTGTGCCCTTGCGCACGATGCAGATTTTCTCTGTATGCAGAAATATATTACTTAGACAACAATACCGGCTTACAAGTTTTATGGCCAATCAGATACGTTTAGATTACTGTAAAATATTTTAACTGTCTATTTCTCAAATTTCGCAGGAAGTTTGAGTATTGTATATAAAGAGTATCATTAGCAAATTACCTCCGTGCAATTAGATTACTTTTCCCGTTAGATAAACCTACATAACCTTCATATTGCAAAATATGGAATATATTTGGAATATGCATGGAATATTTATTCTCTTTAATTTGTTTAATTACACCTTCATCCGAAATCGTATTGTTTATATGATAGCAGTTGTCTTAATTAGAGTGATACAAACATATTTATATACGCGCACGAACAAGCAATATAATGAAGGGAGTGGCCAATATTCAACATAAGGATGACATGGGAGGTGAAAATATGAATGCAAAGTATTATGTACTTAATGTTCGGACCTTTAAATAAGTTTATGATTTTTAATGCTCAAACTAGAGATAGATTATAAATAGTCTAGATATTTTACTGTCAAATCAACTATACATTTTTCATATAAAAAAGTTCCAACAAATAACAAACTATTGATTTAAACATGATGATAAGATGAAATCTATGTGATAATTTATCGTTAAAAAAATAATAATTACTAAAATAAAAATATATTTTTTTTTAACCTATACACAATTATAATAAAAATTAAAATTGCTGTACGTCCTTAAGTATTATTTTTTAATTTTCTTAACTAGCAACCCGTTTTTCCTTTCCATTTCCTTAAAGACCATATGTATTAAATACATTTACTATAATGTAGACTACGCCTTAAGATATAAATTGATTTATACAATCCCGTAACATTAAAAGTTAGTGTTTTACCAACGTATTGTAACAGAAGTTTTCAACTTGTTCTACGCTTAAACTTCAATATACTCCTGAAATCTCATTGCTCCTCCTTTAAGTACAGTGCTGTCAAAGTGATCCTATGTGAGCTCAAGCTTAAAATAGATTGTTTATAAACAATTGGTTTGTGAACTCTTAATGGAAAATACAATGTCGAAAGTTTTACTCGAGTTGCTTGGACATGAGAGTACTGTTATTTTGGTACGCATTTATCAAAACTTTTGCTATTTCGAATATTCTAGCGTGTAATTTGTATTTTATTTAGTTCTATACGTTCGTTGTTGATCGGTTCATTGGTGTGTACATATACAGGTTAGCAGCTGCGTACGATTATAAATAAATAAGTTAAGCTCCGTTATACGTATATAAATTTATTCGGTAAATTAAATAAAAAACAAATAAATTGTATTTAAATTTTGGATTTTTTACGTTGGTTCTAAATTAATAACTCATCCCCAATATATAATTTACATAAAAACTTCAGAAAATAATTAAATATTACTGTTTTTTTTTTCATTTTAACGAGATTCTTTTTAATGTTTAATTTATTATATATTTGTTAGGCTTACTTTTTATTCAAAATATTTTAGACTTAGAAATATGCAACCTGACTGAAAAAAAGATTTTGGTAAGATACGTACTGACCCGAAACCTGGATTTCATTAAAAAGAAAAAAAAAATGCAGAGGGACGTCGTAAAAGAACTTCGGAGTTTGTATATTTGTTTAAATATCTGTATTTATTTTTACCTATAATTTCCCCATAGATTTTTAAGTTTATTTCTATCAGAGAATATTTTGTATACTACAATGAAACAGTCTGTATATCATTTTTTTCTACATATTAATACTGATAATTAAAATAAATATTATACAAGTTTTACAATTGTGTGTTATATGAATATGCATTATTCTCCAATATTGATCTAGAAAAATCTAGAAAAATTTGTTCAGTTACAGCTGCTTTCTCTGTGTTTTTTTTTTTAAATAAGAAATCGGTTCTGAAGGGTAAGAAAAATTCCAAGCCTAACCGGTCGAGCTATTTGTTGAATACCTGAGAAAGGGTTTTCCCATTCGACGTATGGGGTTCTCATAAGGAACAAATGAGGAATTTCTGGACAGCCCGTTTCCACTATGTCTTTCGATTAGGCATTTTTTCTCAAAAAGAGTACAGGAGGATATCAAGAAGGGATAACACAAAAAGAAAGCTCCATTTGATATGATTAATGAGAAAATGCTACTTATGTTTCCATTCAAGGCCATCATGTATATAATACACATTTTCGATGGCATTCTTCGCAGGACATGCTTCCCGTCGGTGAGAAGGTGTCGTAAATAATAATCGGAATCAGGTTTACATGTCTGTATTAAGAGTTATATCGTGTCTTAATACAGACATGTAAGCGTGTTACCTATTCTGTCTAAATTATGAGAAGCTATTTCTTTGGAGACTCTGGACAAAGGATAAAGCAAGGACATATTATTTCTAACCAGTTCGGCTTCCAACGTGGTCACTCTACTATTGAACAGACAAAATGGGTTGTTTTTTTGCCACTAGATCTTAGAAAAGAAGAAATATTAGCGACATTATTAATTGTCAAGCAGGCCTTCGACAAAGTTTGGCTGCCTAGTCTGCTCCATAAGCTGAAAGCGAACCAGGTTAAGTATAATCAGTAGTTGTCTGGGTTCTTTGACACTGAGTCGGATGTTCCTCTTGGTTAACCTTTGGGATATGTCATATTATGTCTTCATTGCGGACCTTTTGACTTCAAATCATGTTACGGTTGCTTCATTTATTGATACGGCGATCTTGGCTGTCGATGATGATCCGACTCAAACTTCGGCTAAACTGCAGTCTCCGTTCAATCTAATTAAAGCGTGGCTAAATGGAAAATGAAGGTCATTCCAACGGAAAAGAATCATGTGACGTTCTCAACGAGGATAGGTGAGGTGACTACCCACGGGTCCACCTGAACAGTGCTTACATCCGGCGTGCTGATCATGTACGGGACTACGTCTGCGCTTGGATCGTCGTCTGGCGTGAATAATTCATGTGATGGGAAAAGGAAACAACTGAACATGAAGTTTGAAGAACTACACTGACTGCTAGGCGGTCAGTTAGTCGCAGTTGTCAAAATCTAACGAGTAACTGCTGTACACAGTGATTCTGAAGCCATGGCATCCGATTTTGGGTTACAACAAGCAACAGCATCATTGAAATTATTCAGCGATTTCAGAGGCAATAGTTAGGAGCATAACGGAAGCCGCTGTGGTTTGTGAGGAACAACGAGATCAACGACTACCTAGTATTATTTACTATACGAGCACGTTAGCGAAGAAATCCAAAGTTTGGATTTGAAATACAAAGTGAGGCTAAACGAACATATGAACCTATTTAGTTGTGTACCTTGTAGACAATGGCTAGGATTTTAGACGGCTGAAACAATAACAATATATTGGACCTGAGGGACACTGTGATACTTGGGGTAGAACTTCACTCTTTGATTGTTTTGTATCACATCAATATTCTTTTTTGTGACTTTGTTGACTATGTTGGATTACTGTTTCCTTTCATTTCTTGTTTCCTGTTTTCTTGTGTTACCTTCTGTACTGTTTTTTTGACATTGTTATATTTACTTTAACTTTTTTATTGTGTTATTCGTAGTGCTGTTCTTTGAGCTTAATCAAAGTGCTGTTCTTACATGTACCGGTACACGACTTTTGTGTGCATTTTACGAGGGGTTTTGATGGAATCCTCTCTTCATGCGATTCTTGTAATCTACTCTACTATTTATGGTTTCCGTACAAGTGGAACCGACTGTAAATAAAATTTGAGACAAAAGAAAAATACTCTTAATACAATATAATTTTGATGATAAAGACTTCTTTTGGTCTGGGAATCAATTGAGATTCAAAATATTTAGTAAAGATTTACTATATTATTTTTATTAATGATATACTGCATAATACTGCATAATTTTTAAGGTAAAAAGTCATTTTATTAAAGGTGTAAAATCAGACCAGAATGTTTTTCTGAACATTTTTCCGCAATTCTTTTATTTTTTGCAGTTGTATTTTAGTCATTAATTTTGATTCTATTTAGAGCATTAATTTTGGAAACCTGTAAGATGTATTTGAAATTAAAATCAGTTAAAAGCAATGCCGGAAAAGTTATGCAATACTTTGCCAGCTTTTTCTTAAGTTTATCAGAAGTCTCTGAAATTTTTATAGGAAGATAAAGTACAACACCGAGTTACCCGTTTACGAGTATACGTTTTCTAAATTTTTAAAAAGACATTCTTTTTTAATTCTACATGCGTTAGCATATATATTAGCATATTTTTATATAAATTAAAACATACTAGTAATCTCAAATGGTAATTATTATTTAAAAATAATCTACTTCTTCAACTAATGAAAAATTCATTATTAACTTTAAAATACGATTAAATAAATTTATTAACATTCTACTTTCTCCGGCAAAAGTTTTCAAGAATTATATTTATATCATATTTGTATATAAATATATCCTATAGTAATTATTTACTTAATGAGAATTCACGTTTAGTAATATTACTGTTACTCCACTAAAGGCTGGATTGACCCTCAACCGCTGCTTCCATTTACGTTTAAGTGTAAGACCTGCATACATATTAAATCGTACGTGAATGTGTGTGAGAAATTCATGTTACAACTGGTGAAAGTACCCTAAATCTAATTTCGGTTTATACGGAGGTAAATGCATGTGAAAATACTATCTCGTGACAAGAATCTGGCTTGTTATAAATTACCTTAGGAAGATTAATTAGTTATCGGTTCTTAGTTTTACGCATTTGACCATAGCGTTGTTCAATTATAGGGTTTAACCGCCTTATATAGTTGAGGAATTGGGTTGGAAATAGTAATAAGTTAGGACAGTGTTTCCTAAACTTTTTGACCGCACTACCAGCTACTGGTTTTGTCATCCAACTCACTAACTACTAACTAGGAAGGCCGCCTCAATGCACTGACATTTTTTTATAGAGTAATATTAAAAAAAAAAAAATCTTTAAAAATCTAATCGATATTACTATTTCATTATTTATAACAATCGGCTGTAATATGGTCATTATTTTACATACCTTACATTTTAGTGAAAATATATATTTATGCATTCCAGTTAACTGAAGCAATACTGTAAAGTTCTCACTTTTTCCAAGATTATGAAAACATAATGATTCAGGCTAATATTAGTAAAAATTGATATACGATTTAAAATCTGTTTTATCTTTGATTTTTTATGCTTCATGAATTTAATTGTGTATTTTTTTTATAAATTTGATTTGTAAGACCAAATCCAACCAGAAATCATACAAATTTTTTTTTTATTTCTACATTTAAGAATAAATAAAAAAAATCACAAAGATTTAAAATAAATTATGATTTAGATATGCTAAAAACAGAATTTGATTGTAAAAATGTATTAATTATTTTTAGAAAAAGTTTTCCGAGTTTTGTTACGTTTAGAAAAATGTTCAATAATTTTATTTATCAAAGATATATAATTTTTTTTTTTTTGTAAAAAAGGTTTTTAAAAATAAAAATCCATATTATTTACTTCAAAAAAAATTTATATTCATAGAAATAAACGCAGAACCTTTTAGAAAAATATTGGGGTAGGTTTAAAAAAAGTACGTAACAAAATATCCATTTATAAAAAAAAGTCTCTTTTCAAACTTCTATGCAATTTTTTGTCATCGGTTTGCAGATTTCTACACATTTACCGTTAAGAATGATAATACCATTTTCAATACAGAAACTGCATCACAGTTTTTAATTGCAATAAATACATTAAAAAAAAAAATATTCAAAACCTCTTCATAAATTTCAGGAATTTTAACTTTTACGCAATCAATACATCATAGGCAATCTCTTTAACGAAACTCAAATTTATTTTACAATTCACCATTGGCCGGATAATGGGGTCAATATAATGTAGCTATTATCACCATCATACAGTGATTGGTCCGAATATTATTGTTGGTCATCATGTAATAACATATAATTTTTTTTCCATAATATTATTATAACAAGAATTAACTTAGTTTTAAATAGAAGGACGAATTAATTTTTAGAAAAAAATTGCTGTGGTGAATTAAAATGTAAATTATTTGATAATTTAAAGATTATTCATACAGAAAAAAGAAAATTATATATTCCGTATATATATATACGAAGGTTATTATTTTTTTTCAAGGTCCGATCGGTCACGAAATTAAAACCACAGTGAAAATAAAAAATTTGTTATTTGTAACAAGTACTTACATAGTTACGCTATTTCTCTACATAGTCGCCACTCAGATTTAGACATTTGTCGTAGCGTGGTACCAACTTTCCAATACCCTCGTCATAGAACGGAACCGCCTGTGTTTTTAGCCATGTTTGTCGATGTCTGTGCCAAAATGTTGTCCTCCTAGCTAGCGTTTCATGTGAGCAAAGGGGTGAAAATCGGATGGGGCCAAAACTGGGCTGTATGGGCTGTGATCAAACACTTCTCAACGAAAACGCTGCAGGAGATTCCGGCCGCTGCATGTGCGGCCGAGCATTGTCGTGGAGAAAGACAATGCTTGATGACAACATTCCTCTCCGCTTATTCTGAATTGCCCTTCATAGACGTTGAAAAGTCACGCAGTATGAGGCTGCAGTGATGGTCGTGCCACGTTCCATGAATTCCACCAAGAGAACTCCATTCCGATCATAGAACACAGTAGCCATACACTTTCTGTTGGAGAAGGTTCGTTTGAACTTCTTTGGTTTACTGGAAGATAAAGAATACATCCACTGTTTGGATTGTTCTTTTGTTTCTTCAGTTTCGAAATGGATCCGTGTCTCGTCCCCTGTGACAATTTTGTCCAAAAAATCTTCTCCTTCATTGTGGTAGCGCTGGAGAAACGTTAGGGAGGCATCCATTCTCATTGTTTTGTGATGGTCGGACAGCAACCGGGGAACCCACCTCGAACACAGTATGCGGGAATGAAGTCTCTTAGAATGGTGTAGAGAGCTGACCTTGAAATTTAAGGAAACGAATCATTCAATACAGAAATTGTGAATCGACGATTTTCTCGAATGCCTCATCCACTCGCTCAACGAGATCATCGTTTGACACTCGCTTCCTTCCCTGACCGTCTGCATCATGAACATTTGTTCATGAACATTTGTGCATCAACATTTGTCCTGCTTTAAAGTTCCTGCACTATTGTCGCACTTTGCTGTCACTCATTGAAGTTTCACCGTACACATTACTAATTCGTCGATGAATTTCAGCTGCTTTACACCCCTCAGCCTGAAGAAATCGAATTACCGCACGCACTTCACACTGGGCGGGAGATGCTATTGTTGTAGACAAGCTGCGTATTCGGAACTAAACGAAGTGACGCGGCGTGATTGAAGGCCATACTAGAGACGCTGCGCAACACATATGCGCAAAGGTTCATTCGATTTTTGCACGGTATTTTTTTGCGTCCCGTTCGGACCTTGAAAAAAATAAACCTCGTGTGTATATATATATATATATATACATGGGCGCCAATCTTCCGCAACGGAAAAACGTAATTAGAAAATCCTTGTATTTTATTAAAGAATTAACCTAACGTTCAAGAATCCACGTGGTGCGCCTGGATAGGAGAAGAACGTAGGATATCTTTTAACTAAAGCGGAAGAACTCCCAGTGTTATTACTCCATTTACTGTGAAGATATGGGGAAACCCACCCTTCCAAATCAACTTTAAAATCAAAACCAAATCAGTCTTTAGACATAATGGAAGAGTTAAAAAATCTCATAACTACCGCAAGGAGTAATCTTAAAGGATATTCCCTCACCTTACGCAGTGCAAATAGGACTTCGGATTCTGAGAAGCCTAGACCCTCACGCTTGGAAGCATCGGAGCTTCCTGGAAAACTTTCAAACGAACTTACTAGACTAAATACTAAGACGAAACACTTTTTGGCAACGTTTAACGTCGACATACATAAACAGTCTGGCAAGCTAAAACAACTGAACGACAAGCTAGACGGGAAAAATATAATAACAACAGCACTACAAGAAACTCGATTTAGGAACTAACTTCATATAGCCTCAGAAGATTACAGGATTTACCAAGGAAAACCAGCCATCACAAACAGCGATGGAGTAACCATTTTTGGAACAGCTATTGCAGGAAGAAAAAACATCCCAGGAAGAATAATAAATTTTTCATCTGTATCAGAAAGAATTTCATCACTATCCTTCAGGCCAGAAAATAAAGGATATACCCTCGTAAATGGACATGCCCCAGTGAATAAGGATAATAATAGAGCAAACCCAGATAAAGTAGAAGAATTCTGGGAACAATTAGAGACATTACATCATCTTTCTTTCTTTTTCTGTTTAGCCTCCGGAACCACTGTAAGGCATTACTTCAGAGGACGAATGAGGAGGATATGTATAATTGTAAACGAAGTGTAGTCTTGTACAACTTCAGATTGACTATTCCTGGGAAGTGTGGGCGAACCACCAAAGAACACCGGTATCCACGATCTAGTATTCCAATCCGCATATAATCAACTGCCTTTTTTCAAAAACAATCTTAAATTGTCTAATCTCTGAAGCGGGGAGGAACGCTTCATCGCGGGTCAAAATTCAAACATTATACTATTTTCTAATTTTAATTATGATATTCTATAAAAAGATAGAAAAAAACATTGTTTGCCTGTAGTAGTTTTTTCGAAAGTTTGTATCTCTACAAGGAGATACAAACTTTATCTACAACGAGATACAAACCAAAATGCGCTACAGCGCACATTTTGGTTTGTCACATTCATGCACTTCGTTGCACTTGTACTTAGGTTTCTTAATTAACAGCAATTATTAAAGGATATAGTATTCCTCCAGCAGATGAGCGACCCGGTTGTGGTTTTCCTTCAGACAGATAGATACAGTTGTTTCCAGAATTGTACATAATCTGTGGTAGTCTGATTTGAAAATTTTTTTATTGCGTAAATTTTTCATTTGATAAAACTGAAGTTATAGTGTTGGCATTCACATTTCGAAAGTGACTATTTCTTATATAATTACTTAAATACTTTGTTTGAATTAATTTGATTTTGCTTAGTTGAATAAATCAGCACGGGTAACTAGCTTAATTAAGGAACGACAGACAAAACATCGTCTACTAGAAACCCTGCACATCGTACTCTTTCAGAATCAGAATTTAAATTTTGAATGCAAATTTTCAAAATTTCAGTCAAGATCTCTTTTTCTTACTAAAATACGAAAAATTGCAAGAAAATATGATCCTGCAAATATTAATATTGGATATAATCACGGATATCATTGTTAACATCACGACTTGTCACGATTTGGATGTGTAATGTGCTTTGAAATTCTTTCAAATCAAAGCATCAAATCCTTATTATTGAAAACGCACATTAATTTTAAACATTCAAGTTAGAAAATAACACTAAGGATTATTTTGTTCGAAAATTATTACAAATAAGATGCTTAACTAAAATTATGCCATCTTTTAAAGACAATACTCAAAAATTAGCTGAGGCATCGTTCTTAATGAACTTAAAAATATCAAAGGAAGAAAAAGCTCATAAAATTGGTGAAGAGCTGTTATTTGTTGCAAAAGAAATGGTGACTTGTATGTTAGGTGAGTCGTCAACTAAACAGCTAGATACGATGACGCTACCAAATGGGATCGTGTTGCTTAATTAAAAGCACGGTATTAAACGTTAAAGAGAACTTAATAGCTCAAGTCAAAAATATGGATGTTTTTGCCATACAACTCGATGAAATCATAGATATAAGAAACTACATTCTTGCTTATTTCCTGTGGGGTTATCTTAAAAGTACGGTCTACGAGAATAATCCAGTTAATACAAACCAGTTAAAGGCGAAAATAAGATCGATCTCGAGGGAAATGTGTGGACGCGTTATCAATAATCATCGTTCTCGATTTGAACAGTGCATACAATGCAACGGACATCATTAGACAACAATTTTTTCAGCTCATAAATTTCCATTGTCTGTGCGTTACTTTTTCATAAATAAATAATGACACAGATTTTAGGTTTTTTATTTATATACAAATCATAGTGCCGATACCCTTATTGGCCATCCATTATTTACTCAAAAAGCGTAAATAAATACATCTATTGTCAATTATAATTTACTATACAGTGTTTCAAAATTAATATAGGAGTTTTAAAGCTGTGTAATATTTCTTAATGTTCTCGTAGATTGATTCATTATACATGTAAAATTCATTATACACTTTTAATAATAGTGCAACTGAAACAGTTTTAGGTGTGCGTAAGCTCATAAACTGTTTCTTGTACCTTCCGCTTGAAAGCGCTAGTAGCAAAGATGGCGACTTTTCATCAGAAAGCGTTCTCTGTTTTATAGTTTGCAAAGTGTAAATCTGTTAATTACCGTAAAACTTACCTTCCCTTCTAAGTTCAGTTGTGATCCCCCGAATGAAAATAACATTGGTAGATGGTATAAACAATTTGAAACCGCTGCCTGTTTTTGTGAAGGAAATATTACAGGTCGACCGAGTGTGTCCAAAGACAATGCTGAACGTGTAAGAGAGTTTTTTGTGCACAATCCTAGGAAATCTGTTAGGAAGGCTACCCGCGAATTAGTGACGTCTGTGTGGAGGGTTTTAAGAAACGATTACAACTGCGTCAGTATGGTTTACAGCTGTTACAAGTTCTAAATCCTACAGATTATGTATTTCGTGCTACCTTCGGAAATAAAATGATTCACTATGACGAAGACTTTTTTATCGTGTCGTATTCAGTGACGAACCAACGTTTCACGTTAATAGAAAAGTAAACAAGCATAATGTGCGTATCCGGTGATCAGAAAATCGTCACGAAATATTGTCGTAACCATATGCCAAATTTACAGATTGTTAATTTTTACGGAAGCAAGCGTGTCTGGAATGAACTATTTTGATATCCTATAACTATGTCTCCTTCTTCAACTGAAATACGAACTACAGAACTTTATTTGGCCACAAGATGGTGCGCCTCCTCACTGGCATAACGCTGTTCGTGATTAGTCGAATGAAATTCTCCCTGACTGCTGGATCGATCACCGGAAATGAGATGACAGTGCCGGTTTGCCGTGGCCTCCACGTACGCCCGATCTGACCCCGAGCGATTTTTTCTTTGGAAGTTTATAAAGGATCAAGTGTATGTGCTATCGTTACCGGCTGATTTACCAGACTTGAACACAGGATTAAAGCAGCTGTAGCAGTAATTACTTCAGGTTTGCTGATTAGAGTATAAGATTAACTCTCCTATCGGCTGGATGTCTGCGTTGTAACGAATGATGCTCACATTGAACATTAATAGGAAAAACTGTTTGAGTTGGTTTCATTTCACGTATAATTTATCGATGCAACTTAAACTTAATTCATATCAGTTATGATATTTATCAATTAATATTGAACTTAATATTTATCAGTTACGATATTACAATATTTTTTATAGCGAAAAAATTTATAATATCTGTTTTTATAGTTGAATCTTCCTAACATAAAACTTTTACTTCTACTCGATTTTGTGAATAAATAATAATTTAAAAGTTTTCTTCTCGCCTTAGTCGAGTTATCACAACCAATTTTTAAATACGTTCTATATATATATATTTTATACTTTAATTGTTAAATTAAGCTTTCTATATTTTCTGTTAATTCGTATGAATTGCGTAAAACTGCTTGTTAACTTTTCAAAGGAAATGTATTTCAAAATTTATATAATGATGGACACGTCTGTATTTCTGCATGAGACGGTGTGGTTATAAGTAGCTGTAAAGTTTTATAGAGGATATCATTTTTTAATTTATTTATTAAAAAATAGTTGTAAAAACTGATGTGGACATTACATGACATCCTTATACGCCTATTAAATTAGATATAAACATTTTTTTAAAACGAAAAGTACATAAAATTTTATTTCATTAATAACTTCTGATATTTTTTCATATATATTTCTTTTATTGCTATTATTTATTGTAATTTTTTTTTTACAATCAGAGGTTAATAATTATTAATAAATCAATATATATAAATTTAAAAAAAGTTGTAAAAAAAAAGAAAACGAAGTCTGATTCGAATCAATGTGCCTTCTTCCCCTGGTAAGATCCAAATATTTCAAAATTAAAATTTTATTTTGCTATAACTTTGGAACTAATGAAAATAAGTAGTACCACTTATGATATACCGTTGCAAAGCTTTCAATGAGGGCTTATTACTGCTGCTAAGAAAAAGTCCAAAATCCAAATTGTTTTTGATTTTAAACTTTTTTGGACACTTTTGGTCCAGTCTATTGCAATCAAAAGGGGAGGTGCACAACTAGATGTTACAACAGTCCTAAATCCAAAATTTCAACATCCTACGGCTAATCGTTTTTGAGTTATGCGAGATACATACGTACATACACACGTACGTATGTACATACGTACGCACAGACGTCACGTCAAAATTAGTCAAAATGGATTCAGGGATGGTCAAAATGGATATTTCCATTGAAATCTGCAAACCGAAATTTTTCGCGATCACAATACTTCCCTTACTTCGTACAAGGAAGTAAAGAGTCAACATTAGTTAAATAAAATTCAATAATTTGTTACAGTTAATTAGTATTGCATAATATTTGGTTTCTCTTTCCCAGTAAGTTAGGCACTATCACTCTACTGTTGACCAGAAAGGAGTACGCACAAGAAATTCAGGTGAGTCGACTACCTATTTATATGTAGTTTTTAATAAAATATAATATAATAATAATAGCTTTTATTTTTAATACCAACAGTATGATTTGTATTTTAAATAAAAAAAGGTAACTAATTTATTTATTTATTTAAATTCGTTTTTATAATTCACATTATATTATTTTCAGTGAATAATAATATTAAAATAAAGTTCACATGATAAAAAAATAATTCTATAATTAAAAATAATTAATTGAAAAGAATTTTTTTATTTATAAAGCTATGTAAAACACTATTATTATTATGATTATGATTATTATTATTTATTATTATTATTATTATTACTTCTCTCAATATAATGTAGTAAACATTGTAAATAAAATTAACAACTAAAATTTCAGAGTTCATGAACAATAGTGAAAGTAATAAAACTCTTACTGTCGTAAATTCTTTTTGTAAAAGAAATCTTCACACCTTATTTGTGTCTCAAATCCGGCTTTCCAAGGTTTGTCGATCTTGAAATTATAATAAATTACAATTTATTTATTTTAAATTTAATTCTACAAATGTAATATAATATTTAAATGAAAGCATTCTTTAATCCAATTTGTTTTTTTTAATTATTTTTTGTTGTTTCGACACCAGTCATCGTACGGCCACTTAGAACAAATTTTTGTCTAGTTTTCTAATATTCCTTCATTCTTTTACCGCTTTCTTTCGGCCACTTTAGATAATCGCACTCTTTATTCTCCTTCTGGATTCCTTTAAGTTCTAAGATCCGTTTATGTTTGCTTCCCTAAGGTCCTCTTAACTTGTTTAACATTCGTCTTGTCACCAATACATTCGTCAAAAATCCTCTTTGTAAGTCTGTTTGAATCCATACTTGCCAGATGTCCGTAGAATGAAAGTCTTCTCTTAAATATTGCTTTCCTGATTCTATCTAATTTCCGGTAAAATTTATCATTCTTCCTTAATTTTCAACCATCGGTAGTTTTTCTGGGTCGAGAATTTTCTTTAGTATTCGTCTTTCACAGGTTTCGGTTCATCTATTTTCCCTTGCTTCAAAGTTACACATTCTGCTGCGTATAAAACTTTTTAAAATTATATATATATAAACATATATATAAAATTATATATATGTTTATATATATATATAAAATTATATTATATAATTTAAAATTTATATATATATATTATATATATATAATTTATATATGTATGGCCTGTATATAATTTTTCTTTTACATAATCTGTTTTAATGCTCATGTTCTTTTCATTTTCTCCACTTCTGTACTATTTTGATCGCTACTAAATTGTTATATGCAACTTCTAAAGCGTACTATAAAGATTGTTTTCTTATAGTCTTGTTTACATCTACGTCTTCTATATCGAACTTATATATTTTCAGATCTATTTTTTACCATTATACCGATTATCTTAAGTGGAATTTGTATATTTATCTCAAAAAACCAATTTCCTTTTCAAGTAGTTCCGTTTTTCTAAAATACAATTAAAAAACCTTAATTCTAAAATTTACTAATACAATTAATTTCTAATAGAGCATTAGTTTTATCCTTTTAAATCATTCATTTTTAATTTAAAGTAAAAATAAATAAACACAAAATAAATATTTGTTTTTAGTTTATTTCATTTTTTGTTATTACATTTTAGAAGTAGTGTAATTAAAACAATTTGTTGCAATTTTAGGTAAGGCTTCATTGGTGTTTTAAATACTCATCAAAAGTAAAATGAATTTAAAACCGAAATTAATATACTTTGTGACAAATGAGACTGCTTACGATCCCTGAATTATTAGTGTTGCACTACTCGTCTGGATACTTTTGGTAAACGGTTTCAATCTCTAAAATTAAAAGCCGAATTCAATTTAAAATTATGTATTTAATTTACATATAACGTTTGTTTAAAATACTATAGCGACTCTTATATAACTATTCAACAGCTGAATACTGAAAAATGAGATTTAGAAAATGCTCCTAAATGAAAACGATTTATTTTTCAGCATGAGTTATCCACACTCCAAGCACTCAGGGGGAATCAAAAAACTTTTTTTTATTTCAATGAAATATTAGAAGAGTTGGGATAAATAATTTTAAAGGGCATTAAAAAAGAAAACTATTGATGTAAAACACTTAGAACTACGACACCTTAAATAAAATGTTGATTATTAATATTTTTACACTTAATTTCAAAAATGCTCGTCAACTCATAAAAAAATAAGCCATCTTGTTTTTTTCAAAACTATTTCTAAATAATGAGCTTTCATTATTTAATGGTTTTAATATAACCCGATGAAGTTTAAATAATGCTATTTACTTATGTGGTTTTTTAATAATTTATTTACTTCTAGAAAATACTTCTCGTTTTCCATTGACTGAAATATTGAACTGAAGTATTGAACTGAAATAATAGAGTTGGGATAAATAATTTTAAAGGACATTAAAAAAGAAAACTATTGATGTAAAATACTTAGAACTACGACCACCTTAAATAAAATGTTGATTATTAAGATTTTTACACTTAATTTCAAAAATTCTAGTCAACTCAAAAAAATAACTCATCTTGTTTTTTTCAAAACTATTTCTAAATAATGAGCTTTCATTATTTAATGGTTTTAATACAACCCGATGAAGTTTAAATAATGCTATTAACATATGTGGTTTTTTAATAATTTATTTACTTCTAGAAAATACTTCTCGTTTTCCATCAAAATAATAATACAATATTTTTTAACCACTTTTCGGTCTATTTTTTTAAGTCAATTTATTATTCTCTTCTTTATGTTCAGTTGGCGTTTGACACACTTTCTCCGAATTAAATTCTTTACAAAGGTTTTACGAAATTTTATTTATTTACCGGAAACTTAACGAATTTATTACGTTTATTAAATTGTTACGTTTTATTAAATTTTTCTGATCAAAAACCATACGAAACCTTCAAATTTACTTCTTAATTTAAGAGTCTACGAGTTTCAGTATGGCTTTATTTTAGCCTTTCCGAAGAAATTAGATCAAAAGTATTCGTAATCTATAACTCAAAAAGGAAACGTTTCCAAACAAATGTTTATATGAACCTTTTTCTTTATTCTAACTTGTTTAATATGTCACGAAATTTTAGCAGGTGTTTTTTAAACAATGCATGCTATATACAGGGATGTGCATATTAGAAAAATGTGTACTGATTAAATTGTATATTTTTCAGAAACATGAATTAGAATTATTATTTATTAAAAATTAATTACTGCCATCTATAACATACATATATATGTAAAAAATTATACTTCCTAACTAAACATAAAAATAAAAAAGTATTTCTCTTCAGTTCAAAAAATCTATAAAGTTTTTGGTAACAGTATTTTAATTTATACAAAAAACTTTATATTTGTTAAAACTTTAAAAACCAAATTTGATTTTTTTTTTAACGATTACTATTCGATTAAAAGTTTCCAAGTTCTAGATTATCATGTTTAGATAGGAATTTACTGTCACCACTGTAAATTCTGCAGGAAATAAATTATGTAAATTCTAGTTTAAAACAATTATTAGAACAATGAAACATTTTCATATTTATAATTATGAATATTTATTAAACGATTATACGATAAATATATTTAAGTAATTATTGTATGAAAAATTTACGGAAAATAATATTTTACGTAAAATTAATTACATTTTTTTAAATTTTCCAAAAATATATAAAAATTTTAAATAAAGTAATACAAAACTTAAATAATACTTCCTCAATCTGATTTTGAGATATAATTTTTATTTAAAAAAGAAAAAGAAAAAATGGCGTGAAGAAGAAAAGTTAAGGGAGAATCGCTATATTTTCTGCCAATTTTTTCACCGTTTTCAGATTTTATGAATAAAAATTAACAAAGAAATATTCTACAAAAAAAAGCGATTTATCCCCCTTAAATTTCCTTCCTCACGCCCTTTTTTTTTTTTCTGTTTTTCTGTTTACTTCCTAAGAAGACGTAAAGGAAGTATTGTGATCGCGAAAAATCTCGGTTTTCAGATTTCAACGGAAATATCCATTTTGACCATCTCTGAATCCATTTTGACTAGTTACGGCGTGACATCTGTACGTACGTATGAATCTCGCATAACTAAAAAACGATTAGCTGTAGGATGTTGAAATTGTGGATTTAGGACTGTTGTAACATCTGGTTATGCACCTCCCCTTTTGATTGCTATCGACTAGACTAAAAGTGTCCAAAAAAAGCCCAGAATCTAAATTTTGGGGTTTTTGGACTTTTTCTTAAATGCAGTAATAAGCCCTCATTGAGAGCTTTTCAACGATATATCATAAGTGGTACTTAATTTCATTGGTTCCAGAGTTATAGCCAAATAAAATTTTAATTAATGATATATTTGGATCTTATCTTAGGGGGGGCACATCGGTTCCAATCAGACTTCATCTCCTTTTTTTTTTTAAATATATATATATTGATTGTAAAAAAAGTTGGACGATAAGAAAAATGAAAAAAATATCATAAGTTTTTAATGAAATAAAATTTTATGTACTTTTCAGTTAAAAAAAAAAACTTAAATGTAATTTAATAGGCGTACAAGGAAGTCATGTGCTGTCCAGATCAGATTTTTTAAACATAAAATTATATCAGAAAGTTGATATCGAAATATTATAAAACTTCCTCAATCAACTTTCTCTATTAAAAAATAACGGTGTAAACACGTTCACAAATTTTCCGGTTTCTCTAAATTTTTCACGCAAAAAGAAAATTTTAATTTGTAAACGGCGAATAGCAAAATGTTCTACATATAGGCAATGTCCTTCACTTCTTTTGTAGTCAACCAGTTCATATTTATAATTCATATCTACCGTTATAAAATGAGAAAAAAATTCTATTTTTGGAAATTAAAATAAAAGTAAAGAAAAAATGATATCGACAATTGAAAATTAGAAAAAAAATAAAGATAACAGAATTGAAATTAGAATAAAAGAAAAAAATTTTAAATAAATTTAGGGATTACTGTAACTATTTATACCGAAATACCGTACTCAATACAACTGTAATACATCAGTTATTAAAAATACTACAGTTTTATTATTTCAATTAATAAAGTAGTAAAATATTAATTTGCAGTATAATATTTAAAGTAAAACATCAATTTATTTTATTTTAATAAACAATAAATTATTACTTAATTAAATTTGATAAGAAACTTAGTATTATCATTTATAACTAATATTTAAATATACAAATATTGAACTTTACCGTGAGTGTACAGTACATTCATCCGTGACGCGGGCACAGTACGGTACGTAGGGTTATATCTATATCGTCGATTGATCTGGAAGGATTACGCTAAAGAAAAGAGCACTAAATGCTAAACTTGCACAAATGTTCTGTATCCTTGGTAGACGGTATTATTTGTTCTTGATGAATAAATTGTTGCTACAGAAGGTTTTTCTAGAACAGTATGGAAATATGGTGCACAGATATAGGGAACTACTTTTAATAATAATGTTGAAATCAACCGACGGTTACAAAACAAAGTGCTCAGAATGGTATCAGAGGGGCGGCTGCACGGTTCGATGAAGCGAAAGGGTACCTTGGAGTGCCATGTTTTCGTGAAGATATACGGTGGACCAGTAAAAACTATATATTTTTCTTTTTCCAGTTTAGCCTCCGGGAATTACCGTTCAGATATTACTTCAGAGAATGATACGTATGAGTGTAAATGAAGTGCAGTCTTGTACAGTCTCAGTTCGGCCGTTCCTGAGAGGTGTTGTTAATTGAAACCCAGCCGCCAAAGAACACCGGTGACCACGATCTAGTATTCATATCCTTGTAAAAATAACTGACTTTACTAGGACTTGAACGCTGGAACTCTCGACTTCCAAATCAGCTGGTTTGAGAAGATGCGTTAACACTAGACCATCCCGGTGGTTCAGGGACTACATATCTAAGCTGGAAAAGCGTGCGAATCATCTGGCGCTTAGACGATGATGAGGAAGTAAGACGATTGAGGTGGTTACAGCTCGCTGATATTTGAGAGCTTGGATGATGATTGGAATGAATGACCCTTGAGATGGTACAGTGATTATTATGTCAAAGATAGTTTAAACTTTATGAATCTATACTGGAATTTGACATATGTTAAAACTGATGGTTGACTCTAAGTCAGCGGTCTGATTCTCTGTTGAAAAATCAGTGTTTTTATTGTTTTAATCTGACTTAATATTCGTGACTTTACTTCTATGAGTTTATTATTTGTTATCTATTATTTATTTATATTTTTTATCGCTTCGTTTGTGTGATTATAGATGATACATGTAATTATTTTGTATTTGAGGTGAGCTACCTTTAAATACATCTTGGCCAAAAAACCTCACACGTTACTCTTAGCGGAAAAGTTTACTTATGTTCGCAATCCTTTTGGATTGTAAAAATAAATTGTTTAAAAAAAGTTAATTAAAATGATTTTATTTATTTCAGTTTAATAATGTATTTTTTTATTAATGTCAAACATAAAATCCGACAGAAAATTATATCATCAATTTCCTGCAATTATTCAATTGTTTGTCTATTAGTTTTCATACGCAAATAAGGTGTCAATTAATTTTCAATAAAAAGCTTAACATTTTATTCATTAAAACGTATATGATAAAACAAACGATTACGCTGTTATAAAATATAAATAATTAACTTCGATTTTAAAATGGCGGGCAGTGGGAAAATGAATCTAAATAAAAAAATTAAAGTAAATAGATTTTTATGAAAATAAATTGTAATCGTTTTTCTACGAAAACGTCAATACAATTAAAAGCAAATTTTTTTTCTTTGTTTTTTAACGTAATCTATCTATAAAAATTCACATTTATTAAATTATTAGCATATATATTATTAGCATATATTGCAGGTGAGAATTGGTACATCCCCTCTTTTACTAACTTGGGAGTGGAATAATAAGTTTAACATGTTTTGTTAAGACGTTACGGAAATTTTGTTAGTCACTATATTTGGTTCTAATTGGCATCTTGTTTGGTTAGATTTTATTGTCTACCGACCATCGATATTTTTCTTTCAATAGGTTAGTGAATTTTAATTTTACACGTTCACTTATTTATCTGTGTTTCACATTTTATTCTTATTAATAAAAATAATTTTTTTTTCTTGTTTATAACGACACATAAATATAATAAATTTTAATTTTTTAGTCCTTATATAAGAATATCTCTGTACCTGTGTAGGGTTACTTATTCTGGATTCAAATACAAATATTTGTTTCGTAATCTAAAATTTCGAAAATCAAAACTTTTAACTTCTGTCAATAAATTTTTTCAACATTTTTATAATAATGAATTAAATACCGGGGTAAACCTTAAATAAATTTTGAATAGTTAAATATAGAAAATTTAATTTTAGCAAATTCTTCTGCTTCAGAACGATCTTTTTTTTACTAGACCCCTGCATTCAAAGCACCTAGAAGGCCTCCTGGGAGTGCAGTTAAAAATGTACGGATAGGGTAGCATCCTAACAAATTATTTTAAAGGCATTGAAAAATGAACCTTTTTTCCTTAAAAATTTCAATCTGCGATAACTTTAACCAAAATGGTGGTATTTAATATTTTTCATATTTAGTTTCTAAAGCGGTTTACAGTACCTTTTAAATACCTGCTCAACAGTGAAACATTTAAGAAAAAGTTAAATTTAGTAAATGCTCCTATCTCAAAACGACTTTTTTTATGATACAATTTTATGAGATTTTTTTTGGATTTACCGTACACTATTTTGAAATTACTTGAATAAATTAAACGGTTACATTTTGGAAAATTTTGTCGTAACCAAAATGGTTACGAGAAAACTATTTAGAAAACTATTTTCTTAAAATAGTTTTTTAGATAATATTTTGTGTTTCATTTTTATGTGCTCCCTTAGGTGTGCTTGGGGGGTTCTGATCTCGTAATAAAATATATCGTTTCCAAGCTATGAAAGTAGAATTGTTTGCTAAATTTAATATTTTTTGTTTAACCTTTGAATTTAAAGGTTGCCATGCTTTATTAACAACCGATATAAATAAAGGTAAGTTTGTTTATTTCTTATTTAGCATTTTTAGAACGATCATTAACAGAAATACGTAATTCAAAACTTGGAGATGTGAAAGTAAATATCAAGTTAGCCGTAGTTTTAGTTGGTATGTTTTAGGTGCTAATCTGAATGACAGTCTCTCATGGCAGAAATGAGATGTAAATTAAAAGTTTCAACTGCGTATTATTAAGTCAATAAATATCTCGTTCATTTATGTACTTAAGAAAATATCAAATCAATTTTTTTTTAATTTTATTTTTAGTTTTAATAGAGGTTTAACGAATATTCTCTCATTTTTTTCTTTTTAAATCAGTTCGTTTTATTTTACAATACGTCAAAATAATCAGAAAAAAAAAAATATATATATATTTTTATTAAAATTAAAATCATATCCCATATATGCCAGTTTACATTATTTATCAAGGAAATTAATGATTTAATAAATTTCGATTAGTTTATTATTTAGATAACATAACTTTTTTTTTTCTATTTCTCAATGTTAATAAATTGTGTAAAACTATTTCGTTCTTTATTCTATTGTTTTACTCACTAAAACAATTACGTTTTCTTTTGAATTAATTTGCATACTATACTCAGAAGTTTGTTTTCTGTGTAATTAATATTACAGTTAGTTGTAAAACGTTGACGGAAATGAGTTTTTATTGACTTTAATCGTTTACTAGAATAATAATTTTAGTTTTGTCAGGAAATAATAAAATTTTAAAAATAACTAATTATCTTGACATAATTTCTATTTACATAAAACTAATTCTAATCCTCTTTTTCATTTAATTCAGAAGTATAATATTTTAATAATTATAATTTTATACTGTATGATTTATTAAAAAAACATGCATAAAAGATGTTGCATTTTATATTTTCTTTAAATAAATATAAAAATTATAAAACCTCATCTTTTCATAAAATTCTTTGAATTTTTTAATCAAATTTCTATGACACAAATAAATATTAAAGTAGAAATATATAGGGAACCATATAAATACTATAAAGAGCGAGTCAAAAGTTTGGAGAACACCTTCATCAAAAACTCAACACCTTTAAAACCGTTCCAGATAGAAGAATACTGTAACTTTCAGGATAAGGTATCGGTCAACTACTTTACCTTTTGATGAGAAAAAGAATTTCAACCCCTTCTTGGGGGATGCCCTAGAGATTGTCACGCTTTCTGTTTCTCATGTCTTCTGATTAACCTTCGGAACCACCGTACGGTATATTACTTCATAGGATGAATAAGGATGATATGTATGAATGAAACTGAAGTGTAGTCATGTACAATCTCAAGTCGACCATTCCTAAGATGTGTGGCTAATTGAAACCTAACAACCAAAGAACACCGGTATCCACGATATAGTATTCAAATCTATATAATAAATAGTAACTGCCTTTATTAGCATTTGAACCTTAGAACTCTCGACTTCGAAATCAGCTGATTTGCGATGAAGGGCTGTAACTCAAATATTAAATATGGCAACACCTGTTTTGTGATACATCATTTTAAAGATCTCCTTAAGACAAGAACAATGATACAAATAAAAAGTAATACTAAAAGCTGTCAAAAACACGACAGCTTGTGTATTAGGAAGATTGATTATAACCATTATTTTTTTTTTAGAAAGTAGAAAGAAATTCAGATGAGACTGACAATTTCATGAATATTTAAAAAAATTTCTTGAAACATAAATAAAAAAAACTTAAAATCATTTTACGTGTAATAATAATTTAAATTGTTTAGAATTGTTAAAAATTTAGAATTATTTTTATGATTTTTTTTTTTTTAATATTTGTATATGTCATTTTTTTCAAAAGGAGAATTATACAGAAATGCATATTTTAAAATCATGTAACTTTTTTTTGATAAGGAATTTTTTCTTCCAACAACTTTCACTTTTTTTTTATCTTAAAACTCATTTCTTAGCATAAAGGTTGAACAAAGTTTAATAATTATTTACTGGTATACAAATCAGTTTATTCGTTTTTTGTTTGTTAGAATTCATCTTAAATATGGCAAATTAATAAATATAGCTACCATAATGTATATGGTATTTTTAAAAATAATAATGAGTTTAAAAACTCTGCTAGCGAAATTCAACTTCATGAATATTTAAAATTGCGTTAGTCATTAACAGGAAATATTTATTCACGGAAACAATTCTTAAATTTTACTTTATAATTATTATGTCACATTAATGAAAAACGATATTTTATCACCCGACCGATATTTAAATAATTATCACATATAGTAATCAAAACGTTACTAATTTGTTTATATGTCAACCCGAGAATATATGACGAATCTTATTACATTTTACATTAAATCTATTTTCTCTTACAATTATCATAATTACATAGTTATTTATGTCTAACATATAACTGTAATAAATTTTTAGTTTCCACTGAAACTCATATAAGATGCATAGTAATTAGAAAGTAGATAAATTACAAACATTTTACGATATTGTATGATTTTATGAACTTTCAAAGTAAACAAATAATTAAGGCGTGTAACCTAACGTTAAATCGGTATTTATACCAAGAACACTATAAAACGTTTTTTTTTTCAAAAACTTGAGTTAAAGATGAGGAAAATCAAGATCAATCTTCTTGAAACCGTTATATTATTTCACAGATTTCATTTATTTCTCTTTTAGTTTATGTTGTTTGAAAGTATTCAACTAAACCGATTAAATATTCATGTCATATTTAATAATAAAAGGTAAATGTGACACCTTTTATGGAATGATGATTACCAGTATAAAAACATTTTCGACAATAGTAATTCCTGGAATCTTTTATTCACTTGCATTTTTACATATCATTTTCGATCACTATGAATATAGAATATTTCTTTCTAGGTACACTAAAAGCGTTATATTTTAACTTACATTAACAGATATTATGAACTGTTATAATAACATTACTTTAAAATAATAAAAAAAAAAAAAATATTTATGAACTGAACAGTTAGCTAAACTACTCTAGCATCAAAAATCTTAACTAGAATTCTGTAAAGAAAAATTGAGAGGAGAGGGAAGAAAGGTTAGGAGAAGACCAATTTGGTTTTAGAAAAAGTAGAGGGTCGAGGGAAGCAATTTTAGCGCTCAGATTAATAGTAGAAGGAAGACTAATGAAAAACAAACCGATACACTGGCATTTATAGGCTTAGAAAAGGCATTTGATAACGTAGACTGGAATAAAATTTTCAGCATTTTAAAAAGTTTAGGGTTCAAGTATTGAGAGGGAAGAACAATTGCTAACACTTATATGAACCAACTGCAGTAATAATAATCGAAGAGCATAAGAAAGAAACAGTAATAAAAAGGCAGTCCAACTAGGATGTTCCCAATTCCCGTTACTTTTTAATTTTTAAATAGAACTAGATGTTAATGATCTTAAAGAACAATTTAGATCCGTAGTAACAGTGCAGGGTGAAAAGATAAAGATGCTACGATTTTCTGATGATATAGTAATTCTAGCCGAGAGTAAAAAAGACTTACAAGAAACAGTGAATGGCATGGATAAAGAGTCCTTCGCAAGAACTACCGCATTAAAATAAACAAGAACAAAACGAAAGTAATGAAATGTAGTAGAAATAATGTAGTTGGACCACTAAATACAAAAATAGGATGAGAAAAGACTACAGAGGTAGAGAATTTTGTTATTTTGGAAGTAGAATTACTAAAGATTGAAGAAGCAGGAACGATATAGAATGCCGAATACCACAGGCAAAACAAGCTTTCAGTCAGAACTATAATTTTCTTACATCAAAAATTAATTTAAACATAGAAAGCATTTTTTAAAGTTTGGAGCGTAGCTTTATATGGAAGTGAAACGTGTACGATGTGGGTACTTGAGAAGAAAAGATTAGAAGCTTTTGAAATGCGGTGCTATAGGAGAATGTTAAAAATCAAATGGGTAAATAAAGTGACAAATGAAGAGGTATCGTGGCAAATTGATGACGAAAGAAGCATTTGGAAAAATATAGTAAAGAAGTGATAGACTTTAGCCCACATCTTAAGGCATCCCGGAATTGTCGCTTTAATATTGGAGGGACAGATAGATGGTAAAAACTTTGCAGGCAGGCAACGTTTGGAATATGTAAAAGAAATTGTCAAGGATGTAGGATGTAGGAGGTATACCGAAATGAAAACACTGGTACTATATAGGGAATTTTGAAGAGATACATCAAACCAAAAAATAGGATGAGAAAAGACTACAGAGGTAGAGAATTTTGTTATTTTGGAAGTAGAATTACTAAAGATTGAAGAAGCAGGAACGATATAGAATGCCGAATACCACAGGCAAAACAAGCTTTCAGTCAGAACTATAATTTTCTTACATCAAAAATTAATTTAAACATAGAAAGCATTTTTTAAAGTTTGGAGCGTAGCTTTATATGGAAGTGAAACGTGTACGATGTGGGTACTTGAGAAGAAAAGATTAGAAGCTTTTGAAATGCGGTGCTATAGGAGAATGTTAAAAATCAAATGGGTAAATAAAGTGACAAATGAAGAGGTATCGTGGCAAATTGATGACGAAAGAAGCATTTGGAAAAATATAGTAAAGAAGTGATAGACTTTAGCCCACATCTTAAGGCATCCCGGAATTGTCGCTTTAATATTGGAGGGACAGATAGATGGTAAAAACTTTGCAGGCAGGCAACGTTTGGAATATGTAAAAGAAATTGTCAAGGATGTAGGATGTAGGAGGTATACCGAAATGAAAACACTGGTACTATATAGGGAATTTTGAAGAGATACATCAAACCAGTCAAATGACTAAAGACAGAAAAAACAGTTATTACTCTTTAAAAAAAATTCTAAAAATCCTATTTATGTTTTTAAATGGACACCGGTTACAAATTTTTTTTTTATTTTTAAATTTTCTACTTCAAAATAGAATTACCTATTATAAGAACAGATTCTATATTTTAACCATCTAAACACATATCAATTATAAAATAGGCGTGATTAAATAACAGATCTTTTATTATAAATAAATAATTTTAATACATATTGTTTTAGGAAATTTTTATTGCCTTTTATAGGCATTTCCCTTTCATTAAAATAATGAAAAATAATCACATAAATATAGATCACGAAAAGCAATGTATTCCAGTTACGGTCCTCCCAGATTTCTGTTCTAAAAGTCAAATAATACTTGAATAAAACTCTACGTAAAGAAATTATTAAACAAAATTAACGGGTGTATAGAAAATCTAATAAGCTGAGAAAAAAATGAGTTCCAGAACGGTATTTCTAGTAGCTTCCGTGATAACTGTTGTAACTCAATAAATTTAGAGCCAAAATGCACGAATAATTCTAGGTTCGACACAAGTTTTCTATGTTAAATTACCAAACTTCAAGATAAAATACATAGAGAATTCAATTCTGAAAAAAAACTGATATTATTACAGTCAATAAAAACCGAATAATACTTTTTTAAATAATTTTTATTGATTACTAAATCTATTTTTTTTAAAAACTTGGAGAATCTTACACTACAAATGAATACAAAACACGTTTTTGTGGGCATCTTACGTGTGTGAGTACGTGCGTACGTAATGGTTTTTATTTCAGTTTATCTTATATAAAATTGACGTATAGACTTAAAATCTTGAAGGATAACGCCAAAATTATGTAACACAATACGATTAAATTAAATTGTTAATTAAAGAAAAAGAATAAATCTTTTGAATTCAAACAATTATTTATAATGTTATAAAACTGTTTTTTTTGTATTCAATAAAAAGACAAGAAACAATTTATATATTTTATAATTCAAAAACAATGTAATTTTACAACAATAAATACAATAAATAAGTTAAAATCTTTCCAGATTTAAAATGGATAGAAAATCAAAATTATATCCGCCCTGGAAGACTTCTACTTTAAAGAGGAAGTGCTTGTATAATGGATTTATAAAAAAAAAAAGATAAAACAGTAGTTTAATAAGTTTGTTTGTAAATATCGGCCATTAAAATTAAATTAGAAAATTGAAAGTAGTAATGAGCTTTACCACATCAAGAAAAAAATGTTCGTTATATTCGTATAATTTTTTCCGTGTAACTTATTCGAAAAGTATCAGTAGGTTAGCTTTTACATAATAATCACTGCATCAACATCGGTCTGACCTCACGTTAACTTATTCTCGTATAACGCATTACTTTTTTTAATCGTTCAAGTAAGCCTTGTTTCACTACTTTCAATTAGTTTATTTGCCAAAATTGTCAAAGATCGAACAAAATAACTGGTTTTAAAACAGTCACTCTTTTTGATTTAATATTTACAAACCAATCTTAATGGTATCGTTAATTTCTGTTATTGGATATCATTTATTAGTTTTTCCCTTTCAACCGTTCACAGAATATTTCATCCTTATTTCTTTTTACGTTGCATGTTTGCATTTTTCTGAAAATTTTTATTAAAATTAGTTTAGTAACAAATTTTAATTTATTGTAATCATTATCTTTTTAACTTTAGGAATTTCTGTAAATAAATTAAAAACATTTTACTGAAAATTAAAATGCAAAATACTAATAAACTAAAATTTAAAAAAATTCGGTCGAAAACATTTACAAAGTAATAATAAATGCCAAAACAGTTAAACGTTTACTTTTGTAAATTGTTAATATGTCTTTAAAATTCACGAATAAAAAATGCATTAATGTATAGAATACACAGTGTAGTACAAAAATTCTAAACTGAAAATTCATTGTTGTTATATCGAATTAACTAAAACAGTAACGGCTAAACATAAGATAAATATTATTTAAAAACTACCAGACAAGGTTTAATAAAATTTTTGATAGGTTATCTGTTTCATAAGTATTTCCGCCATAATAATTCATTTCA
The DNA here is from genome assembly GCF_047948215.1 of Lycorma delicatula. NCBI lineage: Eukaryota > Metazoa > Arthropoda > Insecta > Hemiptera > Fulgoridae > Lycorma > Lycorma delicatula. The sequence continues at coordinate 166,438,200 of NC_134459.1, read as the reverse complement.
AGACAGAATTCCAATACCATATTAAAAGCTGGTAGCATCCTATGAATATGTAATGATAACTAACTTAAGGATTCTCTACTATCAAGATAAAAAATGTAATGTGTTCTTTTCAAATTACCTAGAAGAAGGCTGGAAAAAATTATGTTCCACTGAAATATTATATATTTCCTTTATTTTAACAACCATTAACATTTTTCGTAAGATATTTACTTTCATTTTCGGTTTAAAAAAATAAAAATTCTACAAAAAGTGAAAATCCTTCCGTTATTCACGTTGAAACGGTCTAAAATTAATTTATAAAATACAATGTAATCTGGATTTGGAATTTTTCCGTTTTCTAAGTATTCCGCTTTATAAACGCTTTACTGTACATGATTGTAAATATATTATATATATATATATATAAATTGAGTACCTTGCCAATGTAATAATGATGGAGATAAGAGGTAATACGAATAAAGTGTAAACAAGATAACGAACAATAGGTTAAAATGACCTAGATAATAAAAGACAAACATGGATTTGTTGTTTAATAAGTAGTATTTATAAATACAGTAAATACCTGTTCAAAATCCTTCACATAGAACCTAGAACCTGTAGTAGTATAATTAACAGTTATTTGGTTTCTTTTTCAAGAACTGGTTTTATTAAGTTAGGAGTAAGTAGTAACATATTACCATTACCAACAAGCAGTAATATATTATATAAAACCAAAAAATAAATCGTTTTTGACATTATTATTTCCTTAATAATAATAATTCAATTTCAATTTATTAATATATTACATATTTTATAAAAGACTCTACTAGAATATAAACGAGTTGAGTATACAGAGGATATTGTCCACAATATACTCCCAGCGCATTCTCCTCTTTTAGTCGGCCATAAATTTCGTAGGCCCGGCGAAGATCTTGAGAAGGAAGAATAACGTAATAAACGAAAATTTATTTATTTCTATGTTAAAAACAGCGAAATGTTGCAGCGCAGCCCCTGGCACCTCGCGAATTCATGTTACCGACCAAAGCCATTGCACGTGCTGTCCGGTGTTCGATGCGGGTTTGGTGGTCATGACCACACTTTAAACATCTGTAGTGACTTACCAGGCGTTCCTGGATACTTTGTTTCCAGATGCTCCAGAGGGTGAAGCAGAATTCGGCGTTATGTGAGACACCATTACCTGGCTTACGAGCTGTGGAACCGTAGATATAGACAGAGTGGTTTCTAGAATGGCACTGAGAAAGTGACCGGCGATTGACGAACTTAACCCTTAATGATAAAACAATGAACTTAATGATTTTCTATCATCTGTTACCTGTCATAAGAGAGCCGCTTGTCAGGCTATTCTCGGGGTACCTAAGCTAGGGTTGCTTTCCGACTTGTTAGAAGGTGGCTTTGGTGAGGGTACTCTTAAAATCAGGAAAGGATCAGAGCGAGGTCAGCAGTTATCGACCTATCAGACTCTTTCCGGTAATCGGTAAGTTACTTGAAAGGCTTGTTTGTGGAATGGCTCTGGGAAAGCATCGATATGATCGATGCTTTCCCTCACTTCTAAATCGAGGCCCTTCATGAAAGGGGTTGACACCGAGGATTGCATTTTAAATGCTCTTGTCTACGTGGAAGGCGCCGACTCTAAATATGTTTTGGCAATTTTTATTGACATAGAGGCAGTATTTCTTCCTTGTGTTGGAGTTCTGTCCTCTATGAGTTGGAACGCCGCAATGTTCCTGTAGCCTTACAGGTCGTAATGCGTGACTATTTTTCTAACTGTACGGCTCTGTTTACAGTTGCGCACCTGGCTGTGGAAAAGTTCGTCACCAGGGGAAGCCCGCAGAGTTCCGTTCTCGGTCTCCTGCTGTGGAACCTGGTATTTGACGGATTTCTGAGACTGACATTTCCAGAAGGGATCACGGTCCAGGATTTCGCCGATGACTGTCTCCTGTTAGTTCGTGGTAATTAACGACCACAGCTAGAGGACCGGGTGCAAGCGGCTTTGTCGACTGCGGAGGGCTGGATGGACATGCAAAATTTAAATATTTATTTGCCCAAGACGAAGTTTATGCTTTTCAAGTGTGCAGACAAATTATCGTACAGCTGTAACCCTCATAAAAAGTATAAAGGCTGTGTGATCAGCCGAGTTAGAGTTCCATAAGTACCTACGTGTTTTGTGTGATGAGAAGTTGCTGTTTAGCAACCACATTAGGCAAAAAGCGGCGGACGCCAACTCTTTGGTGCATAAGCTTAGAATTTGCACATGGTGTACCGAAGTGTCTCTCGGTACTAAACTATGATTTCTTATGCTGCGTCCGTTTGGGCGCATAGGTTGGACAGAAATAGAGCACTTAATTCAGAATTTAAGGAGTGCCCAGACCAGAGCCTTAATTGATGCACTATTTTTTTAAAACAACCTCCTACGAGGTTACCATCGTATTGGGAAAGGCTCTCCCAATCGATTTAGTGGTGAAAGTTCGGGCGGCCATGTGGAAATTGCGAAGAGACAGGAAGGCCGAGGTATTTGAGATGCGGTTTCGAACCGGGCCTGTACCGGAGCAGAACGGTGTTCACCATGAACCGGTTCTAAATTTAGTTCAGTTGCTCATCTCCCGCCTGAGGAGGAGGCTTTAGAGCCTCGCGATGGAGGCATGGCAGCGAGAATGGCATACCGCGTATAAGGGAAAGTCGTTGTACAGATTTATACAGGACTTGGGGGGATGGTATGCCTCTCCGTTTTTAAGGGATACGGGTGCTCAGGTGCTCCCTGGAACTTAGAGGTCAAGGGGAAAAGTGGCCACTTATAAGCGGCGAGTCAATGTGGCGTGAGCCGTACTGTCGGACCATGTGGATGTTCCTTGATGCTGGTGCTTTGTTCAACCGGCATCAGTAGTTTAAGGGAAAGACTCTTACCTCACTGCTGTGGGAAACTACCCGAGATTTATGGCTGGCCATCAGCCAATTAAAGCTCCAAGCGCTTTAATATTGGTGGACAGGTACTTACTGGCATTCAGCGACCTAGGCGCGGCAGCGAATTGCTGTCCTGACGTGATAAGTTTAATTTATATATGTTTTAGTAGATGACGGGGTGCGCCTATACATTTTAGAATATATGACAAGTGAGCGGTGGGTCACGAAGTAAGTGGTATGTGGCACCATGCTTAGTTCGCTCACGCAATTAGGTTAGCTCTAAGAGCTAGTTACGACACTGGTCGCTAAACTGATTCGAGGTTCAGTAGCCGGTTGTGGCACAGACATTCTGTCTTATGCTTTAGGGCGACCGAATGGGGTATGGCGGGAGAAATGCGATGCAAATCAATGCAGGTGGTAGCATTACGAAGACACCAATTCTCCTTCGGTCTTTCATTATTAACGAAGAATACTCTTCGTTTATTACGCGTACAAAGGAAAATTAAGGACAGCAAGTCAAGAGGAAGACCTCTGAAAGATGCTAGACCAAATTGTTGAGGCGACAGGAGAAACGATAGGCACATTGATTCAAATGAATCAGAAGATCGTGAGCTACAGCGGGAAATAATCAGCGGATATAGAACAAGTCAACAGGTCTCAGACATGAGAGGAACGATCACTGATAATGATAATGATGATGATGTGGTATGTAATAAAAGCGCGTCATGAAAGTAAATTACCCTTTAACTTCTGTGCTTCTTTTTTTTTGTTTTAATAACTAAGCAATAAATATCGTGAGATTTCTTTGTAGGTTGGAAGGATAGAATAAAATGGTATATTTTTTTGCTATTTTTAATGCAGAAATAAATAAATCTTCTTTTATTACGCTGACCGTGATATGAATTAAGCGATAACAGGACCAAAGAAGGTTTTTTTATTTTTTTTATAGGAAAGCGTAAGACAGAACTAGTTAATGTATAATAAACAATAATAAAAACTTTGACCAACGGCATTTTTAAATTAAAATATATTGTCCGCTTTGCTAATTCGCTAGAACGTATTTGAGATATTGTATATATACCAGTGTGTTTGTGTTTACGCGAGTCTATGCATCTTTCTTGATTAGATTTTCGATTTGATCAGTATCTTTTTTTAAACAATAATAGAGTGGAATTTTTACGGCTAGAACTTTAGTAAACCTAGAGCCCATAAATCATAATGAAAACAAAGTTAGAATACGACAGGGTGGAAGAGGGGATTCGGATGGATGACAGGTCCATATCGGAAGTGGCGCCATGAGAGTAATAATAATTGATACGTTTGTTTACTTCTATTCGATGTAAACAGGTCGGGAGTTGGTCTCCGCATAACCGGGAACTTTATTCTATCCCTCTTTCCCTTAAGTATAACGTTTTCTAGTTCACTCTATCATTCTCATTCTACTTTTCGATGTATACGTGTGTAGTTTTAGTTCCTTCAATGCTGTTTTCACTCCAAAAAGTTACCGGCAACTTCGTTCCGGATAAGACAAGAATAGCAAAACTCGTCTGACTTTTGTTTCTCGTTCTTTTCACTCTTTATGGAACTCACTGGAGGTAAAACTCTTTATGTTTCTCTTCAAAAGGGAGAAATACACCAACTTACTCTTTTACGATCCACCGGATAAGACTAGACCCATTTTATTATTTAACTCCTTACATTCATTCTTTTCTTTTTTTATTTTAACGACTTCAAGAATCATTTCGGAAGAGAAATTTAACACAAAAAAAAAACAAAAATACTTTTAATGAACTCCAATATAATATAATTTATACGATATATTTTAATCGAAAAACGAAAAGTTCAGAATTGTAAAATTAATTTTCACATAATGATATATAGGCGTAGATCGGCAGTGTAAACGTTGTTTTTTATAAAACCTGATTTTACAATTAAAAAATATTAATCTGAATTTCTGGAAATGATTAAAACAAATTTTTAACTGATCACTGAAAGTATCTGTACAACAACTTGCAATGAATAATAACAAGTATTTTATTTTTAATTCGATGAAAATAAAACACAACTACATAAATTTATTCTGTTAATTATTTCTCCTCAAAAATAAAAAAAATAATTATATACACAACAAAAACATTAGTGTAACTATAGGAAAATGATACGTAAAAATATAACAAAAAAAAAACTGATTTACTTTCATCGACTTTACTTTCTTCCCAATCAGTACTTGTAATGTTATGAATTAATTTTTACATGTTTTTCTTTTCTTTGGTTTTCAGTAAATTACTGAACTATTTTTACTTTTGCTAACGTTATTAACATTTCAATGAAGATTTGAAAAAAAGAATTATCCACAATATTTTTTATTTCAATAGATTAATAAGTCTATTATCTAATTAATGTTATATTTATCATTATATATATAATGTAATATATATATATATATATATATATATATATATATATATAATGTAAAAATGAAAAAAATTATTTAAAAAAACTTCTCATTAAGTGGGCATTAACTATAGCGTAATAGGTACTAACAGGATTCATGTTGGATTTATACTGGCAGTCCAGACAATTAAAACATGATTATAGTTATTATTTCAATGTTGATAATTATTGTAAATCAATAAATAATGTATTGTTGAATGGTTAAAGCTTATTTATTTATTTTCTTTATGTAATTGTTGCAACAAGATATTAATTGTGTAATTAAGTATAGTTTTGTTTCTTGAATATAGTTTTAGTTACTAAATCTAATACATTTCAAATACTAAAGAAATAATTTGTTCATTAGTTTTTAAATATATAGTTTAATTTTGTTAAATTAATTTTTATAATTGTACTACTATTATAACTATTATAAAAACTAATAATATCTTTAGTTGTTACATAAAATTGGTTATTGCATTAACCACTTAATAATGTAATAATAATTCTTTAGTATATCTGTCGACAGACTTGAGAGGTCTGACGGATGATCATATAAGTTTTAAATTGTAAATAAATAAAAATATAAAAAATTGACAGGCTATGTTTTCATAATTAAGTTCTCTCTAAACAAATACAATATATATGATTACTTCAGGATCAGTCAGTTGCTTACTGGGATGTTGCTTTTCAATTCGAGTATAAAGATCATTCTCAATTTTTTAGTTTCTCGAATATAATGAACGAGAGAAATCATACAATACATGATACAATATATGTCTTAAAGAATTAAAAATTTAATATATATCACTTTTCAAAGTGAATATATACAAATAAAACTGTTTCTATTATCACCAGATATTGATTTTAATTAATGACAAAATTATAAAAACATATTAACTGATGGCACTGTTTTATAAAAATAATTATTGGTGTGAAAAAAAACTTGTATATTTTATAATGTTTGTATATTTAATATATATATATATATATATATATATATATATATATATATATATACAGAATATTCCTGAAAGCGTGTGTAAACTTAAAACCTGATTTAGGACGGAAAATAATAACACATATGGACAAATGCCCGATCTCGTTTCATTTCCTTTCTGTCCTCTATTTTGTGCCTTTCTATTATAAAAATCGATATCTAAAGAACCAATTGATACATTTAAATCAAATTTATATATATGTACTCAAAAACATAAATAAGTATGAACATTTCACCTTTTAAAATTCTAAAATGGTAGCCGTTAAAATTTTCAATCATTAATTGCTTCATAAAATATATACTTAACATTATTTTTAAAACGTTTATATTCTCCAGATAATTTTCTGTAATAGAGTGGTTTTATTTAAACTCTCAAAACGTGCCTTAATTAAATTATTGTAAAAGTAAATTAACATTATTAAATATTGTAATAGAGTTGTAATAAAAATAAAAATTGGGTTTAAAATTGAAATCAATTTACTTTTAAATCTCATTCTCTGTAAGAATATTCTGTTGGAACTTCATAAATTACTGTAAATCCTTCTAAAAATGTAGCTCTGATTTAAAACATATTCCCTTTAATTCATTAAACATTTTATTTTCTATCTGTCAGAATTTGTACCCGACAGGAAACTATAAGCAAAATTGATTCATGAAAATCACATGAAGAACGGTCTACGACGAAACTCCTCATTAAAGCAAACAAAGATTCAACACTTCATGCATAAGGAAAGTAATTGTACATGTGGTCCAACCAAATAAAGTTCTATACGTTACAGAAAATAAAAAATAAAAACTATGTCATCAAAACCAATGTATGAAAACAACACTATAGATAAAACAAATATTCATCGGTAAATAGAGATAACTGTAATTCGTAGACTATTAAGTCAGTAACAAAGTCACCCTGTTTGAACTTCTACATTCCTTCTTCAGGTCACTCCTCTGGTTAAATCTGCCAGGTTCAGCACAAGGAAACATTGTAGTCGCCTGATGTCATCGCTGTTTTCCAATAGATTGAAGGCCAGATAATTTACCCTGTTTGTCTAATTTCTGTTTCACCGCGAGCTAAATTTTTGGATCTCTTCGTAAATACAAAGTAATCCTAGATAGTCATGAAGTTCTCTACCCCTAACAAACCACCTCTCTGTTACAATACTCACCAGTTTAATTAGGAATCTTTAAAATCTCAATACTTCTGGAATCTATACTTCCAAAGAAAATTAAAGATAATTCTGTAAAGCAACAGCTTATTAGACTGTGAGTTTCTACCCGACAGCCGGTTTAGTTCTCTATACTTGAAGTTAAGCTGTTTTCTCTTTTCTAGCACGTGGTCCTTCCACGTCAGGCGACAATCCAAGTGTAGGCCGAGATACCGTATCCGAATTACCGAATAAAATATTTGATAATTTTTTTTTAATTCAGACATCGTTATTTCATAAAAGAAATTACTTACTTGTAACTAAATGGTAACAGATGATGTTAAAAACCAGTTTAATATTCGTTAATGACAGTTTTATAGTTCAAATTCTGAAATTAATTTCGCAAAAAATTGTTTTCACTTAAATACGGATTTATAATGTATCTGTAAAATAAAGAATGGATCTCTTCAACACCATAACATTTTATCTATGAACGGTTAATTATTACTCAGAGGTTTGTAAATAATATAGAAAGTTATTTAACAGTAAGAATTTTATTAGTATAAGCTGGATATGAATTTATATGAAAAAATAAATTCATATAATACAAAATTACCAGAGATAAATAAAACAAAATATCGATTTTAAATGAATTATAACACGTTTTATTGCCGGAGTCTTAAAAAAAATCAAAAGAATGACTCGAGCTTTGACCGCAGAATTGAAAAGAGCGCTGATGTAAGTCATTGACATTTTTATTACTCGGTTGAAAGCCATTTCTGTATGACTGAGAGCATCATCAGCCTCTTCGTCGTCAACAATTTATGACATGTAATAAAATTTCCGACTTTTCTATATCGCAAAAAGAATTTCATCATTTTAAAAACACATAAACGGAACAATTTATTCGAACAAAAAATATTACATCATGATTTTATGTCATCGTTATATGAAGATAAATACAACGCACACACCCAAACCTTCACATTATACATTTAAATGTGCGTACATACAAACATTCAATTGTACGTCGTAAACAAAGTGCGTAAACAAACGCACTTCAATAAACGTAAGTTTTAGACCGATGAATTAAATAAATAATTTTCATACCGTATTAGTAGACATAATTCTTATTTTCAAGAATTATACTACATCATAAAAGATGTAATCATAAAAGATGTTTAGTCTCGTGACTAAAACATTCCGTTCCAAAACACGTAAATAATATTTTTATTAACAGCCCACCCAATTCACGTGATGAAATTCAGAAAAAAAGATGTGAACTTTTTCAATCAAATACCTAGAATGATATTAAAAAAAAAAAAATCAACCATAACATAACAAATTCACACGCCTTTTATTTCACATAAAGATTTTTGTAAGAAAAATATATAGGTGTGATTATTCTCAGAATATTATTTTAATTGCATAATTAACATTAACAGCGTAAAAAATGACGCACATTCTCATCGATTGAAAGATATTTAAACGATTCATTTGGATTAATAGATGTTATATTAATTAGGTAGGAATTAATTAAATCCTTAATTACTTAAATAATAAGTATACCTTGCCGACCTTCGTGGCTGAGTAGGCAGCGTCTCAGCTGACTTCTTTTCATACACTACCAATTTGGATCAGGCAAAGACCGTAGCTATTCGTGCCGACTTTTTCATAACAAAAAAAAAAATTATAAAAGATTTTATTCAATTAATAAGTAAACAACAACATTCGATGTTTTTCCATCATTAACATCATATTGCAGTTACCAGACCTAAGAAAGGTTCTTCGCACCGTTCCCGTTCTCTTCCATTACTCATAGCTACCATTTCCTTTTAGATCATCTGTCAGTTAAATTTATTTCCGATTTACCTTTTTACCCTTCTACTTGACCTTCTAGCGTTCTTTTAATAAAACTTTCTCCTCTCATAATATTCTATTTTTCATAAACCGATTAAAATTTCAAATATTTCAACTTAAACATTTTAAAAGCATTTACAAACAAATTTCAAGAGCTTAAAATTAGTAAATATCTATTTATTTTATGATAAAAACTATAAGTTCTTATACAGTGTCAGGGCATACAAATATTTCCGCCCAAGTTTATACAAATTTAACGATAATGGCCAAAATACTGTTTCATCTGTAACTCAATAAAATCTAGTAAGAATTGATGAGTTCTAACAGTTATTCGTTTAAAAAAGATAAGAAATTTAATTATAGTTAAATAAATCTTCTATTAGTTATTTTAGAACTTGCTAAGCGTATATACTATTCTTCCTATATCTTTGAATGAAATTTAAATACCCCTAATAATAACAGTAAAAAAATCAAGGCTATCTCGTTTTAGTCTAAAATATATTTTTTTTTAAATCAATTTATTATTTAAGTAATAATTATTTTAGAAAGGTTGCATATTAAAAAAAAAATAGAGTAGTTTCTGAATAATCATGTCTAAATAAATAAATAATGCAATACTACGATTATTACATTAATGTAATACTTTATGATATCCGAAATCATTGCATTTTACATACCGTTTTAAGTTCACTTTTAAATATGCTCCTTACAATAAAAAATGGTAAAAAAATTCTGAAAATTGCAATAACTCGAGACCTAATTCATCTACGAGGATGGCTTAAAACACACGGAGAATCAAGTAACACCTAATGAGGCTTCACCCAAAAATGTTTCCTCAACTCTGAGTCTAGATACAAGCAAACACCGCTTCTCGCTATAATATAAAATGGTAAGAAAAATGCTGAAATTCTGGCCGACAGTCGGCCACAGAATAGAGCTCTCTAGTAATTATTTCTTTTAATTCGATTATTAACTATTATCAGTTCTCATTATGTATTTTGCGTGTTAGTTTATAATGAGAATACATATGACACTATAATTATTAAGTTATTGTAATACCTAATAACCTTCACAGAAGTTGTATTGTAAACAAATTAAGCGTTTATTAATGAATTACTCCATCAGTCGTTGCGTAAATTGGAAATAATTTCAAGAATTCCTATTTCTATGAATTTCTTACGGTGTTGTTTCGAGTATTATAAAAATGTCACTTTCTAATATTTGAAACAAGTAACACTAATCCGACAGAATATATAAAATGACTTTCTTTTTGCCAATATTAAGCATATACTATATTCTAGCTTATAGTCGATATTGTAAGCTCAAGATCACCAAGTATAGAAAGTGGTAAAAAGAGAAAAAAAGTTGTACCCCTAGAGAAGTTTGATTATGTATCACTGTTTGTGAGTTTTCTTTATCAACTTCTGTAGAAATAAATGTTTTTTTTCTAAACGAATTTCTATTGTAAATTTTTTTTAAAATATATATTTATTTTTATAATGGTCGCCTCGATGAAAAAACTATAATTAGAAAAATGTTTCAAAAATTTTCAAAATTGCTCGCACATGCGTGTAATAGACCTTAAGAATAAAAGGACATAAATAAACATAATAAAACACATAAAGAAATTTTGTGAGCCGTTAATAACTAATTTAAAAAAAGGTTCTCAATTCGATATGCGTGTAATTAGATGTTTTTACTTTATATATAAGTTTATATTTTACCTTTAGACTGACAATAGTAATAATTTTGATTTTTTTTTTATTGTCTTAAATAAGAAAATTAAATTTGAAAATATTGTTCTAGTATCTTTTGCTAATATTGCTTAGTTGGTATTGGATTATCGTTACAAAATGATAATAGTCTGGTGTTGTGCAGATATTCAAAATATTTTTATAAAACGATTGTTAGAAAATTAAAGTATACTATATGTACCCTACTGATTCTAGGAACTCCAAGCTCATTCGCGGTAGTAGTCTGCGTATTGATTTTCATATTTTAATTTATTATGCGATCTTTTGGCCTTTTGAATTTCTTACGAATGCCTTTTGTATAACGGCAGAATATTTTTGTACGCCTACATATATTTTAAATGAAATAAAATAAAACGTTCAAATAAAATAATTTACTTAGAAAAGTAATAAAACCGACTTCAATTTCAATAAACAAACGATTTATCTAACGTTCTTTAAATTTCGAGTTTCTGAAGTGAACTCTACATTCATTCTATTACGTTTTTCAATTTGATCGGTGAAATTTTAAAGAATATAAAAAACTCTTGAGCAACTCTGCGGAAGAAGACCGAATTCTTATTTTGTATAATATTTTTTTGTATAATTATTTCTATAATTTTTGCGCAAGAAATGTACAAAATAGATATTAAATGAGAAAAATAAAACAAATAATTTTTTCCCCTTTAATATTAAAATATATTTTTTGATTATAAGAAAATTTAATTATTATAACTGTAATTTTATGAAATAATTATAAATAACGAGTAGACTTACTTTTTAATCTTTACATGGAACTAGCAATTAATGATGTTAAAGAACAATTTAGATTCGGAGTAACAGTACAAGGTGAAAAGATAAAGATGCTACGATTTGCTGATGATATAGTAATTCTAGCCGAGAGTAAAAAGGATTTAGAAGAAACAATGAACGGCATAGATGAAGTCCTACGCAATAACTATCGCATGAAAATAAACAAGAACAAAACAAAAGTAATGAAATGTAGTAGAAATAACAAAGATGGACCACTGAATGTGAAAATAGGAGGAGAAAAGATTATGGAGGTAGAAGAATTTTGTTATTTGGGAAGTAAAATTACTAAAGATGGACGAAGCAGAAACGATATAAAATGCCGAATAGCACAAGCTAAACGAGTCTTCAGTAAGATATATAATTTGTTTACATCAAAGATTAATTTAAATGTAAGGAAAAGATTTTTGAAAGTGTATGTTTGGAGTGTCGCTTTATATGGAAGTGAAACTTGGACAATCGGAGTATCTGAGAAGAAAAGATTAGAAGCTTTTGAAATGTGGTGCTATAGGAGAATGTTAAAAATCAGACGGGTGGATAAAGTGACAAATGAAGAGGTATTGCGGCAAATAGATGAAGAAAGAAGCATTTGGAAAACTATAGTTAAAAGAAGAGACAGACTTATAGGCCACATACTAAGGCATCCTGGAATAGTCGCTTTAATATTGGAAGGACAGGTAGAAGGGAAAAATTATGTAGGCAGGCCACGTTTGGAGTATGTAAAACAAATTGTTGGGGATGTAGGATGTAGAGGGTATACTGAAATGAAACGACTGGCACTAGATAGGGAATCTTGGAGAGCTGCATCAAACCAGTCAAATGACTGAAGACAAAAAAAAAACAAAAAATAACGAGTAGACCTTACACACAAGCGTCAAGTTTAAACTCGCTTACCTTTGTTACTCAGTGCGTAAGCGCGTATGAAAGATATACCGATACAAGTTCGACATAACCTCAAATTTCCACAAAATTTGAGCCTTAAATTGATCGTAACTCATCAACCAGTCTTCGTTAAATTTTTACATACACAACTTTAGATACACCAGTAATCATTTCTAAATTTCAATGAAAAGTTCCGTTGATTGTATTTTCTTTAAGTTGCATTTTATCAGAGATATAGTTTTTTTTTAACATAGATTCGATTATTAAATATTAGATTGAAATTTTTAAACGTAAAAACAAATATTATTTGATTTATTGTCTTCTGTACTTATATATGTGTTACATTTATATTATATTTGAACTACTGTCTTATGCATGTATGTTTTATTGAGGGGCTTCATTGGAAACATTTTACCAATTATTAAAACGTGGTAAAGTCACTAAAAATAACAGTATCCTCTACAACAGAAACTAACCAAAATTGTTTACACTATTTTTATTAAATTCACCTTTAAAATTTTCAAAATAATTTTCAAGTATTTATTATTATAAAAAAAATTAATTTTTTATTAAAATTAGGACAGTTATTTTATTCAATAAAAAAATAAATTTTTTATTATAAATTATTGTAAAAATATTTAACAATATTATACTATTAAAATAATATTTTGTTAAAAAAATATATATTTAAAAAAAAATACTTTCAGTCCAAATTATTTTTTAAATCAACCGCTGAATTACGTAGCTAATTTATAATAAATTTTTCCTACCGTAATTGTTTTTATCAGAATGTATTAATTATGGTATCATATTTTACTTTTATTTTTAATGGTATATTCTGAGTTGTAAATATATGGGGCAAAGCTTTAGTTTTAATATTGCATTGTATTATATTGTAGCTTTCAATTTGTTATATTACTGTTATTAATTAGAATTTTTTATGAATAATTTTTTTAACAAAAACGTAACTTTTCATTTTTTTCTATTTACAAGTGTATTACCAAATTATAAAATGTTTATTAGTAAAAAAAAAAATGTAATGTTTATAAATAAATTGAAACTGTTTGGTTTTTGTATGAATTATTTCTTATTTTTGATTTGGAGGATTTTAATTTTTTTATCAGTGATTTAAGGTATTAATTGTTTTTATTTCTACATTATTATTGATTACTTGTATTCAAGTAATTAATTACTATTTATTAAATGTTAATAAAAATTTTAATGAATTTTAGTTTTAACCTTAATCAATTTTTTGTATCTTCTTATCAAATTTTGTATTGAGTAGAAAATAAATAAATAAGATATTGTTTCGAAAACTAATGAAACCTACCTGCTACAATATTTATTAAAATAAGACATTAAAAAAATTTTTACGACAAATAAATTAAAAACTACACGGATTTTATTTTTAAAAATATATATATATATATATATGCATATGTTTGATATTACTTAAAATGAAATAGGTATGCTAATATAACAATGGAATGTAAGAACTTTAAAAAAAAAATAACGTGTAGGTGTTAAAGTATGAAGGCTTAAATATAGAAAGAAAACCTAAGAAGTACAAGAAAAGTAAAGATATGTATAAAGCAATACTGTTGTTACAAAGGGGTCGGCAATGCATCATGTAAATTAGAAAAAGAACGAAGAATATTGTAAAGCGTAATACTTTAAAGCTGCTTCCTTTTTACTTTGAACGAAGTACAGTATACTTACTTACTATCTATTTTCAAGATGTACATATTTTTTTACCGATTGACAATGCCTAATGAAAGCAACGTTTGTCTGTCAAACAAACAAGGTCCATTGTTTACATATAACAATGAAGAATGAGATAACGTCAAAAAAATTACAAAAGCATAAAGAATAATATTTCTTTTAGATATTGTATAAAAAAAAGATGCATAAAATATGATGATAAAAAATTAAGTCTGAATTTTCCATCAGCAACGAAATCTAATGAATGAAATATGGAAATTATATTAACACAATTAATCAAAGTTTCCTTACAGCCAACTAACTTATAAATAAACACAAACACATACACATTAACAAACAAAAACACTTTTGCGTGAATGAATAATCAATAAACAGAGAAACGGTAGATTGGCAACGAAACTTATTATTAATGAAATGTCTACTTTACAAAAGAGGTAAATTAGAATCTAAACAGACCTTACGTCTAACTAAATCAGTAAAGAACGAGAAAAATAAAACGTATTTAATTTTAAGCTTCCGTATTTAAAGAAAACTTTGTTTCAATTAAAAAAAAACTTTCATTTAAAATTTGTGTAAGTTGATTAAAAAAATGTATATATTGAATACAGCTAATTAAAAATATATTTCTAAAAATAAAATACATTTATATAAATACAAATGCATATATATTTTCGAAATTTTTTGAGATGAAATATATCTAAACACGTTTTCACTTACGTCAAGAAACACGGGTAAAACTTTGATTGCGTTGATCGAATAGTTTTTTTGTTTATCCGGAACATACCAAAACCCTGTTCCTATTTATCATTGTATAGAGTATAGATGTGGATAGATATATGTAATAATAAAGATTTGTCGGTTGAAGCACAAAATTTATCGATTTAAATTAACGGACTGTGAACTGTGAGCCACTATCACTGTACTAGCTGGGTTTGAACTGAATGATTCGAATCAATCGAACGAATGGTTTTTAAAAAAATAATAAAAATAAATTTATATTAAATCAAGTAATGTTAAATAAATTTAAAAAATTCCCGTTTAACAATAATGGGCTTCCCGCGGGGACTGCGGGTGAGGCTAGAGCGGTAAGGTGATGCGAGCACCTCCTCACTATCAACCGATAACAAACGGGTGCCCCTGGGGTGCTGTTTTGGGAGGTGTAATAGAGTGCTCTTATAAAGTCTGCAAACAATCGTCCGATTTACAAAATTCAAAACGGGTTTGTTAGTAAGTTCAAGGCTAACTTTCACATGAATCAGGTATACTCTCAATCTAACAGATCACGGTTACTCAAAAATGTTGTTACATCTTCGCAACCGATATTCATATTTTAAAAATTCAAAAGGTATTTGCTAGTATAATACAAAATCACGATGGAACAAACTTGAACAAAAATTACCTGATGTGCTCAGAAATGGACCTAATTTAACGTTGCACAACATACGAACATAATATTTACAAAGCTACATTTGTTACAAGGAATTAATGTGAAACATATTCTTAGGTAAAACTGTATACTTAGATGTAATATACTTAAATATTTTTTTTTGTCTTCAGTCATTTGACTGGCTTGATGCAGCTCTCCAAGATTCCCTATCTAGTGCTAGTCGTTTCATTTCAGTATACCCTCTACATCCTACATCCCTAACAATTTGTTTTACAGATTCCAAACGTGGCCGGCCTACACAATTTTTCCCTTCTACCTGTCCTTCCAATATTAAAGCGACTAATCCAGGATGCCTTAGTATGTGGCCTATAAGTCTGTCTCTTCTTTTAACTATATTTTTCCAAATGCTTCTTTCTTCATCTATTTGCCGCAATACCTCTTCATTTGTCACTTTATCCACCCATCTGATTTTTAACATTCTCCTATACCACCGCATTTTAAAAGCTTCTAACCTTTTCTTCTCAGATACCCCGACCGTCCAAGTTTCATTTCCATATAAAGCGACACTCCAAACATATACTTTCAAAAATCTTTTCCTGACATTTAAATTAATTTTTGATGTAAACAAATTATATTTCTTACTGAAGGCTCGTTTCGCTTGTGCTATTCGGCATTTTATATCGCTCCTGCTTCGTCCATCTTTAGTAACTCTACTTCCCAAATAACAAAATTCTTCTACCTCCGTAATCTTTTCTCCTCCTATTTTCACATTCAGCGGTCCATCTTTGTTATTTCTACTAGATTTCATTACTTTTGTTTTGTTCTTGTTTATTTTCATGCGATAGTTCTTGCGTAGGACTTCATCTATGCCGTTCTAAATCCTTTTTACTCTCGGCTAGAATTACTATATCATCAGCAAAACGTAGCATCTTTACCTTTTCACCTTGTACTGTTACTCCGAATCTAAATTGTTCTTTAACATCATTAACTGCTAGTTCCATGTAAAGATTAAAAAGTAACGGAGACAGGGAATACCCTTGTCGGACTCCCTTTCTTATTACGGCTTCTTTCTTATGTTCTTCAATTGTTACTGTTGCTGTTTGGTTCCTGTACATGTTAGCAATACTTAAATATACTATACACAAATACCATATAGAAAACTGTCACCGCAAACTCTTTAATCGTCCTATATTAGTCCTGTATTTTTTATCCTACATTAAAGAGCAATGATTGTCGGCGATATTTTTTTTGGCACTCGTGTTTTTTATAATAGTTAGTCTGGTCTAAATGATTCATTCATTTAAATATATTACGAGTATATTCGTGGTCTATCGTAATACTACATGACAGATAATTTAAAAGAAGTATACAATTTAATTCAGTACATACAGACGAACGTCCACCTGTATATTTGTGTGTGTATGCTCGCGCACGCGTGTATTCATGTTTGTGAGTGATATAATTACAATTTAGTTAAAAGATAAAACAATACTATGTGCAATATATAACATCAATTTATTATACAGAGTATCTAACGAGGAAACGGAAAGAATTTCAAGATATGTTTTCTAAATGAAAATAAAGAAAAAAACTTGTTCTTACAGGTTAGGAACGCTTCGTTTTCAAGGTATAGTTTGTAAAAAAGTTTGTCCTTTTTTTCCAATACCAAAACTGACTTCATTTTTTCACTATTTTCTCTTGCCCCTTTCGATCTGTTTTGATTTTATTAAAAGCCAAATTTTTTTAATAATTATTCAAGTTATTCAAGTTTAGCTAATGTTACTTACATAGATTTTCTCAAGATTAATTCTCTAATTTTTTTTTCTAATTTTATTTGTTTACTGGCAGTTTTAAGAAGTTATGTTATATTAAATCTAAAAATGATACTGTGATATACAATTGTTTTTCGTGTTTGACTATAATTCATTCAAACATTACAAGTAATACAACTGTAGGACTGTTTTTAATCTACTTTTCACTTTAAAACCCATAAAAAAAACATCATATATACCGCCTAAGTAACCAAAAATTTCAGTATAACTTCATTTTACCCTATAATAGAAATCAAGGTAATTTTTTTTGTAAACTATAACTCGGAAATAAAGTTTTTCGGATCAAATTTGATATGAACCTTTTTCTTTCTTTTGTTTGTAGGTCATATTCTGAAATTCTTTCCTTTACTATTTGACACACTCTATAGTTTACATGTCATGACCGTATCATTGTAGGCTATCTGACATTAAGTCACAAGTCACTTCTGTAAACGACGTACCGTTTTCAAGATTAAAAATTTTTCCATTTCAGAGATTCTAGAAGTCAAATGACCTCCTCATATTCTTCTTTAATTAGATACAAGTCTGCGTATCATCATGCTTAGCCTAATAAAATGGTGGTAATACTCAGTTTTATTCCACTAATGGGAAAGGCTTTACAGTGAGCATCATCATTTTAACTAAAGCAACTCTTGAATGTTTTCAGCGACATAACGACAAAAAATACTATTAGAGGCCGTGGAAAGCAATCTTATAAATTTTATTTATAATTTATATTCCTAAATATCAAGTGGAGTCTGTTGAGTCTGGTGGTACTCCTTCACGCAAAAACGAAACAACCAAATGAGCTGAAATTTTGCATGAAAATAATTTTAGTAATAAAAACATTGGACTATTACCGTTACGAAATGTTTTAACGTTTCAAGATGGTGGCCGTTTTAGTGATTTTCCCAATCTAATATGACCGTTCTCTTATTTACATCGTTTTTAATGTGAATCATCTCCCAATAAATCCTCGATTTTTCCTAGAAGACTAGCTTCTGATTTAAGTATTATATATGCTAATGGGTTTTAAATTAATACATAAGTATGAGTTGTGCTTATTGGTTATTTGTTGGTTTTAGTTTTTTTTTGTAGTTTGGTTTTTTAATTTAGGATTAGTATTTCTTGTTCGGGTTGTAACTTAATGTTATCATTGGAATTGTGGAGGGAGTAAATGTTAACATTTTTAGTAGTGGGGGTTTTGTTTTTTTTTAGATTTGGTAGTGGGGGGGTTTATTAGTGTTTGCTGGTGCTGTTTTTTGTCATTTGTTGTTTGTCTTGATAAAGTCCATCATCTTGGACGAAACGTCAAAGTTTTATGCTTTTGTTTTTATTATTTTGTTTGTTTGGTTGTTGACCTAATCAATTGCATTAGAAAGTTTTCTATTAATTTGGATAATTTTCTAACTTATTTTGTATTTTTATACCTGTCTAACCAAGGAATAGAGTTTAGTTATTATTACTATTATTATTATTATATATATATATATATATATATATATATATATATATATATAGAAAAAGCGTATCAATCAAATGAAGGGTCAAAAGATTTCATCAAATTTAAACGAATATAATTTTGCAAGTATTATTTTACGACATTTCTCTTTCCTAAATTTTTATTTGGTTACTTTTTTTAATTTTTTATTGAAGTAATATTACTTTTTGATATATATATATATATATATATATATATATATATTTATACATTTTATCAAAATTTATACGAATACAAAATATTTATATCATATACGTTTATATACATGTTTATACATTGATAAATCGTTGTTTTCTGTTCTTATTTGTACGCTGCACACTTTGAAAAATACAACTTGTGAAAAATAAGCAATCCCATTGCTCAATGAGATGATGATGTTGTGTATAACGTAAATAAGGTATAATATTTTACGGATTCAGACCAACTATTCCTGAAAATGTGATGTTAATTGAACCTCAGCCATCAAAGTACACCGGTTTTCACTGTCTGTTATTCAAACCGGAAATAAAATAATTTACTTAATAATAATAAAAATAATTTCCTTTTATTAGTATATAAATATTAAAATAAATAGAATTTGATCTCATTCAAAGTTTTTCATAAAACAAATTTACACAAAGTATTTTTGGTACAAACTAATATTTATTTTGCCAAATAAAAAAAGTCAAGTTAAATAAAACGATTTTTAAATGAAATTTTAATTATTTTCATGTTTTGTTTTTACATTTTATCATTTTTTAATTAAGCGTAGTATATGAAATGATTAATTTTTTTTTTTTTTTTTAATTAATCTGATTTTTAGCTAAAATGTTTAATTATACCTTTTACATCTTACACAACTTATATCAGTTTAATTATATTACATCATTTTCTACCAGGGTTCTATTGTAAGAATATTTTAGACCGTTTCTCCTGAAAGTAAATGAAGTAATATTTTCTCAAACCACCAACCACTACTTAAATGTGTAATTAATTGACGATTTCATACGCTACTAATATACCTAAACAACTGAGCACTATATTCAGGTAACGTATAAAATAGTAAGCATAATAGGAAATATTTACTGAACGTCTTGTTTGAAAATAGAAAAATTTTGCATATCTTGAATGTTTTATATATATGTATATTCTTGAACGTAAAAGAATTCTTTATGAAAAGAAATTTAAAATGATGTAGGTAACACAACTCGGCGATGTTAAAGGGGAACAATACATTAATATTATAGAACTACAGGCCTCTAATGGGCTCCATGATTTCTGGAAAAGTGCAGAGAGGAGCCGTCATTATTTTCCATAGCAGCGATAAATCCACAAGTGGGTTGAAAACGACATGTCTCTACACGTTAAAAATACTTCCTCATGGATACTATTAATATCCCGCTGCGAGCAATAAATCTTCTCTTTTCTTATCGGGTATGCACAGTGGAGGAACATTAGTGCCTCTATATTTCATAACACCCCACAACTCGCGGTACCGCTCGACAAAAACACCCCTAAGTCTTACTATAAACATGATCAAATTAATAAGACTAAACTATATATTCCACCTCGGTAAGGTAATATCATATACTCCTTTATTGCAATATACAAGGATTATATGTAATATTAATATATGTATTTTTCTTCAGACATATCACTCTCTCTCTCTCTCTTTTTTAGTAGCGATGTTATTAACATTTATTATATTCTTGGACCAAGTTGTAGCTTCAACTAAATAAAAGTAGAAATGGCGCCACGATGATAAGAACTACATATAAAATACTCTAAGATTCTTAAAATAATTGTAAAAAATTGTTTACAATATAAATAAATGTTAAAGCTATGTATATTTAGACTTTCCAACCAAAAATTAAAAACTAAAATTATTTTACTGCTCTGAACCGAGTTACGATCTAGATATAAAAATAATTCCTGAAATTTTGAGTAACACAAGTATCATAAATAACAAAAACATTTATTATTAATTCGTAACAATAAATACAAAAAAATTATAATTCGTAACTAGATCATAATATAATAAAGAAGAATAAGCCAATAAATTAATTTTATAAGTTTACAAAAATAAAATATGATTTAGATATGTTTACAACATTTAAAGATTAAAATGCTATTTTAAGTATGAAAACCAAAAAAAAAGTTGAATGAAATCAAAAATAAAAATAATCAGTGCGTGAAACTTTAATTCTGATAATAAACGATAAATAAAAATAGAAAAATAATATACTTTATGTAGAATGAAGCATATTTAATTAAATTTGTTTTCTATAGAAACTTCTGAAATATATTCCGCATTTTTATAGATAAGCAACCTTCTTGGAAAATTCACACAGATAACTTGAAGAAAATATGGAATAATCTCGTAAATTTCGTTTTACTTCTTATCAAATCTTTGTTCTAAAGAGATAAATAGTAATTTATATTTTTCCCGATACAGAGTAGTCTAGACTACGAATTAATATATTGCGGAGCTACTTACTACGTGGATATAATTTCTATATTTCTAGTATTATCTCTTAAAAGAATATTACTTAAGCAATTGCGAAAAAATTGAACTTTTTATAAAACTAGTGAAAACAACGCTAGTGTTGTTTTATTTACCGTTAGCTCTGTGATCCAGGTATATGCCTAAATCAAACTGTGTAACATTAAATAAATGTCATAATTCCGTACTTTCATCCAAGAATTTATTTACAAATTATCTCAGTTTGTAAAAAAAAATTATGTACACATTCATAAAAAAGTTGAAATGTTACTTAATGGCCTTACACTGTATAAAAAGACTAGTGTTCCCTTACTGTACCGTAACGTTATTACAAAATAAGGATATATATTTTAAAAAATCGGCTAAAAACCTGGTGGACCTGTGCTGCTTGACAGTTTTATTATTACGAAGTAATATTATATATTTAAAAAATCTATTAAAAACCTATTCCTTTTTACAACTCGTCTCACCCCCTAATAAACTTGTTTTTCTGATAACTTTCCAACAAGAGATAAAAGTTAGGAGTCATTGATGACACATCTGTGAGTCATTTAGAGCAGAATAAAAAAAAAATCAGTGAAATCCGTCCAGCAGAACCCCCAGAAGGATTGGAAATAGGTTTTCAGAATAATTTTTTTTATTGTATATCAAATTTTATTTCATTAATAACTTCTGATATTTTATTCTCATATTTGTTTTTTATTATTATTGAATTATTTATGTAATTTTTTTTACAATCAGAGGATAAAAATTATTAATAAATCAATATTTTTAAATTAAAAATAAAGTTAAAAAAAAGTACATGAAGTCTGATTCGAACCGATGTGCCATCCCCTTCTAAGATCCAAACATTTCATTAATTAAAATTTCATTTGGTTTAACTCTGGAACCAACGAAAATAAGTACTACTTATGATATATCGTTGGAAAGTTCTCAATGAGGGCTTATTTCGGCATTCTAGGAAAAGTCCAAAATCGTATTTTATGGATTTTAGGCTTTTTTGGACACTTTTGATTAGACGATTGCAACAAAAAGGGAGGTGCACAACTAGAAGTTACAACAGTTCTAAACCCAAAATTTATCGATAGATTTATATTTATTTCTTTTCGTTTTTTTATATTTGGTACTAATTTTTTTCTTTATATTGTTATTATATGTAATATACATTATTCAATTATGAAATTTACATTAGAGAATTTCATAATACTACTTAAAATAATTCTGCTTCGCTTTAAGTATTTAATTACTAAATTTTATTTTGTATTTTAACTGTAAAATTTCCAATAATTCGTGATTTAAATACACCACACAAATTATCACAGGATATGCCTGAAGCGTTACCAACTTTTCATCCATTCACTTCTAAAGGCTAGAATGTACATTAGAATCTAAAAAAAATAATAAGTTTATATAATATGTTTTATTTGTGGGTTATATTTTTAATTTTAAAAGATTTCCTCGCAATCTCTATGATATATTTATTTACAGGGTTTAGAATAAATAATGTCGGGGTTTTAAAGCTATTTAATATCTCTTAACTTTTACTTAAAGGTAATGAATCACAAATAAAATGAAAGAATACGTCTTACAGTTTTCCCCGGTTGGATGAATCGATAGATAGCCCAGGCAAATACACAAGATTCTTTATAAAATTCCGAAAGAAAAAGTTACAAGGTGTCAGATCGGATGACCATAAAGACCACCGTAAATAAGCTCTGACACTGGGTCTATGCCGGCCTATCAAGTGATTAGAGAAAATGTCATTCAATTAACCCCGTGGAGAGGAGCTGACATGAGAAGGAGCACCAACTTGTTGCCAAAAAAGAAATTCTCTGGTACACCTTGCAGTCGACGAAAGAGCCATGCAGGACATCCAAATAAACAACTTCTGTTACGCTTTCTTCGACGAAAACGAATGGTTTGTAAATTTTATAACGGGTTATAGGGCAGAAACATTTAATTTTGGGGAGAACATTTCGTATTATAAGTTTTTATAGGGATTTTTTGATCCCCTAGACGCAGGCGTTTTGTGTTAATTTTTCGACTAACATAAAATTTTGTCTCATCACTAAACACAATAGGATCGTAAAAGTCATCATCTTCATGCTGCAACATTTTGATCACAAAATCGGCACGTACAGCTTAGTCGGTAAGCTTCAAACGCTGCAACAGCCATAAACGATACGGACAGATATGTAAGCGTTCCTGTAAAACATTCTACATTGTTATCACCGGGATTGCTAGTTCGTTATCAGCCATCCTAACAGACTTCTTGGCCCGTTCAACATTTTGATTAGACAATCTCGGTCATCGCGTATTTTTCCCTTTACACAGACATTTGGTCGTTTCAAACTGATTATGCACGTATCCTGAACTGTAACTTAGTAACTGAACTGTAACTAAATACGACTCTGTAAAGTCGTATTTAGAAAACTGATAAACACAGTAGCCTTTCTGTTTAAGAGTCGCCATTTTTGCTAGTGGCGCTGTCAAGCGTAAAGATACGAAATCAATCTACGGCCATGCGTGTAATTTAAAGTATCCTTTTTGCTCTTTGATTCTAGCCTTAACCAATAGATTGCCTCTACAATAAATATTATAACAAATTAAAACCCCTCTTTTTGTACTATTTTGAATATAAACTTAGAAAAAAATCTGATGTGGACACCACTGACTTACTTGTAAGCCTGTTAAATTACATATACACATTTTTTTACAACCAGAGGTTAATAGTTAACAAATAAATATACTTAAATTAAAAAAAAGTTAAAAAATAAAGGAAGTAAAATCGGATTTGAACCGACGTGCCTTCCCCTTATACGATACAGATATTTGATTAATTAAAATTATAATTTCTTATTACAACTATGGAAACAACGAAAATAAGTAATAATTATGATATATCGTTTAAAAGCTCCCAGTGAGGGCTGATTACTGCAGTTAAAAAATTCCAAAATCCAAATTATTTTGGATGTTGGCATATTTGAACACTTTTGGTCCAGACGATTGCAATAAAAAGGGGAGATGCACAACTAGATGTTACAACAGTCCATAATCCAAAATTTCAACATTATACGGCTAACCGTTTTTGAGTTATGCGAGATACGCATAACTCAAAAATTTTTTGAGTACGAATTTTTTTTTTGAGTAAAACGTTTTTGATTTTTTTTGTACGTATGTCCAGACGTCACACCGAAACTGCTCAAATGGATTCAGGAATGGTCAAAATGGATATTTCCGTTGAAATCTCAAAACTGAAACTTTTCGCGGTCACAATACTTCTTTTATTTCGAACAAGGAAGTAAAAATAAAATAAGAAAAACTTGGATTAACTGAAAAGGAAGATTTAATGTCGTTTGAATAAGGACATTTTTAAATGAATGGAAATTGTAAAGAAGAACTCTAATGAAACGAAAAAATGAAATATAAAAGTAACAGAATCTTTATGAAGCGTGCAGATAACGTGAAAAACAAACAGGGCGTAAGAAGTTAGCACGCACAAAAAAAAAATACACAGAAACGTAATGAATATGAATGCACAAGTTACTAGATCGAAGCACACATTGGAACAAGCTAACAAAATTAATATTATTTACTGGAAGAAGAAACAAATAATTTATAACATCTAACAAAACAAAATTTAAACTCAATTATATCTTATCTTTTCTGATTAATCTCTTTTATAGTAGCTAACAACGTTATTATGTATTTTAGTTGTATTTTAGCTTTGTTCGCCTTTACTTATAGAAATACGGTAGAAATAGAATGTCCTTGTTTGAACTTCCTGAGAAATTTAACTCAAAAGGAATGCTGTACGGTGTTTTCAGCATTACGGAATTCAACATCAGGGAAAGATGTTCCAGAACGGGATCAAAAGGCTCTGGCATTTCCAGTCCACTGTCCAATTATTGGCTATGCAAAGAACAATTTGTAGAACGGAAATCAATCTACGCTTGGGATCCTGGGTGGCACTAAGGAGTAGCAATTACTTATTGCTGGTGTAGGGAATACGCCACGAAAAAATTCTGCCCTGATAAATTCGAGATTAAAGTGGAAGCAGTCAGAGATTAGAAGTGTTATCTTCCGAAGGTTTGTGCTCATTCCTCAATTATTAAATAAGCTATGGATTGGTGAACCTGAACACACAATAGAAATCGATAATCGTGCTTCTCTAGGTAGAAATATAATGTAGGCCGAATTTATTCTACTCAGTAGGTTTCATAACTGTTTGAAAATAAACGAGTGAGTTTTTTTTTTATATTTTAATTCGGCATTGGTGGCTAGGCCATATGTTATTCCGTTACTGGTTAGTGAGGGCCCCGCTCACCGTTCGATTTTTTCACTTCCATAGTTAGATTATTGTCAATTTTACGCAAGTAAGTATTTCTTATTGTTCGTTATTACTAACTAATGATACAAAATTAATTTTCTGATATGTGTTGTTTAATAACTATTATTTACTTAGGTAAATGAAGTATTTTGTTAGGGTTGCTTCTGGAGAATTTAGATACACTTATGATCGTGCTTGCGTAACAACGTAATTTATTTCTGTACTTATTTTTATTTATTATATAAAAAACCAAACTTTTAAGTTTCCAGTTTAAAAATTAAAAGATAATAGACAACTGCGACAAATTATAAGAAAATTGTTTTTACGCTACCAATAACTAATAAGTTTCCTAGAACTAAAAAAGAATCAACTTTACAAATTTTTGAAAAAATGTACCCCATGAAGCTAAAATAGTTCAATTATTATAGAGTAATATTTTAGCTAATCATTGCTTTCGGTTTTTGGTCTCTTCTTTTTATTTGGTATTCTTCAGATTGTTACTGTATGCTCCTTACAAATAGCAGAATGACATTTTACGCACAAACTTGTATAAAAACGTGAAAATATAGAACTGCATAAATATACACGTGAAAAAACTGATTTTTTTCCCTAATACAATTACTAGTGTGATAAATAAATACGATTGTTTAGAATGTCTGAGATCGAACAACGTGATATTTGTAAATACTTGGGCATTGTGTTAGATATTGGGCTAACCTGTAAGAATCATATCGCGCTAGTAAAGCAAAAGCTATTAAGCTATCTTAGGATATTTTATTTTTTAAACAAATTATCCCCAAAAATAACCACGAGAAAACTTTATTTTGCTATTGTGCACAGTCGACTAGACTACGGCTCAGCTGTTGGGGAGAAACTTATCTTACAAATTTAGATTCGATAATCAAAATCCAGAAAAGATTCGTTAGAATGATAAGTAAAAAAAGAACTACGGATCATTCTTTCCCAATATTTAGGGAATTGTCTATATTAACGCTACGTTATTTATATGTTTATAAAGTAATGAAAACTTTCTTCATCAGAAGTGGTCATAGAGAAAGTACGACAACCGAGTACGAACTTAGAAGTAAAAGGAATGTATGTCCCCAGAGCAAATAAGACGAGTTATATGAAGTTCTTTTCAAATACTGCTCCTAGATTGTATAACATACTTCCTAATCATATAAAGACGAGTAGGAACCTTAACACTTTCTTAAAGCTATTAAGACGATGGCTAATTAATATTGATGACGCTGAAAGTTTGTTCCGTGTAATTACATGATTTATGATTACATATATAATTAATTATAACGCTTTATATTATTGGTCTAAACATAGTAATAGATATTTTACATATATAACTTCATGGGTAGCACTGGATGAACGGTTTATTAGTATACATAAATATTTGACGACGATTGATCTTCTCTATACTAAATTGCAGAAAAGATAAGTTTCCGCCAGAGTAAATCATGAATTGAACCAAAACTAATTCTCCTATATAAGATAAAACTGTTTCTTTTTTGGCCCCTTACTCTAACTAAACAGATTAATATAAAAGGGATGGTGCCACAAAACGGGCAAGACCCTTGTGGACACCTAATCTTTCATCTTTTACAAAACTCACTTCCGATTATAAATCATGTAAATTAAGTTGAGTTAAATAATAAATATTAAATTGTATTATAAAACAATGTTAATATTGGATCTAGACTATGCATAGATAACCTTAGAGTACAATTATAATTAGTATTAGGATTAATCCATTAATTATTAATATATTAAATGTGAAAGAAATAAAAGAATTTGAATTTGAAATTAGTTACTCAGCGTTGCGTTCACCGATATGACAGTGAACGAACTGTATACTGTTCACTTTCACTGTTTTGTATACATCAGTAAAAAAATATGATAAGAAATAATGATGACTAATATTTCTAAATGTCCAATACAAGAGGTACATAGTCAGTCGTATTTCTAAGAACTATAACAAAAAAAGCATGTAGGGTGAGCACAACGCTCTCTGATCCAGCAATGACGGGTTAATAGTGTTTTTTGTGTTTAAATATTCAATCAAGTAATGAAGTAAATTGAAATAGATATGGGAAGAGTTTAGTGTAAAACCTTCGGTATTAGAGGAAGGCGCGGGGACGCGCTTCCGCTAATTGGTTAATTTGATAGTTAAGTTACGGTAGATGGTCGTGTTTAGAAGAAGCTATACGAAGGTGTAGTAAGTTATTTAAATACACTGATGCAAATATCTACCGAGGCATTTGCGTAGGTGGTATCCTGATAGATGCCAATCTGATGACTGGGATATATTATCAGGTTTAGTGGGTTTAAAAGTCGACCTTCCGTAAAGCCCATCAGGGCTAGCAACAGAGAGGGTAATATAGCAACCGGGATCGTCAAAAAGCTGGTATCTTCCCCTACAGTGGTCAGGATGAAAAAATGTTTGACAAAATTGCAAAAGAAAGTAAGGAAGAATATAGTTTGAAAATGAAGGAGAGTTGGGAGAAAAGGAATTCAGCCAGGGATAAACAATTAAATATGGTTTTATAGTCGCCGGTCACAAAAAAAGTATATATATATATATATATATATATATATATATACACAAAATTGTAATATGTTTTAATAAAATAATTTTAACATAACTAGAAAATAATTTCAACTTAAAAAAAAAACGTATTTAAGGGACATAGTGATTTTTATAATTTTACGTTTTGGCAGTCGTTTACGGCTCAAACTTACGTTTTTTTTTTGATAACCTTAAAATAAAACATAATTTTTTTAGATTTAAGAACGCATTTGTCCTTTTTTTTTCAATAATAAATTTAAAAACAATAATGTATTTTTCATTATCTGACCATTTTTATACAAATTTAATGGCGATATTAAAGAGTAATCGACATCAGTAATAAGAAAGAAATGCTTATTTATTATACCGATGTTATTATTTTATATTGGTAATAATTACGGAGCTTCTAAAATACAGCTGTTATAAGTCAATTTAACAACAAAAGAAAATATAATTGCGCTCATTAATTATCAGTATAAATTTAAATGTATGTTTAATGGACAAATTACCTAATTATACTAACTACTTTGTCATAATAAAAACTAATCATGTTTATTAGTCAGTTATTCTATTTGACTATTTGATTAGTTTTACCAGTCAAAAAGAATTAATTTTATTTAATGTATATATATATATATATATATGTATATTTGAATTCAAATTTCTATTTAATCTCTTTCTTGATTCATTCATTCACACATTTTTTGTTGCCATAAAAATAAATATTAATAATACTAAAAATAATAAATGACTGATGAATTATCTAACAACTATACGTATAATATTATTTATTAGTTCATTTTTTTGTAATCTAATTTATTATTTTCAACGATCATCAACTTTTGATCTGCGGTCAATGTATTATCGAGTAATTTCATTTAAGTTATTAACAGAGTTTATAAACGTATAGAAATAATGCATATATATATGTATGTATTTTTGTATAATGTACAATAAGGCCTGGCGCCTACAGAGACGAATGCATAGTGTTGTATAGAAGCGGGAGGGGGAAAAGCTGAACTTCATATAATAAGTAACTGTAATCTGGAACGGGGTACTTTTGGCGTATTTTAACGCCAACAGAATCCTATAAGCAGTTAAGTCACAATGTCATCTTCCTCAGAACAAAGATGTTTTATTATGTACACTTAACAAACGTATATAACTTAAAACAAATAAAACGCAAATTTGGGTAAGCCTACATCACTTTCGGCGGGCGTAAAAAAATTTCAGATCATTTAATAGTTTTAAAGAATTAATCTTATAAGAGTATATTTATAAATAATATTTAAAAATAAACATTCAATATTTTAGTTCAAAATTTACATTCTGAAATTAATAATAAAATTAAAAATTGAAAACTTTTTGTAACGCTATTAGAACGTATTTTAAATTTAACATAACAAATAATGAGATGAGAAACTTGTGCAAAAAAGTGACAAATTTTTAGTAAACTGAAACTAGACAAGAAGTTACGGAACAAGCAAAAATGTACGTTGTAATTGAGTGGTAAACGTGTGTCACTGCTGTACCACTCATTCGCCATATTCATCGCTTCTATTAGTGCTATTCCTTTATTTATTATTTAATGAACTTTATAGTTTAATATTATTAAGTTTAATAGCTTAGTCTCATCACGTCACTGTCACATCTCTTTTATGGACATCTTGCCTATATGTCAAATATGTTTTTTTTTTTAAATTATTTAAGAGTTACGTAATTTACTGATATAATTGATGGGATTTTTTTTAAATATTGATTAAATATATATTTAGTATTTACAGAAATGATTAATAATTCAGAAACTGAAAAAGTTAGTATTTATTTATTCATAAAATCAGGATAAGCTTGTAACTTACAATTATATGAGTGCAGAAATACTGTACAGAAATAAAGGAGAACGTGTACATTTGTATTAAAATATTTGAGTACGATTGGCTATTTGATCAAAAGAAGAGATATGCTTCTGGTAGTGGAAAACTAAGTCACGAAACTCCTATCAATATCTCGTCTTTCTCAACCACATACCGTTACTTTTGAAATTAAGGGATTAACCATCCTTATTTGTTCCAAAAAGAAAGAAAGAAGAAATTGGGAAAAATCAGGTTGACACCGTTAAAATAAATGTATTTTATTTTTTAAGTTGTTTTAAAATCGTGTAAAATACATTACTACTCTTGCCAAAGTAGTTTGGCAGATTATATTTGTCCATTAAATTTTAACTAAAATCTGTCAAAATGTACTGCTAAAATTTTACCTACATTTTGATTCTGATAAAAATAAAACGATGAATTTTTTCGTTTAAACCATCGTTACTATTGAATCACTCGTAAAAAGCAGCGAGTTTAGTTTCGGAAAGGCTGAAGAGAAAACTAAATCTATTGAAAGAATGGTGACATTATATATTCACTTTTAAAAACCATAACTGAAAATCAGGCTTACAGAAAACTACTAGATTAAATCTGTAAATAGACAAGCATTTGATTCATTACAAATTTAGATCATAGAAATTGGCTGTAATCTATTACTGTCTAAAAGCTGTTGCAAAACTAGTTTATTAAAATACGGTTTAAAAAAAATCCACGTAATAAACAGGAGTTACATCTTTGGAAAACTCACTTTGTCAGTAATCTAGCAAAAACTATACTCTTTAAGACCTGATCTTATGATCGGAAAATTAATATTTAACTATATATATATATAAACACACACTCACACACACACAAATACACGAAAGTATCCACAATCAGATAGAAATGCTAAAATTTGACAACCAGTCCAGAGCTTCAATATTAAAGTGTCCAAACAATCAATATTGAACTATCTTCTACGTT
Organism: Lycorma delicatula; assembly: GCF_047948215.1. Lineage (NCBI taxonomy): Eukaryota > Metazoa > Arthropoda > Insecta > Hemiptera > Fulgoridae > Lycorma > Lycorma delicatula. The sequence continues at coordinate 166,406,800 of NC_134459.1, read as the reverse complement.
AGACTTTTGTTAATTGGATAGGATTATCTCTTTCTCTATTTTAAGGTTCATCTAGTATTAATTTTTCTTCGGAAAATGGATTTTATTTATTAACTCCATACAAAATCAGCGAAGTCTAATGTATTCTTATAAATTTATCAGTTATTCGTGGTCAGAAATTTTTTTAAATTCTATATTATAAAATAAGTACAAATTTATAAGAAATGTGTACTTAGACATCCGGACATATTCTTAAGGTAAATTTAATTTTTCTTTTGTAATTGCCTATAATTACGACATATGTTTCCAGATTTGTATTCTGATTCGAAGTAACATTTTACAATTTACTTACGTAGGTTTCATGGATTTTTAGAACTTATGTTTTAATACTTTTCATTTCCAATACCATATTTGCATAACAGAAAAAATTGGGTTATATTAGCAGTACCTTTTTGACATTTATTATTCTATTCTGCTCCTAGTTCTTGGAATCTGTACTTGTATTGCTATTATAATAATATTATGTTTGGTACCGGTTAAACCTTCTACAGTAAATTCGCAATAACAATTCTCATTATTATATCATTTTAGTTCTAATCTTATTCATATAACTTCGTTAAGAAATCAATTTATTAAACTCGATAAAAAATAAGAGAGGTCTAATATTTTCTCTTTTTTTCCACGGATAGAAAAGTTTTTTTAGTTCTACATTTATGAGAAAAAAGATAAGATTGTTCTTAACAACAAAATATTTGTTTTATAAAATAATATATAAAATAAAATTTCATGTATAATTAACCTATAATTACGACATATGTTTCTACTTTTTTATTCTGATTCGAACCGATGTGTTGGTTAGTGGTGTGTGTTCAAGGTTAGCTCTGCCAAGTAACCTAGTTTTCCTCGGAAATGTAGTCTCATTTTCATCTAACTACTGGTGTTTATTTGACTATTAGTTTTATCTAGTCTTTGATTAATTATTTGTGTCATCTTATGTATTTAAGAACACATTCTTTGCAATATTTTGATGGTTTTGCTGGTTGCTAAGGACTGTTTATCTGTTTGTTTACATTTTTTTTTTTTTTTTTTTTTTTTATATTTCTCTTTATTATTTTACAGAAGTATGGAAGTGTAAAATCTGGACCCTTTTACCTCTTTTAAGTGATTTTCTTTAATTCTCTGGTTCGTACGTTGTTCACGATGCCGGGCAGCGCGAATCGTTGTCCACTATGTGATGAGATTTTCTTTGGGAAACAGAAGTATTTTCGTTGTGTGGTGTGCAGAATTCGGTATCATCAAATATATTTAGGACTTTCAGCGGAGGAGGTTAAATTGTATTCTCAGAGCAAGAATTTTAAATGCGGCTCTTGCATAAAGAAGCATGTCATATCGATGATAACACTTCTGTTGGACAAAACATTGAATCTGATAATGGTACTGTTAGTAGTTCTATTTGGAGAGATATGCTGTCTGTTAAGGGTGTTGAATCTATTATGAATGATAAGAGTCTTTCAATAAATCTTCCCGAGGTGGTTTGTGATAGCTGTTATAAGCAGAGCGATATCATTGCTAATAAGGATTTACTTCAATCTCTGCGGTCTTCTATTTACGAAGGAGTTATAGAAATAATTCGTGCCCTCCAGTCTGAACTTAATGATATAAGGTTTGAACTTAAACGTCTTCGATATGAGAATTCTGATTTGAAGTCTTCGATTAGCGAAATAAGAAGTGTAGTCATGACTGGCATGGTTGTTCAAAATAGGAATTTACACAAGGATGTTCTTTCCTCTGGTTCTTCTTCTCTTTTGCCTGCTAACCTTATTCCTGATCCAGTTAGACCTCGTTGTGGTGACGATAATATTAACTTCTCCTTGCCATCTCACTGTGCTACTTCTGTAGTTAATGCGGCTAAGTGTAATGGCAACATGACACGAGTGCGGAGTTTTGATACTGGGTGTATTCAGGATGCAATGAGATGCTCCGGAAACGCTTCGCATGTGGATTTCAAAAATGCTGAATGGCTTACTTCTGCTACAGTTGACGCTGTAAATAAATCCGCTAACCCTGTGAATGATGTTTTGACTGCAGCCTCCCATGCTGTGGCTGAGAAGACTGCTTGGACTGTTGTTGGCTCTGAGAAGCGTAAAGGCCCCAAAGTAAAGTCTCTTCTTGAGGGTTCCATTGCTCCGTCTAACCCTAAGAAAAGGGTGAGGTCTCAAAAAGCTGTTTTTGGGAACGGCGACGTATGCTGCGATTTGGTTAAGCCCAAGACTAAAGCTCTTTTTGTTTCGAGATTTAACTCTTCAACCAGGGTTGGTGATATCACCAAGTTGCTTGGGAAACACAACTTTCAACATCTTCAGTGTATTCGTCTGAAGACTAGGTAAGATTCGTATAACTCGTTTCGAATTGAAGTTTGTGGTTCGGATTTTGACAGCTTTGTTCGTCCTGAGGTCCGGCCTGTTGGTACGCTATTGGCTCCATTTTATGGTCCGTTGAGGCCTGATGCAGTGTTTGTAGAAAAAGGTTCACGGGAGAATGGATTGCAGCTCGGTAGCGATGGATAAATTGAGGATGATCTACCAGAATGTTCGTGGTTTGAGGACTAAGCAGGATGACATTTTCGCGTCCTTGATTGATTTTCACTTCTACGTGATTGCCTTGACTGAGACTTGGCTTAGTGATGAGCACTGTGATGTCAATCTGTTTCCAGACTGTTACCATGTTTTTCGGGGCTGACCGGGATTATGCTGCTTCTTTACTTCAGCGTGGTGGTGGTTCGGCTATTTTTGTAAAATCAATCATTAGGTGTACGAGAAGGAAGGACCTCGAGACGTTTCCTGAGGCTGTGTGGGTTGAGCTAATTCGACCAGGCATGAAGAATTTGTTGGTTTGTATTATGTATGTTGCTCCGTTTTTAGCTTCAAGTCTCCTAGACCAATATTTTGATTTTCTGTATAGGCACGTAGATAATTTATGTTTTGATATTTGTATTGTGGGTGATTTTAATGTATCTGGAGTGTGCTGGTCTACTAGAAGTCTTCCTGCAAATATTGGGTTTTATGCTGAATGTAAGGCACGACTGGTTTTTTATTTTGTTGACATGATGAAGTTGGACGTTTTTACACACGAAACAACGGATCCTTCCTTCTACAATAATGGTTTGGATTTAATTTTGACTAACTGCAGGATTTTTACAAGAGATGCTGAGGCTCTTGTTTGCCCTGATAAGGTCCATCCTCCATTTGAAATTGGGTTCCTTAAAGTCGCTTGATGTGGCGTAAACGGGCCTGGTTTTTCGCTATGATCGTAGTGACTATCGTGCGTTGTATGACGATGTGAGGTTTGTTGATTGGTGTAGTATTCTCTTAACCGTCGATTTGGAAGAATCGGTTCTGGGGTTACAGAAAATAATTACTGCAGCGATTGATAAACATGTTCCTGCCTTTTGTCCTAAGTCAACCAAATTTCCACCTTCGTTCAATAGGAACATTGTTAATCTTCTGATGAGGAAGAAGGCTGCTCATTGCAGGTTTAAATTTTCTGGTCTGTCAGATGATTTCTTATTATCTCGGCTGCGTAGAGATGTTAAGTACGCGATAGCGGATGCCAGAGTGGTTTGGGCTCGGAAGTGTGAATCTGACCTTTGTTCTAATCCCAGGAATTTTTGGAAATATATTTCTCGACAGAAGTCTAACTCTATGAGGACTCCAGCCCCTATTGTCGATGGACGGACTATTTCTGATCCTCGGTTGAGTTGTCAGCATTTTGGTGAATATTTTCAATCAGTATACCAGGACTTTCCTACGCAGACTACATCTGGCGACGCCTGTATTGACAACGATCAGATTCTTGACATTCCGATGGTTTCATCTTCTGACGTATCCAGTGCTATAAACATTGTTAACGCTAGATCGGCGGTCGGTTTGGATCGGATTCCTGCGTTTGTTATCAAAGGTTTAAATGAGATTGTTTCTCCTATCCTGGCTTCCCTGTTTAATTGGAGCTTGTCGTCTTTTTCTTTTCCTTCCCTATGGAAACACGCAGTTATTACTCCTACAGCTAAGCCTGGTGTCCCTTCTCTGGATAATTTCAAGCCTATTTCTATCCTCGGTACCTTTTCCAAGGTCTTCGAAAGGATTCTATTTGGACATATTTATGACCATGTTCTCCCGATGTTATCGTCATTTCAGCATGGATTTATTAAAAGTCGCTCACCAGCTTCTAATTTGGCCACCTTTTTGCATGAACAGTTAATGCAATTGAGCATAGGGGTCAAGTAGATGTGATATATTTTGATTTTACCAAAGCTTTTGACAAGATGCCCCATCATTTGTTGTTATCAAAGACCAAGGGCTTCGGCTTCAGCGATCGTTTTAATGATTGGCTGTCCTCTTATCTTCGTGACAGGCGTTTTTCGGTGCGTTTTGGTGGACAGTTGTCTAAAGGGATCCTTCTTAGCTAAGTCTGGAGTGCCCCAAGGCTCTGTTTTTGGGTCCCCTTCTTTTTATTATTTTTATAAATGATATCGGGGATCTTTTGACGTGCAATTTTCAGATGTTTGCGGATGACGTCAAAATATATTGTCCGATTAGGAATAGTATGGATCGCCTTTTTTTTTGTTTTTTTTTTTTTCACTCTACTCCCCTGGGCTGGTCCGACTGGTTGGTATTGGGCCACCCAGGGGAGTGTCTGGTAAACTCTAACGAGCCTCTCCGCCTACCGGCTGAACGTCCGGCATGGCAGGTCGGCTCGCCGGTGTCAGCTCTTTTGAGTGATTTTCTGTTTGCCCATTTGGAAACCACGACATACCTCGAATAGCCGTAACGTGGTACCGGGTCTTTTCTTACTCTTTTTCTTCATCAGAACCTATCTAAACCCTTGGAGTCCTCAGTGGATCATTGAGAACGACACATCTCAGCGTGCCATCTCTCACCACTGAGGCTGTCCACCCTACCCTATTCTACACTAGTAACCTAGTCGCCTTTCATCTATATCCTTCTCTGTTAATACTGCTACTATAAATTCCGTAACCTTCTTCCAGTTTATTTCACTCCTCAACATGTGCTCTAGGACCTCTGCTGGGCTCATACCTATTATGCCACAGGTTCCTCCTTTTAATTGCCCACCTCTCGCAGCAGAAAAATGTGTGTTCTGCATTGTCAATTCTCTCGCAGTACATACAGTCTGGACCTGGCCTTCTTCCAACACGGTGGAGGTACTCATTGAAATTGCCATGACCTGTAAAAAACTGCGTGGCCTTTGCGTCCTTTCGGCAGTTTTATCGATTATGATCACGATCTGTTCCGTTGTAAAACTACTATAGGGCATTTTCTCTCTAGTCACATAGTCTTTTATGGTAATCATAGTGGCATGATGGTCACTCACCACATCATGTGGTAACACTCGCCAGTCCCAGTGTTCCCTACTCCATCTATCGTCTATGATTGGTAAGTCCAAGACTGACGAGTATCCTCTCGCCTCATATGTAGGGGTGCCATCATTTACACAATGACAGCTAATTGCGCCCATCATATCCGTAAGTATCTCACCTCTGCGATTGGTGTATGTGCTCCCTGCTGCAATCGCTTTACTATTGAAATCACCTAGAATAATGACTTTCTTCCTAGCGTTATTTACTACTCCTTGTATTATGTCTAGTCTTCTAGTAAATTCATGTATGTCACAGTTTGGAGACACATAGGCACCGATCGGTAGTGTTGAATCCGACTCCACCGCCAACATGCCTCCAGATCAGGACGTCAATCTCCATGCTATCCTGCCACTTACATCCATAATTGCCACGTCACCATTTGTATCCACCATCCAGCCTGATCTAGCAACAAGGTACTTGCTCGGCTCCGTGATTATCAGTAAATCAGCCCTTTGCTCTATGACCAGTTCACTAACCAAATCATGAGACATGGTGCTTCTGTTTGCGTTAACCATTATCACCCTAAGCATTTAAGTGTTTTGAGCACCCCCAGCCACTGGTGCGGTGTTCTTGGCTCCCACAATCCAGGCAGCTGCTATGCTCCCGGTATTCAGCAATCTTGTGGTCTCTGCCTCCACAATTGAAGCAGATATGAATGAAGCAGGTATGGATCACCTGTTGCTACAATTGAATATTAACAAAGTTGTTGAGTGGGCTGACCGCAATTGTATGCCCTTAAATTTTCGAAAGACCAAACATTTGACTTTATCTCGTAAGACGTCCAGCTCTGTTTTCAGCTATAGGAGTTGTACGCACGCTATTGTCGCTGAGACATTGGTTGAGGACCTCGCGATTTTATTTGACACGAAGTTGTATTATCACGAATATGTTGCTCGGATTGTCAATAAAGCATGCAGGGACCTTGGTCTTGTCCTTTGGATTTGTGGACGGTTTAACAATATTTCCACTTGTAACCTGCTGTACAAATCTTTAATGAGGAGTCGCTTGGAGTACTCGACCGTGGTGTGGAATAGTACACGAGTTTTTGCCTCTGATCTGGTTGAGGGTGTTCAAAATAGATTCTTGAACTGGATGCGTTTTAAGTTTAGAGATTGTTCTGTTGGCGCTAGTAGCGAGGTTATGTTGAGGCGATTAGACCTTTCCAGGTTATATGATAGAAGAACGTACTTTGACTTGGTTTTCTTTTATAAAGCTCTGCACAATAAACTTCCGACGCGTTACCATGTTGTCTTACGAAACCAGGCCAGATCAGTGAGGTCTTTTAGGCAATTTGTGACACCGGTTGCTTCCACCGAGTCTCCGGTTGAGCGGTGTACCAGTGCCGTGGAGTTCCAGGATAAGTTAAGCTTTTGGGAAGATGAGTTGACCTTCATTAAAAATTTGAGAGAGTTACGTGGCGATGAATTATTATCCTTTGTGTAATGCTCACTTTTATGATTTTAAAATTATTATTGTATTTTTAAGGATTATTGCTTTTAACTTGTTTTATTTGGAATGTATTAGTAATATTGGGTTTTTGATTTTGTATGTTTTCATCTATGTGTTTTTATTGTCACTCCATAGCTATCGTATTTAAAGTTCTAATTATTATTTTTTTGTATTTGATTGTTTATTATTATTGTATTTTGAATATTGTGTTTTTAATTTATATATGGGTTGTTGACTTGCGGCTAATCTTATGTGATTTTATGTAATATTCTGCATACAAAGGTTTTGTGTAACTGTTCTGTTGCACAAACAAAACAAATAAACAAATGAATAAACAAAATTATTATTATTAAGTAATAAAAGAAATAGATTTTGTTTATTACTACATTTTTTAATAAGCTAATCCACTTAGAAAGGATTTTATAATAAGTGGGTAAAGATTCTGAGATTACTGAACAAAAATTGTAATTAAAATTCTAATATAGACCTGATTTTACATCCCTACATGAGGTTCCTTTTTTCCTTTTTTTTTTGTTGTGAAACTTTTTTTACTAAGGTATACAATATACTTAAAAATAATTTTTTTTCCAGATAAACTGAAAAATGTTTGGAGCGCTGCGAATTGGATCTTACAATGTGGGAGAAAACATAACTGTAAAAGAACAATTAGAAATTGAAGGTAATAAATTTTACTTTTTTTAATTACACTATAGTGAAAATTATATCAGCCTATTATAAAAAAAAAGGTGTAATTATGTGGTACATCTTAATAAAGCTGTGTAATTTTTATAATTTTTAGTATCGTTAAACGATACAGTTTAGAAAATCTATCGTCTGTCTGATCAACCTATGCCATCATATCTGTAAATAAATTGAAAGTTACTGATAAATAAATTTTATAACAAGAACATGGAGTACTGCTTTCGATACACAGCTATATGTTAGAGTATTGTAATATTTTTAGGCGATTTTTTTTTTTCAACTTTTGGAAGTAAAATAGCTGTATATATATATATATATATATATATATATATATATATAAATATTTAGAATTTTTAAGCATTTTAATGCCTTTATTTTCTGTATATCTACGCAGAGGCTGACTGAATTAAGTCTGTTACCTTATCTTTAAAATAAAATAAGAAAAATCAATTCTAGAGCATTACTTTCATTCTGTTATATTTCATCCTATTATCCTATTGATACATCATCCCAATTATCACAGGAAAATCTAATATCGGTTAATTAACCATTGTTAATCAAATTGAAATACGTAACAATTTATTTATTTTTTATTTATCATGCTATTACGAATGGTATTTATATTCTAATAACTATTTAAAATTAAGGTAGAAATAAATATACTTATGGAAAGAAATGTAAACATAAGCGTAATAAAATTAATTGGAACCATTACTTGCTTGAATTGTACGGTTTAATTTAGGTGTCGAAATAGTTAAACTTTGTTGCATTGTATTTATGTAAGACTTAGTAATTCGTTTTTCTTTTTTTTGCATGCTGCAATTTTCAAGTTAGTTGTATCGTAGATAAACACACCTAGATGGTACGATTCATAATATTATTAACTGGTGAAATTGCCAAAACTGAAAATAGATGCAACAAAAAGAAAATTTTGTGAGAAATTATGAACGTTGTAAATGATAAAATTACCACAGTTTTTTAATTAAAATGAAGTTTCATATTCGATAAGGAAAATAAAAACCGTCACCAACCGGGTTGGTCCAGTGTACAACTCATTATAAATCAGCCAATTTTGAAGTCGAAAATCCTAGTAAAGGTTGCTTTAATTAGGATTTGAATACCAAATCTTGGATATTAATGTTTTTTGGTGGTTGTTGTTCAATTAACCACACGTCTCAGGAATGTTCGGCCTGAGTCTAAGACTACTAGTTTACCGCTACATTTATATTATACAGTCCAGTCGCTAATATGACTTTACTTGTAGATAAGAGTTACTTGATTTGATATTTTATTTATTTATTAACTTATATATTTACTTGTTTTATTTATTTTATAAATAAAAAATAATCTAGAAAGAAAATCATAATCGATTAAAAAAATAATTAAACTTTAAATTAATTTGAATTATTACTATCCTAAATTTATCGTATTGCACTAGATTTCCAAAATTAAAAAAAACATTGTACGCATAAAATCAATATCTTATGAAAAAACGGACTACATGGCATACATATATAATAATCCAAGGTATTTAGTAAGAAGAAATGGTAAAATTAAAGTAATATAGAAATATAAATATCTAGGACAAATATTAAAAATCTACCTTAAGGAAAAACTAAACGTAAAAAGCAAAACAAATAAAATGCTATTAGCACATCGGTTGTTAAGTAACATTTCAAATAAAAAAAGACTATCTTATAATGCTAAATTTGTGCACTAAAACACAACATTAAAACGTAAATGTTTATACTCAGCTGAAATAATGACGCTAGAAGAAAAATCAAGAATGGAAAAGTTTTTAAAAAAATATTTGGTCTAGAGTGCAAAGATAAAAAAACGTTAAATGATGATCTATACCAAATATTTTAAAAAAAGCACGGACATTATGAAAAAGGGAATATTGCTTCTTCACAATTTAAAAAGAATTAAAAAAACATATTAACCAAAAAAATATTTAATACTTCCTAAAACGTCCGAGCAAACCAAACTGATTTAGAGAAATGAAAAAACTAAATGAACTGCTCAAGGAAAAGGAAATGTATAATAGAGAAATCTTTAGAAAAAAAATCTTCAGAGTTTTCTAGACAAACCAAGAACAAAAGAAAACAAACCTAAAACAGAACAAACGACGAAGTAAAAGTAAAAAAGAATGAAAAAATATTGTCTTAAAATCTAAGGCTAAAATAAATGTAAAGTGAATTTACTTTAATGGATTTTATAGAAAATCCAAACGGAAAAAAGGCAACTTTTTACAGTATTATCTTCATTATTTATTTATCCTTTTAACAACGATATAAGAAGAAACACACAAAGAAAATACACGGAGGTTAAAATATACATTTAAAATAATGAGCCAAACAAAAATTGATTACGTTTCCTCGACGTTTCACCTAAACCCAGAAGCTTTCTCGAGAGCATATACTTATTTCCATACAACTACACAAACAAATTCAAACAAACAGGACTGGCTAACCGCAAAACCAACACACATAGGCAAAATGAGTAGGTAGTACCCTCCACCTTAAGACACGATATTAAGTCATCAGTTTCCTCCAGAATCTATTTGTCTAAGCCATTCACGTCATTGATAACCCACCAATCAGGTGATCTACAGAAATATAAAAACCAGCTTAATTCTACCCTTGAAATATAAAACGAATACGGTACTACTTAGGTATTGTTACAAAGTATAATAATACTCTCTACGTGTTTGCAGGATAGTATTGACAATAAGTGACGTATTATTTAACAGTAAGATATATCAGCTTATCTTCGGTTGATTGCCGATTGGAATCATGAATAGAATGCATTTTACGTATGAAAAAATCTATACCACATCCAAACGAACAGGCTTTATAAGATTATGTAGTAAATAAAACATATTTTTAAAAAATCAGATAATTCTTATGAATATTTACTGGAAGAATCTACTTTAATATAGATTGGCCGGGAAGTTACCGTACGCCCTAAATTTTGAATTAAAAATTTATAATGAGTTATAAATGAAAAATGCGATATAATAATGAATTATTTTATTTAATCACATTAAACATAGTATTAATTTTAATGATCCAGTAGATTCGTGTATTCACCCACCTGCTACAAGCACAATTCTATACATCGCCACGTTCTCTGTGATATGCAACGGATTTGTTTCGTTGCGGAAGGCGTCCCTCACAGCGTCATTTGTGGTCTAGCGACATGACGAGAGGTGTACCTTAATAATTATCTTCTTGGTACAGCTTGGTAGCCATGAAATGAAGCTGGTAACACTAGAGTACCGCGGCCAATTCAAATTCCTGGAATTTTTATTCAGAAAAACGAGGACTGATAGAGCGAAACCTACAGCTGCAGCATCCTGCTGCAACCATACTTGTTCCACGAGCTGTTGAAGCTCTTGAAGCTGTGGTATTAACTATGCCTTCAACATCTCTAAATAAGCGTGTGTATTCACTGGCCCGTCAAAAAAAATAAGGACCAAACAAATGACGAGCTGTCATTCCGCCCATAACATGTCGTGCGGTGGATTTCTTTCCAACTCTGTCGCGTAATAAGGAATTTCTTTCGCCAAAAATAATAAGTTTCTGGTATGCGAGCTGCGATAGATTGCACATTCGTCGGTGGAAAGCACCTTTCTACGGTGCACTTCAACGGGGAATTTTTCATATAAAGCCCCGCAGGATGCAGCACGCCGTTTCATGTGTGCATCTGACAGTTCATTCATGAACATCTGACAAAATGGCCTATCTTTCACGTCATTTTTATATGGTCTTGCATTGTCTTGTCGTCCGCGATATACGAAGTTTAGCTGACCGTTTACGAGTTGATTTTTTCGGGGATTTTTCAATGGAAACTGCCATGTATCTAACTACGATAACTTTCGAACACTCCGCGACCTACCTTTAACACTGCCTAATTCAAACGTTTTTTTTTCGGAAGCCAATACTGTTGCTTTTTGTGGTGGCGGCTTATTAAAGCGCTGCCGAAACATATCACTAATTAGATTTATTGTTTGATTCGTATGTTGTCATTCATCAACCCAGCATATTGCTTGTCACTAACCGCTCTTCGAAGCTGTAACTACTCGTATCAGCTGTTTTAGCACAACTGTTTTTTTTTTTTCAGAGTGTTAAAAAACTGTTGCTAACCGACCACAACGAAAATAAGATATGTTCTAAACACATATCCTAACTCATATTTTTCGTTAATTTTAGGGGTACTGAGACTTCCCGGCCAATGTAGAATAATTTATTTCAGTGGTGTGCGTTTCAAACAAAGGTTATGGGTTGGGCATATATTTCCTACCAGATCTGAACGATTTATAAATATATATTTCATTCGCTATTTTTTCTAAATAAATGCAGTAAATTTTAAATGAATATTCCACTCAAGGATAGAGTAAAAAAGATGAATTCATTTTTCTAAAGGCAGCTACGAACATCATAAGTGAATAAATAGTATATTACTGGTTAATTTGGAATTTACAACTAAATTAATTCTTATTTTAAAGTAATGTAAATTTTAGATTACGAAATTAATAATTTATAATAAATTTTACAGAAGCAGAAATCAACAGCCTTTTTCTAATGGAAGGTCCATGGCCAATCTGCGTAATATTAGTAAGTTATCTATATTTTGTATTAAAACGAGGACCACAATATATGTTAAATAGAAAGGCATACGATTTAAAAGGATTTATGGTGCTGTATAATTTAATTCAAGTTCTTTACAATGTTATTTTCTTTGCATGGGTAAGTAAAGCATCATATTATCTTATTAAAGTGAAATAAGTCAGTAATATTATAAATTAGTATAGGCAAATGAATTATAATATAACCATCCAGTAACAAATTTTTACTACTAATTCGTTAATATATTCAAACATATTTTAATTATGTAATCATAAATAAATATTAACACTTTAAGCTCTTTTTTCAATATACACATAAAAATTATATGTTTTCCATTTATTTGTTATCGTGTGTTTATTTTTATAATTTAATTTCTTTTCCTAAGCATATTTCAACAGTAATTTGTAAAATTAGCACAACATATATCCAGTAAAATTTTCTCATATATTATACAAAGTATACATAATAAAAGACGTTTAAAACTTTGGTTTTGGAAAGCGGTAATAATTACAAAAACCTTTTGTGCAGTTTTTCGCAAGAAAATCAACTTTTCGTTATTTAATTCTTTCCTTTTATCTTACTCAAACACACGCCTAGTTTTCATGACCCACAAAGTAGGAAAAGCTATCCGAATACGCCAAACAATATTGCTAACAACAGATAAACAAACGTCAACGTTCCACCAACAACTTGCAACATCATAAAAAAACAACGTTTCTAACTTGTTCCGCTCATTTTTTGTCGGTCTTAATTGATCGTAACTCAAGAACGACTCAATTAATATCAATTTATCACATTTTCAAATGCACAACTTTAGATAAACTACTACAGTATTTAAATGAAATTGATCTTGTAGTTTTGAAGATTTTCGAGTCAAAAACGATTATGTATAGTCCTCTCAATCGCTCCCTCTATATCTCTCCCCATACACATGTTACTTCCACACTTCTCATACCTTAAAACGTAAAAAAAGTTCATTTTCACTCCCCACCCCAAAAAAAAAAACTCAATACGACAAAAAGTAATATCGTACTTTTCTTCGAAAAATTGGTATATATATACATATATATATATATATATATATATATATATGTCGGAGAGGCGAGGAGAATTGTCAGGGATTCAACGTTTTGTGTTTCACTCATTTTTATTATTACAAGTGGAGAATATATAAGATTATAATAAAGTTCAATTAATAAAAATGAGCAGACAACTCGCACAATGAAACAATTACAAATGATAACCATCACTCATCAATAACTCAGTAGTACACGAACCATAATATAAGACTAATTCAATTTAGAATTCAAATAATATTAAAACAACTTGCGATAGACCGAGGCTCAGGGAAATAACGAATTCGCGATCACCAGGACGTCTGTTCGATCTGGGTTCCAAAGCAAGACTGCCTTTTCTCAATATTCTCAAATAATATGCCTACTGCATATTTCCCTTTCCTTATTAATTTTATGATACCCCTATCGTCCTGGGATCCCGACTACGTTGACAACCATGTGCCTACCTGGGCCTAAGCCTACCGCAATAAAACAATTTAAACCTTATTCTACAAAATATTACAAGTAATAGTACATTTCTTAAAACTACTAAAAATACAGATATTCTAAAGAATATTCTCATCGTTTTGTCGGAAGATACTCCACTGTACTTTATTCTCCGACACGGCCATTCTGACAATCACACGCCCTCGGGTGTATCAAGATGGTTTAGAATACCAGTAGGAGCTGCAACTGTGCAAAGATTCACACGGCGTTCGACGCTACCAGTCTCCTTGTTGTTCCCTGGACCGCTACGGCTGCTACCTGGAGCCGTACAGTTTGGCGCAATATGACCAGCTACCCCACATTTGAAACACGTCACATTGCGCGATGAAGAGGATTTTCTAATAGACACAGTTCTGCTGCAGAGCACCAAGCAACAGAATCCGATCCCGCACTCTCTGGATTAAATCGTGGTAACGCAACACTTTTCTTTGTCGATAATGGCTTTTGCATACAACACTTCATAAACTCAAACAATGTATTCCACTGATCAGGTGATGGACCAGATAGAGACGATCCCACTTCTGATGTCGGAGAGGCGAGGAGATTTGTCAGGGATTCAACGTTTTGTGTTTCACTCATTTTTATTATTACAAGTGGAGAATATATAAGATTATAATAAAGTTCAATTAATAAAAATGAGTAGATAACTCGTACAATGAAATAATTACAAATGATAATTATCACTCATCAATAACTCAGTAGTACACGAATTATAATATAAGATTAATTCAATTTAGAATTCAAATAATATTAAAACAACTTGCGATAGACCGAGGCTCAGGGAAATAACGAATTCGCGATCACCAGGACGTCTGTTCAATCTGGGTTCCAAAGCAAGACTGACTTTTCTCAATATTCTCAAATAATATGCCTACTGCATATTTCCCTTTCCTTATTAATTTTATGATACCCCTATCGTCCTGGGATCCCGACTACGTTGACAACCATGTGCCTACCTGGGCCTAAGCCTACCGCAATAAAACAATTTAAACCTTATTCTACAAAATATTACAAGTAATAGCACATTTCTTAAAACTACTAAAAATACAGATATTCTAAAGAATATTCTCATCGTTTTGTCGGAAGATACTCCACTGTACTTTATTCTCCGACATATATATGTTAATGATCCTCCATCAGATGAGAAGGCATCATCTTAGTACCGAAATATCTATTTTTTATTTACCTATAATTTATTTACCTTTATTGAACAATAGTGCACCAAGTTGAACCGACTTATTAAAGTAACTAACTTTTCAATTTGATACGTTCTCTGTTTTCCATATTGTGGATATTATTAAAAATATTACATCAGCTAACTCTCATGGAAAGGGGTCATTGGAATCTAAAATATATTACTAAGACTTCAGACTTTTTTCTTAATTATACTTTATGAGTGCATAATTTTTAACGTACAAATACCACATCATCAAGAATGACAAATTTGAATCAAATTTGTTATTGAGTATTCTGTTATTTTCGCAACAGTACTCTAAATATAACTGTGCTCTAAATATGACATAATTATATCAATAATATTTGAAACCATACGGAATATTTAAAAAAAGAGAAAACAGTGAATTGCTCTTAACTGTTTTCGGGGAAATAGCCGGGAAAGTTTTGTTGATCTTTGCTGGTATTTTATTTTAAATTTATTTTTGATTGTATGTATATATACATATATATGTTCTTAATTCCACTATAAGTACTTTTTTTCTTTTTCCTGTTTAGCCTCCGGTAATTACCGTTCATATAATACTTCAGAGGATGAATGAGGATGATATGTATGAGTGTAAATGAAGTGTAGTCTTGTACATTCTCGGTTCGACCGTACCTGAGATGTGTGGTTAATTGAAACCAAACCACCAAAGAACACCGGTATCCACGATCTAGTGTTCAAATCTGTGTAAAAATAACTGACTTTAGTAGTCAGTTTAAATGCTGGAACTCTCGACTTCCAGATCTGCTGATTTAGAAAGACGCGTTCACCACTAGACCAACGCGGTGGGTCCTCTATAAGTAATTATGATGATCGAAATGTACGTCAAGTTTTAGATTTTTAAACCGTAACATTTGCTTTTGGGAATTTACTATTTGGTACTTCACTTCAATAATTTTTTGACATAAAATATTCATCGTTATAAGATACAGATCTAAACAGTACGAACTGAATCTTGAAATACGTTTAAGTTTACGAGAAGAAACAAAGACGAGTCATAAAGTCCCCAAAAAAGAATGATGTTAGACACTGTCAAATGCATGAAAAGAAAAGGAACAATATACAACAAAGCAAAGATGAATAAGGAAAAGCGCAGTAAAGTAAAGCAAGTTCATCATTTAATATAATAGTTAAGATACACAGCATGAACGTAAAAAAGAAGAAAAAAGGAAAGTAATGTCAAACACGGACCGAGTTAAATTCTAGATCTTACATAAATAAACAATTATAGTATTAAAACGATCACTTTGAATTAATTTTTAAAAATATACTTTTGCTTTGCCTTTATTTAACTGCTCTAAAATTTACCGTGTGTTCTTTTAAATAAATGCTATTAAAATGGAGTTAAGTAAATTAAAACGGATAAATAAATAAGAAATAGTGATAAAAACAGGTAATGAAAAACTGCAAGCAAGAGAAAAGTCCTTAAATTAAAAGTGGAACTTAAATGCTACTGTTTTAATAGAGTACTAAACGAAGCTGGTTCTGTCCTCAGTTCAATAAAATGGGCTGAACATGTTAACATATATCCAAAGCAAATTGATATTTTAACAGATTTATCAAACGCTAGTTACGATTTCCGAAACGAAAATTTAATTGCAGTTTTACTACCTATGAAATTTAACGATTAAATAATAAATTAATGTAAACTACATGCAGAATAGAATACTGGAATACATAAATAAGTATGGTTTGAATTTAAATAGCTTAGTATTTTTTTTTTTTTTTTTTACTATAATCATTTTCATAATTCATATTATTTTCTCTTGATCTAGCCTCTATGTTCCCTCTTAATTCAAGTTAAGACGTAAACATTACTATTGTTATTTTAAAAAAATTATTTTTTTTTCTGAAAAATTTAAATAAATAAATGCAATGTTAATAAGCATCCAAACGCCTCAGTAATAAAAACGACACTTAAAAATAATTGTTTAAGATAATAACTTTATTAAAATATTATTTTTTTTATTAAATAATAAAATATGGAATTTTAATAAAAATAAAATTCCACGTATTATTTATACAATTTCATGACACCTTTTATATCAGTCTATTATAATCGTACATTATGTTAAACTACACTAGAATAAAGAAAGAATCAATCGGACTATATTATACTAGATAAATGACGCAGGTATATATACGCAGATAATTTTATTATTTTGTTAAAAAATATTCTGGCGAAGAATAAAACGAAAATATCTAGAAAATGTAACCTAATAATAAAGTACAATCACTTAAACACTGAATAATCGAAAGCATATTAAATGTTTCCCCTACCAAAGAAAAACTCTTTATATTAAACGTATTACAACGGAGATCGTTTGATACGGTTTAGGGCAAATCAAATAATAAATAGTAAAAACATTAGAATGGTAAATTAATCTTGAATTTGAAAATCAATTTCAAGAAAAACAATTATTCAATTTTTTAGACAAATTTGAAAATCTTGCACAATTCTGCGCAAGAAGACTGATGTTTCCTTAATTTAATTAACCTAAGCGAATCGTACTTTTCTTCGAAAAGTCGGTAAAAAAAATTGACAGTAAAAGTGGTAATTTCAAGGTACACGTGACGGGAAAGCAATAGATAAAATAAGACGATTTAAAAGTGTATTTAATGTGGATGAAAGCGAAACTTAATTTACAATTTTAATACTTTTGATAACCATTTCTCTGGTACAGCTGAGAAAAGGGTCTTAATAAATATGGAGATAGTAAACACTTTTCCATTCCTAATGATAAAATAGTCAGGGAATTCAGTTACCTTAATATTTTCATTTCATGTTTTCTAGTGATAAAATGGAAGTTAAAGGTATAACGTACTTTCTGCCAACAAAACAAACACAATAATAGGATAATGGTCTAATTTTATAAAAAAAAATTATCGGTGGATATAATCAATAATCTCCTATATAATTAAAAACATTTTGAACACGTAAAATGTTAAGAAACCTGTTATTTGTTTCTTTTTTTGCTGAAAAAAATGATCACAGAGGTGTGGGAAATTATAGACATGTATCGCTTATACTTGCTTTTCCCAAAATGGTAGAGACTGCCATGAAATCAAGACTGCTTAATTATTTATTTATGATCTAAAAGTTTTGATGTCATATTTCTTAATCTAAATTTACTTTTGGTTCTAATAAATTGGAACCGATTGTTAATTAAATATTTCGGCAAAAGAAGCTTTTTATTTTATACGCTCCAACACGGAATTCTATTACAAAAAATTAAGGGAGGTGGGAATTAGAGGTATGGCTTCGGGTTAATCTTGTTCAAACCTATGGATTCTCTTCCAGCGCATTAGAATCGATGAAGATTATTTAGGTAAATGATATGAATTGATAAGTGACTGTACAAGGAACATAAATTTTATTCTTAGCATTTAGAAATAAATTATTTAATGAAAATTCTAAAGAACTGCACAATATTTGCTATGCGGAGATGTTACCTGGAACGACGTAAAGTCGAAAATAGCAGAAGATCGTAAAAGAATTAGCAAATGAGTTTTATAATTATAGGTATGTCAACTGTCAAATTAACTAGTTAATTTGATAGTTGACGGTCGCAGACAACTGACTAGTTAACTACTAAATATTCCGTTTTAGTGGTCAATCAAAATTTAAAATAGAAATCCCGAGAATTGAAACTAAAAAAAGAATTTTCAATAAAACGGGGTAGACCGTTAAGTAGTAAGTAAGAAGTAAACTGACAAAAGCAGAATGAATTCTATTATTTTGTAACAAATATGCATTGCTACAATTTGTTGTTTCAGCTATCGACATCAGGTATACTACCGTTTCTCATCAAACAATCATGTAATCCTGATCCGAACGCTGATTTACAGTCACGTCTAATAGTAAGTATTTTTCATTTTTCTAAATAATCGTGATTATATTTTATTCTATTTGGACCTAATTAGCAACACTTTCTTCAGTACGGATAGTACTAATTTCTTATCATTAAAAGATAGAACAGAGAAAAAAAAAAAATTTTTTAAACTAATTTATATTGTACCAATTTAAAAATTTCAGTTACCACGTTTTGTTATGATACAGAACAATTTACTTTTGTTTAGTCCTTTAATTGAATCTACAATACAAACACACATTTTTTTCCCGGTTTTCACTTACTCCTTTATTTCTTTTTCCTGTTTAGCCTCCGGTAATTACTTTTAAGATAATACTTCAGAGGATGATTGAGGATGATGTGTATGAGTGTAAATAAAGTATAATCTTGTACATTCTCAGTACGACCATTCCTGAGATGATGTTTGTTTAATTGAAGAAACCCAACCACCAAAGAACACCGGTATCCACGATCTAGTATTCAAATCCGAGTAAAAATAACAACTAGCTTTACTAGGACTTGAACGCTGGAACTGTCGACTTCTAAATCAGCTTATTTGGGAAGACGCGTTCACCACTAGACCAACTCGGTGGGTTTTTTCATTTACTCCTACAACCGTCCAACCGTCCGTTCCATCCATACGGTTATGACCAGATAAAGATTGAAAGAAAGAACCATACAACAAAACAAGGATTAACAATTGTAAATTGCGTTTGGTTTTTATTATACAAATATATTTCAACAAATGAAAAAATATTACATATATATAAACGTAAGAACTGGCAAAAACGTTTCTTCGTATTTATTCCAGAAGTAAAACAGAATTTTTTTAATATCTGAAATGAAGTTTATGAAAACAAATATGCTCTGTTTTGATCTACTACCTTTTGCCATTTTTGAGGTAAAATCGTAATCCTATCTCTGGTGAAAATCTGTGTATTCTGAGCGAAAAACTGTGACAAATGATTGTCATAGGCTCTTCAACTTAGAAAATAGTTTGTTGGCTTCAAACCTTACACGGTGAATTTAATCTTACCGTTAAGAAAGTTCTGTAAACCAAAACAAATGGTAATCTGACGGTGAGGCGATAGACGCATCAGAACTTCCCGGCTAAGCTTTTAATAATTTTCGATAGGTCACTAAAAATGTGCGGAGACTGGCGATGGAAGACGACACCTATTCGATTAATCAATTCTGGTCGGTTTATCTCGACTGCTTTCTAGTTGTTGACAGTGGAGGTTACAACCAATTGTTTGATCGGGCGGTAGTAGCTCATAATGGACACTTCTTTTTAAATCCTACTATATACACAGCATCGCTTATTTTGGCTTTGACATCAGGTTTGTGGAGCTCACCTTGGTTCGACCGCGAACTTTTCCATACATTATTATAATATATATGCATTTTCATCGTTCGTAATTTACCGATTCAAAATCTATTCAATTTCATACCGTTTTAACAGCAATTCTCAGGTGGAAATTCAATCAATTAAATGTTTTACTGTTATATCATATAGGACCTGAAAATCTAATTTTTTTTTCTATCTAATCTTCAAATGGTTAAAACTGGTTTTTGTTGCTATCAGAGCGTTAGTGTGCCGGTTTTGTTCAATTTTTATTTTCATCTCATCGAATTTTTCAGTTTCTGACCGAACAGAGATGCATCATTTACTAAAGAATTTCCACAACAAAAACGGTTGAATAAACTTTGTGCTGCACGTATCGAAACTATATCATGTTCGTAAACAACACATTTTTTAACGGCCTGATTCACTTTCTTCCAGTTTTTGGTAATAAAATTTCAAATTACTATATCAAATTTCTTCCTTATTTTCATTTTAAAGACGCAAAAAACTTTTAAATTAATAAACTAATATAATCGCAGCTTTCATAAAAAAAAATCAGTGTGATATTCACACTCAGGTGTGACCTTTGAAACGCACCAAAGGGTTCTCATATTTGACTAATTACTAGGTATGTAGTGCTAAAGCCATAAACCGAGAGAGGATAAGAATCAAACCTTTTCACAACCTCCATATATATGGAGGTTACATATATATATATATATATATATATATATATATATATATATATATATATATATATATATATATAAACAGAATTGAAAAAATAAGTCATACGTGGTGGTCATTTCTATTTAAATAATTCAAATTAGTTGATCTGTAAATAGTTTTCTCTCACCCGATATACGGATTTTTTTTTTAGTTTTGATACATTATCTCCAAAATAGTCAATTCTTCAATTTATTGACAATATTAATAAAACTTGCAGTAAGAGAGAGTACAAAGCACTAATTAAAATGAAAAATCTCAAATTTTCTAAATATAGCAGTGGGATTTTAAGCCCAATTTAAAATACAGCATCACCGCATTTCTACAATTATTGAAAATGTAAATAACTGAAAATGAACTATAACCGGTGTAGTCAACAAATCCTTTTTACTTGAGGAACAGGCTGATTTGCGTTAATACAGTCAATCAAATCAGTAATGAAACCTCCTAGTATTTCAAATAATAGAGAAATATACCAGGATGGGTCTAAAAAGTGTTATATTTAAGTTTATAATAGAATTCATATTTTTGAAATTTCTGTTCACCTACTGTACAAGATCAGGATTCCCGGTATTCTAAATACGAGTATGAATAATAACTATGAATTAATTAATTTATATAATATTTTCATTTTATACGGAAATTAATAGTTATTTTTTCACATATTTTATTATTGTACGGTACAAAGAAAAAAAAGAAATATCCTTTATATATTGAACGATTATATTTTACTCAATAAAATAAAGTTTTCTGATTTATCTTCTTTTATATTTTATGGTAAAAATAAATGATAAAATAAACAAATGTAGGTCGACATACAGGAACTGTTTAGTATCATTTTACATTTTACGTAAGCTTACTAAATTAAGCTGAAGTAGAATAAATGCTAAACTACAGAACTTGTTATATTATCACTGTATTTATATAAAATTTCCATTTACCTTTTTAAGTCTCAACCTACACACAGGATAAAATGTTGTTTAAAAATAAATTACTACAAATATATATATATATATTATATATATATATATATATTATATATATATATATATATATATATATATATATATATATATATATATAAAACAAAAGGTTTCTTATCTCATATATAAGAATATAATTATGTTATTTATTAAATTGGAATGTTGTGTTATTTAATTTTTTTTATTCTGCTTTGGTTTGTACATTCACTTTCAGCAAAATAATTACTTAACATAATCAATAAAAGAATGAAATGTTTGAGATAATAAACCAGTATAATAAATATGTACAAAAAAAATATGAAATATGAAATAAATATGTACAAAATACAAACCGAATAACAAAATTTATTATTCAAGATTATTCTCTTTTTTAAATTTGCCTCACTTTTCAGAGGTTTTTTTTTAAATACTTTTTGGAAGCTTAGTTTTCAGAGGTTTTTCCTCACTTTTCAGAGGTTTTTTTTTATAGTCGCATCAGCAGTTCAGGTTATTAGCGACTGATCAGTGCAATGTAACTATACCGGTAAATTCGTAGAACAAACTCAGGTCAACAACTTCTGAGCCGTGTAGTTAATATCCAGATACCAGTTACCAAAGAACACTAGTATTCACAGTCTATATTCAAATCCATATAAAAGCAACTTACCTTTACAAGGAATCAAACCTTAAAATTTCAACTTCGAAATCAGCTGATTTATTACATCGAGTTTACCGCTAGACCAACCCGGTGGGTAATTTTGTTTTATCTGTAGTTACTATTAAATTATTTAATGGTTTTTAACAAATTTCACGGTGCTTCAATAAAATTGTTGTATTTTTCTTTAAATTAATTAAAATAAAATCTTTTACTTTGCTGTTTTTTCATACACAATTTTGCTATCATTTTAATGATACAATATTATATAAATGACATTAAAAATAATTTTGTGTTTTTTATTATGTTTTTGCGGTATATCATATTTTATGTACACTTATATCTAAGCTTCCAATGAAATCAAAAATTTCGTCTTGAAAGTATTCATAAGCACTTAAATGGAAACAATACTACCACAAATCCTTAACTGTGAAATCCTGAGATTTCAAGGTAAGAAAGCATCATTACCGTTAGCCTGGTCATCAAACAGCTTTGGTAATCCTTAAATGTATTTATAACTAGTTGAACTGCCGGAGTTCTCACAAATACCGGATTATTTAGTTTTACTCGGATGTGAAATCGATCAAAATTCAATAAAAATATTTCGTATGAATCTAGTTCAAAATTTTATTAGGTTTAATTTCTGTCCCCTGAAATATTTTATTAGCATTTATTCACAGAACAGAATTCACAAAATTATTTCCCCAAAAGATGTAGAAAAAATCTCTGAAATGTAAAATAGTTTTTATTGAAACATTGAATATTACAAAATATTTTATTTTAAATCTTGATCGCTTAAACACTTTTTGCAAAAATGATTCCACAAATTTATTTAAAGGAACCTGTTTTAATTTTTTGTTTATTTTTTTTCTGAGAAGTATCTGATAATTAAATACCTCAAAAATATGATTTTTGTAGAAGAAGCACCCGTTGATAAATACTTCAGGCGTAGAATTAACAAGCCGTCTTAGGATACCGTTCCAGTATATACGTACGTTATTTATTAAAAATAAGTCGGTTCATCAATTATTTACACTAACTGTTACTTATATTTCTCATTGTAATCCCATAAAAAAAATAAACTAAACACAAATCGAGATGGGTAAATACACTAATTAATCTAAATAAGGCATATATATATATATACATAGACTGACTACCCATTTTTTAAATACTAAAAGAGTTAGGTGTGGTTGATAAAACTAAAGTTACAATCAAAGGAATACAACTTGTAATATTATGGGCGAAATTTCTCATCGTTCCTCATAAAAAGAGGAGTAAGGCAGAATGATAAGACTCTCACTGATTTTTCAACTGTGTTTTAGACAAAGTTATCCGCTAGTGGAGAAATAAACCAGAACAGCTTCCTATGTCAAAATCGGAATAGCAAGATGCCGCACAGTTATATATCCACGGTTTACCTTTTGCAGATGTTTTGTTCGCACATGTAAACAATCTAAAACAGCACAGAATAAATAGTCATATTTCATGAAACAGCTGTAAGAACAGTCCTACAAATACGTTTTGCAAAAAAAGGAATATAAAACCAATATCGGGAATCGTCCTAACATTCTTAAGAATCAATTACGGAAGAATAAAAAATGTAAAATAAATTGCATACCTTGAAGAAACTGTAGAATGAAATGACGAATAAAAAACATCATTAGGAAATCGAGCGGACAAATTATAATCGGGGCTTGTCGTGCAACGCAAAATAAGTGCAAAAATATCTCTTTAAATGTAAAATTATAAGGCATTTGAGTACGGGGATTCGTCCGGAAGTATTATACGATTCAGAATGTTTGCTGTAATCAAGAAGATCTTTTTAAAAATAATCCCAAGTAAGAAAAAAGATTTTTTAAGGAAAATACTTGATCCTACATAGGACAACGAAGAACGTATAAACTTCCCATCCACCAGAATGTTTTACCAGAAATTTAAAGAAATAACAAAGATAACGGATGATAGTAATAATGTATGGGTTTCACATGCCACTGTTTACGGATAATAGGATTTCCAAAAAGAAAATCCTCCTCTTTTAACTAGAAAAAAAATTAAAAGCGTACATTCTGAAATAGTTCAGAAAGATCTGAATAAATCAGTTAAAAAAAACTCCGTACTTTCAAAATCGAGAATGAATCAAGAAAAAAAGAAAACTCAGAAATAAGAGGAAACAAAGCAGAAGTTTCAAAACCAGACATGCCAATGAGAGAATTAAAAAGAAATTAGCAGGAAAAAGGAGACGGGCGCTTAGAAAAGTGGTAAACGTGATAAAAAGTTGGCCGAAAAAAATCAAGGCGTTTGAAGAAAAAATTCTGTTGTTTTAGTTTAGTACAGAATGTAAACATGAAAGAAAAACCAACAAGCAATTTTATATAGACGTAACTTAATTAGATATATTTAGTACATACATGTCCCTTACTATAGAATATTAAATATTTCGCCTTTCTACGAAAATTTTGACTCATTAAAATTTTCTAATTAATGAACGTTATCGCGAGTAAAGTTTATAGCATTTTAATAGAGGAAATACCAAAGTAAAATTAAATCTCTTTTCTAAATTTAACTTCTAAGAATCACTTAACTACGTCTCTCAGAAACTGATTTACTCGTAGTCAAAAGATATGTAATCGCTACCGACAACATTATTTTAAGAAAAGAAAAATTACAGTATAAAATATGATGCTAGCTTCTGTTTAATATTTACTTTTCACAAGAAATGGGGTTACTTTTATAGATTTCCGCATGAAATATATTTGAAAAGCATTAGTAAAATTACTACTAAGATCTACCCAAAAGTTCTTAAATGTACAGCGAACATAGGTTGAACATTTATTTATTTATAAAACTATTCTTTCCGTACAACTTAGTTTTTAGAAAAGTCTGTCATCTAACGCTATTACTATCTCAAACGATAACTAGGGTGATAATGCCTTCACAATATCTGTTACGCCTCAATGAATAGGTTTATCTACAGTAATCAATAAAGCACCGTATAAGCGACATTCAAATTATTGTGTTAATTTTGATTCAATTTCGTTGTAATATTTCAGCATTACGCTTATCTAAGCCGATTTTTTTTAACAATTTGCTTACAAGTGAATTTATTTGGTTCTTCTATATTTAATTTAGTTGATATCCAGTTTCATGCAATTCAACCCTTAAAACAGCATCTTTCACTAAATCCAGCGAACGAGAAACTTAATTTTTAAAACGTATATTCAAGAATCCCATAATTAATACTTTCTTTGAACATTCGGTAAAATAAATTATTATTTGTAAATGAAAAAACGTTTTTAATTTTTTATAAGCTTCAAGTTATTTTATTGAGAATATTTTACGCGATAAAAAATTACGTTAAGTATTTTGCTAGTTTTAATATGCAATTTAGCTGACGGGAAATTTTTAAATTAACTAACAATAACGTATTAAAGATTATTGCATTCTCCTAAAAATATATTATTGATTATATTTTTTGTTTAAAAATATTTTACATTAATTACAAAACAATCTGATTTCCTATCATTTATATTTTTAAAAACATAATGGGAGAAATCTTACGTTAGATAAACGTACGAATAAGTTTTTTTTCTTTTTCCTTAGGTTTGTAATCATCTATAATTTTTAAGGTTTTGACCTTAAAAATTCATTCGAGTCATTTGATCAAGAGATTAAACCACCCAAATCTTTTTACTGAAACATTTTGAATTTTTTTTCAGTTTTACTCTAAATATTGTATAATTAATGAATATCTAAAAACCTTACGGCGTATTGGAAATACAAATCTGTCATCTGCAAAGCCGAATAAATTGCACAACTTACCCTTTGCAATTTTTTTTATACACACCCAATAATTTTTGACAAACCTTTTTCCAGATATTTTATATTAAATTTATTGCAAATATTGTGGCAATCCTCTGCAGACATAGAGTTTCTACAACGGTTCCTTGAACCGTTCCGGTAAATGTTGATTACTAACTTTTTTTTACTCAGAGAGTTGCATATCTTACCCGTTCCTGACGTTATCTACGAAATG
The DNA here is from genome assembly GCF_047948215.1 of Lycorma delicatula. NCBI lineage: Eukaryota > Metazoa > Arthropoda > Insecta > Hemiptera > Fulgoridae > Lycorma > Lycorma delicatula. Next base: position 166,380,249 of record NC_134459.1, on the reverse strand, counting down.
TTTAATTGTGTACCGATCATAAAAAAACATATTTATTTCCAGATGAACACAAAAATAGAAACGTAATGGATTTTGATATTTCTTTTTTAATAAAAACTTATTTACAGTTTTATAATAACCAGATCACAAATTTTGGAAGTAGATTCTCTTTAGTAATAATCTAATAGTTTGGGAATTATTCGGTATTTTATGTGTGTAACTTAAATACACCGATATTTGCAAGCGTACCTGCAAGTGTCTGAATTAGTACGTAATATTATTAATGATTAATAAATTTTTTATCTGTTACAGTTTTTTAGAGGACTTTGGATGTGGTTCCTGTTAAAAGTGATTGACCTCTGCGATACGGTACGTAAACGTAGTTTAACTTAAACCTGAATGTCATTTTCTTAATTAAAAACACCTTGTAACAATCTGTATTACATAGAAATGTAATGAAAAGTATATACTCTCTTTAAATGATTATTAAAATTAAAAGAAAAAAATTATCTTATTTTATATCACTTAATATTTCAAAAGTAATATACGTTTGGTTTTTTACAACTTTGAATAAGAAAGAAAAACCCTTTATAAATTTCACCGATAGAAACTAAGGTTTTATAATAAATAAATTCATAATCTTCTTTTAAAGAAATGTTCTTATCTTTCTATTTTCTAAAAGCCGGTTTTTCTTATCTGAATTTTCTCATCGTAAAGTAAAACTTCTTTTAAAATAGGCTTTACCCTTAAATTTGCAACATCTATATAAAGAATTCATTATAACTGGAAAAGCGAATAAAAATTTATTCCCTCACCTACATAGAACAAAAGAAAAATAAATATTAAAATAGAAATAAACCATATTTAAAAGAATACTACTGTAAAAAAGATTAAACGGTTTTTTAAACTTGTTTCAAATTTTTGACATTATGAACCCGGTAAAATATTAAAAACCCACCATCTGCAACGTTTAATTGATTCACGAAATCAAAAATTCGGGACTTAAAAAAGATTACGTGAAGTTAATTATTTCTACTTTTATATCTGTAATCTTTTAAAGTTTTCCTATGAGATTTCTTTAAGTCTATTTTGTATTTTCTTACCTTTATAGAGAATGTTGTCAGTATAAAGCAATGTAAGCAAAGTCAGTATAAAGCATGGTGTTTCTTTTACACGAAACACCATGTGAAAAATCCTGTATCTGATAAATATAAGGAAAGGTTGTTTATTTTTTCCTTAGGTTTGTAATCATTCAAACATAAATCATAGGAAAAAGCGCCATGTAAACGTATGAAGCAGGTAGGGATCGGCCAAATTAAGTTTGCCTAATAAAAGTTAGGCAAAATTAATATTTGTGTAAATCTAATAATTTTTTTATTGCAAAACACATATATTAAAGAAACGCGTAGAGTTTTCGAAATTCATAGTTTATTAACCTTTCATTAATTGTTACTGTTTCATTCATTGGTTTGGGAGGAAAAAGTATTATAAAAATTAAATAATATTACAGATTATATAGCTGCTAAAGTGAACAGATGCTAATAATATAAGTTATACCGGTAGTAACACTTTCTTAACGGTATACATGACTGTTTTGATTTTTTGTTAATACAGGTTTTCTTACTTAACCTTTCAAAACAAATACATAATTCATTTATTTATTATAAATATTCGTACACAATAGTTTTTTTTACGTAGTAACTTTTGGCTTATTCTAATTTATTGAAATCAACTATAACTTCAAAATTTGTCCTAAGGACTTTTATTTGTAATTATCATTCGTAAAAAATGAAAATAATTAAAACGATTTATTTTCTCTGTTAAGACCAAACACTTGTAAAGGTTTATTTTGAATAAAAATCATATTACTAATGAATGTCTGAAGATATCTATAAAGAAAGCAAATTTATAAATTGCTCAGAGTAGAATAATTAGAATGAGTGACCGGACTAATTAATGTGGTATTACGTCATAGAAGAATGATATCGTTACTAAAAGAGGTTTAGCTTTGTGGGCAATAGTAATACTAGCGTTACCATTAATAGGAATTTTATTCTTTATTTTTTTTCCTGTTTAGCCTCCGGTAATTACCGTTCGGATAATACTTCAGAGAATGAATGAGGATGATGTGTATGAGTATGAATGAAGTGTAGTCTTCTACAGTTTCAATTCGACCATTCCTGAGATGTGAGGTTAATTGAAACCCAATCAACAAAGAACACCGGTATCCACCATCTAGTATTCAAATCCGTGTAAAAATAACTGACTACTAGGACTTATACGATGGAACTCGACTTCCGAATCAGCTGATTTGGGAAGAAGTGTTCACCACTAGACCAAACCGATCTGATAGGTTTCATAGAATTTTAAATACACTTAAGATTACTCGACTCGCTAAAAAAATTGGCGTTTTCCCATTAATTTGAATTTTACTCAAATATTGATGAAACAAAATATTAAGTACATACAAACACTTTTAGTAATTTGATTTGAACTGTACCCGATTGGTTTACAATTTCTTTTTTTACTTGACAAGGAGTCACCTTTATTCGTGGAGTTCACCTTTATTCATTGAAAGACGATTTTGTGACACTTTTATCTCTTATTTTATATTTTATCAAAATCACTCTCTCTATCTTTATCTAGTTTTATATATATATATATATATATATATAATTAGTTCAAGTGTACGTCAGGCATTTTGTTTTACACGCTACAAAAATGGTTTATCAAACATAACAGCCAATTAAATTAGGAGTCAGCCTATTAATTGCTGTGTGAATAAATAAAAATTAGTTGAAAGGTGTGATTAAAAATTATAAGCTATACATATTTTAATTATCAGCAATTAACAGCCTTTTTTTTAATTAACAGCATCTGATTAACAGATCATTTCTTTTATTTATATTTTGTTCAATCAATATTCTGAAAAAATTTCATTCACGCACTCAGTATTTAACGTTTTTTTTTTTGTTTCTAAACAATGGCATATTTTCGACCACTCTTTAATATAATTTGGAAACATCTGTATCTCGAAAAAACATATCCGTTCCTTATAAGTAAATCCTAAATATTATTTTATTATCATTAAAGCACATATATAAAAGATTTACATGTATCAAACGCTTACATATATATATATATATATATATATATAATCCATTTCGGCACGCCGGAAGGCGGATGTAGATTTCACCCGTGCTAAGTAGAGTATAAAAAAGAATTCCACCTTAGATTTCCACCTTGAAGTTAAGAAAAGTTCAAATTTACTCAATACGACAACGATTGCATGTGAAATAAAGTTTCACATGTTTAGCGTATGATAAGCCCCATCATCTTACAATTCCACCAATATTTTGGACATTCCTTGCCGTAAGGGTTAGTCATATCGAAAATTGTACCACTAGCTTTTTTTTTTACATTCTGCAAGAGAGAGGTACTTTTGTAAAGAATAGTACTGTTACTTTCTATTGCATACATACAGAAAAATTGTAGGAACCGATTTATAAAATTTTATAACTTTACTTAGTTATTAATTTGAAATCTTCAATAATTTTAAAAAAAAATTACAGTACAGATTATATTTAAAAACAATACTGTGAGAATCGTATACATTAATGAAATAAAATAAAATAAATGTAATTGTATGTAATGTTATTAATGCGTTATGTTTCTGGAAAACAAAAATAAATTGTTTGGCATAAAAAATTAAATAAGAAATTGTGCAAAGATTATCATGTATAAAATATCGTCTCATGAGAAGATAATGTGTAATTCATACAAAAAATTTAGTTCGTCAAAAACCATTTTACTCTTTACATTTGCCAATTTGATACAAATTGGCAAATCTAGTTGTAATGAGCGATAATATTGATAATATTCATTATAATGAGAGATAATACTGATAATCTTCATTATAATAATAAAGATTAATTGTATTTTAGCGGTTGAATATTTTAATACAATTATATTATTGTAAAATCTAATCAAAAATTCCTGATAAATGATATTTATTTTAATTCACGTCATCAGGATTGACTTTCGAATTACTATTATCTTCCGACTATTCATATTTTCATATGTATATTACCTACCTTCTTTCATTTTACTGATATAAAATTGTTCATTATATTTTTCCAATAATAACAGAAAAATTGAACGGTTTATAACGATAAATAAAATACAGGTCTACAAAAATAAAATCGGGAATTCAAAACCATTTAATATCTCTGAAGTTCAACTTACAGTAATGAATCGCAAATAAAATGAAACTCTTACTCTGACAGTTTTCCCTAAAAGTATTCAAGTATTCACTTTCGTCACGCGTTACACATCAATCGGTTAGAGAGTTCGTCACGTACATTAACCAGCATGTTTGCAGTAACAGAAGCGACACCTGCTTCAATTTTAAGCCTCAAACCGAGTAGATCAGTAGGAATGGGGGCATACATAGGATCACTTATAAAACCTCAAAGGAAAGAAAATCGCATGAGGTCAGATCCGATATTCTTAGAGGCCAACGCAAATAAGCTCTACAGGTCTATGCCGACCGATCCACGGTTCACAAAAACGTCATTTAACGAATCTTTGTGTCAGTGAAGTATCCTGTCACCCCCTACTCCTGTTATGCTTGCTTAGGGAAGAAAAAACGGCCCGTAAACAGCCGTCGGGATATTCCACAGAAAAATTTAATTTTGGGAAGTCCACTTCTGTTTGTAGGAGTTCATGTTGAATTTTCTTACCCCCCATACGGATAGTATACATGTTAAGTTTTCCTCTACGATTAAATGTTGACTCATTACTAAACACAATAGTCGAGTCATCATCATGCTGCAACATTTTCATATTGAAGTTGGTTTGCACAACAAGCCACAGGCTTCAAAGCGTGTAAAAAGATATGTAAGAACACATCAACAAATACGTAAGAATTCCCCTAAAAAATTCCAAGCTGTCATAATTGCCACCATTCTAATAATTCTTCTAATTCTGGCCTTCCTAATAATTATTTTTAGGACCTCTTATGAAAAACTCCCAGACACATCCGACATTTTCTTCAGGTACACTTGGTTGTCCCATAGTCTTCCTTTTACAGGGGTATCCGGCCGTTTCAAACCGTTTATTCCATCGACTAACGTTATTACCAATTACAGGAACGCAATTTAATTTTTTATTGCGGATGTTGAACAGCAGCTACAGATTAACATTAAGAAAACTGTAAAACACCATTAAAACTGTAAATCGCCATTTTTGCTAGAGGCGCTGTCATGCGAAAAGATAGACAGTTAATATACAGCCATGCGCGCAGCTGAAATTGTCCTTTATGAAATTTTATGCCTTAAATCTATACTGTTCATCTCATCCAAGAGATATAACAAATTAAAACTCCAATATTTTTTTTTTATACGCCCGTTATTGTTTTATTTAAATTAGGAAGTAAAGTAAGATATAATTTTAAAACATTAAATAATATTTTTAATTTAAAATAAAAATTTAACAGGAAAATTATTTTACAGGTAATTTTTATATTACGAAAGAAACAATCTCAAGTTACATTTTTACATGTTTATCATCACGCAGCGGTTGTACTTTCGACGTGGCTTCACATAAAATATGTAAGAGGTAAATAATACGTTTTATTATATTAAATAAACTTAATTTAACAATGTAAAATTTACTGTACTGTTTATAAAAAAAAAATATTATTTTTAACGTGTAAATTGGTGTATAACGTTACTTATTAATAAGTAAATAAATGATAAATTCTTCATTTATATAATATGCTGGAACACATTTTGTGAATTGAAATTGGAAAGCTCAGGAAATAGAATATAAAAGAAACATACAAACTCCTTAAATTTTACAATGAATCATATCATTTTAACACTAAAGACAGATATTGTTTAATTAAAAATTCAATGATAAATGTGAACCGAATTAAAAATAAATTATATCGATAATTAAAATTTTTATAATTTTATTTATCAGCAAATAATAAAAAAACCCATTTATTTTTTTAAGGAAATACCTATATTCTATAATCTATTGATTGTTTTATATGATATTCTGGCAGTCTTCAGATATCCTGTGCAGACTGTAGGAATGTTAATTTGGAGCTTCTTGTAAGTTACATCCCTTCTGTTTTTTTTAATGAATTTTTTTAGTAACTTTGGATTGTCAGAAAGAATTTATTATTAATTATAATTCAAAAACAAAATTATGAGCGTTGGAATGTATCAAATAGCAAGTTTAAATATAACTTTTACCGCATAACTTTGATGTACATAAAACCTTATTGGAAGAAAAGCATTAAATTCAGGGATATTAATAAACAGCGTTCTAACATCATAAAAGAAGGTTTAAATACTATCGATAAAAATAATCTAAGCACTTTTTGTTGATGATTTTGATAGAAGGATGGAATTTTGTGCGGAATTTATTATTAATTGCGAAGAACATCCTCATTTCTCTACCTGAATGATATGATTTAATTAAGCATTGTTAAATTAAATGGTCGTAATTATGTTTAATATGTTATTAAAAAAAATCTTTGGAAAATTATCAGGAAGAAATAAAACGTATGAAGAGTTCATATTCGGTTTAGGATCACAAAAATGCAAGTACCGGGATCTTATTTCTTTCACGGAAATATAACAGACGGTTACATCTTGGTATTTTATCAAGATAATTTTACTCCCGTGAACTGTTGAAATATCCTACGTTTGATGCTGACGGTCTCTATATTTGGAAGAAATACGGCAAACTACTTTAATGTTCTCTTAAATTAGAATTTAATTTAATCCACTGAATAAATCTGAATTCAGTGAATAAATGAATGTTCATTTGATTTGTGACCTTGAAATTTTTTTGTAATAATATAAAACTTTTTATTAATCTGTTTTCTTAGTAGTAATTGACAACACTAAATTTTGGACCGTTTTTTATTTTCTTATATGTTTTTTAATAGTTTGGGGTTTAAAAGAGAAGATTTTTAGGCCATTTTCAGCAAAGGATCTGATATGCAATGTTCAAAAACCTCTTATATTTATTTGAGAATCTATCATAAAAACGTTTTTATAGCTCGAAATATTTAAGTTAATAAAATAATTTAATTATACTATACAATAATAAAAATTTTAAGAAATTACCATTTTCCATTATCGATTAATGATAACGTCTTGTAATATTTAAGCTAAATCCAAAGCATTTTAGAAACTTTTATTAAAATTTCTTCTAGTTATGAATTATAACAATATTATAACATGAATTATTATAATTAAATTATAAAGTTAGGTTCATATTAATTTTCACAACTCGATACGAAATAGTTTATAATTAGGTATCCTAATAATAAAACATTAATCATATGTTGTATTCGTATAATATGTTTCAGGGGAGCAATCAGTTGCAGTAGGATTTTTAAATTCATTTGTACACGCAGTCATGTACACATATTATCTTCTAGCCGCACTGGGACCATCTGTACAGCCATACCTCTGGTGGAAACGTTACCTAACTAAGTTACAACTGGTCAGTTTCATTTCTGTTACGCATAGTTATACTAATTTATTATCGTTTTAATCAGCACTGAAAGCGCAAAACATTGAAAATTACAATTTTATTTTCATTCAGTAGAGTGTTAAAAATGAGTTTAAATCATACAGATATTACTTTTTTGATTAACTAAAGGTGATAAATCATCAATAAAAAATGGAGAAATAGTAATATACAAATAAGTTTATGTAGTAATAAGAGATATGAAATCTTAATATTCTTAGCAATAAACGGAAATTTTATACATAGATAAGAAATTATCGTAAATAAATGAGAGAAAAATAATAAGTAGCCCTTCTCTTTAATAATATATAATTTTTTTTCTGAAGTATTAACCTAGAAAAGATTTAAATAAATCATTTTTAAAAATTATTTTTCCTCTGACAACTTAAAAACTGAATCATTAAGGGAAAACCAATGAACAAGTCAACATTAATATCAAGACGTATTAAAATTTTTAATGTTAATAAAGATAAAAAATTTTCGAATTTTAAAGGAAGTATTAATTTAAAATACAAATTAATCTAAATTAAATATTAATAAAATAATTAACCGTTTCAATAAAAACTTTGTTTAAGCATTTGAATTTCTATTAAAGGAAATTGTGCAGTTATAACAGCTTATAAATTTATTATTTTCAATATGAAAATAATAATCGAAATTTTTAACGGTGTCACTCTTATATTCATAACGGTAATTGAGTGTTTTATACACATATACACATTCTGCTAGTATCTACCCGGCTAGTATATTAAAATAATTAAATAAAATAGATTTTTGTACCGCTGGATTCTTTATAATTTTTTCCGCAATTCTCTTTACTATCAAATATTATAAAAGACTACTGTCGCAAAAAACCGTTATATCCATGATGGATGCAGAGGTAAAGTCTGTTATAATGATATCTCAATTTCAGAAAATAGTTCTATTTTCTTAATTTTACATTTGCATTGGAAAATGCAATGTAAAAAAAAAATGGATGCAGCATGATTTTGCATAGGGCTGATCAATTGGTAATTAGTTAATTGGTATTTCATCCGCCACCTCTTCCTAGGTCATCCGACGTCACAGACTTGGAGTCTATTCCTAGGAATTATTAATAATATGAAAAACGTTAACCAACTTATTTAAATAATTAAAATTCAGTTAACTTTTATTAAATTATATATAAAATAAGTATTCGGCCTTTTTACTCCTAGAAAAACATGCGTTTGCTATTCATATCCAACCAGTAATTAAAAGTATTTTAGGTTACAACCGACGAGCCATCTTACAGCCGGATGATTTTTTGCACTAATTCCTGTCTCTTCACTTCACTACTACGGTCATCGGGACCGGTCATCGGGAATAAAAATCATAGGAAAATAAAAAATAATTGTGAATAAAATTAATTGAAAAATTCTTCATAATTGTGTTTCGAAAAATGTATAAATTAAAAAAAAAAAGTCTCGAACTGATGTTATATAGTTATCAGTATAACCATACTATTATTTATTCATATACTTCCACATGTACAATAAACATACGAGTACAGTTTAAATAATTATAAAGTATTCTATATATTTTTTTTTAAATTTAAACTGATTATATATGCGGAGTGCAATCATTAGTATATATAAAAGAAATAAAAGAAAATTGTATAACAAATAAAAATATAAACTTATTATTATAGTAAAACTTATTGTTATTTAAACAATAACAGAAAACTTATACTTACAAATTAAATTAAAAAATTCTACATGTATTAGTGAAGTTAAACAAAAAGGTTGTATATTTATGCGCCCGCGAACTGTGTATGATAAATACTAACAATTTCTAAATGTTCAAACCTCACAAATATGTTTTATCTCCTTTCATAACTAAAACGTGAGATAAAAAGCAAGTTTAGGAAATAGATGTGCTTAATTTTTGTGTTAGATAACTACCAATAAAAGAACTTTTAAAAGACGTTTTAAAAGAACTTTCCCAATCATTTCTAACAAACCAAATTTATAAACAATCTTAATGCTATTTATTACTAATATTCACTAAGTTTACTTTTAAAAAATTATACTGTTTGTAACTTCAAAAGGCAATGAATGCATGATTTTGTTTGTTTAAATTTGAACAAGTAATAATAAGATAACCTTAAATAATTTATAATTAACAGATAAAACCAACAATTCGTATAAACAAATTTATTACAATGTATTTTTTTTCATCTCTTTCCCCGGGCCGGATCCACGTGAAGCATAAACACAGCCCGGGGAAGTGTCCATCACTTTAATCAGCCTACCCGCCTTACGGACGTATGTCCGGCATCACAGGCAACCCCGCCGGTAGGATCTTAATTTTCTTGCCCTGCCACTAACCACCGGTGTGCAAAGCCACCAGATCCGACAAAGTCGTGTCCAGCGACCCACACCAAGAGCCGTGACTCGGTCTTGGATTGCCTGCCTGAAACGGATGCAACGCGAAGGTCAACTCCGCCAGGACTCGGCCTTTTAAGCGCCTGCCTCTAACAAGCGCGACCCACAGGTCGCACCTGCCGGGACTCGGTCTTATCAGCTTATCAGTGGACAGACGCCCACTCCACAAGTGGCTGTACCGCACCCCATTGCTACCCCACCATTCACGGTACTGAAATAAACCGGAACGCCAAAACGTAGAAGAAACTGAAAAGCCAGACACTGGGCAACAGCCACCTTCCACAAAGCCTGTAAACACCAGGACAGCAAGTCACTCGCGAGTAGCACACTCAAATCATCCTCAAAAATCCCCAAATCATCCCCACTGCCGTCTTCAAGCTCTGATAAACTATCGACTACAAACTCGGCGATCACCACTCCGCACCTGCTACTCCGTAATCCCATCCTAGAGGTCATCCTCTCTTGAGCAACAGTTTTCCCAGTCGATGCAGATTTACTGCCGCGTGAAGATACACTCTTTGACTACTCCAAGTAGACTTCCCACCTCCAGTCTGGGGCCGATTATGATCACCGCCAGAACCACTTTGCCCAGAACAAGATATCTCAAAAAAAAACAAAAAAAATAAATAAATAAACAGAAGTTCGTAAAGCAAACAAAAAAATGCAATTACCAGAAATAAAGTTCCTAGAACCACAGAGAAACTTTAAAATAAAGTAATAACCTGTAGATCAGAACAAATTGTGTGCAAAGCGCACCAGAAAAATCAAAAAATTCACGAAATCGAAAACGTTTCTGAGGCCAAACATAAAGAAACAGCGAGCAACTGATGTATCTAGCTAGCCTAAGGAGGCTAGCTAGATACATCAGCGGTGTTCTTATCATCAGCGGTGATACATCAGCCTAGTTCTAGGAGGCTAGCGGTGTTCTTTGGCGGTTGGGTTTCAATTAACCGCACATCTCAGGAACGGTCGAACTGAGACTGTACAAGACTACACTTCATGTACACTCATACATATCATCCTCATTCATCCTCTGAAGAATTATCTAAACGGTAGTTACCGGAGGCTAAACAGGAAAAAAAGAGAGCCTAAGGAGGCTTCGAAAATAACATGTGAATAACACGGAAAACGAAAAATAAAACGAATAACACAACAAAACACAGGAAAATGAACATAAAGCAATAAAACGGAAACAAGAAAGAAAAAACAGAAAATAGTAAAAAGCGAATGCGAGTTGTCGCAGACACGTCTAGACTCCACGAAGTCTCAGAGTTGTCTCCCTATTACAATGTATTACGACTACATAATTTATACATTCAGTTAATATCTAGTGATGATGATTGCATAACCATCAAAATGGTAATTTAATTTTAGGTATTGTTTTCAGTAAATGTTTTTATTTTATTTTTTTTAGCGATCTATTTTTACAAATGGTCGTCAAAAGGATTGCGACCTACGACCATAAATAAAATTGAATGGCTAAGAGTAACGTGTCAAGAGACCATCCAAATATAGCTCACCTCAAATACAACAATAATAATATGCATCATCTTTCAATCCGCAAACAAAGCACCAAGTTAACAAAAACAAATATAAAATACAGCAAATAATCAAGGCAGATAAATAATAAAGTCACAAAACATTAAAGTTATCCAAATAAAGTCACGAATATTAAAGTCAGATAAAAACAATAGAGTCACTAAACAATAAATACCCCAAACTCTCAGCAAAGAATCAGATTGCCAAAAGATCAGACTGCCAGCTTCAATATATGTCAAATTCCAGTGTAGATTCTTAAATTTTGAACTACCTTTGTACAATAATCAGTGTATCTGTTAGATTTTAGAGCTGGTTTGGACTGTATTTTTTTATGAGATGGTAGACGATTAAATGAAGCAACGCTATGTTCTTCTTGAATCGTTATATTTAATTTCTTGTCACCCTTTGCATTTTAATTGAATTACAATAGTTACATTAAACATAAGAGTGTATATGACACTTTAGTCATAATTGAACTTGAATATTATCAAGAAACTATGAGTCCCCTTGGACTGAAATGAAAACACGATCGCACTGTGCGGGATCCTGACGTAGAATATAACTAACACTAATCGTCCATACGGACGAAATGAATAATACGACCGCACTAGGTGCGACTCTAACGTAGAATGCTAGTAAGGCCTCACCTTCCGGTTAGCGCCAGCAACCACTAGAACGCAACACCGGATGGCTGGACGTGGAACGGAACAGTATCTTTTTTTTTTTTTTGTCTTCAGTCATTTGACTGGTTTGATGCAGCTCCCCAAGATTCCCTATCTAGTGCTAGTCGTTTCATTTCAGTATACCCTCTACATCCTACATCCCCAACAATTTGTTTTACATACTCCAAACGTGGCCTGCCTACACAATTTTTCCCTTCTACCAGTCCTTCCAATATTAAAGCGACTATTCCAAGATGACTTAGTATGTGGCCTATAAGTCTGTCTCTTCTTTTAACTATATTTTTCCAAATGCTTCTTTCTTCATCTATTTGCCGCAATACCTCTTCATTTGTCACTTTATCCACCCATCGGAACAGTATCATCCCGCTTTATTATAGCACTCTAATGATGCCCAATCGCATCTCGGTGATGTTTGAAAGCATCATGCTTTCAAACATCAGCGAACTGCAGTACACGTAGCCTCCTCAATCGTCTTACTTTCTCACCATTGTCAAATAGATTCAGCGCCAGACAATTCACAGGCTTATCTAGCTTAGATATGTAGTCCGTATGGTCCTCCGTATCTCCTCATGAACACGTGACACCCTAACATACCCATGCACCTCATCGTTCCTAGCAAACCACGGAGCCCCTGATACCATCCTGAGCACTTCTTTTGAGACTGTTTGATGACTTCAACGTTACTATTACAAGTAGTCCCAGATACCTGTGCATAACTCCAAGGCAACAGCGGTTTATTAGTTTAGAACAAATGAGACCGTCTACCAAGGAGCCAGTACATTCGTGCGAGTTTAGCATTTAGTTGTCCCCTCTTCTCTCTGAAGTGATTCTTTCAGGTCAATCGACGTTCTAGACAAAATCAAAGGTACCGTACCGTGTCCGTGTCAGGGATGAGAGTAGTATCCAGTTGAACGGAACAAAACGATTTTAAATGTACGTTTTTTTTTATTTATAAATATATTATACATCAAGGTCTCTTTATAAAAACTCATCACCGATCTTAATCAATCTTATACCTATAAGATTTTTCACGGTCTTTTCTAACCATTATCACCTTTTTTTTATTGTTTCAAAGCTGTTTACAATGGGTTTATTTTTACCTTTAGTAAACTGGATCACATGATAAGGAATCCTGAGCAAAACTTCTCAAAAATTACACACTAGTAATATAATATTATTACTGGTAAAACATTAACGTTATTAACAGTGGTAGTACAACGTTATTATCGCTGGTAAAACATTTATTCTATTAGCAATTATAAATGACACAACACCACTCTTAGCTCAAGACCCATCACACGTTTTCAAAGGAGGATGTGAGGATAGAAGTCGACGGAAATTTTTTATTAAGAATTTTATTAATTTATTAAGTTTTTATATATCTATAAGATAAAAATTTATTAAGAACCTAATAAATTAATTTAATGCTGCATTCAATTATTTCATAATTGTAGAAAAAGAAACATATTTTGTTCAACCCGGAGTAAAAGTATTACAAATCGATATTGATAAAAATAAATTACTAATATTGCTAATATATTTTTATTATTTTATGTAACAATTTTTTTATTTAATGAATAAAGTTATTCCCAAGTTTTTATCAAAAAATTGGACTCCGTTCACGTTTGTTAATTATTTTGTTCGTTAATTATTATTTAAGAATAATTTTATTTATCAATTCGCAAAAATTTGCGAAGATAATTACAGAAGGAAAAATATAGAAAACAACAAAAATATTAAATACAGCTAGAAGTAATGATTTAAACTTAAAAGCCTATAATAAATAAAAATTATGTTAAAAATATCAACTTTTGGAAGGATATATACATAATATAGCAAAATAAGTTTGTTACAAATGTAAAACTCTCAATGGAGGAATAATCCACAAATCAGAAATTATAGAACCTTTGGAGACTTGTCATTGGTGTTTGTGTTGTGTGAGTGAAAAACATTCTTCTTAGTTTAAATAACATTTAAAAAACTATAATAATGAAAAATAACATTAATTTTTTTTTTTTCAGATCCAGTTTGTCAGCATGCTTATTTGGTTCACTTATTTATCGACGAGTTGTGAAGTACCATTTTCGTATAAAATGTATAACTGGTTTTGTATTTCACAAGCAGTAGTATTTTTTGCATTATTTTTAAGTTTTTATTTTAAATCTTATAAAACTAAAGAAAAAGCTCAGTAAATTAGGTTAAAATTACAAAAAAAAATATTATATCTTTCTTTTTTTTATTTTGTACATATTAGATATATAATATAATTAAAAAGAAAAAAATATACTATTTTATTCGAGTGAAATTTTTCCGATAAAAGAGAAAAGAAATTTTTGTCTGTATAACGAAAGATACATACCTATTAATAGATTTTTTTAACGTGTTCAACCGTTTTTATGTGCTATTAAATACAGAATTTTATTAAAGTGTTGAGAAGTCATTAAATCAGACTATTACATCAAGTTGTAAAGTCGTAATGTGTTTCTATTCCAACAAAACACTGCCTTATCTTATATTTTTCTTAAACAATCAACTAAATTTGTACCCCTGAACTATGTCATGTATTTTAATTAAAAAGTATAAAATATCGTACATAAAATTAAATGATTGAATGAGCTTGTAACAAATTTAATAGTAGTGTTGCAATGTGTTATTTTTCAAATTGTAATTAGTGAACGAAATCGCTGAAAACAACTAGAAAATAAAAAAAAGTTATTATAATAAATAATTGAGTAAGAAGAAGGAAGACAAGAATCCAGTAAGTTAAATTCATATTGATTTAACTATTGAATACATTATTATACTTTGATTTTAAAACAAAAAATAAATCAGAAAAAATACAATAACTCATCATTTTTTTTTATTTATAAAATTCCTAATACATTTTCATTTCAAATAAATTCATCTATACTATAAGCATTATGCCTATGTCAGTAGATCTGAATCGTAACATGGTTTCAAATTTACTTCATCAGTTTTATTCTTTTGCTTCAATATTTGTTTATTTACAATCTGTTTCGAGTAATTATATTACAGATTATATTAATCTGTATCTTCAAGTAAATTGTATTATAAATAACAGATGATGAGAGGTTGCAAACGAACATCCTCAATGAAACGTACATAGACATAAAGATATAAATAAAGTACATACATACATATATAAATATAACACATTTGCACTGAATTAAGATCACATATGTAAAAAAGTTCACAAAGATCTAATGAAAAATAAACAAACAAAAACATATAACATCATTACACAACTGACAAAGATAAAAAAAAGAATAGTAAAACAATTAGCTTGCGGAGATATATGGAAAGAGGCTAGAGTCCTCATCTAGGTATAGAAAAATGCTCATCACATATGTTATATTTAACCAGCTCGAGACGGCTGTAGACGGAATACCTGTAGAATTACTGCGCAGTGCAGGTGAGGAAGCGATTGATAGATTAAACAATCTGGTGTGTAATATTTATGAAAAAGGGGAATTTCCGTCAGACTTCAAAAAAAGTGTTATAGTAATGATACCAAAGAAAGCAGGGGTAGATAAATGTGAAGAATACAGAACAATTAGTTTAACTAGTCATGCATCAAAAATCTTAACTAGAATTCTATACAGAAGAATTGAGGGGAGAGTGGAGGAAGTGTTAGGAGTAGACCAATTTGGTTTCAGGAAAAGTATAGGGACAAGGGAAGCAATTTTAGGCCTCAGATTAATAGTAGAAGGAAGATTAAAGAAAAACAAACCAACATACTTGGCGTTTATAGACCTAGAAAAGGCATTCGATAACGTAGACTGGAATAAAATGTTAAGCATTTAAAAAAAATTAGGGTTCAAATACAGAGATAGAAGAACAATTGCTAACATGTACAGGAACCAAAGAGCAACAGTAACGATTGAAGAACATAAGAAAGAAGCCGTAATAAGAAAGGGAGTCCGACAAGGATGTTCCCTATCTCCGTTACTTTTTATTCTTTACATGGAACTAGCAGTTAATGATGTTAAAGAACAATTTAGATTCGGAGTAACAGTACAAGGTGAAAAGATAAAGATGCTACGATTTGCTGATGATATAGTAATTCTAGCCGAGAGTAAAAAAGATTTAGAACAAACAATGAACGGCATAGATGAAGTCCTACGCAAGAACCATCGCATGAAAATAAACAAGAACAAAACAAAAGTAATGAAATGTAGTAGAAATAACAAAGATGGACCACTGAATGTGAAAATAGGAGGAGAAAAGATTATGGAGGTAGAAGAATTTTATTTGGGTAGTAGAATTACCAAAGATGGACGAAGCAGGAGCGATATAAAATGCCGAATAGCACAAGCTAAACGAGCCTTCAGTAAGAAATATAATTTGTTTACATCAAAAATTAATTTAAATGTCAGGAAAAGATTTTTGAAAGTGTATGTTTGGAGTGTCGCTTTATATGGAAGTGAAACTTGGACGATCGGAGTATCTGAGAAGAAAAGATTAGAAGCGTTTGAAAGGCGGTGCTATAGGAGAATGTTAAAAATCAGACGGGTGGATAAAGTGACAAATGAAGAGGTATTGCGGCAAATAGATG